>NW_027133740.1:633125-1266250 GCF_026122565.2 Emydura macquarii macquarii
TTCCAAACTGCACCAGTAAATAAGAGGCTGTAGTAGCAGCTCCTGGTGGGAGCACAACATTCAACCTCGGTGGGGTGGGGGAGGGAGTACCGCCCCAAACGCCTTCATGCCTTTGTAGCAAACAGCCATGAGTGAGAGGATTGGGTCCTGGTCATTTCACACCTGCAGTGAGTTTTGGATGATCTCAGATGCACTCAGGGGAGAATCCTGGCTCCCAGGATTGCCCTGGCCAGTGAGATTTTATAGTGTACAGAGCAGGGCATTCCAGTCCATCCTGACCCGGGCAGTACTTTGTCACCCATTGATGTGGGCACAACCGGGAGACAGAAACCCCAGACCAAAACCCCAGTGCCTTTGGAAGGGTTCTGAGCTGCCATGGGAGGCTGGGGCTGAGAGGGCCGTGTGGCAAAGCGTCTCTGCTGGAATAGTGCATGGAAGAACGGCGTCTCTTAGCAGATTCACTGAAGTCACCCTGGGGCACCGGGCCAGCGTTATTTGCCTATTCATCACTTACGCCCGCTACGCTGGCAGAGCTAAGTGCAGACCGGCCCCTCCGCAGATAGAAACGCTGGGGAGTGTGTTTTGGGTCCACTTTTGGGCCTGGATCCACGAAGAGTGGGAGTCTGTCACGGCTCCAGCCAGGGAGCTGGGGCTCCAGTTGTGTGTTTAACTTTGGAGGTCCCAGTTCAACCCCTGGTGTTTTAGCCAGGGATGGCAGCCGTCACATATGCCTTTATTACAGTATCCTGGTAGAGTTCAGGGGCTCCAGTCCCGCTGGCTTAGGCGTTATGTACAAACATACAACAACGGGACAGTCCCTGCCCCCAAAAGCTTACAAATCTAAGCAGGAGGGACGACAGGGGGATGCGACAGACAGGAGGACAGGGTAACAGTGAGAGACGACTGGGATTGGCAGCACACCAGCTGCCTGGTGATTTATGTTCCATCCGTTCGATACAAGCGACAACAGTACAATTAGTGCCGGCAGTCTGTCTGCTAGGAAATCCGGCAGTCCTGGTCTTGTGTGCGTGTGTGCATTCACATGCAGGGCCTTTATGCTGTTCTATTTTGCTAGAAGGGTGAAATTCACCTCCCCCCCGAGTGGCAGGTTTGTTCAAGGCTCCACACACAGCACCTACCCCCCATGTTAAGGGTGTGCCTGGGGTTTCCATGGCATTGGCAGGCCTTGCGCACTCTGCCTTGGGGTGAACTTCCAGACGGACTCACAAAAATCCGGGCTGATCATCCTGCGGAAATGCAAAAGAGCTGCCTGGGATTTCATGCTGCAAATACTAGTGCAAAATCCCACCCTCTTTCAACACGTGGACTGAAACCCGCGAGGAGGTCAGCGCAGAGAGCTCCCTCTTTGAGGTTCGGTGGACACCTAAAAGTTGGGTTGCCGTAGCTACGTTTGTTGAGCCAGGGGGTGGGGGAGGGCTGAAAAAATCACACCATTGGCCAACGTATCTATACTGGCCTAACCTCCAGTGTAGATGCTGTTTGTTGATGGAAGACAGCTTGCCTTGCCTACGGTTCTGTCTACACTAGAAACGCTACAGCCGTGCAGCTGTAGTGCAGATGCTATAGCAAGGGAAGGGGTTCTTCTGTCGCTGTTGTACGTCCACCACTCTCACAGGTTGATGGTGGAAGAATTCTTCCCTCGACCTAAGGGGATCTACACCAGGGCTTAGGTCAGCTTAATTACATCCCCACAGGGCATAACATTTTTTCACAGCCCTGAGCAGCCAGCCCTAGCTAATGTCATTCGGGGAGGGGGTGTTCCTAGACCAACAGAAAAACCCCCTTCCATCACCGGAAGCTGTGTCTACACTACCGGGTTATGCTGGCCTCGCTAGGCTGGTCTAGTCTCTGAGTGTAGACCCAGATGGGCCTCTGCGGTGGCTCTGAGCGAGACACATTTAGCACCTGTTAATACTTGGAATAAAATATGAAACTGGCCTCTCCGGTCCTCTTCTCATTGCTCCTATTAACCCAGGTACAAACAATCATTCCCCCTCTGCGCTTTTGTGGTCCTGCTGGGATGAATAACATTAATCCCTCGTTGTCACTGACTGCCGCCTCCTGATGGCGCTCGGGGACCAGAAGGAAGTTGGTAACAATGGGGTGACATTTACATTCAAAGGCTGAGATTCCTTAAAGGAAAGCCTCAACCCCTGCCACTGCAGAATCTGGGCGATCGATCGGGTCCTCTTAGAAAACACGTCCCTCCCTCCCCCAGGGCAGAGCAGGAATCTGTGGTGCAGCGCAGAGGGGACACAGCTAGCCGGCCTGCCCACAGCAGTCATCTTCCTGGACAGAGCAGTCCAGTTTAGAGTCCCGCGGGGGCAGAGGGGAACAAACCTGTCCAGGCCCCCCTGGCGGGGTTAGGCTCTCAGAGGCTGACGTTTCTCTGTGCTCTCTCCGCAGTGGCCGTGGACACGACTTTGAACGTGGAGTGGAACGAGGTGAAGGCCCTGCCTGCCCTTTCGCCCTTGGGGAGCACCAGGACATCCCTAGTCCGCAGGCTGGTTCGGCAGAGCTCAGTGGACAGCCAGGACTCTCTCGAGGTGCCACGCTTATCATCCCTCTAACTGTGGGGAAAGGGGGTGCGCCTTAGGTGATATGAGCTGTGAGTGGGCGTACGGTCTGTGCAGGTACTGGATGCAGTTTTGGGGAAGGAGCAGATGGGGAGGAGGGCCATGTGGGTAGCTTCTCTGCCTTTTCAATTCAGTTTAAAGCCAGCTGCCAATTATCTAGGGGTTCCGGTAAGGCCCTAGCTGCTGGAGTCAGGGGATTAGGTGAGAATCTTCGCTTTAAGTTTTTAGCCCTCCTGGCTGTGGACAAAAGCTGGGAGAGGCTCAGACACTGGGAGGCGAATAAAAGAAGCCCCGCATTTATTGTGTTTGAGAACATCTCACGGTTTTTAAGCTGATCTCAGGATTTTCAGGGACCGGCTCCTGGTTTTTAACAATGCCTTGTGGGTCAAGTAAAACAAAAAGGTTTCTCCTCAACCCCCATTCACACCTAGCACAAAGCCTATCTATCACTTAAGTCTCACTCCAGCCCGACTTACATGACACATAAGCTTTGTGGGATGAAAACGGTCCCTGGGCTTTGGCCAGGGCAGATGCCATCTCTAACATCAGGATATAGACCCCCTCATAAGAACACTTCACCCTTTGCCAGTGCCTTGCAGCTGAAGATCCCAGAGTGCTTTGCAACCAAGAAGGAGCCTCACCTTTCAAGCCCTGGGACACGGGTGACAGTGGTAGGCCTATATTGGAGGAGAGGAAACTGAGGCCCAGAAGGAGGGAGGCCCACATTTTCCATTGCAGCATCCAAAAATCGGTGGCTTGTTTTGCAAAGGTGGATCTAAGCCACTTGCTCAAGGTCACGCCTGGAGCGTGCAGTTTTGCAAACCCAGCCTGCCCTGGCGTGGCTCTGAGATCCCCTGGCAACTCTCGACTGCGTGATGCTTCAGAAATCTTTATTAGCATAACAGGCAAGGCCAGAACCTTGGGCAGAGAGGAGCTGGCTGCTATAAAACTGGGGGACGTTACTGAATTCCAGTCATCTCCCCTGGCCTTTCATTTCAGGGCTGCCCCCATCTCACAGCTGCCTGGTTTAACTTTTTGCCTAAGGCTACTGCATCCCTGCAGCTTACTGCATGCAGCTCCTGTAACCAGGTCCAACCGGACAACTGGCTGCCCCCTTTCATCTTGTCTACACTAGAGCATTTTGCCTTTGGTAGCACCATTGCCGCTCCCAAACGCACCCTGAACTGGTCTCGCTTCAACTTCCAGCCATTGGATTGTGGTGTACCTTTCTCTGCTAGAATGAAGAGCCCATTATTAAATGTTTGGTCCCCACGTAGATACTTATAGACCATAATTAAGTCACCCGTAACCGTCTCTTTGTTCAGCTAAATAGCTCGAGTTAAAAGAACCTCCCTGCTCCTCAAGATTATCCTGTGTACGCATCCATACATTAGCTCTTTTGGCCACAGCGTCACACTGGAACCTTGTGTTCAGCTGATTAGCCATCACAACCCCCACATCTTTTTCAAAGTCCCCCATCCTTACCTACATTCTTTATTCCCAGATCTATAGATCAACATTTAGCCTATGGTTTGCTTGGATCCACTTTAACCAATGATCCAGACTGCTCCAAATCGGAGTCCAATCCCCTTCATCATTTACCACTCCCCCAATTTTTTGTGTCATCTGCCAACTTTATCAGTGATGGTTTTATGTTTTCTTCCAGGTCATTGATAAAAGCGTTAAATAGTGTAGGGCCGAGAACTGATCCCTGTGGGAGCTCACTGGAAATGCACCCACTTGATGATGATTCCCCATTTACAATTACATTTTGAGACCTATCAGTTAGTCATTTTTAAATCCATTTAATGTGTCACATGTTCATTGTGTATCGTTCTAGTTTTTTAATCAAAATGTCATGCCTTAGAGAAGTCTATTAGGTCAACACTATTATTTCGTTTATCAACCAAACTTGTAATCTCGTTAAAAAAATCAAGTTAGTTTGACAGGATCTTGTTTAGCTGAGGTTAGTCCTGCTTTGAGCAGGGGGTTAGACTAGATGACCTCGTGAGGTCCCTTCCAACTCTATGATTCTATGATCTATTTTCCATAAATCCATGTTGATTTGCATTAATTATATTGCCCTCCCTTTAATTCTTTATTAGTCGAGTCCCATAACAGCTGCTTTATTATCTTGTCCAGGGTCGATATCAGGCTGATAATTACTTGGGCTGTCCCATTCACCCTTTTTAAATATCGGCACAATGTTAGCTTTCTTTCAGTCTTCTGGAACTTCCCAGTGCTCCAAGACTTGTTGAAAATCAACATTAATGCTCCAGAAAGCTCCTCAGCCAGCTCTTTTAAAACTCTTGGATGCAAGCTAACTGGACCTGCTGATTTAAAAATGTCTGACTTTAGTAGCTTCCTTTTAACATCTTCCACAGATACAGGAATGGAAAGAGTGTTATCATCACCATATGATGGGACTATATCATCTGTGTTTTCCCCAAATACAGAGCAGAAATATTTATTGAACATTTCTGCCTTTTCTGCATTATTATTGATAATTCTACCATTTCTACCTAGTAATGGTCCAATACCATTGTCCGGATTCTTTTTGTTCCTAATATATATATTTTTTATGACTTACTTCTTATTTCCATAATTCCGCTGGCCTTATATGTCTCCTTGTGTCCCTTTGCTTCCCTTATCAATTTTCTAAAATTCCTAACTTCTATTTATATTCATTACTATCAGCTTCCCCCTTTCTTCCAATTGTTTTCTTCCACATTTGTTTTATAGCTGCCTTCACTTCCCTCTAAATTAGGTCTTTTTTTAACAGCATAGCCTTCTTTCTTAATTGTAACATTGTCATCAAGGTGTTCTTAAACGATTCCCAATTATCATTCACACTTTTCTGATTACATTTTTCCTCCCAGCTGATTTGGCTCATAATTGTTCTCAGCTTTGTGAAATTGGCCCTATTAAAGCACCAAGTATATATTTTACTGGTCTGGATTTTATTCCACTTACAAATGATAAATGTGATCAAGTCATGATCCCTTGTACCTAAGCTACCACTCATTTTTAGGTCTGTGACAAGTTCCTCTTTAGCTGTTCAGACAAAAGTCTAATACAGAGTTCCCCTGTGTTGGCTGCAACACTTTTTGAGTTAAGATATTATCAACTATAATGTTTAGAAATTCCAAGGATGTTTTCATTCTGGTAGCATGAGACCTCCAGCACGTGCCACTCACATCGAAGTCCACTGTGCTCACCCGGCTTTTTATCTTCCACATTATAGACAGGTGTGTAAGGAGGTGCTCACCCTGCTTTCCAGTGTGATTTGATGGTCTGTAGCAGACACCCACTGATATCTTGTGCTTTATCCATTAGGACATCTAAGCATTCCAGACCCTCTTCTTCTGACAGGGAGTAGAAAGGGGAGAGAGAGACACAAACATAGAGCTACTGAGGTGGATGCTGAACTTCACAGCCCAGCCCCTTTGCTTTTGGTTACATCCCTTTTCCCCTCCTCATCCGTCTGGATTGTTGGCGGCTTTGTCCTCTGAGTCCAGGCCAGGCTCGGGGTGATAGAGACGGTAGATAACGTGAATGCCAGCGTAGGCTAGGACTCTTTCCAGAGCCCAGCACTGCGGTGGGTGGGCCCAAGTGGCATTCTCTGCTACCCAGGAGGGCCTGCTCCTGCCAGACTCCCTGCTGAGATCTAAACTTGGGTCCAGCACCGAGATCTGTGCCCAGCAACTGCCTGGCTCAGTCCTGGGGAAAGCAACCCTGACTTCCGTCTGCTGTCTTGGGAGGAGCGGTACCAGCCCTGGCACACCCAGCGGGGACTGCGGGTAAACCAAGTCGACGTCTTTCCCCCTTGCATCCCCCATGATCTTCAGTGGGGTTTGTGGGTGCTCACACCTGGCCCCTATGAGGCAGGGACCTAACTGTGGATTTAGGAGCCCAGTTGTGGGTGCCCAGGTTTGCCAGTGGCGGCCTTGGTCCCTCATGGCCTGTGTGAGAAAATGAACCCCTCTCAAAGCAAGGCAGAGCGTTTCGAAGGGCACCTCTGTGACGACGGCTCTCGGGGTGCCCGAGTGTGTCACCTTGTCACCCCCCGGCCTCCAGGCTGAGGGAGACTTGCTTGTGTTTGTGTTTGAGCTCCCTGACACCTCCAGCCTGGTAGCCACCCAAGCCCCTTCCCTGGGGCAATGCCAGCCCTTCCTCTGCCTTGCAGGCTAACAAGAGGTGCTGTCCACTCCCTGAGCCCCTCTGCAGCGTTCCCTGTAGTGGCCAGCCCCTTGTCCACTGCACACCCCAGAAACAGCAGCTCTGCTGTCCCCCAGTTGGTGCACTGGGCACGCACCAGCTTGTAGGATTCAGCTCAGGATCAGCTCCTTACTGAACAGCCCAGCACTGAGATTCAGTCCTAGTGAAACAAGGAGACGTTTAATGCTGAACATCCCCGGGGCTGTGAGTAAGGGCTACTGGGAATGAAAGGTTACATAGAAAATATAATCACCACGCGCTTTCTAGAGGCTAAACTTCCCAGGCTGGCCTCCGGTCTAAAGACGTTTACCTCCTGCCCCCCGCACAGTCCTCCATAGCTGGTTGTGATCCCGTTTTCCTGACTGTGCCCATGCTGCCTGTTCACTGCCTGACTGCAGGCGGGTGGAGCGACTTCCCTAAAGTAAAGAGGGATCTAAGCAGACAGCAATGTCCCTGCGGCTCGGTCAGCCGCCCCCACTCACTTGGGTAACCAGAGCCCTGCCCTGGGCAGGGGGGGTTTGTGTGCTGAGCGCTCATGGACCTTTGCACCAGGGAAAGGGGAGGCACTGGGGTGAGCCCCGGAGATTCCTGGGGACGCGATTATGACCCGATGCTGAGATCAGGTCCCCGGGGATTTGGAGCATGCTCCTGGGAGCTCGGTTGCCCTGGAGATCTCAGGCATTCCTGGCGCCATCTTTGCCCCCCAGAAACCCCGTGCTTCTCTTGTGGCCCTTCCACAGGGCACGGCTGGCCCCGCCACACCCTCTGCTTTACTGACTGCGCCGCTTAGGGCAGCCCTGGCTCCCGGAGCCCCCTGAGGATGCGGCAGAGCGGACCCAGCTCCGGGCTAGCTGGGGGCCATGTCTTAATGCAGAGAGAGTTCAGTGACCCCCCCAGATGTGCCGGGGGTTGGCACCGTGCTGGGTTGGGATAATAATCAACAGAGCGAGTCCGCAGTGGCTGCAAAGGGCTGCTGGGCCCAAAGCGGCTTCTAGACACTGGCACGAAATTATCCCTCGGCCCATCCCTTGTTTGCCCTCTCATGGCTGCGTCTGAAGCAAGCCTCCATCTTCTGCCTGCCCCACTGCACTCGTTCCCCTCCCCCCCGCCTCCCCAGCCCTTGCACCCCTTTTCCCTACTGTGCACTGGGAAATGCAGCCTGGAATTGTAAGCTGGTGTTTCGGGACAAGAGTGGGAGCTCGTTAGGACAGGGGCTGTCTCTTGAACACACGTGCATGGATTGCCCAGCGCATTGGGCCCCCGACCCGGCCCCCCCTGAGCCCCTCGTGGCTGCACTGATCCCAGCACAGGGCATGGCAGCGGCTAGTCCTGTTGCTGGGGCTGGCAGGTTAGTTGTTCGGCTCGTTGCCCTGCGTCCGGTGCTAGATGTGGTGGGTGCTCTTGGCTCAGTGCCCCCCCACGCGGGCGGTCCCCTGGCTGAGACCCAAGCCTGGCCCCAAGGACTGTGCGGTGGGATGGGGTCTGGATGGTCTAGGAGCAACTTAGCCTTCTCTCCATGAATCCCAGAGCAGCAATAACCACCTGGCCTGTAACAACGCCGGTCACGGCTGGGCGCTCGGCATGGGCCCTGCACCAACGGGCGCAGCATGGATTCCATAGGAGAAAGCCGAGGGAGCCTGTGCGGTGTCCCTGCATTGACAGCTTCGCCTCCTGGTCTCTGAGTCCCTGCCGGCCCGGCCAGGACCCATCTCTTCCCTTGTCGCTGCTGTTTAAAATCTCAGCCCCTAGGCTGGAGCATGGTGAATCCGTCTTGCACCGGAGCCCTGCGTGGCTGTGGTCCGCGTGAAGTCAGTTTTCCCCTGCGAGGTTTGCCATGAGCCAGGCTGGGCCCTGGCTCCCCCACGCCCTGCTGCAGCCCCAGCTCCCTGGTATCTTTTCCTGCTGTGCTGTGCTGCGCTGACGTCAGGGCAAAGCCAGGCCTGTATCCTGGGAGAAATCAGTCCATGGTGACTGGTTGCTATGGAAATACACCTTGTTGCAAGCTCCCAGTCCAGAATCGCTTCCTAGGAAGCCACTGGCTATGAGCCGCTGGGGCTGGGGCTAGGCCTGCTGGCAGGGGGCAGCCAGGTAAGACTTCATGCAGAGGCACCTCTTCCTTTGTGCTTCTCCCAGGCAGGGGTGGGACTGTGGCCAGGGGCCAGACCTGGCAGGACTTGGGTGACAGGAGCTGAACTGGCTCCTACTGTCCCTGGCTGTGGGAAACGCATCCTCACGCTCACACTCAAGTGTGAGCCCAAATCCACCTGCCACCCCAAAGACACGTCAGCGTGCACGCAGCACCCAGCTCCCAGGAGCCTGCTCGGGGGCTGGGCTGTGCCTCGGGGCCGACCCCTGTCCGTCTGCAGAGCCGAGCCACAAGGTCTGCGTCGTGCAGTACTGCCGCCTTAGCAAAGCCTTGGGCCCCAGGTCCAGCAATGGCCAGCCCGGCTTTACAACGTTACCCCTGCATGGCGGCTGCGGGTTCAGGGTGCAAGGGAGGGGGTTTAACTGTGGTGGTCTCCCCAGTGTCTCTGTTCAGAGAGGGGTGCCTCCATTTCCCACCACACTTAAACTGCTCAGGCCTCCCTTGTACATTTGAGACCCGAGCAGGTCCCTGGCCAGGAAAGCACCTCGCCTCTGGAGGAACAGGCCCCGCGGGGTTAGGACGCCCAGCAGCTGTGAGTGGGATTCCAGGCCATGTGCTGCCCCTGTACTTAGGGAGGGGAGCAGGGCCAGGACCCAGTCCCATCCTGTGTCAGGGGTGCTCACTAGCTTGGCGGCTGGAGTTGCTTCTCCTCTCCTCGCCTGCAGAAGGGCAGGCGCTTTCGGCAGGGGTGCAGGGCGCGCACTTCCCTGGTCCCAGCGTGTGGGTAATTGCCAGGGTCTCTGTGGCGCTTTAATGACTAAAACGTTTGGAACCATTATCCATTATCTCGCTTTTATTTTCCCTCCTGTCACTCGCGATTGCTCTCCCGCACGCAGCAGATTTACTTGTCTTAATGGTGTTGATAAAATTATGACAACATGCTGTGCATTATACCCAGCTGCTCCCCCCTGAGATCTCCCAGCTGGCACAAACTACTCGCTTCTCCCTCTCTTTGTTATGTACTTTGCCCAGTACCTGCGGCTCCAGAGAGCTGCTGCCTGCCTGCCACGCTTTCCTAAAGCTCTGTGGGTTTTCAAGGATGTAGCTCCATGCCCAGGCCAGCCCTTGTAATCCTGCCACTGGCAAATCCACTCCAGGGCTTAGCAGGAACCCAAGAAAATATTTATCCAGAATAATGAAATACAGCCTGCAAGGTTACGGGAGCGGCCAGCTCGCCTCGGTTAAACAGCGTAATGCAATCAATGCTCTTCAGCCCCCAGCACGCCTTCCTGCTGGGGAGGAGGAGGCAGGCGTGTGCGGATGTGTATACAATATGTGTGTGTGTGTATCTATATATAGGTAGAGTGGGAGAATGTGTGTGCGTGTGTCTGTGTATATATATAGAGTGAGTGCATATATATATATATACATGCATGTGAAGTAGACGGCTGTGTAACACACACACGTGTAGTGGGATGATATATACACGTATCTACATGCCCCTGGGGCTAAAAACAGATGCGCACCATTGTGGAATTGTCAACAGCAGAGGTGGCCAAGGCCTGGTGGTTATTCCCCAGTGGCCAGTACTTCTCCAGTACTTTGTCTAGCTGACTTGAGCAAAAAGGTTTCCATCATCAGGAGTAAAGGGGCTGACGTTCAGGATGGACACCAGGAAGAACTTCCTGAGTGTGACATCATCATCTGCTGCCTAGGTACTGAGGATCACTTTCCCCTCAGTTGGATTTCCTGGAAAGGGACTCTCTGGTGCTGTTGTTTGCTGCCCAACCCCTCTCCAACTATTTCACAGTCATTTGAGGTTTGCAACACCTCCCCGGTGAGTGTCATTTACAAATGGAATCGACACGCTGTTTGCCCATTCTTGCAAATCATTCATGAAGATGCTGCAACAGAACTTAACACACATTGGTGCAGTGCACACACTATGTATACCACAGCCAACAAAAATGATGTTAAAAGGATGTTGAGGTTGTCAAAAGCCTGTGCAAACTTAATTCAGCCCCCTTGTGTATACGCGTTATGAAACAATCTTTAATTACACGATCACATACATTTTTTCCACAGGACCCCACCTCATTAAATATTGCTTTTTATCCCCTCATTCACTGTTTGATCCCAGGCCTGATTTACCGCACGCCATCCAAAGCTTGCACCAAATACAAACCTATTCATTTCCTCATGCATGTCTCTAAGGTGCTCTCATTGTAATATCTGAGTGCTTCACAAACGCTAATGAATTTATCTTAGCAACACCCCTGTGGTGGGGCCGCTGTGATCCCCATCTTACAGACAGGGAGCAGACGCACGGATTTTAAAGCCAACTGTGTCCACCAGCTTTGGATGCCCAAATTGAGATGCCTAGGGCCCGGTTTTTCAGATTACTTGGCGTTTTTATAACACTTTATACATTCAAAGCTGAGCTCCAGGCAGTTTCAGCTGCAGTTCGGAGCACTCTGCATTTCTGCAAATGAGACCCCAGAGTCTCAAGTCAGGCACGCAGAAAAAGAGGGTCACACAGTGAGTGATTTGTGAAAAGGTTGGATTAAGTGATTTGCCCAGAATTACAAAGGAACTCCATGGCAAAGGCAGGGGCAGAATCCAGTTCTCCAAGATGACATTCAGCTGCCTTAACCAGGAGCCTTCCTTTCTCCTCCTGCAGTTCCCTCTCTCAGTCACTAACCACCTTCCAACTTCTGCAACAAACGAACTAACAGTTCTACAGACGACAGCCTCGTTCACTACACAGCCATGATTTATCCCCAGAACCGGTCCATCCGTGCACTGAGTGAGGGAGGGATCCAGTGGAAAAAATAATATGTGATCATTTAATTAAAGACTGTGTTAAAATAATGGAGTGGCTAATGCAGGGCCCAGTTAATAAAGAACTAAAGAAGGATAATATAATGAATGCCAATCAACATGGGTTGATGGGAAATAGAGCTTATCAAACTAACTTGGGGGATCTACACGGGGAACAAAGATTTAATAATGGGCTTTTCAATCTAGCAGAGAAAAGTACAACATGAGCAATGGCTGTAAGTTGAAGCTAGACAAATTCAGATTTGAAATAAGGTGTACATTTTTTATCGGTGAGAGTAATTTAATCACTGGAACCATTTACCAAGGGTCGTGGTGGATTCTCCATCCCTGGCAATTGTTAAATCACTAGTGGATGTTTTGCTAAAAGATCTGCTCTAGGAATTATTTTGGGGCAGTTCTCTGGCCTGTCTTATACAAGAAGTCGGACTAGGTGATCACAAAGGTTTCTTCTGGCCTTGGAATGTGTGAATCTATAACAAGATCCAATGGCTGGAAGTTGAAGGTAGGCGAATTGCGGCGGGAAATAAGGCACACATTTTTCATAGTGAGAGTAATTGACCACTGGTACAGTTTACCAAGGGACATGGGGGACTTAATTGCTGGCAATTTTAAAACCAGATGTTTTTGTAAAAGACACACACTAATTCAAACAGGAATTAATTCAGGGAAGTCCTATGACCTGTGTTACACAGGATGCCAGCTGGATGATTACAGTGGTCTGTTCTGGCCTTCTGCTCTATGTGTCTATGAATAATGCATACGCACAAGAGGGGGCAGAATTAAGGTTGCACGGGTAACCTTAATTCTGGCATTTCCTAGCTTCTGAGTGCATGCCTTTTCAATCTTATTCTTTGAACTTTTTAAATGAAGTTTTTTAACATTAAAAAAAAACCAAAAAAAAAACAATTAAATCCCACCACTAAACCTGAAAAACCAGAAATTCCATCCTGTGGAAACATACCGACACCAGCTGCACACATCAGCAGGGTTCAGACCTTTAGATCCACAGTACAGACCGTGATGACATGCTCACAGAGTAACTGATAGCAGTAGTAGGCTGTTATCCTCTGACTACTGGAGCGGGGATGAGACACTTTTTGCCGGTGGGTTTTATAGTTATTTTCTGTCAGCAGAGGAATGTAGTGACTCAGGACTCCTGGTTCCATTCCGGAGTTGGTAGGGGAGTGTTCTCCAGTGCTTATAGACTTTCTGATCCATGCCCCCAGCCTCTCCCTTTGCCGTCTGCTCCTATCCAACCCTCCAGTTCCTGCAACTCCCCTCCCTCATCCCCATCTGTTTTTCATCCCGCTGTATCCCAGTGTGCCTGTTTCCTCCTTCTCCATCTCCTCTCTGCCAGCTGGGGGAACACAGAGCACAGAACAGACAACCTCCCTGCTCTTGATTCTGGGGCCTGGCACCACAGCGGTCCCCAGCAGACAGGAGAAGCAATTGCAGGGTCTTGCAGCCCCTGGCTGGAGCACGCTCCGTTGCTCTGTGGGGATGGTGTATGCATGGTCTGGTCATATGAAGGAGCTGTGCGGGGATGGAGGATGCTCAGTGCAGCTAGCCTCTTCAGATAATTTAGTTGCCAAATGCTAACGAGTCTCTACTGAGCATGTGCGAACTGAGATTTTTTCAGAGATATAAAACTTGGTCAAATTTAGGTGGGTTTGCCTGGGAACAGGAAAAAGCACATCTTGGAGGCCAGTGTGATGAATATTAAGTCCCTGCTCCAAAGCACGGGGGTGCTAGAGTTTCCATAGAAAACAGTCGTAAGAATTTTTTTTAGAAAATGCAAAACAACATATTTTTTCCTAACCTTGCTCTTGGAAACAGCTGAATCATTTTAGCGGAACTGTTAACATATATAAAGACATTTGGCCTGAGGTAGGCGCCTGGCATGGAAAATTTCAACCCAAACAGTTTGGCAAGTTATAATCAGCTGAATACAGGGACCTATAATGATAACTGTCAGGCAAACTTAATTATACGTATCACTACCAGCTCCACCTATAATATACAGCGTAGATTCTTAAAGGCAAAATGACATTTCGGCATCTAATTCCCACAGCACGTTAATGAGTCTTGGGCCATTGACGTCTGACTGCCAGTCTATTTGGCCTCCATCACCACTGCAAATATTTGAGCACCTATTGGGTAGGCAATAATCTCTTGCCTACATGGGCAGCACCAGGCTGCACCAAACATTTTGAGAGAGTGGGGGACTGTCTTTCCCTCCAAGCCCCCTCCTGCATTTCCCTCTAGTGCCTTTGACCTTTAACTGATAAAAGAGCAGTGGGGCAGGAGAGAGAGAGAGAGAGAGAAAAAAGGCAGGGTGCAAATGGGATCTCTCTGTCAAGGTGTAGCAAATAGAGGTGCCCAGAGTGCTGGGGCGGGGTCTGACTCACTCTTCCCTTCTGTGTTGAAGGTAAATGTTGAAGACACTGTCGAAATGTTACCCAAGTCCCGGCGAGCACTCACAATCCAGGAGATTGCTGCCCTCGCCCGGTCCTCCCTGCACGGTAATGCCAGGGCCCTGGGGCATGCATCTCGGAAGGGGTGTGCTAGGAGGGCGGAGTGGGTGGTTGTGGGCTTTGGAGTGGAGATGGGGATGTTTCAGGGGGTTTGTGTTGCATGTGGGATGAGCTTATGGGGACAGAGGGTGTCTCATGGGGGGAGTGCCCCAGGGAGTGTCTCATGTAAAGTTGGGTATCACACATGGGGGGGTCCCGTGGGGAGTCCCAGTGGGTGGGTGCCGGGTTTCCATAGCTCCCACTTCTGGAGCCCTGCCCCCTGCAGCCCCTGATGCTGCCCGGTGTGTTCAGGTATCTCGCAGGTGGTGAAAGACCATGTCACCAAGCCCACAGCCATGGCGCAGGGCAGGGTGGCGCACCTCATCGAGTGGAAAGGCTGGTGCAAGCCCATGGACTCCCCAGTGGCTCTGGAGAGCGCCTTCAACTCCTACTCGGACCTGAGCGAAGGGGAGCAGGAGGCCAGATTCGCAGCAGGTGGGAGCGGTGCGCAGGGCGAGGGGAGCGGTGCGTGGGGTGCGGGGAGCGGTGCATGGAGAGCGGTGCATCGGGAGCGGTGCACGGGGTTTGGGGAGCGGTGCATGGGGAGCAGTGCATGGGGTGTGGGGAGCGGTGCGCGAGGTGTGGGGAGTGGTGTGCGCAGCACGGGGTGTGGGGACCGGGGCGTGGGCCAATCCCCTGGACCGTGAGTGGGGCAGGGGGACCCCACAGGTCCTGCCTGCCGGGGGTCCGTGCCCTCTGCATGGGGGCACCTGGACCTCAAGAGGCTCCTGTGAGGGGACGAGGGTGGAGGTTCTCCACCCTGTGAGAGGAATGGCAGGAGGATGCTTGCCAGGCACGTCACAGAAATGGGGCCCTGCCCCACAAAGCCCCTGAGGTGCATCCCACAGAGAGGCCCAGCGTTAGAGAAATGGGGGGAAGGAAAAACGAGGATTAAGCTCCCACGCTAGGTTGGGGCTGAGATGGGAGTTAACAACCCCCCCATGTTGGGTGAGTGGGGGTGGGGGGCCTGGTTCTGAAACACCCCCTGGGTGGTCCCCTCCCCCTGCAGAGTCTGGAGGTGGTGGGGCTGAGCCCCGAACAGCGCCCCCTATTGCCCCGGCTGAGCACAGCTTACTCCCCAGCTGTCTGCTAGCCAGGGGCACGGCCCTTCCCGCGGGATCCGCCCTCATGGGTGTTCGGGGCTGTTCTCTAGCTGGTGGCGATTCCCCGTGGCTCATCCCTGCTGCTCAGACCTGGCTCCCGGTTGGCCAGGGAGCAGGGGACTGTAGGACGGCGCTGTCGTGTAGGGTCCCCCCCTCTGCCCGCAGTGGGGGCTCGTCCTGACGCAACAGCGGGAGCTGTAGGAATGGCCGCGGAAGCCCGGGCCACAGCAGGGCAACAGGGAGAGCGGGTCCCCCCACCCCGCCAGGATCTGCAGGCAGCCCGGACGATAGCCGAGGCTCTGCGCTGACCCCCAGTGCCCCTGCGGGCTTTGTTCACGGACTCTCTGCCCAGCACAGCACTGTTTGCACAGGGGTCTGTGTCGCCACGGCCTGGTGGGGATCCGGCCGCCCCAGGGAGGGAGCTGAGGAAGGGCCTGTGTGTCCTAGTGCCACGGGGGCCTGCCTCGCTGGGCCTGCTGATCGCTCTGCGCTCCAATAGGTGGGCCCTTCTCAGCTGGCAGCTCCCGACGGGCCCCGTCCTTGGAGATCCCTGCAGCACCAGGCTGGGAGCTGAGCCACCGAGCGTTGGGAAGGAGGGAGCCGAGCCAGAGAGGGAATCCTTACCCTGCCCCGCCCCAAGGCAGCAGGCACCCGTCCCAGCCGTGTCCCCGTCCCACCCGTCCCAGCTGTGCTTTCACACACGCTGACCTCCACGCCTCCCAACTGCGCAGCGTCGCCCTGACCGCTGCCCCGGGCCGGCTGAGTGGAGCCCTGGCATGTGACTGTCACCGAGGGATTCAGCCAGCCTCAAGGGCTGCAGAACTCACTGGGAGAAAGAGGGGACGAGACGGGGGAGGAAGGGGGGGACACAAGGACATGCATGGTGCCAGACCTGATCAGCTCATCATCCAGCGCGGTCTGACAGCCTGCCCTTGGCAGCGGGTAAGTCAGTGCCGGGAACTTCGCAGGCAGACGAAGCCCATCTCTGTGGTTATTCACCTGGCTGGTAGAACATGGGTGTGCAATGCTGTATGGGGGCGTGCCGGTCTGTGCATGGGGGCGTGTATCCTTTGCATTTATTAAAAGGGCCCCATCCTGGAGCTCTGCCATGACTGAAATCTACCAGTCCACGGATTCTCAACCAGGGAGTCACCAGGGACGACACATTCCTTCCCAACCTCCATCATCACTTTCCCTGCCTGGGCCATGGCATTTGCTCACCCGCCCAGTTATTCTGTTTAGAGAAATGTTACCCAGGGGCTCATCAAATGATCTGGTCTTTTTAGAAGTCCAGGCACAGAGTTCGTCTGCCTGGAGGAGCTCTGCTGCCAGCGCCGACAAACAGATTAGACGGTGCTGGAGCTGAACTCCCGTTAATCAGAGCCGTGTTCAGAGCTGCGAGGCCATTCCTTGCCTGTGCCGCTGTAAATCACCCCCTGCTCCGTCCCCACCCACGCCGCCTGGGCCGTTGCAGGGTGCATGCCTCAGAGCTGGACGGGGCCCAGCCAGCCTCCTCCCATCCCTTCCTCCAGAGCGCCCTCCGCTGACCACACTTCCTTCCCTCATCGCCCCCCAGCACCTCCCCTGTGGGTCTCTCTGTGATCTTCAGCCCTGCAGCCCCTGGGCCAGTGGTCAGACCAGATAGGCAGGCGGCCCCGCCCTGCTCCATCAGTGCTGAGCGCAGTGAGACACAGGGCAGGGGGAACAGGGGCTGAGGAATCAGCTGCTGGCTGTGGGGAGGAAGCAGCAGTTCCAGCAGCACCCCAGGGATGGCGGCCAGAGAAGCCAGGGCCAATACCCCGCATGGGACCGATGAAGGGTGGATTTTAACAGGCTCCTCGCTGCTGGGCCGGCTGCATTGCAAAGAACAACAGGCAGGGCTGGACTGGGGGTGAGGGGGACCCTAAGCTGAGGAGAAAGAGAAGAGCTGAAGGACGTGCCATAAGTAACCAAAACGAGCCCCAAATCTTGCCCAGAGCAGCGGGAGCTGAGCCAAGCCCCTCGCTGGGGCAGCGGCACATTCCTACAGCTGGGCCCGGCCGGCCCCTGGGTTCACACAGGAACAGGGGAGTGGGGGGGCTGAAAACTGGTCGTCATTTCACCCCGTGCTTCCTGAGTCCCTCTCGCTGCCCCTCCTGCCCTGGGCACCCCTGGTGCAGCAGCAGCTTCCAGGCTGGGGCTCCTGTCGGAGGGGAGGGGCACGGGGCTGCCGGAGGGGGCAGGGAGTCACCGTAGGGTCTGTGCAGGGGGGTTGCACGGGTGCGTTCATAGCTGCTTGGCTTTTGCCTGTCTCTGAAGTATCAGGGACTGGCTGCTGTGTGCGGCTTCACCCAGAGCCTGCTTCTGTGGCTCCCCTGCCCCTGAGCCGGGTCTGGCCCAGCATCCAAGACCTGCTCCCACAGCCTCCCCCCGCCCCTGCCAGCCACACCACTGAGCCCAGGTCTTTCTCCTGGCAATGGCCAGGGCTCTGCCGCGGGGCCACTGAGCCAGGCCAGCCCTCCAGCTGCATCCCCTGGGCGGCGGCAGAACTGGGCGCCTGGCAGGAGCGGCAGCGTTACGGCTGATTCCCGGCAGGGAGCTGCCCCCTCCCTGGCATCTGGGGGAAGGTGACGCACGGAGGCAGCTGCAGCCCTGAATTAACCGCACAAGCTGCTCTTAACAACAGGGTTTGTTGTTCGCTGACAAGCAAAATTAAAAAGCGAGGGCCTGATCCTGCGTGGCGCTGAGCCCCCAGTGACGCTGACGGGCCTGGGCCTGCAAGGCGCTGAGCCCTACCCCAGCCCCCACGGATCCCCATGGGCCCGATCCGGCACAGGGATGCCAGCCGGCACAGTCACCCTGTGCAGGGCCGTGCCGGTTCGGCGCCCATTGGTCCTCCTGGGCCCAGCCGCCCCCATGTGGCAGGCCCCAGATGAGAGCAGAGGGGTGCTCGTGTCTTGCTCCCGGACCACTGGGGTCCCTGTCCAGCTGTCCCATCAGGGGACAAGTATGGGTGGGCTCCCTAGCCTGCCTGGGTGCGAGGCTTCTCCCGGCAGCCGGGAACGTGTGCACTCGGCCCCGGGCACGCCAGAGCCGTCCCTTAGCACAGAGCTGGACTGAGCGCCACACCAATGGGACCAGCACCTGCACGAGTCTCAGGGGACAGCGCAGGGCATGCCACTGATGGGGGATCCTCCCCACACTCACTCCGGGCTGTGCTGGTGACGGGGCTCCCTGGGACTGATGAGCCAGTGGACAGGCGGCCAGCCCGTGCTGTTGCAAGGTGGCCATGGCACGTGGCACTCAGCCGTGGTTCCCCCCATGCAGCAGGGCCCACCCCGAGGGGTCCTCTTGCCCCGCAGCCTGTGCCGGGACACGCAGCGTCACTCTGCACCTGCTGGTGGCCCCCCCCGGCGCCCCTTCCTGAGAGCTCACGGGCCTCCCTCCTCCCTCCGCAGGTGTGGCCGAGCAGTTTGCCATCGCTGAAGCCAAACTGAAGGCCTGGTCGTCCGTGGACGGGGAAGACTCCAACGACGAATCCTACGACGAGGACTTTGGGACAAACGCCAACAGCACCCAGCCAGCTGGTGAGCAAGCAGGGGGCGTTGTCCACAGCGAGGGGGACCCAGGGGCCCTCACCCCCAGGCCCTGGGGGGCAGGAGACCCCAGCCACGTCAGGCAATGGGGCAGGGGCTCCCTACCTATGTGAGGGCCCACCTCCATGCCCCCCAGAAGAAAAGCTGGGTGGGCAGGCAACGTGAGGGGGTAGGAGTGGCTCTGTGTAGGTTAGTGCCAGACACGGTGAGGCGCCAGCCCCTGCTTAGTAGGTAACTAAGTATAACTATCCCCTCTATAGCGATGGGGAAACTGAGGCAGGGAGACGGCGCAACTTGCCCAAGGTCAAGAGTCAGTGGCAGAATCAGGGAGAGCTCCCCACAACTCTCAGCTCCTGGGCCTGCCCTCAGACCCCAACACCCTCTTCATACACACAGAACAACCCAGTTCTTTTGGGGTCCGGCGCCTCCCCCGTGTTTGCTGGGTCTGCCATAGCCAGAGCGTAATGCATCATTCCTAGGGCGGGCGCACTGCACCGCTGGGTGGTCAGGGCTCCAGGCCCTTCCCAGGAGCAGGTGCCAGCCCTTTAGTTCAGCGTGCTCGGTGCTGTACAGGAGAGCAGAGGACATGGCTCCAAACTGTGGAGGACCTCGCGTGGTGTGGGCCCCGGGTTATAATCCCCCTTCTCGTGGCGTTGCAGAGGGGGGTGTTTAGGAAGAGGAAGCTGATCAAAGGGGCGGAAGCGGGGCTAACTGGGATGGGTGGGCATTTGGCACACGGGAGCCGGGAGAAAAGCCTGCAGGCAACGGGGTATGGAGCCGAGCCGCGGGGCTGGGTGGGGCAGGCCTTGCTTGCCTTATGGACAACTGCTGTGTGTTGGGCAGGGGGCTCCTTGAACTGGCCAAGCCATGCCCGGGTCCCCCCCCCTCCGAGTGGTGAGAGTCACTGAGAGCCCCGGCGTGAATAGTGCCAGGGTGACACGTCCCCTACCAGGGCACTGCCCACTCTCCTTGCTCTGCCAGGGCCCGGAGACTTTCCCCACAGGATCATTTTTGTCTCACCTGCCCATTTTGCTGGCTCACCGCTCCCCCCTTTTCCAGGTCATTCATCTGACCCTGCTCCTGGGACAGAGCCATTGTAAACCTCGGGCCAGGCTGCAGGGTGGGCATTTGTTCCTCTTTGCTGTCTGCCCCGCTGTCGGCATGTCCCTGGCACAGCACCTCACCTTGCGCCCTGCCACTGAGATTCCTTAACAGCATCTTGTAAGCCTACAGGGCCAGCACCTGCACACGTCTCAGGGGGCAGCGCAGGGCGCGCCAGGGCTGCCCCCTTGCCAAGGCTCTGTGGGGGGCCAGCCTCTCAGGCCGGGGAGCCCCACGGCTCAAGAACATAAGGCTCTTCGTGGCTTGCTGCACCACTGATGCTCACTAGGCCCCGACCCCGGCCCCTAGGGAAGCCTGCTGTGACTTGGACGGGGGGAATGTGCTCAGGGCAGGAAGACGGGGAAATGAGCCGGGCAACCCTCTGCTGGCATAGCCCAGGGAACGGTCCGCGAGGCCCGGCTCACCCGTTACAATCCCCTCGCTGCCGCTAGCTCTCCCGAGAGTCACGTGCAGAACTGCAATGGGGATGGGCAAAGGCGGCCCCATTTGGGCACCCCTCGCTCTGCCGCCTGTCTCCTACCGGTGCCTGGCTGCCCTGTCAGCTCCGGGCCTGGCACGCTGTGCTGGGCGGGGGGTGGCGCGGTCTGACGAGGCCCTTCCGCCCTGGCAGACAAAGACAAACGAGAGGCTGCTGCATGTGTCCTCTCCAGGCGTGTAATCCGCGTCCTTCTGTGCAAACAAAGGTGCTTTCTCCCAGTAATTAGATGCCCACTAATCGTGGGCAATTTGCATATCAAAGGCAGTCAGCAATAATCTGCCCATACGCCATCTAACGAAGGGGCTAATTGTTCTCCTGTAATCAGCAGGAAAGAGGAAGTGCTGGCGTGTAGGAGCCTGGCCCTGCCTGGGTTTGTGGGCATGGCATGGGGCGCTGTGGGCATCCATCCTGGAGCGCCAGCCCTCAGCCCCGCTCAGAAACGTGTCCCCTGCCCCGGGAGTGCTGCCGTGCCGCCTTCCTGGCTGGGACCCCTTCTGGGGGGGCTCGGGCTCGGGGCCTCGGCAGAGGAGGGGGCGACTCCTTGATTCCTGCTGCATCCCTGATGTCCCAACTCGGTGCACAATTCACGTCTTAGAATCGCACGTTGAGGAGGAATTTTTGCAAAGTCCCTGGTTGGATTTTCAGGAGCAGTGTGGGCGAGAGGGTCCCCACCTGCATTGCTGGGGAGCGGGCCCAGAGGCCCTCTCTTCCCAGCTCTGCCAGCGCCCTTCAGTCCTGCCCCACAGAGCCCCTGGGCTCTCCCCACACAGCTCTGCCAGCGCCCCTCAGTCCCGCCCCACAGAGCTCCAGTGTTTGAGCCTTGGGCTCCCCCCACAGCTTCGCAGATGCCGTTCAGTCCTGCTGCGGCGCCCCCGGTAGGCCAGCCTGGGTGGCTAGCTAATACAGGCAGCCAGTCCGCCTGGTCCCCAAGTTACACCGAACTCCCCCCGTGTGGCTCCCAGCACAACCTCAGCAGGCAGGGCACAGGCTGGGGGCTGCACGGGCCTCCTAGGGTGGGCGACGTTTCCCCCTCGGAGGAGGGGGTGGCAGAGGTGACCGTTCAGATCAGAGACTCCCCTGGCACATGGGCCCCCTTCCCTGGCGGGCTCTGTGCCCGTTCCGGGCTGCAGGCCCAGAACTCGTCTGGATCGCGGAGTGCGTGGGTGGAAATCAAAACTGCAGCTTCGCTTCCTTCCCCGCTGCCCCAGCCTGGGAGTGCTGCGGTGGGAGTGACCTGGCGCACAGCCCCCCGGCGGCACGTGTCAGCCCCAGTGCTGAGAATAACCCCCCTTCGCTGACGTTCCTTGCCAGCTGAGACAAGCCTGGCCCATGACAGCCTCATGTCCCCCCCCGTCCACCCCGCTGTGCCTAGGCTGCATGGCACACGCAGCGCTGCGCTGGGTGTGTGTGTGGGGGGGTGTCAATCTGCAGGGCCTCTTTCCATGTGCGGCGAAATGCCCCTCCACTCGGAGCTTGTGGGGTCTGACTTTTAGCAGGGCACTGCTGAGAACCCGACCCTTAGTCCTTGCAGGTGAGCAGGGCTCTGGCGAGGGTCAGAGTGTGCCCAGGGGCGCAGCGTTCACTGGGGCTGAATGGCCTAATCCAGAGGGCTTAGGGCCCAGCCACCCCTCCAGCCCATGGGTCGCTGAGATGCGTTTGTTTCTGTCGCCTTTCCCTGAGTCGCGTCTTTCTACAAGCTGCTGCCCGGGGGCTGGTCCTGTGCGTGGGGGAGCCATGTTATTCTAGCCATTGCGGGATCACCAAAGGCCGGGCCTCGCTCGGGGGGGGGAGCAGCCCTGGCGTGGGTGCAGCCATAATGCTGTCCCTTCCTGGCTTCCCTTCCCACCCTTAACCCAGCGTGGCACGCTGCCTGGCTGGATGCAAAATCTGCTACCCGGCACTCACCGACACCCAGGATGTCCTTTTCTGCCGCTCCGTCAGCACACCAGCTGTCCGGCCGGCCGGGGCGGCTGCTGATTGCCCCGGGTGCGTGACGAGCTGATCACGTCCTGGCAGCAGCTGCCCGGCTCCCTCCCTCACCCGCCACACGGTGGTGGCAGCTGGCACTGCCTCTCAGCTCTCTGCAACGGGGGCTGCAGGCTGAGCGAGGCAGCCAGCCTGGGGCAGGGGAGGGCATCACTAAGGGCAAAGAGTCTGCATGGGCCAGAAAGATCCTTCCTGGGGGGAAAGGGGAGAGAGGGCAGGGAAAGCAGCCAAGGCAGGGGTAAGGGACCAACAGACAGAAGGAGCCTTTCATCCACTTCAGTCCAGAAGCGAGGATTCTTCCCTCGGCCGCATGCCTGAGCTCTGGCACGGCCTAGCCGGCTGCCAAGCCACTCCCCAGGGCCCCCGGCACTCTGGCAGGGGAGGGAGGCCGGGCCGGGCAGGGGGAAGCCAGCCACGCCGCTAAAGCCAGTTCCTCCCGGTTGTGTGTTGCAGACGCCGCAGGCCAGCTGCCGCCCGGCTCCTTCCTGAAGGATTTCCTCCACAGCCGCCTGTGCCAGCTGAGCGTCCGGCAGGGCTCCTGCGAACCCGAGAGCGACTCCTCCCAGACCATCTCCCCGGAGACCTTGTGCTCCAGTCTGTGCAGCCTGGAGGACAGCCTGCTGCTCAAAGAGCTGGGCTCGCCGGCCGAGCTGGCCGCCAAGCTGCTGGGCTCCATGGCCGGAGGGGAGGAGCTGCTCCTGCCCAAGCTGCCCTCTCAGACTGGAGAAAGTGCCTTCCGGAGCCTGGGCCAGCTGGGGTGCCAGGACTCCATGTACTCCATGTCCTGCACGGAGTCTTGCCTCTCGCCCTCCGAGGACGACGGCGGGCCCTGCAAGGACTGCCACACGGCGTGCGAGCTGCACGGGGACAGCTGCGGGGCCGGGGTCAGGAGGAAAGTCTCTGACGTGGCCTCTTCAGGGGTGGTGTCGCTCGATGAGGAGGAGGAGGCGGAGGCTGAAGAGCAGTGAACTGGTCTTGGTCTGTGGCATGCTTCACCTGCCATCTCTGTCCCACTCTGTGACACTCCCCCCTCTGGGCCCCGTTCCCAGAACCATCCGTTCTTCGTGAGGGCGAGTCCTGTCTGGGGACGGCACGAGCCTGTGCCAGGCAGGGGGCGGACGGTGGGAGGAAAATCCAGCACCCCTTGCCGGAGGCGACGATGGCGACCATTGAAGCCAAGGCTTCCGGGCCCGGCCGCCAGATGGATTTGCCAGCTTGCTGCGTCTCTCTCTCGTCCCTCGTCTGTTTTTTTGCATGAGAGTGTTTTGGGGATAACCACAAACCTGCCGCGGAGCCGACTGGACCCCACGCCACCCGGGGCGGTTCTGAGCATGCTCTGCACTCCGCCTCCGATCCCCCGGGGAGGTGCCTTCCGCTGTCCGGGTGGCATGGCTAGTGTTGTTAAAGCAACACGTCTATGTTCCTAGCAAAGATCAAACCACATGCCCCCCGACCCTCCCCCCAAACCCCGGCTCAGAGCCGGCGCCGATGCGGACTGTGCTGCTCTGTACCCGACTCGGTGGGCCTTTTTTCCAACCCTTTGGCACAAACTCGCTCTTTGCTTTTATCGTACTGAGTTTTCTACCAGGCACCGACTTGAGGAGATGGCCAAGGACAGAGCAGGTTTGTTGGGGAGGGACGAACACGGCCCCTCGTCTCCTGGACAGGAGCTGCCGTCTCTGCTGAGACTGGGGTGGGAAAGGTGGCAGGGCCTGGGTCGGTGGCAGAGCCAGAGCAGAGCTTTTTCTATAGTTTTGTATGTGTGTCTCTGTGTGGCCCTGGCCGGGAACGTTGGGGGATGCTCCAGGGTGACACGGCGCAGGGACTGGTACTCCCCCAACCTGGGCAAGTCAGCATTCATTTAACCTGGTGGACATTGGCTTACAGTAGTGTGACCAGACAGCAAGTGTGAGACATCAGGACAGGGAGTGGGGGGTTATAGGCGCCCATGTAAGACAAAGCCCAGAATATCAGGACTGTCCCTATAAAATCAGGACATCTGGTCACCCTAACTTAAGGGTTCCACATCTTTATCCCCGCCGTAGAGCCCTCCGGGGCTGGGGTGCTGTGGGGCTGGGCAGTGGGGAGTGGGCATGTTTTCCTTGCTGGAGTAAATCTAAATGGTCCCAGGGATGCTTTCTGCACACACAGACACGGGCATGCACATGCACTCCCACACGTGTGCACACAAACGTGCACACACAGACCCCCTCGTGTGCATGCACGTGCACCCTCCCTCCCACTATTCACGGCATGCCATTGAGTGTGCACAGCATTTTACAACCCCCCCGGGAACACCTTTCCTGCCCTGGAGAGCTGATCTCCTGCTCCAAGCCCCGTGAAGGTCGGGCTGAGGTGAGATCTGGACCTGCCCCTGTGATCTGAGCTGGGGGCTGGATCCAAAGGGGGCTGTTTTTCAGGTTCGAGCTCTGAGATGCGGTTGAAATCTCATGGGATTTCATGCAAAGCCTCACTCCCAATTTGGGATCAAACCTAACCCCGAACGCCCACCACAAACCCAGCGCCTGCCCTTTGGCTCAGCTCTGCGCAGCTCCGGCGCGCAGGTGCGGAAATGGGCGCACACGTGTACACAACGCCAGGCGCCTCCACTAGGGGGAAACAAAACCCAGCTCCCTGCTGTGGCGGGTGCGCTATGTCCCTCCCACAAGCTGAGGCGGGTGCTCCGGCCCCTCCTCTCCTGCAGATCCGGCTGGGGGTCTGCCCTTGCTTTCCTAGGGAAGCCAGGTTTTCGCTGTAGGGTTTGGGAATGCAGACCCAGTGGAAATCCAGCTGCACTGAGGGGCTGGGCCTGGAGGGGATCTCTGCAGCGGGAGTGGCGGCCCCATAGCATTAGCTGCCCCACGTCAGAGTGTAGCTCCAACAAGCCACCAGGCACCACCAGCCCCTGGTGTTTCGGGGGGTTGGGCTAGTGCTGGGTGGGCCAAGCCCTGTCCTTTGCCCACCCCCACTCCGTGGCCTGTTTCCACACAATGGCCTGTTCCCCCCCCTCCCCCCCTCCCCAAAAATGGCCTGGCGTTCCCTGCACACCCACACACAGTAGCCCGTTCCCTCCCTCTCCACACACACTGGCCTGTCCATCCCCCCCTCCCACACGCCCACACACACACACACACACACACACAGTGCCTCCCCCCTGCCCCCTAACAATGGCCTGTTGCACCCTGGCCGGGGCTAGTGGCTGATGTGGTTTAACGCTGTGAGTCATTAAAGCAATGGATGTGCCCTGACTGTGTCCGCCTGGCGCCCGGGGAACCCTCTCCTCCCCCCCACTGCGTGCACGCTCCCTGCTTGCCCCACACGGGGCCAACGCCCGTTTCCCCCGCCCAGCAGCCCTTTGTGGGACCTGGGCGCGGGGCGTCCCTCGGCAACGCTGGAAGCGCTGCAGGCTCCTCCATGGCATTGCCCAGCCCGGCTGCCTGCTCAGCCGGCACCACGCCCAGCGCTGCCAGGGCTCCCTGTGCCGCCCCTCCAGCTCCGAGGAGCTCCCAGCAGGCCCTGCCACCTCCTGCTTCACTGGAATTCAACCCGGAACTCAAGTGCCTAAACTAGGGCTCAGGCCTGGCCAGTGGCGCTGACCCCTGCGTAAGGGAAGGTGGCACCTGACCCCCCCCCGGGGCTCGGCCCAGTCCCCAAAGCGGCACTCGAGCACCCAGCCTGAGCCTGCACCCTTGGCAGAGATTTCATCTGCCTCGGAGACGCCTGCCGGACGCTGAGTAGCACTGGGCACTGCCCCCGTCTCTGCCCAATGTGGGGTCCGGTGTGGGGGGGTCACGGTCCCCCTGCAGAGCACCAGAGCGGCTGGGGTGGGGGGGATGTGGGAGGGTCAGTGACTGAGTGTTTCCCACTGCCATGGGGCAAAGCCAACGTAGCAGCATCCCAGCGCTGTGCTGGGAAGCGACATACCCCAGGGCGGCAGGCAGTGCTGCCGTCCCTCTAGGCCGGGGCCTGAGACGGAAACGTGCCCCCAGCTAGAGAGCTGCTGCCGCTCCCCTCGGGCAACAGAGACTGTCCAGCTGGGTGACGTGGGGCTACGCTGTGTGGAGCAGGCCCAGGGATTGCTCACGACCCCGGGGCAGGACCTGAGGGCTCGAGGCCGGTGTCCCAGCATGGCTGGCACAGGCTGCGCGCATGCGGTGACCTTGTAGCAGACAGCAAGGGGACGTGGACTCAGGTGGTGTCTGGTGGGGTGTTACTGTAGGGGCGCATGAGTGCTGGGCTGTGCATGCTGCTGTATTATTATAGGGTTGCCTGAGAGCCCTGGACCATGCATGCTGCTTTGTCGTGGGAGGGGGGGGGCACTTGCAAGCAGTGGGCTGTGCATGCTGTTTCGTTATTGTAGGGTTGCTTGCAGAAAGCCTGTGTCAAAGCCCTTTGACGTGGCTGGAAAGCCTCCCCTGACTTCCCCCAGGGTGTGGATCGGGCCCAGAGGCGGGCAGGAGCTCAGCTGGGAGCCCCAGCCACGTACCCGCATCCATGATGGGCTGGGCCGAGCTGAGAGCTTCTCCCCAAGCGTCCCTGGCCGTGGCGACTTCTGCCTGACCCAGCCCGAGTGGGCCACTGTGGTGGGCTCAGGCTGCTCGATCTCAGTGCTCAGGGTGTGGGGGGAGCTGGCTCGCCTTGCTGGGCATGGCGGGGGGGGGGGCACTGGCTCTTTAACTCAGCCAGGGAACCCCAGGGTTTGGGGGAGGAAGAGAAGCTGCCCTGCCCTTCCCCCATCCTCTGCCAGGGACCCCTTCAACCGTCCCTACCATTGGCGCCCGTGTGACCCCCCCCCCCCCCCCCCCCCGGGAAGATCTGGGGCAGGCTATGGTCTATATGGGCCCTTGGCAGCAATCTCTCCTGATCCACTCCCAACCTCACGTCCCCCCCACATCCCAGCCCCACTGGGAGTGCCCACATGCTGCCCCCCCCCCCCCCCTCCGTTGTTGTCGGGAAGCCCTGGTGCAATGAGTTTGGGTCTCAGACCTGGTCCCAACAGAGGGCAGGTGTTTGCATCACCCCCCCCCATGCCAACCCCACAGACTCTGGCCCCCCCCTTGCTGGCAGGCTGTGGTCTCCCTGCCCCCGGAGGGCCTGCAATCTCCCTCCCCAGGACAGCTCTGGCACACAGCTGGGCACTGCCTGTAGCGGTTTGAAATGCCCCTTTCCCCGGGAACACACGGCAGCTCTGCCAGCCTCTGCTCCCCGCTTGCAATAGGTGATACCGGCCAGCTGCCAGCTTGCAAGAGGCTCGGCCGTCGGGGGGGGGCAGCTCTCACACCGCAGCCGTGGGGCAGAGGCCATGGGAGACCATGCTAGATCGCTGGCCCCCTCCCAGCCAGGAGACTCTGGGCACATTCACAAACACTCCCATGTTAATCCCGCCCACGCCCGTGCCATAAGCATCACCCCCTTATGACAGCTGGGGAAACTGAGGCAAGGGGCGGGGCTGGCTCAGATCCTTAAAGGTATTTAGGCCCTGAACGTCCAGTGAATTAAATGGGCGTTAGGCTCCTTAATACACTTGAGGCTCTGAGCCGAAGTGGTTTGCCCACGCTGCTACAGTAAATCAGGAAAAGAACCCAGGAGTCCTGACCCCCCAGCCATCTACCCCACCCACCAGAGCACACTCTCTCCTGGGGAGCCTGGTTCACGGAGGGGCTGCCCACCAGACAGCACTTAATAATGCAGCAGCTGGAAGGGGCAAGGCAAACAGGGCATGGCTAGCAGCACTGGGCAATTACTAGTCCCTGTGCTTTCCCATGCCATGCCCCCAGCACGTGTACGTGTCCCGGGGGCTGTGTGCGCGCTCAAGCGCGCACACCGGGCACAGGTGTGGCTGTGCCAGCAGCGCTGTGTGTGTGGACGGAAACGTGGCCGCGGGCATCGTGCACCTGCAACGATAGAAAGGCAGGGGTGTGCACCGGGGGCGGGGGGGGGGGAGGTGCAGGCATGTGGAGGTGTGGTGTGCGTACGTGTGTGGCCCACATGGAGGTGTGAGGCAGGTGAGTGCGCGTGCACACGCAGGTGAGGGAAGGTGGGTGTGTGCTGAGGTGTGTGTGCACGCACAAATGCGAGCCGTGCGCGTGTCGGCGTGCGCACGGGTCTGAGGCGAGCCGCGTGTGCGCACTCTGCCGTGAGGGGAGGGCTGTGTGTGCACGCACACGGGGCTATGAGGGGCAGGACACGAGGGGAGGGGTATATGCACATACATGGCTGTGCGGGGGTGGGAGGTATGTGCCCGCAGACGGATGGGAGGGCAGGCTGAGTGTGCAAGGGGAGCGGTGTGGAGCTGGGCGGCAGGCTGGCAGTGGGGCGGCGTGTCCCATGGGCCGTGTCTTGGTCTTCAAGGGCCACGCGGCCTTGCCCGGCGCTCGGGGACCGTGAGCCGCCAACCTGGCTCTGTGGCCGCTGAGACCCGGGCTCAGCTGTCCTGCGTCCCGGCCGCCAGCGGCCATCCTGCCAGGCCTCTAATAAAGCAAGTCATGTTACCGGAGCACTGCGTGGGCGCCTCTTTGGCGGGGTTCAGCCGCTTCCCGCCGCGGGCGTCTTGCGTGTCCGAGGGGCCCGACCCAGGCAGCCACACGGGCCAGCCAGGCCCTGGCCAGGAACGGGTTAACACCCCGGAGGAGGCCAGATCTCGAGGGGACTGGCACCCTGGGGCCATAGGGTCCTGCTCGGGTACCCCAACATGGCCACTCCTGCCCCAGAGGGGGCCCCCCTGCCCTGCTCCAAAGGGGATCCAGCCTCTTTCCCGTCCCCGGGGGCTGCGGTAGCCATGACAATGCTGCCCCCCCCGCACCCCACATGCAGGCGGCTCTGCCAGGCGCTATCTGGGAATGCGGCCGCCTTATCTCACATTCCAGGGGCCGGGGCCATCGGACACCTTGCTAATTATGGGCATCTCCAGGCTCTGGCCGCCCTCCCGCCCCCTCCCCCCCCAGCCGCGCCTCCCAGCACGGACCCGTCTTCTTCGCGGGCCGGCACCAGCGCCATGGCCTCCGTCAGCTCGTCCTCCACCTACCGCTCAGAGCGGATCAGCACCTTCAGCCAGAACGCGCCCCCCGGCGAGGCCTGCTTCGAGCCCCGGGGGCGCTTTGGGGAGGAGGGGGACAGGGGCGCCCTGCACCACGGCCCCTTCGCTGCGCGGCCCCGGGACTCCTATGGATACACAGGTGGGGACCACGGGCATGGGGGGGGGGGGGAGGGGCCAACCCCAGCACCTGCCTTGGGGTGCTACGGCCTCTGCTTGCGCTGGGGCAGGAGGGTGGGGCGGGGCCCGTTGGCCAAAGAAGGTGAGAACCTACTACTGCTACTAGCTCCCGGTGTCGCTCCTGTAGGGCGGTCGAGCGAGGCCCATGCTCTCAGTGCTACGGTCCCGGTTCAAACGGGCCGTCAGCCTCGGGAGGTGAGGGGCCTGCCCCTCGGGGGGGCAGTGGCCATAGGGACAGGGAAGGTCGCTTGACGTCCATGCCCAGGCCAGGATGGGAGCACTGCCTGTCCAGGGAGCGTTCAGCTCCTGCCAGCAGCGGGTTCTTCATCCTGTGCCCCATGGGCAGCCCTGCCACCAGCCCCCTTCCAGCCCCCTCGGCTTGCTGGCCAGACCCCCCCCCCCCCCCGCACTCAGTCCACCCATTCCCCACTACCCAGCCCCCCGGTTTGCTAGCCAGACACCCCCCCCCCCTCAGTCTGCCCATCCCCCACTAACCAGCCCCCTTCCAGCCCCCTCGGCTTGCTAGCCAGACCCCCCCCCCACTCAGTCTGCCCATCCCCCACTAACCAGCCCCCTTCCAGCCCCCTGGTTTGCTACCCAGACCTGCCCCCCCCACCCACTCAGTCCGCCCATCTCCCAGTATCCATCCCCCTTCCATCCCCCTCAGTTTGCTACCCAGACCCCCCCCCACGACTCAGTCCACCCATCCCCCAGTATCCAGCCCCCCTTCCAGCCTCCGGCTTGCTAGCCAGACCCTCCCCAATCAGTCCTTCCATCCCCAACTAGCCAGATCCTCCCCCCCCCCCCCCGAGTCAACCCCGACTGCCAGCAGCCCCCTACCAAAAGCAGCCACTGCCAGCCAGACCCCCTCCTCCCCCCACCTGCTCTACAAATAGCCTCTTTGTCCTTGGCAAAACCAGGGGCCCAGCCCCCCTGCAGCTGTGACCCGGACCCAGCCTGCATCTGACCCCTGCACCAGCACTGCACCATGGGGAGGGGAGGCCTGGCTTTCGCCCTGCCGGGCGGGTGCACCCCCTCCCCCCCAGCTTGCCCACTGCACCCTGACAGCACACTATACCCCCCCCCCCACTGCCTACTACTCCCGTCACCCCACTGCGCCCCCACCAGGCTGGCTCAGCACCTGCCCTACATCACTGGTGGTGCAGCCCCATGCCTTTGTGGGCGCCGTTATTCATCCGTTTCCTTCCTCTGGGTCATCATCCCCCCCCACGCCACGCAGGCTCCCCGCCAGGGTCCGTGCGCCCCTGCAGCCTGGGCGGCAATGTGAGAGCCGGGGGCAACACCTACCAGGTGACGGCCGACGTGAGCCAGTTCGAGCCGCAGGACGTCGTGGTGACCACGTCCAACTACCACATCGTCATCCAGGCCGAGACGGTGAGATGGGGCCTGGGGAGGGGGCGGAACAAGGTACAGCAGGCGCGGGCAGCTCCCCCTCCCAAATCCCCACACCTGCCCCATGCCCTATGGCGCCCCCTCCTGGGAGAGGCTGGGCTGCCCGGGGCTGTGCTCAGCCGGCCGGTGCATTTTGCCCGCTGGTGCAGGCCAGGTGCTCACGGGGGGGGGTTTGTTTACCCGGCAGGTGGCAGAGGACGGCACCGTCTCCAACACGTTCACCCACCGGTGCCAGCTCCCTGAGGACATGGACCCCATGTCTGTCAGCTGCTCCCTCACCGACGCGGGCACGCTGGTCATCAACGCCAAGCGCAAGGCTGCTGCCAAGCTGGGCGAGGCGCCCCAGCCGCTGTACCGCACCGAGGTCAAGCTGTGACGCCCCTGGTCACAGCCGGGCCCCACACCCCCACCTCACTCACCTCAGGCCGGCCTCTGCACGGGGCGGGGGGTCCCCAGGCCGGGCTGCCATCTTATGTGGCCCGTGCTACTGGCGCCCAGCACAGGACCTCTGGGCTGCTGTTCTCCCCCCCCGCTGCTGGTTGGAATAAAGGTTTTCTCCCACCCAAGGCTGAGTCGGGGCTGTGGGCCGGGGCCGAGCGTCTTGCACCCTGAGCTGGGAGGAAGCAGCGACATCTCTCTCCGGCACTCCTTGGCCGCCTGTTCCGCTCCCCAGCCCCACACGCTGGGCGAGAACCCTCCCCTTGGAACAGCACAGCCGCCTCCTCCGCTGGTGCCTGACTCCTCTGCCCCTTGCCCCAGCTCGCTGGGTCCCTTCATGCCCCCCCCCCCCCCCCCCCCGTGTTTGCCAGCCGGCCCCAGCCCCCAGGGCACGCGTCACTGGAGCCTGGGCCGAGCACCAACCCACTCCTCGTATGCCGACGGACATCTCTGGCCCACCCACGGGGCCCTGAGCCAGCCAGCCCCAGGCGCGCCGCGCAGGGCGGGTGTGCACCAGTGCATGAAGGCTGTGCCCCCGGGGCCGGGCGTGCCAGGCATGGGCGGCCGCCTGCACGGCCCGTGCCCCCCCACTAGTCTGCAGGCGCTGCCATCCGCATGTGTGTGGCTGGAGCCGGCTTGCTGCAGCGGCAACCGACCCAGCCTTGCCATGAGTCAGACCCCCCAAACCGGAGCCTTGGTTCTGGTGTCTGTAACTTACATGGGGGGGCTGGCCTTTGATGGCCCCTCCCCCCCCCACTGGGTGTGTGAGCCACTCACTCTGACCCATGCGCCCCAGTGTCTGCTCCACTTGAGGTTCTTCGCCCCCTCTCCCGGGGGAAGGTGGGGGGTGCTGCAGCAGGGTCCCCTCCCCCCCTTCCAGGCTGGTGTGTGTGGGCAGGGGAAGCTCCTGGGGTTCTCATCACCCCTTCCCAGGCCGGGGCTGCAGTGGGGAGGGGCAGAGCCATCCCCTTTGCTCAGCGGGGGGGAGGGGACGTGCCTCTGGATCCTTTGCGCTCCCCAATCCCCCTCTGTCCCCCCCCAGGGCTGCAGGTGCAGAGGGAGGGGTAACGCTCTGCCTACACTAGCTCCAATTGGCTGTTCTGACCCAGGAGGCGGGCAAGTGAGGCAGGCAGCCAATCAGAGGGCTGACATGGGCTACAGGGGGCTGGTCCTGGAGCATCTCCCCTGAGCAGGGCTGGGCCAGAGGGGGAGACTCCTGCAATCAGCTGGAAGGCGGGGGCAGGGTGGGGGTGGCCACCCTTGCTGAGGCTGGAGCACCCTCCCCCCCCGGCGGGGAGCACAGAGGCTCCCAGTTTGGCAGGAAGGAGCGGCCTGGGCCCAGGCTTGTTCCCCGCCTTTTTGGGACAGGGGGGGGGTCTGCATGTTCCCCACCAGGCCCACCTAGCCCCCAGCTGTTTGGCTGTAGCAACCGCCCCCTCCCGTGGGTGACTGGGGTAGGAGCAGTGCATGGCCCCCCGCTCCTGTTTGCTGGTCCAAGGCTGCCCGGCCAGCTGGTGCCTGGCTCTGGCTGTGTCCCCGTGCCCCCGCTGATCCCAGCTCCTGCCCACCCCTGGCAGAGTTGCTTGGCACGCAGCAGCTGCTCTGTGGGTTACTTTATTGCTCTATTTAGAAAGTCCTTTTATTAAATTAATATAAAAATCTCTGTATTTACATCCTGACCCCTGCAGGGCCCAGAGAAACTTGGTTGCTGCTGGGACCCTGCCCGGGGCCAGGCAGGAGCAGCCACGTGGGGGTGAGGAGAGAGGAGCCCCCTCCCATTCGGGGCTCAGTAAGACTGGGGTGGTTGGGCGGGTGCGAACCTGAGCTGTTCACACTGGGCTCCGTGGCCGGCTGCCCTCTCCCCTGTGCGCCCCAGCGCTACACCCACCAAGCACCCACGGAGGTAGCATGATTGACAGACTTGACTGGAGACTGAATAGCGGGGGGGGGGCGGCTATGGGTCAGGACGGAGGAGCAACGGCAGGTCGAGCTGGGGGAAGGGGAGGGGGAAGGCTGTGGATGGCGATTCAGGGGCACCGGCAGAGCTGGGGGGGCCCAGGGCTGAGACACCTGCAGGGGAACAGGGGGGAGAACTCAGTGCTGTTTTGGGGAACAAGTGGCCCCAGGCTGGCGGGGTGGGTGCTGCGGGCTGAATATTGCCTCTGCCCCCAGGAGCCCTGCGCCCGCCCCCCAGCAAACGCCGCAGGCGGGGACCAGGGGGTGCATGTAGCGCGCTCTTCCTCTTCTCCCCCCGGGGCCACCGGCACAGCTCCCAGGGCAGGGGTGACGGCAGTGGCTTGCCCCGGCCCCGGCGATGGGCTCCTCTGCTGGCGGCAGGAGGTGAGTCTGGCAGTGCAGGCACCTAGTGCCACCGCCGCTGGGGCTGGCAGTGCGCCCCCTCTGTCAGCAGTGGGGGGGGGGGCCCTGCCCCTCACTGGCACTTGTCGTCTGTCTCGGAGGGGCTGGACTCGCGGGGTATGGAGAGGCGCTGGCGCCGGTCCCACAGCTGGTGGATGTCCGCGGTCTCCGTCTCGCTGCTGCTGGCGGTGCTGTCCCGGAAGCTGGCCAGGGGCGGGCGGACCTTCACCCCCTTGGCATTGACTGAGCCCTCGATGGCCTTGCGCAGCTGGGGGGGCAGTGTGGCATGAGATACCCTGCCCCCCATTGCATGAGGGCACTGGGGGCCCTTCTCCCCCCCCCCCCCAGCTGCAGGGAATGGGGGAAGGGTACAAGTGGGTGTCCTGAGCGAGGGAGACAGGGCTGCTTCACCCTCCTCCGGGGGGGGGGGGGGGTTGGTGCCACCATCTGTCCTGTGGGGAAGGGTGTGGGGAAGGGACCCATCGCTCACCCCCCAGGAGGGCTCCGGGATTCTGTGTGACGAGCCCCATAAGGCTGATTTTCCACCCGCCTGCCCGGGGTGTTTGGGAGGTGGCCCGGCCTGCTCACCTCTTTGAGGGACACCATGCCGATGAGGCGCCCGATGCTGGTCACGTACGCCTGATCCACGCCCAGGAGCGAGAAAATGGTGTGAGTCTGCAACAGAGGCACGGGCTCAGGGCCGGCAGAGCCAGGAGCTGGCCAGGAGCCCACTGGCTCGGGGCCTGCAGAGCCAGATGGGTCCTGACCCTCAGTGGGGGGGTGGGGGGGAGGTCCCATGGGGCAGCCCCAGGGATGGGCAGCGGCAGGGTATGTGCGGGGTGGATCGGCAGGGTCCAGAGCTGAACCTGCAGCTCAGCCATGCCAGTGTGCAGAAGGGGGAGGGGGCACTATTGGTAAGACTGGGGAGCCATGCCCAGGGTCAGCCTGGTGCAGCCTGGTGCAGGGCAGAGGACGGCAGGCCACCCACCCTACCTTGTGCAAGGAGGTGCGCTCCACCAGCTGGACGGGCGCAGGGTCGATCTTGCTGTTGTTGAAGTTCACGAGCTGGTCCAGCTGCTGCTCCTCCCACTCCATGATCTGAGAGGCAGAGGGGCCGTGAGCGCCAGAGACCGGGGGGCTCAGAGGGACAAGAGCCTGCCCGGCCCAGGCCTCAACGACTGGGCAGAGCGGGCAGCCCTGAGTCCGGTGCTCTCCCAGCATCCCACCTGCTGCCCCACGCCCTGCCCAAAGCTGGCCCCAGGGTGGGCAGCGCTGCCTGCCTTGGGGGTGTGGAAAAAGACTCCTGGCTCCCTTCCCCTCGAGGGGGTGACAGCAGGGCCCGAGCAGAGTTTTTTCGGGCCCAGTACAAACGTGTAGCACGGGCCCCCTCCCCCACATCCCCTCGTCCCAGACGTACAATCTCGTGAGCCATGAACATTTTTTTTTCCTCCTGGTAATGGGAGTCGCAGCCTAGGCCGGGCCTCCAGCCCCCCCAGGGTCTGGGGGCCTTGGTAAAGTGTACCCTGTTCCCCTGGTTATTTGCGCCTCTGCCTGGCAGCCAACGTCTCCCAGTGGCTCCACTCATACTCAGGGCTCCCCGTTGCCCCCTCCTGGCTAGCTTTTGCCCACAGCCGGGTCAATGTCACAAGGTGTAATCACAATGGGATCCTTTCCCTCGAGGACTGAGCCTCTCCAGCCAGTCTCCCTCCCTCCCCTTGTCTACCAAGCCCCCCCACTGCGATCTCCCCCCACCCCTTCCCTCTCTCGGCTGGGCCCATGGACAGGGCGGGCACAGCTGCTGTGGGGATTCTTTACCCGTTGCAGAATGGGGGAGCGGAGGCCGGGATTGCCGTGCCTCCGGCTCCCCCGAGCACTGCTGGGCATGGGCCCCGGGGCGCAGGACCTCTCAGCTCCAGGCAGGTGGAACGGCTGGGGTGGGAGGGGTGTGTTCGCTGGACAAGTGACACGGGCGGTGCCACGAGGACTTGGCAGAGCGGAGCAGGCTCTCCACGGCCCAGTGCTCCCTGAACTGTCTCTGCGGCTTGTGGAGGGCCTGGGAAACAGCGCACGTGGCCCCTGGGCAGAGCCCTGAACGCGCTCGTTGTCCCAGGCGGGCACCTGGTTGGGGGGTTCCTGCCCGCGTGGTCCCTGCCGAGGAGCTGTGGGGTCCCCTTGCCGCTCCCAGGAAGGGTGGGCTTCAGCAGAGCTGAGGGGAGAGGGGCAGACAGATCCCTTCGCTCTGTGCCAGCCGGCCTGGGGGCAGCTCCTGACCGATGAATGAGGGAGACTCAGCCTTGGGCATCCCAGCAGCGTGGCCCTCGCCCTGCCCTAGCGGGACACTTGCCCTGGCCTGCCTGGCCCTCGGGAAGGGCTCAGGCGCTGCCATCTGCCGGGAGAGCCTCTTGCTCAGGGTATCTGAGTGGCAGGGCCTGGCGCATGGCCCACCCCCTGGCACTCACCTCGGAGGGGCTCATCTCGCCAGGCAGCTCATACTGGTCCTGCAAGAGAGGGAGGGAGGCGGCGTGTCAGCCAGGCCCTGGGGACCTGGAACCGGTGTGTGTCCCGGCTGCCCGGGCGCCCGGAGTCAGTGTGAGCCGCCCGGGTGGGCACTGACCAGGTGCGCTTAGGGCTCCCTCCAGTCACCCGGCTCAGAGCACGGCGCTGATCATGGGCGAGTAGCTCCCCTGGCCAGCAAGGTCCCCGGGCCCAGCTCCGCTCGCCCCACCCCACGCTCCGCCTTGTCTCAGCCCCTCCGCAGTGCCCCGCTTGTGCCTGGATTTCCCTCCCCTCCCTGAGCCCCAGCTGCCGACTCTGACTCTGCACAAAGCTGCCGGCCACCCAGAAGCCAGGCTGCAGCCCCCGTCCTGTGCCCACTCCCCTCTCCATCCTCCAGGCGCTTGCCCCGGACACCTGCTTTCTGCACTTCCCCTCCCCACGCTGCCCCTGACGCAGCTTCCCCCTGGCAGTGCCAGAGCCGCCTCCTCTGCTGCATGGAGCAGCCCCCCTGCCTGCCCTGGGACGACAGCACGGCTGAGAGAGGGCTCAGGGGAAGGGGGGTGCAGGGGCTCAGGCCCTGGCCTGGGACGTGGGAGATGCAGTTCTAGGCCCTGCCCCGCCACATGCTCCCCACGGGCCCTTTGGAGAGTCCCCCAGGCCCAGATCCCAGCGTATCTAGATACTGAACTCCCAGCCGTGTCAAGGGAGATTAGGAGCCCAAACCCCTCTGAGGGGCTGGGCCTTTCTCCCTCGGCTCCCATCTAATGGTGGGGGTTGTGAAGCTCTGCCCTACCCTGGGGGCACTCAGATCAGCGCCTTAGGGAGACAGAAGGGCTCCCCACTGTGCTGGAGGGAAGTGGCCAGGTGCCTGCAGGCCAGAGACCCTCGCTCAGCTGCTCGTGGGTCAAGGGCGGAAGCAGGGGGGGGATCTGCCTCTCGGGTTTGGCTGCCATGGGGCGGGAGCCCACTGCGGTGCTCCCACCCTTCTCAGCCGGACGCTCCGCCCCACTCCTGGCCTCCTCTCCTGCGCGCACATGCCAAGCCCAGCCCCTCCTTCAAAAGCTGACCCTTCACTCCGAGCTGCCGTGTGCCCCTCGCACAAGCGGCTGCGCGTGGCTGGGGGGGCGCCTGGCTCTGGGGATGGATGGCAGACCCCTTTGTGCTGCCTGCCCCTCGCTTCTCGCGGCAGGGCGTGCCCCGGCCACGCTTCTCTGCCCTCGGGGGCTCCCGCAGCCACCTCTGCGATCTGGCTCATGCCAGGCAAAGCCCAGCCCAGCGGATTCCTAGAGCAGGTGTGAATCAGGTGATCTCACTGCGGGAGGGGAGGTAGATCAGCTGGGGCTGGAGTCATGATCAAGGAGACACTGATTTCTGATTGGCCCAGCATGGGTGGATCATTGCCGGATTGGTCAGTTGGACGGCGTGTTAAAAGGCTCCCATTGGGTGAGCTGGGAGAGGGGGGAGCAGATCAGGAGGCACTGATTTCTGATTGGCTGGTGTGAGTTGATTGTTGCTGGATTGGTCAGTTGGAAGATGCGTTAAAAGACTCCCATTGGGTGAGCTGGGAGTGGGTGAAATGGGGTGGAGGGGGTCAAATCAAGGCCCATACTGTGCTGAAGGACCCCAGAGCACACGGTGGCTCCGGCTCCGGCTGTGGAGTGGGGCTCCCCTTGCCCTTCCTCTGCAAGTGGCAGATAGGCTGCATGGGGGAGGGGCAGACAGGCTGCATGGGGGAGGGGTGATTGGGGATGCTTCTTGCCCCCTTGGGCCACCCTGACCATCAGCCGTGCCCTGGGAGTCAGGACTCCTAGGTTCTATCCCTGGCTCAGCCACTGACTGGCTGCACAGCCTGGGGGAGGAGATCCCTTTCCCCCTTTGTGCCTCGGTTTCCCCACCTGTAAGTGGAAGTGGTGAGCCTGCCCTGCTGCAGCAGGGCCTGGCATGGATCGACGATTCATTAATGAGTGCTGGGAAGGGCTCTGCGGGTGGAAATCCCGAGGGCGGCTGGAGAGGGTAGGAGCTGTGGGGCTCCCTCAGCACAGTATGGGGGAGGGTGGCGCCCGGTCTGTGATTGGCCAAGGCGTGTGGGTGCCAGGCCTGCGACCGGCCGAGGCGTGGCACACACTTACCGCGATGGAAATGCGGACGCGCTTCGACTTGCGCTTTTCGGGCGGTGCTGAATTCTCAGCCTTTTTAGCCACGAGAAAAACAGGAGAGAAGACAGAGGCGTTACGGGAAACCGCAGCGGCACGGCCGGGCTCCGTCGCCCCGGGCCCTCGCCTGGGGGCCGGGCACAGAGCAGAGGCCCAAGGTGCCATGGCGGTGGGGGAACGCCCCGGCAGACACCGCGGGGAGGGGGTGGGGGGCTCTCACCTCACCAGGCTCCGTGGCGGGGCTGGTGCAGAAGAGGCTCTTGAGGGCGATGGCAGAGTGATCCGGGCTCTGGGCTGCGGACGCACAAGCAGAGAAAGGGTCAGTGCAAAGGGCAGCGAGCCAGAAGCCTGGCCGGCGTCACGGGGGCAGAGGGGCTCACCTGGGGGCATCTCCGCCGAACTGCTGGCAGCTCGCTTGAGCGCTGGCTTGAGGGGCTTGCGGGTGTCTCCCTGGGTCGGGGCCGCCGCCGATTCCTCCGTGCTGATCTGGGGGCAGCGAGAGAGAGAGGCGTGTGCAGGGGGCTTGAATCGGCACCTGGGGGGAACGGGCCCAAGGCATCCCACTGCCAGCCCAGCCTGGTGTGTGGTCCAGTGTGTGGATAGGGGACCACAGGCCTGGGGCATCCACACCCCACCCAGCCCAGCCCATCACCAGGCCAATCCAGAGCAGTCCGGGCTGCAGGGGGGTGGGCAGGGGCCCAAGGCGCACTGTCCAGTTCAGTAGGATGGGAGGCCAGGGGACATGGCCCCACGGCCAGCCCAGCCCCGAGCAGAGGGGAGAGAGAAAGGGGGTGCACGCCCCAACAGAAGCTCCTCCAGCATGCCTGTGCTTTTCCCAACCTCCCCCGTGGGGGCATTTAAAGGGGCCAGCGTCCCCAAGGGCAGCCCCCGTGTTTTGGCTCATCTGAATGGGTGCGAATGGAGCTGGCCCTGGCAACGCGGGCACCATCTTGCCCAGCACCCCGTGCCCCAGCAGGGACCCTGCAGCGCAGGGGCTCTGTCCCTAGGGCCTGCTCAGCACTCGGCCCCTCTGCCAGCGAGGGCCGGGGCAGGCCCAGGGCGTCCCGTCAGCAGCCCAGCCTGGCAGTGGGGATGGGGGCTCTCCAGGCTGCCCCCCGCCTCTCACCTGGAACCGCACTCCCACGTCGGAGGCCCTGTGGCTGTTTTCGGTCGGGGGCTTCTCGGCGAGGCCGTTCCTCCCGGCCTGCGCTCTCTCTTGCATGTACTGCAGCCGGCGCTGGTAGCCCACCTGGTTGCTCAGCAGCGCTGCCACCTGGGCCCGCTCGATGGAGCCCAGCAGGATCATGGACTCTGCAGGGGGGTCACAGCTGTGAGTGGCGTTAGCTTCCCCCGGGGCTATATCCACCTCCCCCACCAGACACTTCCCCTCCTCCCCAGTCACCGGGGGGAGACTCGAATCTGAGCCCTGAGGGGAACGGCCTTGTCTCCTCGCAGGAGCGGGACAATGACAGGTAGGGCTGGGTCACCCTGCAGGGCTCCTGGCTCCCAGGCCTGTCTGTCCGTCTGTCCCTGGAGCTTGGGGCTGGGAGACAGGACTCCTGGGTCCTATTCCTGGCTCTGCCCCAGGCTTGTGGGGTGACCTCCAGCCAGTTTCTTCCCCTCTCCGGGCCTGTCTCCCCTTTTGCAACCGTGGGACAGCGGCCCTGAAGGCAGGTGAGCAAATGCTCAGTGCCCAGAGAAGGGAAGGGACCATCAGGGTCTCCTATGGCTGGGTCTGCCCTCCCCACTCTGCCCTGGTCTGCTCCCTGCCCACCAGTGTGTCTGTGGGACGCTGGGTCCAGGTTGACGAGTCTGTGACACTTGGGTGATGACCCCTGTGCTGGTTCTGGGGCAGGGCATGAGGTTCTGGGGCAAGCAGGAAGGCCCCAGGGTGCCCACCAGCAAGAACTGAGAGGCTCTGCTTCAGGCTCCAGCTCACAGCCCACGTGTGATGAATTGTGGGGTCTCAGCTGACAGCAGAGCTCTCTGCAGAAAGAAGGCCCGTTCTCCTGCCCCACCTCACCCTCCCTGTTTATTGGGAGTCTGGCTCTGAAGTGGAAGTGGGGAAGGATCCATTGAAAGAGCCTGCACTGGCCTTCCTGTTTCCTCTAAACCTTACAGATCACCATGGTGACGCAGCATCCTCCGTTGCCAAGGTAACGGTCAGGGCAGGCAGGCAGAGTGGGCACAGGGCCGGGCTGAAGCTCAGGATGGTCCCAGGGCCCAGCCCCTGACCAGGGAGACGGGCCCAGTGCCAGAGCAGGCGGGACTCGCTAGGGAAGCCTGGGGGCACAGAGTGGGAACGGTCCCGACGGCCACTCAGTGGGCGGACTGCTCTGCCTGGAAAGGCTGTGCTGGCCCAGGGGCTTTTTCCACACGGGTGGTGCTGCCCAGGGCAGGAGGAGCTCTGCCCCCCCTAACCCCACGGCGCCGCCTGCCCCCCACGTCTCACCAGCCGACTCCACCAGCGCCAGGCTCTTCAGCTTGGTGCCGTGCAGCACCTCCTGCAGGTGGCGGTACTTGCAGTTCAGGGTCACGTAGTGCACGTCCCGCACCATGATGTCCTCCACCCGCACGTTGTACTTCCTGCAGGGTGCAAGGCAGGGCCTGAGCACGGGGGGCTGCCGTGGGGATCCCTCCTCCCAGCCGTGGATGTGAACAGCCTGGGGCATGGTCCCCACAGTCACCCAGTCCTGGGAACCGCAGAAGCCGCTGTGGTTCTCAGCAGGCTGGTGCATGGCTCCAGTGCCCATCACCTGTGTGTCTAGGCACCGAGCTGAGCCGGACCAGCTGCTAACTGCATCCCTTGGAGCTCCCCCGTCTCAGGGGCTTCCTGCAGACCCCGGCTCTCCCGGGGAAGGGAGCCAAGGCCGCCACTTACTCCTGGTGCCCCCAGCCCAGCTCGGGCAGGTACGGCAGCTTCTTGATGCGGATGATGCTGTCGTAGAGGGAGGGCTGCAGGCTCTGGGCCACGGCGTTGGCCAGGATGACGGCGATCATCACGGGCAGGATGTGGGAGATCTGGCCCGTCAGCTCGAAGACGATCACCGCGGTGGAGACGGTGTGGGTCACAGCCCCGGCGAGCGCGGCTGCGCCTGCGTGGGGCAGAGCGCGCCACCGTGAGACTTTGCAGGGCTGCTGTGGGCCCGAGCCAGATCTCACGAAGCTGCCCCATAGCGACACCTCAGGGAGTTTCCCCCACCCTAAGGAGACCCCACAGAGCTGCCCCCATAGCGAGACCCCCTCCAATGAGCCCCAGCACCTCCCCAACAGCCCCACGGAGGGGGAGCCCCATGGCGCTGCCCCCCCATGGTCCTAACACCCCAGGGAGCCCTCAAGCTGCTCTGCCAACTCATCTGCACCAGCCTCCCGTCACCGCCTGCTCACACCCGGGGTTGAGGGGCCAATCGTCCCTGTCGCTCTGGGGACGCCCTGCTCTAGGGTGCAGCCTGGACACTTCCCCGTGGTCGTTCAGTTTGGGGCTCTCCTGGACGACCTGCCCCGCTCTGGGGGCTGGCAGGAGGGAGCTGCCCTGTCCCCTGGGGCTGGCCCCAGCGGGTTCTCTGGGCGGTCGGATGGGCTGGGGCCCGCAGCGGCTCCTCTCCGGACGTGGAGACGTGGCGCTTACCTACCACGGCGTAGCCTCCCGGCACGATGCGGTAGGTGTTGGCGTCGGTGTGGATGCCGTCCGGAAACCAGGCGGCCATGCTCTCCCCCACCAGCCGCCCGAAAGCCGCGCCTGCCCAGGGAGACAGGGGCTCAGAGGGGGGAGTGGGGGCAGCCCAGGAGCCTGCGTGGCAGCTTGGGGGAGGGGAGGAAATCAGTTGTATGCGGCTCCCTCGGGCAGGGTGCCCATCCCGGGGGCGATAGAGCTGTTCAGGGGGCAGTCTCTGCCGGCTGCCATGGCCTAGGGGCCAGCTAGTCTGACACTGCACTGCTGGAGCAGTGGGAACCGGAGCAGCAGCACAGGGCTGAGCGAGCACATGGGAGAGGGGGCTCAAGGTGGCCCAAGGCTCCGTAGCCCCTGTGGCTCTTCCCGCCTCCCTGGGTGGACTGGGCACGGCACTGCCCCATTCCCTGGAGAGAGGTGGCAGGGGGAAGAACAGTTCGGGCTGGGGAGGAGAGCACTGGGCCACCCGGAGCTACTGAACACTGAGCCCCGCCTCACACCAGGCTGAGAGGTACCGAAACCCCTTCCCAAAGCCCTGAGCAGGCCTGGCACCGCGGGAAAGGGCCTGCCCCCCGGCACGAGGACCCTGCCACACGGACGGGGCACCAGCCGCACCGGGGCGGGTACAAGGAGCTGCTACTGCTGCCTGAGGGCGATGGCCGGCACGAAGGGACCGTGGGTCAATCGGCTGTGTGCTCCCTGCCAGGAGGGGCTGGTCAGTAGCTGGCAGAGGCGCTGGTTCTTCGGGAGCTGGGCTGGCACCGCTGGGGCTGCCCTGGGATCCGCACAGGCAGGATGGCAGGGGGCGAGGCCAGGGGCACCTCCGGGGCTGGTACTCACCGATGACAAAGACAGGCATGAAGGCTCCGCAGGGCACTGGGATGGTGGTGGCCAGGGCTGACATCCAGAACTGGGGGCAGAGGCATGAGTCAGGGGTCTCCCAGCAGTCAGCTCCCCCCATGCTCCCAGACAACACTCAGCAAGCCAGGGCCCCACCCAGCCACCCACTCACTCCCAGCCAGACCACACCCAGCCAGACAGGGCCACGCCCACTTCCAGCCAGACCACACCCAGCCAGACCGGGCCACGCCCTCTCTGACAGACCACACCCAGCCAGCCAGGGCCACGCCCACTCCCAGCCAGACCACACCCAGCCAGACCGGGCCACACCCTCTCTGACAGACCACACCCAGCCAGCCAGGGCCACGCCCACTCCCAGCCAGACCACACCCAGCCAGACAGGGCCACGCCCACTCCCAGCAAGACCACATCCAGCCAGATCAGGCCACGCCCTCTCTGACAGACCACACCCAGCCAGCCACAGCTCTGCCCACACACATCCAGCCGGGCCCCACTCCCCCTCAGTCCTGGTCCCAACCCATACACAAGCCTGCTGGGGGAGGGTGGGTGCTGCAAGAGCGTATGCTCCTACCGCAAGGAGAGAGCCAGGGGAGGGGAGAGCCCCAGTAACCGGGCCTGGGGGACCAGCGGCTCAGCCAGTGCTGGCATGGAGTGAGAGGCAGGGGGAGCCCAGGGCTGGGATAGCAGGGGGCCGGGGGGTGGGATTGATGGGCAGAGCGGGGGCAGAGGGGGGCCTTGCAGGGCCTGTGCATTGTCCCCACTCAGCCTTTCTGCAGTCGTGTCACTGAGCCAAATAAACTGATGCGAACCCAGGAAGGAGGGTCTGTGTTGGGGCACTGTATTCTCTGTGAGCCCTGTGTGAGCGGGGCAGCCCCAGCCAGGGAAGGGGGGCAGAGGGACCCACCTTCATGAGGATGAAAACCACCAGGGTGACAAAGACATTGGCATGCGGGTGCTTCCAGGCCTCAGAGATGCCAACGTACTCGAACTCCTCGGCCAGGCCCTGCTTGGCCCAGGTGTGGTTGTCAAACAGGGTCACCAGGGTGTCCTTCTGGCTGAGCTGGGGAGAGGGACCGTGGCATGCAGGGTGAGTCTGGGGGCCGGGCCTCCGCCCCATCTCCACACCCTGCACAGAGCATTCCCTGTCAGGAAACCCCATGGGGGCTGAGCGCCGTCCCCAGCCCAGCCCATCTCAGCGTCTCGCCCGCTGGGCGCTGGAGACCTGGGAGACATCAGGGCCATCGCTCCTAGAGCTTCAGCACCTGCTGCCAGGGTCCTGGGTTCAAGTCACAGCTGGGGCAAGCACAGAGCAGCGGGTGTCTCCAAACGAGCGCTGCCCGCTGGGCAGGGCTGCCAGGCTAGCGGTGGGGAGCGGGTTACCTGGCCGGCCATGAACTGTCCGAAGCCAGGCGGGAAGGTCAGCGTGGAAATGAGCAGAGTGACCAATGCGGGGAAAAGCAGGCGCCTGCGTGGGAGCAACACACACAGCAAGTGATCCCACCGCACCCACCAAAACCCCTCTCCCCCAGCCTTCAGGGAAGAGCTAGCCCCACCCTGTGCCCAGCAGCTGCTCTCCTGTCCGGGTTCTCCCTCCAGCCTCATCACAGGTTCTCCCTCTGCCCGTGCTCCAGCCAGGCCTGGTTCTAGGGGCGCTGCACTCCCCGCCCCCTGCTTCGGGCTCCAGGGACCCCTGGTCTCGCGGGGAGGGAGCCTGCCGGCACCACTTACTTCTTCATCAGGAAGCGGTTGATGGCCTTCTGCTTGCGCATGAACTGGACGATCTTGCGGTTGAAGTAGACAAAGAGTGCCCCCCCGAAGCCGCTGGCAATCCTGGGAAGGGGGGCGCACAGGTGAGCGACTGCTGGGACGGTCCCGGCGGTGATGGGGGGGGGGGTACAGAGACACTGAGGATGCCCTCCCAGCACAGGGGGCCCAGAAAGAGGGGAGAGCCTCCTCATGCATCCCATCCGGGCTGGGTCAGCAATGCCCGTGCAGAGTGGGACTGGGGTGGGCACAGGGCTGGGGGACAGAGGGCCCTGGCCCCAGGACTCACCCGATGACGGCGAAGGCGGGCAGCTCCTGCAGGTCGAAGGGGAAGTCCAGCCGGAAGCGAGTTTTGAACAGCGCCGTGATGGTCTCTGGGGGGGGACGAGACACCCCAGGAGGGGGAGGGGGGGAACGCGTCATCCAGGGGTCCTCGCACCCAGACATTCTGCTCCAATACAGGCAGCTACTCCTGCCCAGGCAAACGCTTGCCACTTGGAGCGTCCCCTGGGGCGCATGCCATAGGGCTGGGGCTGGAGTCCCCCATGCCCTGTGTTGGACTCTGCTCCCCGCCCCAGCTCCGCCAGTGCCCCTCAGTCCCAAACCCTGGCTCCCCCAGCCTCCCAGCGCCCCTCCATCCTGACCCACGGCCCCTGGGGCTTCCCCCCGCCGGCTCTGCCAGTGCCCCTCAATCCTAGCCATGCCCCCGGCTCCCCCAGCAGGGCAGGGGCCGGAGCCGGTGCAGGCCGGAGGGACAGGCTCCCTAGGGGTGCAGGCAGGCTTTACCTTCGTCTTTGTTCCACACGGCCAGCACGCGGAAGATGAAGGCGCTGAAGGTGGCGGCGAAGAAGCCGCGCCAGTAATTGCGGACGGCGAAGAAGGTGGACGTCACCTCGATGCTGAAGAGGACGCCTGGCAGGGGGAGAGGGGAGGAGCGGTGTCACCGCGGCCCCTGGGCACTGCTCCAGACAGCCCGCGGCCCCGAGACGGGCCTCCCTGCCTGCCCACACAGGGCCAGCCCCGGGGCACCCACCAGGGGAGCCTATTCCAGGGGGCACTGGACCTAGGCACCCCGGGGGCACCACAACTTCTCCAGGCTTTACGTTCTTGTGCCAAGAGCACTTGGGACTGTAACCGCAGGGGCAATCACTGGGGTTATGTGGGCACATTACCCCCACGTGGGCACGGTAGTCATTTGCAGCTGGCCGGCCCTGAGGTGAGGATGCCAGCTGGGAGAGGGCCACCCCCTTCCAGAGCCAAGGGGCCCCCTCTCCAGTCACCTGGGCAGCAGCCCCCCAACAGCAAGTGGGTCCCGCCTGGGGGCACAGGGGAGCCGTGCGAGTGAGTGGGCAGTGCTGGGGTGTAAGCAGGGCGGAGTGTAAGCATCTGTAGGGGCGGAGGCTTGCTGACAGCCTGGCTGAGGCAAGCAGGGCGGTCAAGCATACACGGACGGACGGACGGACGGAAGGGGGCACGGCCCAGCACAGAGGGAACAAGCAAAGAGTCAGACACGTCACCAACCTAGGAGCGCAAAGCTGCGAGGGAGCCGTGGGGCCGGAGCAGGGCCTCCCTGGAGCGCAGAGCGGAGGGGAAAGGAGATGACGTTACACCTTCTGGGGGGGACAGTGCCCCCCCCACAGCAGCCTCTGCCGCCCCCATCACAGGCACGGGGCCCTGGAGACCCCACAAAGTGCCAGGGAAGCCAGTCCTGGCCTGCAAGGGTCTCTGGAGCCCAGGGTGCCTGCAGCATGGAGGTGGAGGGGTTCCAGGTGCTGGCGGGCTCAGACTGGGGGGCTGCCCCGGGGCTGTGTGCCCAGGGCATGGGCAGGGCAGTGTGGGGAGCAGCTTCCCTGCAGTTGGAGGGCAGAGCGAGAGGTGACACAGGGGCAGAGCTGCGGGGATCTGGGGCTGATCCAGGCGCAGCCGTGAGGAGAGAGGAAAGAGAGGGGGTGGGCCCTAAACCCCCCATAGCATCCGCTGGTGTCCATCCCCACTGCTGCATGTGCGTGGCAGGTGGGGATCCCAGCGACGTGGAGGGCAGAGGCTGTGGGCTGTCCCAGGCCTCGCTCCTGGCCAGTTTGGTGGCCTGCCAGGCCCAGGTGTGCAGCCCCCGCCCCCGGCCGTATGGCTGCTGCCCCCAGATCAGGGTCTCTGGGTGCAGAGGCCTGGGTTGGAGAAGGGGTCCCCCTGGCCAGGCCCCTGGGACAGGCAGCTCCATCTGCCGGAGGGTGGGGTTAGCTCAGAGCCATGGGGTGCTCTGGGATCTGGCAGGGCAGGGGTGGGGCCCAGCCCCCCCAGCATGCACAGCCCCCTACCTCCAATGGGAGCAGCAAAGCAGCAGCCGACGCCCACGGCACAGGCGGCCGCCAGCATCTCGATATTGCGGGACTCGTTCTGCAAGGCAAGAGAGGGCAGATGATGGAGGGCAGCGCCCGGGCAGGGCCTACGCCCCCCCCCCCCGCCCCCCAGGGCTCACCCTCTCCCCTGCCAGGGTCAGAGAGAACAACCTCACGTCCCTCCCCCCGAGTCCTGGTGCTCCCAGCCGGGGCCAGCCCCCAGCCCCCCGTCAGTTGGCACCCGCAGGCCGGGCCACGCAGCCTCAGCCTCTCACCTCATAGATGCCTCCGAAGAGGGAGAGGAATTTGCTGAGCAGGGCAGCGCACAGGCTGGCGATGTGGACGAAAGGCCCCTGTGGGGAGAGCGCCAGGGACAGGTTACCCGGGGCGGCCGGCCTCCAAGGAGGAGCCTCGTGGTCAGATCTGCCCCCCGGCAGAGCCACCCACCCCCTGGACCTGGTACCCGCCCCGCGGCAGGGACGCCCGCCCACCGCACCTGGCACCCAGCTTGTGCCCCCTTCGGACAGGCTGCCCCTGAGTGAGCTGCCCCCCACCCTGCACGGGGCGCAGCAGCCCCCCCCACCCCGCTCACCTCCTTGCCCAGGGGCATCCCGCTGCCCAGCGCACAGGTCAGGCCGATCACCTTGGCCACGAAGGTTTTGAGGGTGAGATACTCCTTCAGCACCACGCCCCGGAGAATGGTCTTCATCTCGGGGATGCCAGAGCCTGGGGAAGGGGGCCGGGTGAGCACCCAGAAAAACGGGCTTTACCCCCCCCCGGGGACCCTTCCTCCCCCCACCACCCTTTGGTCCAGCCCCTCCCCCCACAGCCAGAGAGCCAGGCACAGGAGGGGTGATTCCCCCGGCCTGACCCCACAGAGGGGCAGGGGGCTGGCTCCTACCCACGGCCTGCGGGGCCAGGATCTGGGTGAAGCCGGCCGAGAACGTGATGAGCACCACGGGGTAGGTGACCCAGGCCAGGTACTGCAGGAAGACGTTGGTGTCCAGGCCCCCGTACATCCACTTCTGGGCTGCGGAGAGACGGGGGGGGAGGGGTCATTGAGGGGGCTTGCTGAGATGGGGGGTCACTGGCTGCCCTGATGCCGGGATCAACCCCCACTCCAGAGGGGCTGAGCCTGGCCCGGCTCAGGAGAGGGAGGGCACAGACGGATCCTCCCCCCCCCACGGGACGACGGGGCCCCACCCAAGGAGCCAAACGCTTGCATCACCAGCCTTTGCACGAGGTAGCCACCACGTCGTGGGGCCGAGCCTGCACCCATGGGGAGAGAGTCCGGCATCCCTGGGCAACGGCCTACCCAGCCCCCCACCAAGGGCCCGGCCCCCCCGGCTGACACCGAGCCCAGCCCCCCACCAAGGGCCCGGCCCCCCCGGCTGACACCGTGGCTGTGCCCTCCGGGTGCCGAGCAGCCCAGCTGCCTGGCTCGGGCCGTGGGGCCAAGGGCCCGTGGTCCTTGGCCCCCCCCTCACCTTGCAGGCAGGTGGCTATGGCGAAGTCCATGGCCCAGCTCACCAGCGCCATGAGCAGGCCCAGCAGGATGAGGAAGATCCAGTCCTCGCCCACCTTGGAGAGGAGGAACTTCTGGCATCGGATGGCGCAGACTGCGGGGAGAGCGGGAGCTGAGCGGGGGGGGTGGGGAAGGGCTCGTCCTCCCTGCCCAGCCCCGAGATTAACCCACCCCCCAAGCTGGCTCCCACACCGGTGCCCAGATGCCGGGGGGATGGGCACGGCTCGGGCGGACGATCCGGCTGCCTCCCCCCGCAGACACTCTTTGCAGTGATCCAAGCGCTCCAGCAATGAGCCACTGGGGTGGGTGGGGGCTGGGGGCTGGAGGAGCTGCCGGCTGGACTGGGACACGGCCCCTGCAGACCCTCAGGGGTTAACGCAGCCCGGGTATCTGCACTGAACCTGGCCCCAGCCTGCTCCAGCTATTGGCCCCGGCTCCTGCCCCGGCTGGGCTCCAGCTGGTGCTGCTCGGGGACAGAGGGGGCTTGGAGGGGAGAAGCTGGCGCACTCGGGTGCAGGGGTGAGCTCCGGGGGAAGGGGCACCCTTGGGCAGGGCTGGCCGGAGTGGGGCAGAGACCCAGGGCAGAACCCAGCCGCCTTTGCACATGGCAGCTCCCACGAAAGGTGTAGGGGAGGAGGCTGCAGGATGGAGCCCCAGTGGGGCTGGGCCCCCCCGGGGGTGCCCTGAGCTCGGGGGGCAGAGGCAGGGCTGGCTCAAGGGCAGCGAGCCAACGGACGGCTGGTGTTAGCCCACGTGTGCAGGGCCGAGGTGTTAGAGCAAGAGCCAGGCAGCCCAGCCCCTCCCCACACCCCCAGCTGGGGAGAGAGACGGGGGAGGGCCCAGCCCACAGCTCTGCTGGGCCAGGGAACCCGGGGCAGGACAGCAAATGGAGCGCCCAGCAGGCCGGTCCCCTACGGCCCGTCCACCCGGCACTGACGCTGCCCCAGCCCAGGGCTTCCCAGGAACTCACGGGCACAGAGCTGGGAGGGGCTGGGGAAATGGGCCTCCTGCCCCCCAGCTCTGCCAGTGCCCCTCAATCCCGACCCCGCGGCACTGCTCTCCCTGAGCAAAGATGCCCCCGGCGCCCATTCATTAAGGGAGCTGAGCGGCGGCCAGTCCCGCAGAGACGGGTGCAGCCTGAGACCCACAGAGCGCTTGTCTCGCAAGCCAGACAACGCCAGGCTGGGGCCGTCTGGCTCTCCCGGAGCGAGGTCCCTCTCCCCACTGCCCGTCTTTCCTCCCCCCCAGCCCTGGCACCGGCTGCGGCGCTGCTAAACGCTCGCTAAGTGCCTGCGACCTCCCCGGGGAGCGAGGCAGCGAGGCGAATGGACGCGGGCCCGCTCGCTCGCTGCACAGAACACGCTCAGCGCCTTGTACCGGGGAGAGGGGCTGGGGTAGCCCCGCTGGGGGAGAACAGGGCAGAGGAGGGGGCACTGCTGCGGCGGAGAGGGCGAGGCTCTGAGCGGGGCAGATGGGTGGCAGGGCTAAATCACAGCCGAGCACCAGCTCCCTGCCCAGCCAGGCGTCTGTGCCCGCTAGCGCAGCGGTTCTCGGCCTTCCCGGACGACTGGGCCCCGCGCAGGAACCTGCTTTGTCTCGCGCTCCCCGAGTTTCAGCTCCCTGACAAGTGGCTCGCTGACAAGAGCAGACATAAAAACACAGAGGTGCCGCTGCTGAACAACTGCTTCCTCTCTCCTCTTCACCAGCTACTGACAAATCCATCCACCCGTCGGGCGGTGAACGTGACCCACTCGGCAGCCTCTGGAGCGGCAGAAACGAGTCATCGTCCGGATGGGATTTTACGTCGCGCCGACCCGGCCAGTGCGTTTCCCGTCGCCTGTTGTAAACCCGGGCGAGTCTCTAGATGGGCGGATGTACCCCCAGGGGCACGGGTACCCCCGGTGGAGAAACCCAGCCAGGGAGCAGCCAGCCCCACGGGGCAGCGTGCAGGCAGCTGACCCCGGGGAGGACAGGGGCACCGGCTCAGCCCTGCTGGCTCGCGGCTCCCGGCAAAGCCGAGCACCCCGATGCTTGGCAGCATCTCTGCAGCCGCCCCCCCATGGCACGGGCAGCCCCAACTGGCCCCAGCGGGGCCAAGGCGTCTCCGCGCCACGCCGGCACCGGGGCGGCTCTGCCCAGCTGCAGCCCCAGCCTGCCACCCCCCTGGGTTAGCCCAGGCCTCCCCCCAGAGATCCCACCAGGCAGCCCCCACCCGCACCCTGGTCTGCAGAGCGCTGGGGACTGGGGCCGGTTCCTCAGCCTCGTCCGCCCTCTCGTGGCCGCTGGCGGTAGCGCAGCCCGCCGCTGCACGCAATCAGCCCAGTGCTGACGCCAGGCAATTGGCACCAGCGCTGGGAGAGGGGCTGGGCATCAGCCGAGCTGCAGAGCCCGGCGGCCCCACAGCCTGACCCCTGGCTGCAGAGGGGAGGCTGGGGGAAGAGGGAGGCGGTTCCAGGTCACCTGTGCCCCACTCATCCCAGCATCTAAGAAACCCGGGACACTGGACAGATGACGATGTAGCTCCCAGCCCCAGGGCATCCCTTTACCCCTGACACCCCCTTCTGCTAGGGGGCACCAGCGATCCCTGGGGCACAGACACTCCCCCCCCCCCATGGTTCCTCTCTGCCCCTGGAGACTCTGGGAGTCTGAGGTCCCCCCCACCTCCACGCACCGTGCCCCATGCCCCGCTCATCGCCACCAGGCTGGGCGCCCCCAAAGCAGAGTTCCTGGGCAAGAGCAGCTTGGCTTCGGGGAAACACCTGACTTGTGCACCACCCAGCCCCACACCTCATGGCCAGCTGCCCGGGGCTTGGTTAGAGCCGTAGCCAAGACAAGGCCCGGGCTGCCTCGGCGAGAGACAGGAACTGCCCCCATCGCATCCCAGCCAGATGCTGACTGGGCCCTAATGACAGGAGAGGCTGCCAGACGATTTGGGCGCGCGGTGCGGCGGCCCTAGTGCAGGCCTGAGGAGTTCCCAGCATCACGTTTTCCCCTGGAGCGAGGCTCAGTGACTAGACCTGGGAGCTTCGCTACTGCACAGGGCCATGACAGCAGGCCGGCAGGGAAAGGGCTGCGTGGGCTCTGCTAACTCACCAAGGCTCAGCTCCTCAAAGGTGTTGAGTCATCTCACTCCCATGTTACTCCAAGCCAGAGATGAGGGAATGGGCCATGGCTCTCTGGGAGAGAGGAACTAGTGTGTGGGCTGAGCAGTGCAGGGGAGGAACCCTGGGAGCAGACCAGCTTGAGAGGCACTATGAGCAGAGCATTATTGTATTTACTGCAATCGTACAACCAGATCCCAGGATGGGGGTGGAGCCGGACATTGTGTGGGGTGCGGACCCCATTCCAGCAAGGGAGCTGCAAGAGAAGGGCACCAGTGACTGCAAACCTGCTGCCAGGCTGAGCCAAGACCTCGTACTCCAGAGCTGGGTAGGTCTGTATCCAGTTCTGAGCCCTCTTGAACACCACGAGTAACAAGCACCATGACTGCACAAGCCTGGCTTGCTCAAGGCAGGCCTATCACACTGCATTGCAAACAGCTGCCTGGCCCTTTCATTGGCTCTCACCTGCTGGCCCACCCCTGGGAAGCAATGGGTTTTCTACACGGGGACCGCAGGGGGGCCCAGCACGATAGCGGGTTGGTGGAGTGTCCTGTTGGAGCACACACCAAGACCCAGCTTAGCAGCAGAGCTTTGCTCCATGTGGGCTCCACCCCTCGCCATGTAGAAGAAGCAGGACATACAGAAGAGCGAGCGCAGGAGGGACTGGCCCAGCCCGAAACACTGACACACCTCGGATTCGCCGGAGCAGGGAGCTCACATGGGGGGAGGGGGTGGCCCAAGACTTGTGTCGGTTTCAAGGATCGGTAGCTCTTGAGTGCAGGAGGAGTGAAGTGACTGTGGTTAGGAAATTCCTTCGCTGAGCCCCTGTTCCTGGCTTTCCTGCTATGCTGTCCCTGAAAGGGTTAAACCAGAAGCCCAGAGGCCCCATGGCTTCTGTGGAGCAATGGGGGATCGTGTGAGAATGACAGGGGGAGGGCGGGGATATTAAGACACTGTCCTTGTCTAAAGGTCTGAGCCCAGGAGTGCATCCTAAGGCCCCAGCCCTGGATCTCCCTGCTCCCTGAGCCCAGCAGTGGATACGGCATGGCCTCCTGCAACACTGGGTGGGGAGGAGACCGAGTCAGCAGCACGTGCCGGAAACGCAGGGGATTCACTGGACGCAGCGTCCCCCAGAGCATTGCCCCCTGCTTCAGCACCCAGCCCTCCCGCCTGGGGCCTTCCTCCCGCGCTGGGGCCCGGGTGCTCAGGAGGGCCCACTCACGCCCCGCTCCAGGAGCTCTGCCATGATGCAGATCGGCTGGGATGAGGGGCGTGTCTGGGCTAGTCCTGAAGCGCACGTCACTCTGGTCTCCCAGCAGCGGGAGCCCATTACCAGTTGCCCAGATTCAAACATGGGGTTGTAGAACAAGCCCAGACGCTGCGGCCAGGAGACACCAGACCATGGGGAATCTGAGTGTGTCAGCACTGCAATAGACCCCCCCCCACAACACAGCAGGGGCCAGGAGCCAGCTGACAGGCTGAGACAGAACACCTAGCACCCCAGGGCAGCTGGAGAGGCCTGCCCTTCCCCCAGCCATGGGCAGCGCCAGAGCAGCCCCTCACCCCAGCCCCAGAGCTGGGCCTGGAGCAAACATGGGGGGGGGACACGGAGCCAGGAAAACACGTCACAGCTCTAGCAGCCCAGCCCTGGGCGGCACAGCAAGCGAGGGGCACGGCCCTGCCCAAGCAGCCAGGCCAGGGGCCAGCGGGGAAGGGGCCTGCTGGGCTGGGTCCCGGGAGACACGGGCACTGGCAGGAGACACGCCATGTAACGAGCGGGAGAGAATGTGAGAATGTTGGCCTCGAGACCAACGCCAGCCAGAGCCGTGCCAGGTGCCCAGGGAACTATTTTAGGGCCCCCGAGAGTGGAGGGGGGAGGTGCTGAGCGCCACAGCCAGGGCCAGGGGAGCCAAGACATCCAGGGAACGGAACGGCCCAGTGTCGGGAGCCCACAAGTCAGCACGACGCGGGGATGGAGGACTGGGGGGGGGGGCGAGGACCCCCACCAGCCCTGGCACTCAGAGCAGAGACCCCGTAGGACCCCCCATCTCCCCTACTTTACATGCCCTCCCCTGCCCATGCAGGCACACGGCTCACACTCACCCCCACCTGGCAGGTTCCGTACACACTGCACTCCGTACACACCTGCCCCACTCACACGCCCGCCCCCTCCCAGCAGCGCCCCCACCCAGCAGAGGACCCAACTGGGTGACGGGTCGCGGGGCTCCCCGCCCCGCAGGGAAATGCAGGTAATCACACACCTCCCCTGCTCCAGCGCACGGGGGGTCGGGGATTGGCCCCGGGGGCAGAGAAGGGGAATCTGGGCCCCTGGCATGGGCGCAGGCAGGGAGGGGGAATCGTGCCCCTCCCCATGTGGGCACAGGCAGGGAGGGGCCCCCAGTTATTTTTGGAAGGCCACGTCTCTGCGCCTGCCCCGCTGGGCAGGTGTCACTGTCTTCGCCTGTGAGTCATTTTATCTCCAGCGGCTCAGCCCGACGGCCCGCTCTGTGCCAAGGACGCAGCCCAAATCCCCGTGCTGCACAGGGTGAGGTCACGCATGCTCAGCCTATTGTTACGGGTCGCTGGCGCTCTCCCGCCAGGAGGCACGGCCAAGCTCTGGGGCTGGGGGGCGGGCAGGGCTGGAGGCTTGGCAGGAGAGGCAGAGACAAGGGAGCGAGAGAAAACAAAGGTGAAAGGGGACTGGCGGGCGCAACGGTGCCGGGCTGGGGGCTGAGAGCCCCGGCACAACCACCGAGCCAGCAGCACAGCGCAGGCCAGCTGGGACGGGCGGAGAGAGGCAGGGATGAGAGGCGAGGAAAGGGGGCGTGGGATGGGTGGAAAGAGGGAGGTGCAAGGGGGACTGAGTGTGCACGAGGGCCGGGGCATGCCCTGGGGTGTGCACGAGGGTCGGGGTGTGCACAAGGGACGAGGCGTGCACGAGGGTGTGCACGAGGGCTGGGGTGTGCACGAGGGTCGGGGTGTGCACAAGGGACGAGGCGTGCACGAGGGTGTGCATGAAGGCTGGGGCGTGCATGAGGACCTGGGTGTGCACGAGGGTGTGTTCGTATGCACACTGGGCCTGCGTGCAGGAGGGACTCCCTGCGTGAGGCCGCAGGGAGCTGGGGAACCTGTGGTCTCGGTGGGTGGGAGGCGGGCTGCTTACTCCGGCAGCGGGCACAGCGGCTCTGGCTGTACTCCAGCAGCTCCGGCCCGCGGGCCTGCTCCTTCGGGAAGGCTCTCCTGCGCTCCTGCTGCAGCCGGATGCGCGCCGCCTCGTCCTTGGCAAAGGCTCCCAGGTCCTGCGTGTAGCGGCCATACATCTGGCAAAGAGAGCGCGGCGTCAGTGCAGCCCGGCGGACACGCAGGGCAGGTGATGGGCCGGACGCAGGGAGAATCTGCCCTGGGGACCCCCCCGCCTCCACGGGGGCTCTGTGACCCTGCAGGACAGGACATTGGCCCTTGCCCCCCCCAGCACAGACAGAGCCGGGGGGGGGGGAGATGCCAGCGACTTTGCCCTTCCCAGAATGTCCCAGAGCTCAGCATAGGGCCCAGTGCCAGCCCCACAGCAGCCGCTCGCACCCCCCCCATGGCGGTTTGAGGGGGGGTACGCCCGCTTCTTACACCCCACCTCCCTGCTGACCCTATTCCCCAACCACGGGTTGTGCTTGCCTCCCACCCCCGGGCCCCGCTTCCTCCCCGGCGGTGCAGTGTGCCCAGTTCAGACCGGAAGCTCCATGCCAATCAGGGCCCAGTGGCACTCTGTCCCCCAGTCTGCCAGGTCTCGCCCCCCCATCCCCTTCCTATGGCAGAGGGGGAAATCCACAAGCAGGCAGAGGTGGGCGCTGGCCTCCCAGCCGGGCCAGAACAATGCCAGGCAGATAAGGACACTTCACGATCAATAGCAATTGTTCCTCCAGTGCAATGCGTCTCCCAGCACCAGCGCCAGAAACGGGCCCCAGCGCCCAGCTGGGGCGGGCGGGAGGGCTGGCACCAGCACACAGCACCGCCCGGCCAAGTGACCCGCCAGAGGCAACAGCCCGCCGGCCGTGGAGGGCGCGTTCCCCAGCCTGCCAGCTCTCCGAGCCCGGGCCAGGTCAGGGAGCTGGCAGACTCCAAACAAGAAACCTCCCCACAGACAGGGAGACGGGTAGCCACTGGGTGCCAGCAACGGGCCAGCCCACGCCACCGAGCTGGGTGCAGCCTTTCTGAGTGGGGTCCCAGCCGATTTCCTGCCCCGCAGCCCCCACCTCGCTGGGTGCAAGGCCGGTGGAAGCCAGCAAGGGGACTAATACCCTAAGCTCAGAGCGTGCCCACTAGGAGTGGGGCCCGGCGCGCTGGCGATCTCTCACGCTGCCACAGCTCTTCGAGGAGGAGACTCATTAACCTTGTTTTTGTCTTCCCTTAGTTAGCAGAAGCAGATTTTCAGGGGGTCCCTGCTGGCTGCGGGGGCTGGTGCAGAGCAAGGGGACAGATGTAGAACAGGGGGAGGCCCTGTGGGCTAGGGGGCAGGCACAGAGCAGTGGGGGGAGGGCAGATGTAGCATGACAGGAAGGACCCCGTAGATTCCGGGGGGCAGCCACGGAGTGCTAGGAGGGGACGATTTAGAGCGGGAGGAAGGTCCCCATGAGTTATAGGGGCAGGTGCAGAGTAGGGCGCGGGCCCTGAGCACTGGGGTCCCTTCAGGCTAGAGGGGTCCCTGCAGTACTACAGACTTGCCCCACTGTGTGTGCCTGAACTGGTGAGTGGGCCGGAGGGCTGGGATGTAACATGGAGCCTGTAGCCCCCACATTGCTGGCTCAGCGCTGGCCACTCTCAGGGGCCGGTGACTGAGGGCCAGGCCCAGAGGCGAAGCCTTTCAGCTCTCGGTCCCACTGGGAGCTCAGATGCAGCCCAGGTCAGTTACAGAGAGCCACTGCCAGCCAGCGGCTGCCTGGGCCTGGGTGGAACAACTCCCTGGACCCCAATGATCGCAGCCTCCTTTCCATGGCCAGGGTTGACAGTGCAAAACAGCATGTGAAAGACTAACCTGCCCCCGGGGGGGGGTTAAGCCTGTCAGTTAGTGGGGTCTGAAGCTTCGCCCTATCACGTGTCCCTGCAGATAGCAGCCATAGGAATGGCCAATCCTCCATATCAAGCCCACTAAACTCCAGGCCTCACTCATATGGTGGCAGGGAGTTCCACAGGCCCGCTGGGTGTTAGGGACAGAAACATTTCCTTTGATCTTTCTGACATGCGAGTGTTGGGCTCCTGGGCCAAGTAACCGCGTCCCCCCCAGCACCATTGCTGCCAGCTTCCTTGGGGCAGCCAGGACCGGCTGGACAAAGGCAGAGGGATTCCCTTCCGGCTGGAGCTGAGGCCTGCTGGCAGGCGGAGCGTGGGACTGACCGAACGGGGAGCTGACGACAGGGATTGCCCCCTGCTCCTTCCCCCAAAGGAATCTGAGTGGGACAGACCCGGGGGGCGGGGGGTCCCTGTGGGCTGGGAAGGCAGGAATTGCCCTCCATGAGCAGGAGAAGCCTTGGCACTTGAGACTTTAAAAGTGGAGCTGGTTGGAGCCGCAGAGCTGCTAGCTGAGAGCTCCGCATGCCCTCTCTCTCTCTCCAGCGGGAAGGGGGGTGCGGAGTGGGCATTGATCCTGTACTGAACAGGCACTGCCAAGGACTCCCCCGGCAGGGCCGGATACCGAGTGCCAGGAGAAGTTAGCCAGGAACAATGGGAGGCTTTAGCTAAAGCCGGCCCCTCCTGGGAAGCAAAGACGAGGGGCCTGACGACTTTGGCACCGAGCGCATTGGAGCTTCAGCACAAGTGCTACGTGAGGGCCATGCCGATTCCTCCGTGGCCACAGACCAGACGCTGCCCCGGGTCCCAGGGCCGGGCTAGACGGGCCCCCCTGAGCCGGCGCAGCACCGGGCCTTGTCTGACCCAGCCCAGGGCACAGCTCGGCCCATGCCGGCCGCAGGGCTTGGCTTCCTGTCCCGGCAAGCCAAGGGGTGCCGGACCCCGGGGGACGAAGGGGGGAGTCTCAGGAGCTTTGCCCTACCCATCACTTGCTGAAGGCAGGCCAGACTTGCCCCCAGCGCAGGCCCAGTGATGGGAGGAGGGGTGCAGGGAGCAGAGGCCCACACTGGGGAGCAGGCACCATAGCCAGAGAGCCACGGAGGGAGGCCAGGCAGAAAGGGAAGAGGCAGGCCCTCTGAGCACCACGGAGGCAGCCAGGTGCCAAATGGACATGGCAGCAGAGAGGAGAAAGCCCCAGAGCGTGGGGTGAAGAGGAGGATGAATGGGGCCAGTCTCTGGGGCTCTAGGGCCTGAACATGGGAGCAGCCCCGTAGCTCAGCAGGTTTTGCCCACGGCAGATGAAGGGGCCCCGAAGGCCAGGCTCCTATGAGGCAAGCCAAGGGCCTTTCCCCGCAGCACACACAGACCCCAGAGCTTGCCCTGCGAGGGAAGGATGGACGGATGGTGCAGGGGGTTCAGGCTCTGACCCAGGAGAGCCGGGTTCAGTTCCCTGCTCCGCCACAGATGCCCTGTGACCTTGGGCAAGTCACTCAGCTCCCCATCTGTCACCCGGGGATAACGGCCTGGGCTGGGAGGGAATCTCTGTCCAGCCAGGCCTGGCTGTCCCCAGGGAGGCTGGTGGGAAGGATACTGGATGAGATGAAGCTACTTCCCCCCCTCCACCAGGACCTTAACCTTGGCCTGGGCCTGGACCCTAGCACTCATGTCACAATAAGAGGAAATGTTTTTGCCCCACTCTAAGCCAGGGTGAGCATGTGGAACTCCCTGCCACCAGATGGGTGGGCCGCAGAAGCTAGGGAGTTTGAAGTGAAGGACTGGCCATTCCAACAGGCCATGTGTGCAGTGGCACCGGTGAGGATAAACACATTAAAGATTTCCAGGCCCCGTTAAGGAGACAGAAGTACTTTAGACAGAGGTGGATGACACGCCATAGTGAGAGGCAGGGTCGAGTGTACCCACCGCCAGAACTTGGCCTTTCCCGACTCAGAGCTCAACAGCAATGCAGAATTCATGGAGCTTTGCCGGGTGAGGGGGAGGGGGGAAGTTTTGAGGGATTTTGTCGTTGTTTAAAGGGAAAGAAAAATGCATCAGCAAAGAAGAAGAAAAAGCCTCCCCACCCCTTGTAGGGAATCCAGCCCCGGCCAGGCACATTCTGAGCCCAAACACATGCACAGCAGAGCTATGGGACAGCATCTCCAGCGGCTTCCTCTGGAACAACAAAAGGCTCCACTCCCCGGGAGAGCCTGTCTCCTGCCAAATTCCAGCCCCGTCAGCTGCAGAACTGCTCCAAGGGAAAACAAAGCAGCTTGCAGGAGCTGAGAGGAGGGCGGCTCCCACCCGAGCCCCCTTCTCATCCTTCTATTGGCTGAGCCATCTCTGGTCCGACTTCCCCTCCTGCCAGAGGCCAGCCCTCGGAGCACCAGCGAGTGCCGCTGCGGGGGCTTTGAATGGAAACTGTTACGCACCCTTGACCATTTCACAGAGCAACTGTGCTGCAGCCCAGTGCTGCGGCCGGGTCTTTGTGCTGCCAGGTGCCATTGCAAACCCCTCTCTGATTCGCTGCCCCACCCCCCAGCTCTCCTGGCTGTTCCTGCTCCCAGGGAACCTTCCCCCAGTGGGCTGAGTGTATTACCCTTGGCTGCTGTGAGCTACAGCCCGGGCCCTGCTGGGGACTCAGTGCAGAACACTTGCTGAGGGGGGACGCCCAAGCCCAGGATTCAGTTCCCTGCTGTGACTCCCTGGTACATCCTGAGCAAGCCCCTTAGACTCCTGCAACTGACTCCACGGCCGGCCACTCAAGGCGACTCCCAGGCTCAGGGACGGCAGTCGGACGCCCAGGCAAGACACAGGGCAGGTCTCTGGGGCAGAGGGAGGTGCCCCAGCATTCCCTGATGAATAGACTGGAACCTCTGCCCCAGATATGCCCAGCTGCCTCCCTCCCCCCCCATCACTCGCTCGCCCTCTGGCCGATCCAGAGACACTCTGGAGCGCCCCCCGTTTGGGCTTCATCAGTTTTGTTCTTTCCCAAGTAAAAATATTGACACAACTGGGGCTGCAGCGATCCCCGTGTCCTGCCCGCCGGCTCGCCCCGAACCACCGCAGGGTGGGGGGCTTGGCTCACAGCACCCCTCCCCCCCCGAGGGGGGTACTGATCTTCTCTGAGAAGAGAGGCCCCAGGGAGAGCCTCATGGTTCCCCCAAGGACGGAGGATTCTCCTCTGCGCTGCGCTGGCTGTGCCCTCCCTGCTTGCTCTGTCCATGGCCGGGCGCTTTGTTCGGGCTCCCGGGGCATGGGGGGGGGGTGTTCGGGCACAGCTCGCCACCTCCCCCGGCTTATTTTCTCAACAAAGGCCTTTTGAAAACAAACAGCAGCGAGTCTCCGGCCTCCGCAGAGAAGCAGCTGAACAAGCACGGCTCTGGGCTGGGGGAGCTGGGGACATGGGGGGTGGGAGGGAGTCTCTGCTGGACCTTTCCGCGGACGCTCAGCTCCAGGGGCTGGGTTACCCCCGGGGGCAGCGCCTGAGCCCATTCAAAGGGCTCCTCCCCTGAGACAGCGCAGTGAAAATGCAGAGCTCCTGGCCCGGGAGCTGAAGACCGAGGGGTTTGACTCACCCAGCCCCCCAAGGGGCTGAGTGGAAGGGAGAGGGGAATTAATCCAGGCTGCTCTGACACCCATCGGGGCCCAGAGCGCCCCGCATGCTTGGGGAGAGGGCACTGGGCTGGCCGTGAATCTGCACTGGCCGGCATACCTGTGCCCCCCTCCCAGAGCTGAGAGTTGCATCTCTGGCTGCAGGAAGCAGGTCTGGGAGCTAAACCTGAGCCTCCTCGGGGAGAGGGGGGGGGCTGGGCACCGTTGCTCCATGTCTCCTCCTCGGCTCTGGAGCCAGCATGGCAGGCTGGGCAGGCGAGGGGAAAAGAGGGAGCTCTCGGCAGATGTCTGCGGGACGGTGCCAGCGTGAGTCTGGGGGCGGGGAGGGGGGAATCCTACCCCGGCACAGCTGTGCCCAGGCCTGCTTTTCTGTGCCCATGGGATGGACACGCTGGCATGTTCCAGTACTGATGCTCCCAGCCCCCCTCTGGCCTGCACTGGCCCATCGCCCTGGGTACACCCGGGTGCCCACCATGTCCAGTGACTAGCCGCCCAAGGCCCTGCCCTGAGCTCAGCCAGGGGATGAAAAGCAGAGCAGCCGACCCGACCTCCCCCGGCCCCGATGCCACCGTCTGAATGGGCAGCGGGGAGACCAGAATCAGGCACCCTCCCTCCCCAAGACCCCCCTGCAAACGGCAGCCAGCCATGGGGGCCACTCCAGCCTGCAGGAGCCATAGCCGGGCACAAGACGCAGCCTGAATTTCAAGGGGGCTGAGCCCCTGCGGCTCCAGCTGACTCCGGGGGCGGGGAGTCGCAGCCTTTCAGATGCCCGACACTGGCTCTAGGACTTGGGCACCCAGAGTTGAAGATTTTGGTCCCCCCCCCCGCCTACGTCTCAGGAAGCCTGGCTGCGAGGGGGCTAAAAAAGAATCAGTCATAAGCCCACACAGACTCGGGGCTCAGGCGGGGGCGCCAGGGGTCTGAGAGAGGCCGGGGAACCATGTGAGCATGGGGGGGGGGCTGCCCCCACTGCACGGGGACTCTCGGCTGCTCGCAGAAAAGGCCTTTTCTTCTGGGCCACGTAGCGTCCCCGAGCGCCAGGAGCGTCCGGGACAATGGGAACGGCAGCAGCAATCTGTGTCACGCTGCTTTTATTAACGGCCCTCTCCCCGGCGGCTGGAATTGCCCTGATCTTGTGAGGCGTAAGCTCCTCCGTCCCGGAGCCGTGGCTCCGAGCAGCGGTATGGGCCCAATCCCCGGCCGCGCCACGAAGCCTTTGCAGGAGGGCTGGGGAAAAAGTGGGGGATCCTGTCTATGCCCGCACGGGGGGTGGGGCAGAGTACAGGCTTTGGCCCTCCCCAGGGCGGGCTCCTCTGCCCGGACGCTGGGTGGAGATTGTGGCAGCAGGTGGGGGCACGTGTGGCTGCCCCTCCCCGGAGCCATCCTTCCCTTCACCCCCTGCTAACCTTGAGCCACCCCCTGTGAGGTGTTGCACAACACCCACAGCCAGGCAGCGTATTGACTGGCAGAGCCACACATCATAAAAGGGCCTCGACTGCGATTAGGGGCGGGAGATAAGGAGGCTGGAGAAGGGATCAAGGTCACGGGAAAAACAGAGGAGGGTGGAGCTGTCGGCGGGAGGGGGGGGAAGGGGGACCTGTCCCAGCCCCAGGGGGGGAGACTGGGGCCTGGCTATTTTGCGGGGTGGAGGGAGGGGAGAGAAGGGGAATGGGTGGGGGGGGACAAAGCACAGACTGTTCCCTGAAGAAGCACTTTAAACCCCATAGCGATTTGAAGGGCACAACGGGGGAGGGGCAGAGCCAGTGGGGGATGGGGTGAGGGGGGCACAGCCAGCATTCCCCATGGGGTAGTCTGCGAAAGGCCCATGCACCGTTCTGGGGGCGGGCTGTCTCCTCTGGCCCAGGGAAGCTGGCTCATCAGCGATCTTCCAGGGGAGATCTGCAGAGACAGGGAGCCCCGCGGGGGTGGAACCCACAAGATCCAAAACAGTCCCCTGCAGGGGCTGCCCCAGGACAGCTGCTCTCTGGGTAAGCACAGGGCAGAGAGCGCTGGGGGAAGGCCCCTGCCATGAACCACTGACTAGATGGGAAGAGAGTTGTGGGAGTGGGGAGGGGGGGTATTCATCAGCTGACACCCTCCTGCTGCCTGCTGGGGCCTGGGAGGGAGGGGCAGGGGGACAGCCACAGCTGGAGGGAAGATTCCCACAGCGCTTGTTCAAACCAGCCAGGTCAGGCTCCGGCTGGAGCCCAGCTCCCGGAGCTGCAAAGGAGCCGAAGCCAGTCACCAGTTGGGGTGAGAAGGCTGCGTCAGTGTCACGCACTCCGCCGGCCCCATGGCCACAGGCGCTTCCCCCAGCCCCGCACAAGGCAGCTGCAGCTTTTGCCTGGTGACTACAACGCCCCCCCGGCAGCTCCCACGGAGGCCCGGCAGTCGGTGGCCCTGAATCCCGGGTCGGAGCCGGGTTAGCCGGAAACGGGACACGCTGTGCCCCTGCCCGCAGGAAAGCACGGGGTACAATGAACGCTTCCCACATGCTCACGACAGGGGGCATCAAGGGGAGGGGAAGGGGGAGAGGGCGCCATCCTTCTCCAGAGCACCTTGCCCATGCCATCAGCTGGGCCCAACCCTCGGTGTCACCACGGGCACCTCTGTGCTGCAGATCTGCCGCCGGGACCGGGGGATTAGCACGGTCCCTGGGCTCCTGGGGCGTGGCAAGGAGGAAGGCGGCAGGGGCTGAGCAATTTGATGGACTGGTTCCCACCCTAACGCCTGAGGAACTGGGCCTCGCCCCGCTGGCTACGGAGGGAAGCCTGCCTGGTGGCATCGCCTCCCCCTGCGTTTGCGGTATGCCCCTTTCTGTGCCCAGCCGCAGAGGAGCTGCGCCCGTGGCAGCTCCAGCGAGGGTCCCCTGGCTCTTTCGCTGATGCTGCAGCGGCTCGTGCTTTCAGCTCCGCAGGTCCCCGGTTCGATCCCTGGCGTGTCGGCCCAAAGGGCAGCCATCGTCGTGGGAGGAAGGCAGGCCGCCCTCCACCCGGGCATGGGATCCTGAAGTAGTCAGCTGCAGGCTGTGCAGCCCCTGGAGGGCATTCTCCCGGCTGTTTGGTACCAGCTGCCCACAATGCCCATGCTCCAGTGGCAGAGGCCTGGGAGGGAACTCTTTCCCCAAAGCAGCCTGCCCCACGTACAGATGTGCGGTGAGGCTATTTAGCTATAGCCCCTGAAAATCAACAGCTGCCCTGCCCTAGTGGCTATCACCCCATCCGCCTCTCCCCAAAGACTGGCTATAGCGTCCTGGGAACTGCACCCGCCAGCCTGAGTGCGTGTCCCCGCAGACAGCCGCTTCCTGGCAGGGCATTGCCGGGAGACACCACGGGGCCGATGAATGGGCACATCTCCCCCTACGCAGCAACACTGCACCTAGTCCCAGGGCAGCATTCCAGCCAAGAAGCCCCCCGCCTCTCCACGAGGCAGCTCCAAGATCTCCAGATGGTCAGCATGAGCCAGTGAGCGGGGAAGGGGAGTCCCTGGGGAATTGCCGGCCTCCTCGCCATGCCACCTCCCCAGCATGCAAGCGCGGCTGTAACCCCGGCAGCCTGTGCCCCTCTGTTGATGCTGTGCAGTCACCCATTGCTCACCCAACACTGCATGTGCTCTACCAGTAACCCCTCCTCCAGCTCGCTCCCCCCACCAGCTGCGATCCACGCACCCTGCCTCGCCCCAGCCCCTCCCAGGCTCACATCCAGGGCAGGGGGATTTCACCAGACACCCAACAGCCACAGGACGACGTCTGCTGGCCAGAGAGCAGGACAAGAGACTGGGGAGAGGGGGAGCCAGCATCCCTCTCTCCCCACCTCTGAAAGGAGAAAGGCTGCTGGGATCCAGACCAGGTGCAGCCCCTGGCTGGGCCCACTCCAGGGCTCCATTCGCCCATCTGCCTCCAGCTGGCAGACGTCCGAAATCTGAAGTGCCTTCCTCAGGCCTGCCTGCTGCTCAGAGCTGGGCCCAAGCGGCCGCAGCGTGGAACTGACTGGGTTTCGGACCAGCCACAACACGCACGGGCGGGAGAGGCGGCGGGACAGGGCTCTGGCCAGCAGCAGAGGCACGGGGGCTGGCTGCCTGCAGGCTGGAGCAGGGGGCACAGTGTCTGTTATGCTCAGGGGGCTTTCAGAGGACTTTCTTTGCAGCAGACTCCTGACTCCTAGGCCCCTTCCCCCACCTGTACTGCCATTCGACAGCTCATCTGCTGTGGGGAACCCCAACCCTTCCCCGGCAATCAGCGAGCCAGGCCGATGCACAGCCACGGCCCTGAGAACACTCCGTGTCAGTGGCAGAGCCAGGCCCTGGGGTTCGACAGCTCATCTGCTGGGGGAAGACCCTTCCCCGGCACAGCGATGCCCCTGCTGGCTGCAGGTCTGTTACTGCTGGCTGCAGGTCTGTGGGGGAAGAGATGAGGCAAAGCCCACCCATGTTAGGGAGCAGCAGACCCAGGATTTCCCTAGGGGAGTTGTGCTGTGCAAAGAGAGCCACAATGCTTCCTTCCTCCTACAGGAGGACAGCTACCTGCCCTGGCTCAGTTTGCCCCGCATGGGACCAGGCAGTATTGCACTGGGTACATGCCCACGCTTACTAAGTGCTTACATGCTGCCATAAGAATGCAGCCACCTCTGGGGTGCAGCATGGAAGTTCAGTTCACCCAGGGCACAGCACAACAGCAGGGACATGGGAGAGCTGCTACTTTGTCCCATGGGGCTCGAGCCTCAAGGGACCATCCAGGCACCTGGCGTTCCAGCACCTCGACGGCTGCGCCTTCCAGAGCTCACAAGGCAGCAGAGAGCATGGTGCCAGCGGTGTCCCTTGCAGGGTATGTGCAATGCTGCATGCTTCTCCCAGCTGAGAAAGGGCTGCAGGCGGCTGCACACAGGTGAGGGGAAATAGGGTTAGAGCAAAGAGGGGCGTGTCCCCTCTCCATACAGCTCTGGAGAGATGCCGCCTGGGATGCTGCACCCAGCTCTGGGGGACTCTGGCATGGGGTGGGGGGGGAGGACACAGAGCCCCTGCCATGTGGGGGAGGGGGTAAGGGAGACAGGCCAAGCATGACGGGGGTGAGGGGAGCCCCTGAAACAGAGCGGGATGGGAGGGTGGCACACAGGAGCTTGCGGGGAGGGAAATGAAGGGATGCCAGGAGCACCTGGTGCAACGAGGAGCTCGGCCTACTCAGGCTACGATGCGTGAGACCCTCGAGTAAAGGTGTGTTCACAACCACAAGCCTCTGGGTTGTTTAATGGGAGATGAGATCCCGGAACACAAGATGAAGCCTGCAGGACGCAATATCAGCTCGCCGAGCCCCCGACAGCCGGTCCAATCCCGCCCCAGGATGGAGCAAGTCCGGGGACCAAGCGGAGCACATCTGACCTGGACGCTGAAGTGAACGGGGAGCTGGGGGAGGAGAGGTTGATGCAGGGACACGCGGTACCCACGGGGAGATGGCAACACCAGGCTGTGGGGGCTGGAGGGGTGGGACAGAGAAGGGAATTGCCACGATGGAGGCAAGAGACGTGGCTGAGAACTGCCAGAGAGGTGGGGAGTCGGGGACAGGCCTCGGCACAAGCGGGGCGCTGCTGCTGCTGGATGGAGAAGAAGGGAAGCTCAAGGCAAGGGATGCTCCATTCCCAGGTGTTAGTGAAGGGAAGGAAAGGGGAGGGGAGAGAGGGGATGGAGGCTGGTTCCCGTCACGCTTTGGTCTCCCAGCCGTTCAGCTGCAAGGAGCTGAGTAAAGCCGCATGTTTACTTGGTGAGTCCAGGCAGGAGTCATCGCAGGCCTCGTGAGATATGAAGACATCTAGGGCGCAACACTAGCACCATAAACATGGGAGCTAAGGTTAAAGGCGGAGCAGATATGCTCCCTCGGGAGGGGAGCAGCAAGAAGTGAGCTGCGTGGAGCTGGGTCTGGACGCAGAGGAGAGGCACCCCCAGAGACGGGTGCTGTAGAAAGAGAAAGGCGGCAGCAGGGAGCCGGGGATACCCACCACTGTGCAACAGCAAGACGCTTAGGGGCTGGGAAGGAGAGATTAAAGGAGTTAAGTCCGTCTAGCTGGACTGCACAACACGCTACGTGGGGGGGGGGGCAGAAAAAGGGAACGGGCTGCAGCTCTGAGAGTGGCCTTAATGGGGGGATTGTAGAAGGGGCATAAGGTGGTGGAAGGCGACAAAACGGATCAAATGACAATTTGACCATGTAAATGGGCAGTTTCCTGATGGATCCTGCTGGGAATTGTCCCTGGAAAGGGCTGGGAGCCCCGTTGCTCTCTGATGGGGGGGTGGATGTGGCCAGGAAATTGCCCCCCCCCAGGGATGAAGGAGACACCCCATTACCTGTGCCATTTAAAACTGTTACAGGCCTGGGGGAGAGAGAACAATCCTGCCCTGGCCCTGGGGAAGGGAATGTAGAAGAGGGGACCTAACGGGGGAGGGGGTGCAACCTGTATCTCAACTTTCTATGAAGGAAGGTCTGAAGGAGCACAGAGAACCCCCAGATTGGCCACCAGGTCAGGCTCAGCAAACGCCCGGCCAGCCTCCCACACCAGTTCGGGTCTGGCGTGAAAGCCCATGGTGGGAGGACGCAGCAGCATCGCTCTCCTGGAAGCGCTGAGCTTCCCCTCCGCCCTCCCCAGGGACCCCTCAGTAGGACCCCGAAGTTCATACACAGTGGAGCACCTAGATGAAGTTGTTCTGATTGACAGGAACCGGTGCCGGGAGGCAGAGGTGGTGAGTGGCGGGGAGAAGGGGTCCCAGGCGCCAACATGGCAAACACGGCGCACGCTGAGGAAGGAGCAGCCTGGTGCCACGAGCAGGCACCGAAGGATCTGAGCCCCTGCGGGTGACAGGGAATCAGCTGAAAGCTCTCTGATGCAGAGCCCAGCCTTGGCCCCCCTCCCCTATGCCAAGGCAGGCCTGGCCCAAGGGTGGGGGAACTGCCCCTCACGCCAGCTCACTGAGTCGGCAAAGCAAAGCAAAGCAGCCCCACGCCGCTGGTGGGTGCCCCCAGCCCCAGCACCCACGCATGGCGCCACCTCTTTTCCTGGGGGCGCTGCACACCCAGCCCCACAGCCTCCTCCTGGGGGTGCCCGCAGCCCTGGCACCTCCCCATTCCCCACGTACCCTGGTGCCTGGCATTTGCTGGGGGGGCGGGGTGGGACTAGTGCAGCCAGCCGCAAGGCACGTGCCCTGTCCCCCACGCTCCAGGGGTGCCCATGCGCCCAGCCACAGCCCCCCACCCCCTACCGTGCCCCACGCCCAGCCCCGCGGGCCAAGCGAGAGGGGCACCAGACGTGCCCCCTGCAGAGTCCGCCCGCCCCGGCTGGGCCCCCCCCCGTCCCGGGCAGCGCTGGCAGGGGGAGCCGCAGGCGGCCGCACTCACCAGGGTCTGCTCGTAGTGTAGCGCTCGCGGCTCCATCCCGTCCGCGGCCATCGCGGCCCCCGCAGAGCCCCGGCTCCGGCCCCGCTCCGCTCCCCGGGCTGCACCCGTCGGCTCCTGCCCTGCCCGCAGCCCGAGCCGGAGTCCGGCGCTCGGCTCTTCCCCCCTCCCTGCCCCGGCCTGGGGCGGGCCCGGGGCGATCGCTCCGCCTCCGGCCAGGAAAGGGCTGGAACGGGGGCGTGGGGACGGGCTGCACCGGGGCAGAGCCGGCCCGGCCCCGGCCCACGCAGCGAGGGAGCGTCCCGGGCACCGGCCGGAAGCCCGGGCTGCCCCGTGCCCCGGGAGAAGCCCTGCAGTCCTGCCGGGACAGGCTGGGGCCAGACTGGCACGGCCGGGCAGGAGGCTGGGCCGGCCCCTGGCCTGGGGCAGAGCCACCGCGGAGCCACCCGCTGGTGGGCGCAGGAGAAGGGGCTGTGGGACTCTGTCCCCCGGCCTTGGCCCGTCTGCCCCTGGGGATGGCACTGCCCTGCCCTGCCCTGCCCCGTCTCATCCCATCCCTCGGTGCTGCCAGGGTCCAGGCACGGCTGTGTCCCGGACTCGGGAGCTGCAGGCTGCCTGGCTGGACCGATAGACCTGGCTCCATCCCAGCTGCTATTGAAAGGAGCTAAAGCCACTTTCCCAGCTGGCCATCTCTGGGCTGCCAGGGATGGTGAACGGGACAGGAGCTGGGAGCTGGCACATGGGAGCCGGAGCGTCCAGGAGACAGCCTCTCTCTTCAGATGAACTCGGTCCACACTGTGCCTAGTTCCAGTTCCTCCAGCCTAGTGGACTAAGCACAGGTCCAGGGACTCCTGGGTTCAGATCCCAGCTTTGCCACCCAATCACTGGGGCAAGTCACTTTATCCTGTGCCTCGGTCCATAGACCATGGCAAAGCACAGCTCCTCCCTCGTGCTTTAATGTACTGTTCTGCCCTGCCTCGGCTGGGATAGGCTGGAAGGAGCCCAGAGCCATTTTGGAGGGAAGCCATAAATCACAGGCTTGGTGCAGTTTGCGGGAGGATTCGTCCCTGGAACAGGGCTCACCTTCGGGCTGGCCGTAGCCCGTTGCAGAACGAGGAGCTGTAGTGTTACTCATTAGCGAGCTCTCCCAGGGTAGGGAGCTTTGCTCGCAGCAGAGGTCTGAGCCTTGCAGAGAGGGTGGGGGCAGCTGGCATGAGGACAGCATCCTTTCCTGTGCTCTGCCAGCCAGATGTGAGGGGGCCCTTCCCCCTCTAGCGCTTCCCCCTCCCCCCGGGCCTTTAGATCATTTTAGCAGCTAGAAATGGATTATTCTGCCAAGTCCAGTGAGTGTGGCAAGCCTCCATGGGTGACTCTTTCCCCCCACACCCCACAGAGCAGGGTACCCACAGAGGCTGCTGTGACTGAGTTGTCCAGTGCTTTCCCCTTATTCTCTGCAGTTCTGGTTTCTAAGGACTGATGGCTTTGGAGATGCTCTGTAATCATTCCTGACTGGGTATTGGGACCCAGAGCCTCAAATCCTAATTCCCATTAGTTTCAAGGGGAGGCAGATGCCTAAATACCCTGGGATATGTGGGCCTGACTCTCTGGCTCACCCCCCTCGCAGAACTCAGTAGGCTGGTTTGGGGTAGCAGGTCCGAGTGGGTGGGCTGAGAGAAGAAAGCATGTTGGCTGGATTTAAAAGGAGGCCCTCAAGGACCCGGGCAACAGAGGCAAACTCACACGCCAGAAGTTGGGTGTCGGGGAAGCTGCCTGGGTTCTCTCCTGTGGGATAGCGAACCTTCGGGTACTCTAGGCACTCATGGAGAGCTCCCGGCCTTGTCCAGTCTTTGTCTCTGCTGTTATGTTTTGTTCCTATGGTTGACTAAATATAAGATCTGAGGCCTGGTTTTTTGGCTAAGCTGCCTACAGCCACATTATGAGAGACAGCAGCCAGGAGCTAAGCAGCAGGTAGACGTAGCTTACAGTCCTGAAATGACATCAAACAATGCAATCTTGGGCTGTTAAAAAGGTGCTACTGTCCTAAATAGAACCTGCCACCACCAGGTAAAGAAACATCTTCAGGTGTTTAAAGAAAGCTTTGCTTGGTAGCATTCTGTCTGGCAAGGAATCACTTACCAACAGTGGTGGTTGTAAAATCTACCCTTCTGTGCTGTTTGGCTTATGGTACCCACTTCTCTATTGTTTATCTGAATGAATTCTGTCTGGTTCTTGAAAGGAGAAATACGGCCCCCTGGCCGACGCCTTGAGAGCAAAGGGCTACGAGGTACGAACACACCCGTTGATTGTCAGAGCCCTGGGCGTGAGGGACCCCTGGAATGAGTGAATGCTGCGAAATTAGTCGGCGTTACGCTCGGCTGACGTGGTGTCTCATGGTGTCGGACACCCTCAGGTGGTCCAGGGACATCGACACAGAACACATCACCGGGCATAGGCAATACCAGCAGGAATGAGCCGGAGCAGAATGGAAAAGCGGTGCAGGAAGACTTTGTTTTGCAGATCATATTTGCTGAACAACTACCTATCCTGAATTTATCATTCAATGAGGGACAATCAACACTCATCGTTATACTTGCTTCCCACTAACCGACCTCAGCATTTCTTTTGTGTGAGTGATGTACCGGAACGTTTGAATGCTTACATCTCAGCCGTATCACTAAACTGATAACTCTTCATCTGGGACACTGCAGATTATGTACTCTTCATATTGTGTGACTTTCAAACCTTTTGGAGATCATGCTTTATTCCCAGAGGTACAGAAACGCTTTCCTTCAAAGACTCTGTATTTGATCATTTTATAACATTAGCTTTAATACAAATTTTTAAATCAACTAAGGTGACAGGATATGATTGGTTAAAGAACTGCTTCATGCCGGGCTAGGATTGGCGTTTTGTAGTACTTTACTTTAAAATGACTGGTTACGGTATAATTAAGCGGGACCCAAGTTTTAGCTATATAACTGGGGTCCAAAAGGAAATTGTTTGGACCCTAACTCCAGGACACACAGCCCAAGAGATCCGAGCTACCAGATCTCAACACCTTGCCAAATGTATTTACAGAAACTGGAGGCTCCAGATGGTCCGATCCTGACTGGCCACCAGGAGAAGTTTGTCTGCCTTACTGGGAGTGGTGAGCATTGTATGCTTAGCGTGTGGGTTCTGTTTTGGTCACTCTTAATAAATAGAGAATAAGGAGATTACTGGGGAAGGCTCCCTCACTGATAAATGGTCCCGCAAGCCCACAGAAGATTATGCTCAGAGCCCTACAAATTGGGAAGGGCAGGAACTTGAAGTAACCAGGTTACGTCTGGAGCCCTACGGCCTGGGAATGAGTGACCCTGAGCCTTAGAGTGTGAATTAGGGAAGGGTAGGTCGGTGCCTTTCCCCCGGAACCCGATAGATTGGGAAAGGGTGGGGGTGCCTAAACGGGGTTATGCCTTGAGCCCTACGGATGCAATGTGCCCTAGTGTGTGTGGGTAACATTAACAGCACTGGGGTTCAGAAGGCCGTCGGGGAGGGTTGCAGGTACCGGCCCCAGGAGGATCTGGCATGGTCAATACACGGTGCCGTAGCCCTGGGCCCAGTCGAAGAGGGAGAGAATGATGGATTCCAGCCCAAAGAGAGCTGAAGGCCTGAAGGCTGCAGCTAGCCTGGAACGTGACCAGCATCAGCACAGCAGGATCCTGGGGATAGCAACGGTTCCAGACAGGAGATACTTGGTATCTGCCCTGACCTTGCCCCTGCAGGAGATGGGAGCTGCAAGCAGAGGAAACGCTACTGCAGGGGTGCCGGGTGCAGCCAGGACATTGCTGTGTAGCTCCTGCAGGCAGCTCTCTCTCAGGGCCCTGGGCTCGTCTCCGGGAGGCAGTTTTCTGTGGCGTTGCTCGCACTTGTTCAGCTCCATCGAGGCAGCAAGGCACAGGCAGCATCCTATAGGCTGGTGAGGACAGCACGCAGCCCCGGCATCCGTCGGGTGGGATAGGGTGGGGCAGAGGGGGTGGGGCTTTCATCACTCTCCACATGGCCTTTGCCTGGTCTCTGCCACAGGCCCAGAGTGAACTGCGCCTTTGACAGACACGGTCTTCTCGAGAACACCCACTTCAGGCTGCCAGCCAGCACCTCTTTTAGGCGGAGGAGACCTGTCTCTCTCTCCCTCCACCAGATCGGGGGGAGGGGGGGGGGCCTAGGTTTGCAGTCCCTCTGCACCCCTCTGTGATTTCCCCAGCGGGTCTGACTATGGCTAACCTTTCTCCAGAGGTTCCTTCAGTGTGTACCAGTTCCCAGCCCACTGGCACAAAGCCAAGTGCCTTTATTCTTAGGGTGAAAGCACTACAGCGAATACGAACCGTTTCATAAAGTTCCTCTCCACATGCTAAATGTTTACTGGGGCTCGCCCTCACTTTTACAGGATCCTAACAAGCCAAAGTCTGTCTGATCCTTCCCTGCGGCCCGGCTCCCCTGGGACAAAAGGTCTTGTCCATTTGCACGATCAAAAGAAGGCTCTGAGTTAATTTAATTACAGCCTTTTTATGCCAAAAGCCCTTTCTTTGTGTGTTGGTCTCTGGAAAAACCAGTTTGACCCAGTATATACCAGCCTCCCCAGGGGGTGGCATCTCTCTGCTGGTTTTTATAACCAGATTGATTTGCTTTAATTACACGCTCTGGTTTTGGTTCCTCGAGGAGCCGGATAACCCTCCCCCCCGTGTTGCATATGACCCTGGCTCCCGGTGATACATCAGCTGATCCCCAAAGGTATTGCAATATCTTTCGCAATCTCAACCTGCTGCCTTCAGCACGGCCCCTCACAGCCATCTCCTCTTCTCATGCTCCTTGCTCCCTAAGCCAGCACGCTGCACCCCTGCTGTGCCATCCCATTCACTGGCCCAGTCGCTTCCCAGCCCCTTCCTGTGCCCCGGTCCATTCACTGGCCCCATGGCTATCCATCTCCAAAGTCAACACGCAGTTGCCTTCCTAGGGTTGCCAACTCTGGTTCTATTCCAGGAGGGTTCATCACATGACATAATGGCATTAATGACTGGCCTATTGTACTCTAAACACTCTTTCACTACAGAGCCTTCGTTTTGCCGTCGGTGGAAATAAGGAGCGCCGTATGAATGGGACTGTCGCATTTTAAGCATAAATAAATGGTATTGCAAAATCGGCAGTTGTAACGTGAATCTTATTTTTCAGTAGTGACATTGGGTTTAGGTCACTTGGCTTGTTCATGCAGGTTTCAGTATTTGTGTGAATGCGTGCATTAAATTCATTAAAAATACAGAAAATAAAGTGGCATTCCATTAGAAAACGACAGAGACAGCAAAAACTCATTGATTAACTTATTTAGTGGACAATACGTAACGGCACAATACTTTCTGCTGTAAATTCTTTGGCTTTGCAATGCCTTTTTTTTTTTTATATATATATAGTCAGGGTCATTTTCACCAGGGTCATTGTCACAACAATAGCACTTTGTCTTTTTTTACGGTATCTTTGGAGGTGCTTTTTTTTTTTGAAGAGCCCTCCCCCTCAGCCAGTTCTGTTCTCTTTTTTTGAAAGCGTGAGGCAGTTGCCGTGTAGCGTAGACTAAAGAGACAAGGCGAACATGCCCCCGGGGCATGCGTCGATCGGTTACGGTGCACGACTTTACGCCGTCATGACAAAGTCACAGCCCCCAAGTAAAGAAATGCACGCGCAGTGCAACTGTTGGGCAGGCAAATGCACGTGACGTCACCATGGCATTTTAAACCCCAGCTGGACTACTGTATAAATCTGATTCAACGTTCGATACTCATTTTCAGAATGCCCTGTGGTTTATTGCCTCCCTGGGTTGCTCGTGGCCGTCTCCTGGAGATTTATATTTAATTCCTGGAGATTCAAGGGCAATGCTGGAAGGCTGCCAACTGTGACTTCCTCTGGATTTGCTACGGCCTGACGGCCCTGCTGTCACATTGACTTCCCCATCAATGGGGCTTCCTCTCTGTCCCCCTCCCGGGACTGGAGCCGGGGTTGAGTTGCTCTTATGGCCATGGCCCGATCCCTAGCTGGGAGCGAGTTGTTGTGAGGGGAGTGTGTTGTGACTCTCCTCTGTCCCCCTGCAGACCCAGAGCAAGAAGATACAGAAGAGTGCTGCCATTTGAGGGCCCAATAGGCATAACTGAAGCGAAGGGGGTAGGCAGCTCACATGCCTCAGAGCTCTCGGCCCTAACTCAGCCCTGAGGAGTCGCATGGGAACAGAGGGTTTGGCCACGTGGAGGGCTCTGGAGGCTGAGAAGCAGGCGCCTATCATGACGGAGGGATGGGGTCTCAGAGGGAGGAGGGAAGGCGTATTGGCAAGTTCCTGCTAACCCCAGGGACAGCAAGATTCAGGGACATAAGAACAGCCACACTGGGTCAGACCAATGGTCCATCTAGCCCAGCATCCTGTCTACTGAATATGGCCAATGCCCAGGGCTTCAGAGGGAATGAACAGAACAAGTGATCCATCCTGTCACCCATTCCCAGTTTCTGGCAAACAGCAATCCCTGCCTATCTTGGCTAATAACCATTGATGGACCTATCCTCCATGAACTTATCTAGTTCTTTTTTGAACCCTGTTATAGTCTTGGCCTTCACAACATCCTCTGGCAAGGAGTTCCACAGGTTGACTGTGCGTTGTGTGAAGAAATACTTTCTTTGTTTGTTTTAACCTGCTGCCTATTAATTTCATTGGGTGACCCCTAGTTTTTGTGTTATGAGAAGGAGTAAATAACATTTCCTTATTTACTTTCTCCACACCAGTCATGATTTTATAAACCTCTATCATATCCCTCATATCCCAAGCTGAAAAGTCTCAGTCTTATTAATCTCTCCTCATATGGAAACTGTTCCATACCCCTAATCATGTTAGTTGCCCTTTTCTGTACCTTTTCCAATTCCAATACATCTTTTTGGAGATGGGGTGACCAGATCTGCACACAGTATCCAAGATGTGGGTGTACCATGGATTTATAAGGAGGCAATATGATATTTTCTGTCTTATTATTTATCCCCTTCCTAATGATTCCCAACATTCGGTTAGCTTTTTTGACTGCCGCTGCACATTGAGTGGATGTTTTCAGAGAACCAACCACAATGATTCCAAGATCTCTTTCTTGAATGGTAACAGCTAATTTAGACCCCATCATTTTATATGTACAGTTGGGGTTATGTTTTCAAATAAGCATTACTTCGCATTTATCAACATTGAATTTAATCTGCCGTTTTGTTGCCCAGTCATCCACTCAGTTTTGTGAGATCCTTTGTAACTCTTCGCTGTCTGCTTTGGACTTAACTATCTTGAGTAGTTTTGTATCATCTGCAAATTTTGACACCTCACTGTTTATCACTTTTTCCAGATCATTTATGAATATGTTGAACAGTACTGGTCACAGTACAAACCCCTGGGGGACACCACTATTTACCTCTCTTCGTTCTGAAAACTGACCATTTATTCCTACCCTTTATTTCCTATCTTTTAACCAGTTACTGATCCAGGAAAGGACCGTCCCTCTTATCCCGTGACCGCTTACTTTGGTTAAGAGCCTTTGGTGAGGACCTTATCAAAGGCTTTCTGAAAATCTAAATACACTATATCCACTGGATCACCTTTGTCCACATGGTTGTTGACCACCTCAAAGAATTCTAGTAGACTGGTGAGGCATGATTTCCCTTTACAAAAGCCATGTTGGCCCTTCCCCAGCAAATTATATTCATTTGTGTGTCTGATCATTCTCTTCTTTACTATAGTTTCAGCCGATTTGCCTGGTACTGAAGTTAGGCTTACCGGCCTGTAGCTGCCGGAATCGCCTCTGAAGCATTTTAAAAAAATTGGTGTCACATTAGCTATCTTCCAATCATTTAGTACAGAAGCTGATTTACATGATAAGTTACATACCACAGTTAGTAGTACGGCAATTTCAAATTTGAATTCCTTTAGAACTCCTGGTTGGATACTATCTGGTCCTGGTGATTTATTACTGTTTAATTTATCAGTCTGTTCCAAAACCTCCTCTAATAACACGTCCATTTGGGACAGTTCCTCAGATTTGTCATCTAAAAAGAATGGCTCAGGTTTGGGAATCTTCCTCATAACCTTAACCGTGAAGATCGATGCAAAGAATTAATTTAGTTTCTCCTTGAGTGCTTCTTTAGCATCTTGATCATCCAACGTCCCCACTGGTTGTTTAGCAGGCTTCCTGCTTCTAATGTACTTACAGTTTTTTTGCTGTTACTTTGAGTTTTTGGCTTGCTGTTCTCCAAATTCTTTTTTGGCCTTCCTAATTATATTTTTACACTTCACTTGCCAGAGTTTATGCTCCTTTCTATTTTCCTCAATAGGATTTAACTTCCACTTTTTAAAGGATGCCTTTTTGCCTCTAACTGCTTCTTTCACTTTATTGTTTAGCCATGACAGCACATTTTTGGTCCTCTTACTGTGTTTTTTCATTTGGGATATACATTTAAATTGAACTGCTATTATAGTGTCTTTAAGAAGTTTCCATGCAACTTGCAAGGGTTTCACTTTTGGCACTGTACATTTTAATTTCTGTTTAACTTCCTCATTTTTTACATAATTTCCCTTTTGGAAATTAAATGCTACCATAGTGGACGGCTTTGGTGTCCTCCCCTCCACCCCGCACAGGGATGTTACATTTTATTATGTTATGGTCACTCTTACCAGGTGGTTCAGCTATATTCACCTCTTGGACCAGATCCTGTGCTCCACTTAGGAGTGAATCAAGAATTCCCTCTCCTCTTGTGTGTTCCAGGATTAGTTGAAGCAGTCAGTCATTTAAGGTGTCAAGAAACTTTATCTCTGCATCCCATCCTGAGGTCAGATGTACCCAGTCAATATGGGGATAGTTGAAATCCCCCATTATTATTCAGTTTTTATTTGTATAGTCTCTCTAATCTCCCTGAGCATTTCACAGTTACTATCACCATCTTGGCCAGGTGGTCGGTAGGATAGGCGTGCGCACGGGGTGTGCCCAGGTACACCCTAATGCACGGGTGTCAAACATACGGCCCCTTATGATGTGTTCCGCGGCGCCATCTGCCACCAAAAGAGCAGAGGGTGCGCAATTCTTCGGCAGACGGCAAGACAGGAGGAATAAGGAGCTGCTAGATTTTGCCAAGATCTGCCGCCGAAATATTGCTCCTCACGATATTTCACGGCAGATGCTAGGATGCGGCAAGAATTCCACTGGTGGGTAATTCAAATGTGGCCCGCCAGTAGAATTGAGTTTACAATGAAATTCTGTGGGCACACACTCTAACGAAATGTGCTGTGCATGCCTATGGTCGGTAGTATATCCTTACAGCTGTATTCCTATTATTCAAACATGGAATTACTATCCATAGAGATCCTATGGCAGTTTGGTTCACTTATATATTTCATTCGACTCTGCGCTTTCTTTCACATATAGTGCCACTCCCTCACCAGTACGACCTGTTCTGTCCTTCCCCTATGTTTTGTACCCTGGTATTACTGTGTCCCATTGATTATCCTCATTCCACCAGGTTTCTGTGATGCCTATTATATCCATAACCTCATTTAACACAAGGCACTCAAGTTCACCCATCTTAGTATTTAGACTTCTAGTATTTGTATATAAGCACTTAAAAATTGTCACTTTTTAGCTGTCTGCCATTATGTGCTGTAATTGAATGGGGCTCTTTCATTGGACTATTTATCATCAGATCCTACCCATATTTTATCCTCTTCCATCCTACTAGGATATAGAGAATCTTCATTAATAGATCTTCTCCTAAGGGGTGTCTCTGTCTGAACTATGTGCTCCTCCGCACCCGTCAGCTTTCCCCCAGCCCTTCATTTAAAAACTACTCCACGACCTTTTGAATTTGATGTGCCAGCAATCCGGTTCCATTCTGGTTTAGGTGGAGCCCACTCTTCCTGTATAGGCTCCTGTAGCACAGGGTCCTGTCCGGCCCCGTCATTGTGGCCCTTCCTCGGGCCCAGGCTCGAAGGAAGGCCATTGCACCTTCCAAAAATGGGGAATTTTAGCCACTCCGTATGCGGTTTAGTTCCGGTCCCCCAGGCTGGGCGGACGGCCAAGCAGTCTAGCGCCCTGGCCCTTGGCAGGGCGGGTGAGCAAGCAGTGTCCTCTGGTCAGTAGAGCAGGGGACAGTAATCACTCCTCGGGTGGCGAAGACAAGGGGGGAGGGGACAGGGTCCTAGCAGTGGCAAAGGCGTTGCCACTGAGTTGGCGCAACATGCCGACAGGGTCTTGCCCCTGTCTCAGCCACGGCTATGGCTGCCTCTGGGCCACTTTCTCCCCGTATCCCCAGGTACCTGTGTCAGCCGGATCCTCGGGGTCACTGGGGTACACGCCCGTGGCAGGTTCACCAGTCCCTCCTTATCCACTGGCGGCAAGGCGGAGGGCAACTCCTCTAGGTCACAGGGCTCCAGGCTTTCAGCATCAGGAAGCTCCTCCAGGTCAGGACCGGCCTTTGAGGGTATCTCCCAGACCTCCAGCTCAGGGGGCTGGGTCCAGTCGCTGGGGCCCAGAGGCCCTGTCCAGTCCTTGGGGCCTGGTGGCCTGGTCCAGTCTCTGGGGCTCGGTCACTTGGGCCATTCCCGGGGCCTCTGCTCTGGGGTACACTCACTTGGGGCAACGACCCAGCTGGGTTTAGGCCTTCTCTGCAGCCGGCAGGATGGCACATCTGTCTCCAGCAGTCACCTGTCTCCTACTGACCTGCGGGGCCTGCATTTTGTACTCCCAGCCCCGGCGGAGGCTCCGCCCCTCTGTGGTCGGATTGGCCGGCCGGCGGGACCTATCGCTAGCTGGCTCCCTGGTTGCCAGGCAGACTGGCCTGCTGGCCCTTCCACTGTCCGTGCTGGTTGTTGTGGCCCTTCCTCGGGCCCAGGCTCAGAGGAAGGCCACTGCACTCCCTACAGCTCCTCCTTTCCCAAATGTTTCCCCTGTTCCTAATAAATCCAAACCCCTCCTCTCTACACCAGCATCTCATCCACACACTGAGACCCTGCAGTTCTGCCTGTTGAACCGGCCTGCGCGTGGAGCTGGACGCGTTTCAGAGACTGATACCATGGAGGTCCTGGACTTCAGTCTCTGACCTAGCAGCCTAAATTTGGGGACCAGTGATGTCAGACAATGCAGCAGGAGGGGAAGCCCAGGGAGGGCCCTGGATAAGGAACCAGGCCCAGCAAGAGCAACACCATCTCTGCCAGCCCCAGTCTGAGGGTGGGGGTCAGCTCTTGGATGGCTTGGCTCACCCACCCTGCCATGGGAGGCTGGTTGGCAAGGGTGCCCCAAGCAGCAGCTTTTGGAGTGTGGTATTCCCTCCTGGCGAGAGGTGCCGACGGGCCATTAGCAGAGGTCCCAGGGGTTCCCGGCTCCATCTGCCAGCCAGGAAGGGCTGGAGTCTGTGCGATGGCTGGGGTCTCCTGAAGTGCTCCTAGGACATCTCCTGGGCCGAATGAGCCCAGCTCTGGAAGCATCAGGTTGATAACAATCCAGTGCCCGGCCTTATGGGCAAATCTCAGAACAGCGCCAAGCTTCCTGCCTCTCCCCGGCTGGGCCTTGAGGCGTCGGCCTCAGCGCCTTCCACTCCGCGTTTCCCACCCGCCTGGACTTCGCTCCTTCGAACAGCAATAAACAGCATCACCGTAGAGTTCCTCTTGGGCCCAGAACCAACCAGCTGAGCCTTCCCACGGCCCCGGCCCCATCCCCTCCCAGCCATGGCCAGGCCCAGCTGGGAAACCCTGGGTATGGAGGTTGCACCTGGCCACCTCCTGTGAGCCATTTCCTCCCCTCCGGTCTCCGTCTGAAGCCCCCTCCCTCCCCATGCAGTGCATTGCGGGATGCTGGGATTGGGATGAACTGAGGCCATCTGCCCAGTCTCCCTCCATCGTCAGACCAGGCAGGGAACACGCAAGGGCCGGAGCTACCAGCACACGCACAAGAGATCAGAGGCCAGATGTTCAAGCACCCAGCACCCACAGATTCCCGGCTACCTCCCTTTCTCCAGCCAATGCCTCTGAGACACCTAGATAAAGGCCAGATTCCCAGATGTACCCAGCAGCAACTATGGGGACACTTATGGCCAATGGGCCCGTGTTGTCCTCAATAAGAAGGGGTCATTTTCTTTCCCCAAAGCCTCTCCATTCAACGGATTAGCACCAGTGGGTCCAGACCCCCTGCTTTACTGGGGCACCAGGCTCTCACATGCAATCTGTGCTCAGGGCCTGGCCCGGGGTGGGTGCCCTACGGCCTTGAACTGTCAGGTACAGGCAGTTCTCCCTCCCCAAGCTGATGGCGCTTTCCCTGCTTTGATTGAGGTGTTTGATTGTTGAGCACAACCTGGTTTATGGTGAGGTACAATAAAGGCCTCGTATATTGTTATATCCTAGAACATAGTTCATTTCCCTGGCTCAGGCTTCTGCCCTCCTGGATGTGTTCAAGAAAGACAGAGCCTTGCTTGCTATAAATCTGGAGGAACCAGACCCCACGCGGGTGTAATCTGATGCCAGCAGGTGCATTCCTGCCCACCCCAGCGGCACGCAGTAGCAGAGACGCTTGTGCCAGGCACCTTGGCATCCAGGAGAGCTTGTCTGAAGAAAGTCAGCCTGCCTTGGCGTTTGCGGGACGCTGCCATATCAGAGCCCAGCCTGCTAGGAAACCAAGCCAGGGTTTTCCTGCCCCAGCACCCCAGCTCTCTGAGCAGCAAATGAAGCCAAAACAGCCTCTCAGGTGCCACAGAAATGGATGCCTCCCATCCAGGTCACCGAGCCTAAGGGATAAATAGAAAACGTGCAACTCATTCTAGCACCACTAGCTGACTCAGCTGCGTGGCCTGGCCAGGAACACGGGAGGCTCCCCATCTCAGACAGGCGATAGCAGCAAAAGAAGGGGATCAGAGATAGGAGACACCACGGACAGGAGCGGACTGAGCAAAAGTGAAAAGCAACACTTCTAAAGAAGACAGAAGGAAAATCCCTTTTTATACGGTGCACAGTTAACCTGCGGAACTCCCTGCTACTAGGTATCAGCGGGGCCAAGCGCTTAGTAGGAGTCAAACAAGTGTTAGACTGTGAGACCAACAATCTAGAGGCTAAAAAGAATAAAGAAACCCTCCTCCTTCAGGACACAAATCACCCACTAGCTGATGGGGTAGGAAGGAACTGCCCGGAGGGGCAGGTTAGTCTATTATGGCAATTCTTGTGCTTTCCCCTGAGGCACCAGAGCCGGGCCGTCACCAGGGACAGGAGATGGGACCAGATGGGCCCCTGCTCTTATAGCGCCTGGCAATTCCTCTGTCCTACACATGTGTCGGCTCATTCGGGCCTCTCGTGAACCAGAAAAGGGAGCAGGAAAAGGTGGGGTTCTTGGACCCCTGGGCTCTCCCACCTGCAGATGGTCCCACAAGCTGCCAGGCGCTGGGGCTCTGCACAGGGCAGATGATCCCATGTGGGTTCAAGCTCACTGCCATCAAGTTTCTGCCTTTCTTCCCAGCCCGCCCTGCGAACGCCCCTTGGCCTGCCTTCCCAGGCCTTCGCCCGTCCCCAGGAGATGGGTAAGGCCCCCTGCAGCCCTGCTGGAGCCCAGCTAGACCTGTTTCCTCCTGCTGATCTGCTGTCCTGAATCGACCCAACCCCTCCAAAGAGTTCCGTTGCTTTTCTCTTCATTCCTCCCCGTTTATCAGCCGCGTTCCAGCGCAGACGTGCCCAGGACTGGACGCCGTGTTCCAGGCATGGGATCACCCCTCCCCAGCATTGCCCGTAATCGCCTGACCCATCTGTGCTGATAAGGGCCAGCCTTTCCTTTTGAAGCAGCCCCGTTATTGGCACACCAGGGACCCGGGCAAGGAGAAAGGAAGGCTCCCATTAGCTCATTTCCAGGACTGACCCCCAGATGCTTAGGGCCGCAATGGGACCCTGTAGATCAGGGACAGGCAGATAAGACACAGTCTCTCATCTGGGGGCCAACGCCCCCGCGGGTGTAAATCAGCATGGTTCCACTGACGTCCAGGGAGCGACAGCCACTTGCACCAGCTAAGGATCTGGCCCTGCACCTTAAAGGTGTCAGGGGTCCCACCCAACCCCAGTCTCCCGCACTACTGACATGCACCAGAGCTATTTCTGCAGTGCCTGCATGGTCTTGGGGTCACCGTTAAGGCTACAGGCCCAGCATCACGCACTGCGCGGCAACCCCGTGCCCTATCGGGGGTGGGGGGACCTGCCGATGGGGAGAGAGGCTGCAGCTTCTCATTGCCTCTGGCCAGCTTTAGCCCCATGTTCGGTCTCCCTCCCCGACTTTCCAGCCAGAATCCAGCTACTGGCCACCTTGAAACAACATACCATTTGGAGAGAAGAGACTCCGGGGTGGGCTGGGCACCCAGGCATGGTCTGTTTCAGACGGGGTGGGAGGCCTTTAGCTGCCCAGATCCCTGCCCCCAGGGTATTTCTGTCCTGGCCACCCTGCACCTGGGGCTGGCAGCAGCTGGAGACCATTTCACATCAATTGCAGCCCGCCCACAGCAGACTGGAATTCTCCTGCTTTGCATGGCTGTGGGTTTTGCCCTGGCCCGGAGCCCCAGGCTCTGCACATTTATGCCCCTTCCACTGCTTTCCCAGGGCACAAACAGCTTCCCTGTTCCCAGCGCCAGGCCTGTGGGCGCCTCTCCCCTAGACACCCAGCACCTGCCTCCCACCACCCACGCCAAGAGAGGGCTGCAGTGAGACACCACCGACAACGGGTTCCTAAAGTGTGAGTGCCCAAAACACATCCCTCAGTTAAAAGACAGAGCGAGCGAAGGGCTCCTGGCAAGACTCCAGAGGCTGGGCACAACGGGCAGCTCCATTTCCAGCTTCTCCCAGCTGGTTTTGCTGGGGTCACCTCCTGACATGTGACCGTCTCCCCCAGGCCAGCGGGAATGCACTGGTGCAAAGGGTGCTGCCCAGACAGTCCCTAGTCTGAGCCCCTGTTGCAAGCACTGAATCAGGGCTGGTACCTGAAGGCCTGGCCTGGGCCACCGGGGGAGCGCTGTGAACCCTCCTGACCTCCACACGGGACAGGCGGGGCAGCCTGCGGGGCCATCTCGCTGGCTCTCTCCCACATGGTGCAAGGATTTACCCTCCTGCGGGCAATTAGGCTGAAACAAGTTAATTAGCATTAAAGGGGGCACACTAGCACGGACCGCCCTGGGGTCTCTCACGTTGCAGCGTACCAACTCGGTCCCAGCTCACGGCACAGGCACCGGGTTGTGCTGGTTAGACTCCCCGTAACACAGGCTGCCCTGGCAACAACCATCAGGGACCATCACCCCAGGGGCCTATCTGGCTCAGTCCCTGGCAATCTCAGACGCTTGAGAGGGAAGTGCAAGAAGCCCCCTCATGGGCCATTGTGGAATAATCTGCCAGCGGGGAAAGTTTCTTCCAGGGCACCTGCCAGGGAGTGGTTCATTTGTTTATTCACTAATTGTATCATGCCCTGAGGCAGAAGGGTTGTACCCCATCAGATACAACAGGAAATAGTCTCATTCTCCGTAGTCAACTTCCAAGCCAAGCCACGCTGCTGGCTTCATGGATATCCCGTGGCAGAGAGTTCCACAGGCTAGGTAGGCATGGTGTAAGAAAAGAACTTTCCTTTCATCTGCTTCCCCTGCTGCCCAGACTCCCCGAGCCGCGCCTTCAGCCCGTTGTCTGCAAAACATCCTAGCCTGCAGTGCAACAGCTGCCCCCTCATGCCCATGAGCCACTCAGCTGACGAGGCCCAGGCGTGCCTTGCGCTATGTTTGTAAAGCTCCGAGGAAGGGCTGGGCACTGCAGGGATGATTCATTAAGAAGAAGCTGCCGGGTGCAGCTGGCAGCTCCTAGCCGCTCTCCTCCCCAGGCTGCGGCAGTGCTGCTTGGGCAATGGTGGCCTCAATGCCATGTGCTCATTCCTACCCCCACCCCGCTCCCCCCCCCTCCGAGGGCCACTTGCACTGTCGAAGGTAAATAAAATAACGGGCTCCCTCCCTGCCTGTCTTCTTGCCTCTGGGGCTGGGCCCCATCCCCTCCCTGTGCTGATCCAGCCCTCGGGTGGGACCGGAACCGGGGAGTGAAATGCCCAGGTGAAGAGACCGAGATTTGGTGGTGGGTTACTTTGGAAGGGCCACAGTGCGACACCTCAGCGTGGCTGGGTCCACGCATGCGCGCAACAGGGCAGTGTGCGTGTGGGGGGGGTGTCCAGGGGGGTGAGGGGAGGCAGTGGGGGGGTGTATGAACTGTGGGGGGCAGTGGGGGTGTCCATGGGGGTGAGGGGAGGCAGTGGGGGGGTGTATGAACTGTGGGGGGCAGTGGGGGTGTCCATGGGGGTGAGGGGAGGCAGTGGGGGGGTGTATGAACTGTGGGGGGCAGTGGGGGTGTCCAGGGGCGTGAGGGGAGGCAGTGTGGGTGTGTATGAACTGTGGGGGGCAGTGGGGGTGTGTGGGGGGTGTCCTTGGGAGTGAGGGGAGGCAGTGGGGGGTGTATGAACTGTGGGGGGCAGTGGGGGTGTCCATGGGAGTGAGGGGAGGCAGTGTGGGTGTGTATGAACTGTGGGGGGCAGTGGGGGTGTCCATGGGGGTGAGGGGAGGCAGTGGGGGGGTGTATGAACTGTGGGGGGCAGTGGGGGTGTCCATGGGGGTGAGGGGAGGCAGTGGGGGGGTGTATGAACTGTGGGGGGCAGTGGGGGTGTCCATGGGGGTGAGGGGAGGCAGTGGGGGGTGTATGAACTGTGGGGGCAGTGGGGGTGTCCAGGGGGGTGAGGGGAGGCAGTGTGGGTGTGTATGAACTGTGGGGGGCAGTGGGGGTGTGTGGGGGGGGTGTCCTTGGGAGTGAGGGGAGGCAGTGGGGGGGTGTATGAACTGTGGGGGGCAGTGGGGGTGTCCATGGGAGTGAGGGGAGGCAGTGTGGGTGTGTATGAACTGTGGGGGGCAGTGGGGGTGTGGGGGGTGTCCATGGGGGTGAGGGGAGGCAGTGTGGGTGTGTATGAACTGTGGGGGGCAGTGGGGGTGGGGGGGGGTGTCCTTGGGGGTGAGGGGAGGCAGTGTGGGTATGTATGAACTGTGGGGGGCAGTGGGGGTGAGGGGGGTGTTTGAAGGGGCCATGGGGGGCCGGGTGGAGGAGGGAATGTGGCAGCTAAAGAGCAGAGGGGGGGTGGGTTCCTTGGGCCTTCAAAAGCCCCAGCCTGCGGGGCCCCGCGCTGCTTGCTGAGACTGCTGGATCGGCCCCTCAGGCTGCAGGGTCTGGACCCCCAGGAGCTGCCATCTGCTCTGCTGGAGACCCCCCCGCACACACACACGCACGCACTGCTGCCCTTTGACTGCCGGCCGGCGTGCAGCTGATACAATCACTTATAGCCCAGGGCTAGGCTGCGCTAAACTAGTGCAAACGAAACTACGCTGCGCGCGGCCGGACTCAGCGAAGCCGGGCGCCGGCTCTTCTAAAAGGGGCTTCGCCGGGTCGGAGTGAGGCTGATTTAGCTTGCGGCCCGGTAGGTGCTAATGCTACGCCCCCTGCCTTGGTTAGCGGGTTTAGCCACGGCCACCGTTTGCCGCACTCTCCGGCCTCCTTACAGCAGCGCACAGGGAGCCTTCCATCGGCGCAGCTGCTTTCAGCTGTCGGAGCCCCCGGCGTGGACGGCAGGAATTGCCCACCGGGCCCCCAGGCTAAATATGGCCTCGGAAATAGGTGGGTATAAGGAACAGGTGCATAAAAAGGGATCGAACCCCCGACCCGGAGCAGGCCAGCAAAATCCTGTGCCCCTCCACGCCCCTTCTGGGCAGCCCCCAGCCCCGTGGGTTTCAGAGGTTACCCGACGCGCCCTGGGACGGCGACGCGCGTCGGGTTGTTCTTGTCCTGGGAATTCGCTGGTCGCAATCGTGGCACGGACAAAACTCGCTGCGGGGTCTCGCCAATTGTCCCGGCTGCTCAGTAGCTCCCAGAGAGCGAACCTGGGCTCAGCGACCAGCGCGGATTAATCATAACGCGCCGGCGTGTCTATACAGGCGAGATCTGCCCCACTGCTCCGAGCGATTCGGCCACCTGCTGCTCTGGAAAGCTGTAGCGATGCCCCTAAGGCACAAAGCTCTGAGATGCCACCTGCCCCATGCCTGCCCTCCCTCCCTCCACGGCCCCTTCCAGCTTCTTGGCCTCAGCCCAGCTCTTCTGTCTCCTGGCCTTGGCAGGTGCGCGTGCCTTTCGCTGCCTCACAGGAATGAGTGGCAAGGCAAAGCTAGGCCTCGCGTGCTGGGTTCCTGCCAGCTGTGCCCGGCGCTAGGAGGAAATCACAGCCTGGACTTTCAGCTGGAGAGCAAGGTCTCAGCGCAGCAACGCAGCAGCGGGGCACGGCTGGGTGGTGCAGGCTGGGAGGGAGGGGCAGAAGTGCTGGTCACGGCTTTGCTCGGGGCCCGGGACAAATCCCTTCAGCTCCCCGGGTCTGTGCCCTTTGGTGCCTGTGCAGGGGGCTAGCCACGCGCATCCCACGCTGGGAGGATGCAAGTAACGCTTACGGCGACGCGAGCGGTTTGAATCCCAGCTGGTGCTTTAACTCAGAGCCCAAGTACCCAGCAAACACCCCCCGGCCCCCAGCAAAGCTCTGCCTCCAGGCCCAGCTGGCTCGCCGCGCCAGGCGGCACGACTCTCGCTGGCGGGCGCCAGGAGCTGCTTCGGATCAGCAGACAACTCACCCCCCCACGCACACGCACCGCTGGCAGGCAGCATTCGAACGTTGCAGCCTCGGGCACTGATCAGCGTCATTTCCAGGGGCCACGCAGAGGGTCCAGCGCCAGGCGCCATCAGTGAGACGCTGCACGGTGGTGGGGGCTGCTCAGTGCTTGGGGGAGGGGCAGGCTGGGGCATTCGGGCAGTCGCTCCCCCCCCCCCCCCCCCCATGAGCACTTCCAATTCTCTCAGGAAGCTCAGGTCCCTCTCCAGGTTGGAGCAGTGACGTGTGTGTGTGGGGTGGGGGTGAGACTGTCTCCCCCCACTTCTCCCTGGCATCCCAGCAGTTCTCCCTGCTTCTTGCTGTCCCCCTCCCCCCAACCAGCCATGGAGGGCACCCGGGCACCTTCATTTTAACCCAGCTCCGATGCTGCCCGGGCGGCGTGCACGCGTGCTCGCTCACGCCAGGGCCGGGCCGGGAGATTTCTGAGCGCGGGCCAGACCCGGGAGGGCTAAGCCGGGCTCGATGTAGAGAGAGGCCGTCGTCGATGGACCCAATCCGTGGCAGAGCCCAGCCTTCCTCGCCAGGCCCCGCAGCAGGAGACCCCAGGTGCCAGAGTGGTGGAGAAATCCCGGCTCTGCCCACAGCCGCCTCGTCCCTGGCACGGCCCGCTGGCTCTCAGCTTGTCTCGCCTCAGGGCGCAGGCCAGAGTCCAGCAGCTGGAGGGACACGTCTTCAGCAGCGTCTCTGCAACAACTGCTCTCCCTGCTGGTGGGAAATGCAGGAGAGCCTCCCTAATGGGTCTCTGCGGGTTCGGCCACGCTGCAATCAACGCCCCTGGCTGGTCTGTGCCTTGGGCACGCGGGGGAGAATTTCAAAGGCAGCTCTGGGGCGGAGGGCAGCGTGAGTCCTGCGGGAGGGACGGGCTCTCAGCCCCCAGGATTCCCAGCCTCTTGGCGCTCGTGTTGGGCAGTGACAGTGAGGCTGGCGTGGAGCGCTCTGCCCACGCTCAGCTCTGCGGGAGACTGCGTGGCTGCATGTGTCAAAGGGGGTGACGGAGCCACGGGGCAGCTCCCAGCTGATCCGAACCTTGGCTTAAAGCCCACGGGGCTGGAGGCGATCGCCCCGGGAACGTCCCTCTGGATTGACCCGTTCCTGCAGGATTATAGGGCCTCTCTCTTATAACGGAGAGCTGCAGGCCCAAATACTTCTCCGAGTCGCCATCCGACCTAGGGCTGACTACGGCATTGGACCTGCGTAGGAAGAGAATGTGTCTGGGAAGCTGACAGCTGCTTCCACCTGGAATCCCTGCCCCTTTCCAAGCCCCCAGGAGATTTGCCACCCTGGCCCTTACCAGGGCCTGAGTCCCACGCGAGAGGCGAGCTGCTCCTGGGCCCTGGCCTGGAGAACGGGCCCTTCCCAAAGGCTGGCGCCCAGCTCAGCGGTGACCATTTAAAGGGATGCGTTTCGGCCCCACGTCCCTTACGCTGCAGTTGGCTTCAGCTGAATCCTTGGCTGGCTCGGCTCAGCCCTGCACTAAGAGCCAGGGGCCGCGGCCCCGGAAAGCCTAGTGAGACACGGGGCGAGCGTAGCACCAGGGAGGGGTACAGGCAGCAAGTGGGCATTGCAGGGCGGCTGCTCCCACCCATGCGAAGCCAAGCCAGCGGGCAGCCCCAGCGCCAGCCCGAGTTAACGCGGCCGTGAGGATGTACCTGTCGCCACAGGCAGCGGCCCTGGGGCCCGCCCCGTGTGACCGTGTGTCTGCAAGGTGCTGACACCTCACGCCTGGCCTTGCACAAGAGCTGGGGGCTGGCCTTCAACCCACTGAATGCACAGCCGTGGCCAGAGCTCCCCTTCCGCGGCCACTTGCCTGCAGCTATGAGGAGGACGCCCCTCTCCCATCTCAAAGCACCTTACCATTTTACAGATGGGGAAACTGAGTCATGGAGAGGGAGGGACTTGCCCAAGGTCACACAGCACTCAGTGACAGAGGCAGCGAGAGATCCCACGTCTCCTGGCTCCAAGCTCAAGAGCCGGGAACCCTGCAGGGAACCTCAGGAGGCAGAAGTCTCTGCAAAGGGAAACGTGACCCTGGCACAGGCTGCCGCGGCATGGCAGGTTGCTCAGCCCGGGGGGGAGAGCAGAGGCAGGGGACGGTTCCCCAGGATGAGGAACAGGGACTCTGCCAACCCCGCCCAAACCAGCCAGGGAGGAGCAGGCCCGTGTAACCTCCGGCCGCTCCCCATGCCTGTAACCTCCAGTGGCCCTGCCCGGCGGCTGCAGCTGCACACCCAGAAGCACATGGTTCTGCCAGCGCCCTCCAGCACCCGCCCGCCAGGGCCATGAGGAACAAGGCGCAGCTCGGCCGGGGCTTTAAGCCTGTCTGTGTCCCTGCCCCCACTCATCCCGCTGCGCCCCGTCTCCCCAGGGCTGTGCCCCCCCTGCGCCCCCTCCTCCTCGCTTGTTCTTCTCCTCCCACCCCTCTGCTTTCTCTCCCTGCCGGTGCCTGCCCCGCCCATGGGCCCAGCATGTTGGAAGGAGCTGGGGCCCAGCTCCATGGCCCAGCTCTCCCATTTCCCTTCACAGCCCACCCCCAGCTGGGACGGGACAAGTGATTGCTCACACAGTCACAGGAGCCGCTCCCAGTCCCTACCACGCCCAAGCCTTTCAGGAGCAGCCCCGTGGCAAGTAGCCCTGGCACCAAGACCATGGGAGCCCCTGGTCCAGAACATCCCCTGCCTGGAGCCCCCATGGCTGTCACAGCGCCTCCAGCCACCCCGGTGAGATTCCTTCCCCCCGGGGTCTCAACCTCCCTCCTTCGGCCCTTCAAAACTCAGCAGGAAAATCCCCCCTCAGGCCCACCAGGGGATGCTCTAATCCCACCCGCGCTAAACCCGGGGCAGGGAGAAGGGGTGTGAAGGAGAAGTGGGAACAGGAGGGAGCCTGGGGCCGTTGGAGGAGAGCCCTGGCTGGAGGGGGACCGTCTCAGGCCGAGGGGGTGCTAATCCCAGAGGAGGGCAGGGAGCGCTCATGCCAGGCGTTGAAGCATGCACACCAGTCCACACCAGTGCCCGGACCGCCCGCGCCAATGGGGCCTCCCCGCCGGGAGCAGCAATAAAAGCCAGAGCCAGAGCGGGGCAGTTTCATTTGTTTTTAATAAATACATGATCTCCCATTTGTCTGCTGAGGGCGGGGAGGGGCCCGGGGCCCGCCCTGAGCAAGGCGGAGTGGGGCCCGCCCTGAGCAGACTCATGAATGGAGATTAATTTGTCTGCTCAGGGCGGGCAGGCCCTCCTGGAACCATAAATTACAGGAGAAGAACAAGCAGAGAGGTGAGGGCGGAGGGGATTTTACACTATGTACAAGCCAGGCCGGGTGCCCGCCTTCTACCGCTGCCCAGGGAGCCAGCCGGGACGGGTGGGCTGCAGCCACGCGTAGGGGCTGGAGGGGATGCAAGGGCTTTGATGGAGGTGCCCCCACTTGAGCCCCATCCCCACAGTGGCTGTGCACCTCCCCAGAGGGACAGCAGGTTGGGGGGACCAGTCCCAGGCTCCTCACGGGATCATGGCTATGCCCCACACTCTGCCATCCCGTGGGGCATCCGCTCCCACAGAGCCGGGCTACCGCCAGGTGAAGCACAGTCTGTGCCCCTGCCCCGTGTCAGCCCCTGAGCCCCGCCCAGCTGGTGGGGGGGGGTCCCAGCTTTGCAGCAGCGGCAGCCAGTCCCCGGAGGCGGGGGGCCCACGGCTCTCCCCAGGGTGGAAGCAGAAGGCAGAATCTGTCACGTTAAAGAAACCGAAGAAACAACAAAACTAGTCTAGGACCGTCCAGCTGGCCGGGGGATTGGCCTGGGCCACGCGCCCCATCCTCCCTGCGCCAGCAGGGGGCACCGCCTGGGGCTGGGGCAGCACAGATCTCGGCCGCGGTGCCAGGCTGCTGCTCCACACCGGCCCCTCCTCCTACCACTCGGGTCCAGCTAGGGGCTCCAGGTCTCCGGGGCTTCGGCTCTGAGTTTCTCCCGGGCATCTTCCGGAGCAACGTCTGGGGCTGCGGGACAGAGGCAGAGCAGGGCTGGAGTCAGCGAACAGCAGGCTTGGCCAGTCCTAGGGCGGCCCATGGCAAGCGGCCGGGCCAGGCTCTGCTCGGGCTGGGCCCTATGTGACCTGCGTGAGGCTAGTCTCAGCTGGGCTGGAGGGGCCAGGCCTGGACTGGCGGGAGCCTTCGGCCCGGGGAGGAAGCGGGACAGACAGGGAGATTCCTTAGCAGCAGCGAAACCTACTGCTGGGAAGGGAAGGGAGGTGCCTTTGATCCCCTGGGACGTGGTGACTCGGGGGCCCACCCTCCGGGATCGGGGCCGGCCGCCCTGGATCAGGCACCCAGGAGCCACTGGAGAGCAGGTCCCGCCAGCCCTGCACAAGCAGGGGAACAGATGACGGACGGACAGAGAGACGGGCTGGCCAAACGCCCCCTCCCCGACTCTTACCCTGGCACCGGGAGCAGCAGCGGGGCTCTGTCTTGGCATGACTGGAGCAGGACGCGGGGGAACATTCCTGGCGTTGGCAATGGGTCTCCCCGGACTGCAGAGGAGGGAGAAGGAAGTTAGGCAGGGGCCGGCTGGGGAGGGGGAAGGAAACCAGGGGGTCTGGCCAAGTCACGGGGCGGTGCGGGGGGGAGGGGATGTGTGGAAAGCTCAGGAAGCCTGGCCAGGTTGGGGACGGGGGGACAGGAGGAGGAGGTGCCCCAGAATCGGGGGGAAGGGGGGGGGAAACCAGGGGCCTGGCTGTGGATAGGTTAGTGCCCAGGAAGGCTGTTAAATGGCCTGTGATGACAGAACCCCCTGCCCCTTTCACAGCCCAGGGGGGTGGGGGGAGCTCTGATTCCCCACCCCCACGTGCTCTATGCGGCTGTTCCTGGGCTTGTGTCTGTGCAATGAGCCGGGGGCCGGCCCCGCGCACTCACCACACACCAGCAGGTGATGCACTTCATCTCCCCGAAGGGGGGCACCGTGGGGTGCCAGCTCTCGTTGTTCATGTACCACTGGCGCCCGAACCGGCAGGCCCGGGGCCCGTCCGCCTGCATCATGTCCGACAGCTCCGGGGGGCCCTTGGCTGGTGCTGCGGGGAGCAGAGACACGGGCACCCCAGTGCCCTTAGTGTGGCAGAGTGGGTGCCCGACGCGCCCCCCAGGAGACGCCTCCCCGCTCTCCACGGCAGCGCGCCCTGCACACAGCGCGGAGCAGGAGACAGAGGCTTCCCCAGATTTGGCAGACCGTGGCAGCCGTGGCCCGGCAACAGGCAATGTAGGGGGGGGAGGAGGAGAGCAGGGACCCGATCAGACCAGGGGCCCATCTAACCCGGCCTCGGGTCTGGGGCATACCCAGGCCCAGCAGCTTCCAAAGAAGGGGTAAGGACTCCCCCTCGTGGGCAATCGTGGAATAACCACCCAGAGGGGAAGTTTCTTTGCCCAGGGAGGTGGGGAGGGTGCATGAGAACGGGGCTGGGACCACAGATCCTCCCAGCGGCCCGGCCCAGCCCAAGGGGCGGAGGATGCCCGAGGTTGCGAGGGGGATGCAGTCACGGGAGCCGGACGGCGATGCAGACAAGGGCGATGCGTGGCTGGCTGCCCGACGGGAGGACGCACCTGGGCACTGCCTGCAGCAGTCGGACGGGCTGACTCGGATGGGGTTGCTGCAGGTCAAGCGCGGGCACTGCACCTTCTCACAGTGCACTTCGCCCGTCGCTCCCTGCACGGAGAGAGGACGGGGTGGGCTCAGACCACACGGCAGCAGGGATCCCAGCCCAGACCGCACCCGGGCGAGGAGGGACAAGCCAGCTCCCAAGAGGCCGGGCAGGAACGCAAGGGGAAAGGGAGTCGCTGAGCCTCCCCATGGATGGGGGGGAGGGGAGGGGGCATTCACTCCCATCCCCCTCACCCCACATTGAGCATGGATCCCACCCCTGGAGCAGCTCTCCATGCGGCACCCAGCCCCCGAGCCCCTTCTCTTGTCCCCGTTCAGCTCCCAGCGGAAACGCAGGGCCATGCCAGGAGCAGAGGAACCACGCCTGCCCAGGGCCGGGCCCACAAGGCTGCCCCTCCCTGGACCCCGTAGCACCAAGGGCTCAGCCGTACCTTGCAGGTGCAAATGGCGCATTTGATCAGGCCAAAGGGGGGGACCACTGGATGCCACCGGGTGCCGGCTCCTCGCCACGTCTTGTCGCCGTCGAAGTAGCAGCCTGGAGGAGCAGCCGGGGAAAGCGTTACAGATCCGGCCCTGGGCTGGGCTCATGGCCCCATCCCGCCCACCCCGGCCTCCCTGCCGCTGAGCAGGACTCACCCTCGCTGCTGTCTCGGGCCTTCTCCGCCCTCAGCCCTTCCTGGCCTGCTTTCCTCTCTGTCCAAACAAGAAAGGTCCGTGAGGGACAGACATGTGGACACCGACTGGGCCAGGTGCTCTGCAGCACGGCACAGATATCTCCAAGGAGGGCTGTGCCTTCCTGCCCCCTTCAGCGCAACAGCCCGCCCCAGGGCAGGCTGCAAGGGGGGGAGGTCACCTCCCAGGACCCTGCCTGTCACAGGGCGTAGCCCCCTCTCCCTGGACCCCAGCCCCCCGTCTGCAGCCCCAGTGCACAGTACCTTCACAGACCGGGCAGCACCGGTCCTCCAGGTGAACCAGCTGGGTGCAGTTCAGGGGCTGGCAGAGGATCGGGTCGCAGATCACTGTGCGCTTCTGCAGGGGGGTGGGGAGAAAAGGCAAGGGGGGGGTGGATCACACATCTCATTCGACACTGCCTGGCAGAGGCATCTGGTGCCTTTGTACTCCTGGGGAACTTGGGATGGGGATCAGCAGAAGAGGGAAACCAGGGGCTGACTGTCACCCCAAAGCCCCAGGGAGCAGGCATGGCCCTGGGGTTGGATCCATGCTGCAGACACAGAAAAGCACTGGACGGAGCCCACCTGCCCCCTGGGAGCGAACCCTGGTCTTGCACCACCAAAGCCACAGGCATCTGCCACTGGAGCAGAGGGAGCTCTCCCTCGAGGCAGCAGCAGCAGCAGTAGCAGGTCTCTTACCCTCTCTAGGGTCAGCTGGTGGACTCCCGGCTGCTTGGCGGGAAAGCTGGCGGAGTGGCGGGGGATGCCAGGGCAGCTGCCAGCATTAGGGTGGAGGCGGGGGTGCCGGTGGGGGGAAGGAGGGGCACTTCCACCTCTTCCAGGCTGCTGCCCTCCCGCCCGTCCACCTGGCTGCGAGGCCGGCCCCTCCCGCCCGCCCTGGGGGTGGCTGCAGCGACCGTACCCACGGGAAGGCAGCACCTCTCCTGGCGTCCTGGAGCTAAAAGCAGATGCAAGGACACCCTTGCCATGCCCCGCCCTGCCAACGTGGTCAGAAGCCACCGGCAGGTGCCAGGGTGCGGGCGGCAGCCGTGGGGCTCCCCTGCACCCACCTGGCAGCTGCAAAGGGAGCACTTCCTGTCGTAGGCAGGGGCCCAGTGAGACCCGTGGGCCCGGTGCTGCCCCTCAAAGAAGCAGGAGTTGGGGTCCTTCTTCAGCTGCTCAGGGTCCTGGGGCTTGGGCTCTTCTCGGAGCGTCTCCTCTTCGGGGGCCAGCCGCACCCCCCCCGCCTCGCACTGGTTGGGAATGTGGACCTGGGGCAAGGAAAGAGCACAGTGGGTGAGGGGTGGGGCGGGAGGTGGGGGTCGGGTTGATCAGCAAGGGCCTGGCACGGCAAGTCCATGAGAACGGCCAGGCTGGGTCAGACCAAGGGTCCATCCAGCTCAGCGTCCTGTCTTCTGACAGCGGCCAGTACCAGACAACCACCAAGTAACCCAGCCCGTCTTCCCCTCCCAGCTTCCAGCACTCAGGGGCTCGGGACACCCAGAGCCCGGGGCTGCATCTGCGCCCTCCTGGCTCGGCCATAGGGGGCCCCATCCTCCATGAATTCACCCAGGTCTTTTCTGAACCTCGTAATCATCTGGGCCTTCACGGCTTCCCCCGGCGCTGCGTCCCTGTGCGCTGCGTGATGAAATACCTCCTTCCGTGGGTTTTAAACCTGCTGCCTGCTCATCCCCTTAGGTGACCCCTGGTTCCTGTGGCACGGGAAAGGGTAAACAGCACTTCCTTATTCGCTGTCTCCACACCAGTCACGAGTTTAGAGACCTCTGTCCCAGCCCCTCAGGCGGCTCTTTTCCAAGCTGAACCGGCCCCGGCTTTTTAACCTCGCCTCAGATGGAAGCTGCTCCACACCCCGGGTCATTTTCGTTGCCCTTCTCTCCACCTTTTCCAATGCTGATATCTCGGGTGGGACGGGGCGACCAGCCCCGCACGCAGCGTTCCAGGTGTGGACGCACCAGGGAGCTCCTGCGTGGCATTGTGATGTTTTCCGACTGATTCTCTCTCCCTCTCCTGGTGGTTCCTGACTTTCTTTAACGTAGGTCAGAGCGGCAGGGCTGAGCCAGGCGGGCAAGGGCACAGGGCTGCTCCGACACGACAGGTGCCAGCGCTACTCACCCTGCCAGCCACTATCACCCTCACGCCACGCGCTGCCCCTGCCGGACGCTGCAGGGACTGCATCCCAAAGTGCTGCCCCCTGCAGGATACCCTGGCCTACTGCCGCCTGCAGCGAGGCAGTGCAGTTTGCACCTGCCCCATCTCCCCATGGCGAGGGAAGCCCTCTGCTTCCCCCCTCTGTGCTGTCGGGAGACGAGGACTGAGGAGAACAAAGGAATTTAGGCAAGTTTCCCTTAACGAATAAACTCCCTGCCCCGCTCTAGCCGTGCCAACCCTGCCACCTGGTGCCAGGCAGAACAGCTGGAGCAGTGCCCGGGGGTGCCCGGCAGCAGCTACTCCTGTCCCTGCACGGCCAAGCCCGCTCTGTGGGGAAGCAGGTCTCCCGGGGGCTCGGGGCAGCCAAGACACAAACACTGGCTGCGGCTGATGAATAGGCAGGAGGCAGCTGGAGGCGTCCCAGCCAAACCCCGCTTCTGGGAAAGCCGCCGGTGCTCCAGCCCCCGCCAAGGAGCGGATGCTGCTCCGTCTGCAAATCTCACCCGCCCGTAGGGTTTTCCATCCCGGGCGCCAGCGGGGTTAGCACCCGGCCAGACCTGGGGCTGGCGCCAGGGACAAGCAGCGCCGGCCCGATGCAACAGCTTCAGAGCCCAGAGCCCCACGTCGGGACCCGAAAGGGGTCAGCTGGAGAAGCAAGGCAGAAGAGGGGCTGGAGGTGGGAAGAGACTGAGCCCTGTAGGAGAAGGTGCAGAGCAGGTGGAGAGGGCAGGAAGGGAAGGGATCAGAGAAGGCTTTCCGGCTCGGCCCCGTCCCTAAGACGCATCAGTGCCGAGACACAAATCACAGGCGGGATCGGAGCTTCCCAGGGCACCTCCCAGGTGAAGGGCAGGGCCTCCAGGGCTTGGGAAGTTGGCACCATGGTTCCCAGGCCTGGGCTCGCTGGGACACTGCTCCGGTCCCAGGGGTGCTGAGTTGTCGCCAGTCCTGGGGGACAGTAAAGGGCCCACACAGGCCGGAGCAGCAGACCTTAGACACCGAAGCAGCGTGGCCGGTGCCGGGTTCCCCTCTCCTGGGGGGGTGAAGCAAGCCCAACAGCACAGCTGCCGAGGGGTCGCTCGCCCTGGCAGGCTGGGACCAGTCCGGGCTGAGTCACCCTTGGCGGGTCCTGGCGCCGGGCTGGGACTCCCGCGGCGGCTGCCGACGGAGCGGAAAGCCGGAGGGGGTGAGTCAGTGGCACCTACCCTCCCGCGCAGCTCCCCGCGGGGGTTGACTTTCGTGCTGACTTGCAGGAAGGCCGTGCCCTTGGCCAGGTGCTGCAGCAGCTCCGCGTCCAGGTCCTTCACCACGCCCTGGGCCTAGGCAGGGAGGAGAGGGGCGTTAGCAGAGCCAGCAGGGGCGCTGGGGCCTGTCCCCTCCCCTGCCCCCACAGGACAGCAGCAGCGGGAAGGGGAACCGTGCTATGGGCTGGCCCTGGTCCGAGAGCCCAGGGCTGGGCTGGGGCGCCCAGGGGCAGGGGAGGCTGTCACCCCTCCTCTGTGGTTCTCATGCAGCTCAGGCTGAACGGCTCTGCCAGCATCCCCGTGCCGAGCCGGGGCTGGGCAGTGGAGCTGGGGAAAATTTAAGGTCTAAGCTCCGCATCCAGAGCTGGGCACAGACCGATGCCCACCCCAGCAACCCCTGGGCTCCTCACCCTCACCGGGCAGAGGAACTCAGCCCAGATCCCTGCAGATTCCTGAGGCTCCTCATCTCTGCCTGGGACCCCCCCCGCGCAGGCCCCTCACCTCCGTGCCGTAGAAGCCCTTGAGGAGCCGGGCGTGGTCCTGGCCGCGCTCGCCCATCTCGGCCACGCCGTGCAGGTGGGCGCTGGTGGAGGCGGCGTCCGACTTCCCGAGCCCGGCCAGCACGATCTCATAATGCAGGTGGCAGTGCTCGTCCAGGGAGACCCACGCGTGCCCCGCCGAGCCGGTCCACACCGGGGGAGACACCAGCTGGCCAGCCAGGGGGATGGGCAGCTCTGGGCACAAGGGGCACAGGTCAGACACGTGCTTCCAGCTGGGCCCACCCGCCAGTCCCGAGAGCCTGATGCCAGCCCCCAGGGATCCCCGACCAACAGGGAGGGCCCACGTGCTGCCAGCTGCAGAGACCCACCCACCCCATGCCCTCCCGCTCAGTGGGGCTGGCAGCCATGGGGAGACAGGACAGAACGCAGCGGCAGGTACCTGTATATCGGGCCAGGAGGCCGCTGTACAGCAGGGAGCTGATCTGGCCCCGCACTTCCCCCTCCTCAAAGTCCTTGGTGGCCACGTTGAGGAAGAGCTCGCTCTGCAGTAACATGTGGGTGTCCCGGGCGTTCATGTGCTGCCAGGTCCCGCTGGCCTGGCCGGGGAAGGGAGGGGGGGGAAGAGGTTAACACACCTGCTGTGAGAAGGCATCATCATACTCCCAGTAGCACCCATGTGATGCCAGCTCCCCTGGGTGGGGCAGTGGGGATCGAACCTGGGACCTCTCTGCAGGAGCTGCTCCTGCCTGAGCCAAAAGAGCGCTCTCTTAGTCAAGGCGCATCAACCGCTACGTGGGCCAGCAAACGCTCGAGGGGGACAGAGCACCTCATTAAATGGGCATGGCCGCCCCTCCCCTCCAATCCTGGCAAAGCGTGCTTCCCCTCCTCCTCCAGGGGCTGCACCACTACATGATAACAGTCTACTATTGCTACCCACTCACCGAGTTACTTCTCTAGCGCAAGGTGACTGAGGTGTGTTCTGTGGGGCTGACGCGTGCAGGTTCAAACCCTCCTCTGAGGCCGGGGCGTTACTGCTGCCCGTACTTACTGAGACAGCATGGGCCCTGCCCTAGAGATCTTATGGAGGGCTGGAGAAAGAGGTCAGACATATAATGTGCCCAACTAGCCCCCGCCTGATGATGTTATCTCCTCGTAACAGTCCCGGGGAGTGAGATGGAGACAGTCTGTCCCCCAAATCTCTTCGCTACCAGCCACTTAGCTATCCCATCCCGGCAGCATGATCAGCTGGGGCAGATTCACTGCCGTGCGCAGCGTCGGCCTGCTCCCATCGGGTATGCAGGATGGGATGGCTTCGCAATCACCACTGATCTCAGCGGGAAGGTGCCCAGACGCTCCAGCGATGGGCGGCAGGCCAAGCTTTTTAGAGGGATGAGCTCATGGCATTAACTCAGGGGGCCACCCGGCCTGGTATCCTGTGCTCAGCTCTGCGCCCCTCACCTCCCGGCAGAGGGCAGGAGCGGCAGGGTTCAGAGACAGGCGACACAATGGCTCAAAGGCCTGGCTGAGAGATCCATCTGGAGAGGGTGTGAGATGGGCTGGGACACTTGATGGTTACCTGTTCTGTTCATTCCCTCTGAAGCACCTGGCATTGGCCACTGTGAGAAGACAGGACACTGGGCTAGCTGGACCCAGTATGGCCCTTCTGATGAGAAGTCTGGACTGTTTAGAGAGGAGCTGGGATGAAGGGCTACAAACTGATGAATGGCAGAGGGGGAAGGTAAATGGGATACGCCTGCTCCACCCCCTCCTAACACAAGGGTGAGGGGACAGTCACTAAAACTAAAAGACAATATGTTCTAACACTGAGCCAAGAGAACATGCTCGTCCTGTGTCCTGGGCAGCCGATTAACCTTTTGGCAACGAGCCCCCAGGCACCACTGAAGCCAAGAACTCAGTAGGATTCAGACCAGGATGTGTGTAATGAGAACATCTCTAGCTACGTCAGAGCGGGTGAAACACTGGCGAGGTGGGATACAAATCCTCAGGCTTCAGGGCATAAGGGCAACCGCTGTCTGCCTGGGGTCAGGAAGGAATGTGCCCTGTGGGTCGGTTATTCCACAATTGCCCACTAGGGCGTTTCTCACACCTTATTCTGGCAACGGCAATTGTGAGAGGCGCATCTGAGCTAGACGGACCCCTGACCTGACCCGGTCTGGCAATTCCTATCATGTAGGAAGGGAGCAGGAGCCAAAGGGAAGCTTGCAGATTCCACCTGGACACGTGCAGGCCAGGAAGTGGCTTCTATAGAGCTGGCAGGAACAGACTAGGGCAAAGCCAGAAGGGGCAGGGAGGGCAAGGAAGGGCTTTGGAATCTAGCTAGAGAGGAAACAGGCCGATTCCGCAGGGGGCAGGGAGAACAGGGGACAATCTACACAGCCCTGGAGGAAGGAGCGGCTCCAAAACAAAACAAGAAAGGATCAGTAAGAAGAGGTTGGAGGAACGCTCAAAGGCGACAGACGTGGGGCTGATTCTGCACAGCCCTAGAGCGATGTGCGGGCATCACACCAGCACAGGACGCGTGTCCAGTGGGTGCGAGACGCTGTCCCTCAGCTCTGGCGGTATTGCACGCTCCCGCCGGCTCTGGTAGACACACGTCTCCGGACTGGACCGAAATCCAAACTGCCCCAGAGCTCTCAGGGTTTGGATCAGGCCCCTCTCTAGCCTGGGGCTACCTCTGCCCCCCCAGGATTTGCCACATGGCTTTTCCCTGCCATCTATTTACGCTCCTCTTCAAGGGAGGTGCTAGCTGCAGCCAGGGCCAGGTTTCCCAAGGAGTCTCGGCCCTGCCTTTTCCGCACTGCTTTATTCTCAAGGCCTTTGCCCTGGCAATAGGGGACCAAAGGGCCTAGCTGGATTTGGGCTGTTCTGGCTGATTTGTAGAGGGGGTGAGGCAGTAAGTAAAACGGGGGTTCTGGAAAAGAAAACTCTGCTCAGACAAGGGCCCAGCGCTTCTCACACACCCGGAGCCCCTGGGATTTCACTGAGAGCTGGGCCGATTGGCGTGGCTAGGAGAGCTGTCACTGGGATGGGCCAGGGAAACCACGTGGCTCGGTGCCGCATGGAGCGGGGACACAGTCACGTGGCAGTGCAGGGACATCGCTGATGCTCTGGAAAAGGGAGGCCCCGGCCCGTGAAACGCCCCAAATCCCTGAAGCGGGGGCAGCAGACACCAGCCACGGTGGGGGAGCCAGAGACAGCGCATGGGGAGGATACGGCTGCGGGGAACTCCTGAGAATGCAGCCAATGTGACGTGACCCAGGAAGCAGAGCCCTGCCTGAGAAGAAAGCCCTGGGATCTGCCTCTCACCAGTGGTCTAGCTTCATGGCACTTATCACCCCTGAGACCAGGGCCATCTGGCCCAGAGATCTTCCAATGGGCGAGATGGAGGAGAACGGATCCAGATATCAAGTCCAGGAGCTGGACCAGCTGAGGGAGTGGGCAGCATGTCAGACAGAAACCCGGACCGTCCCCCAAGACGGCCAGTGTGGTTTGGGGGCGACGGACGCAGGAGCCTGGGGGTACAGAGTGCAGAGGGGAGGAGAGCGTCGCAGCCGGATGCCACTGCTCTGGGCCTCCCCGTTGCCAGGCAAACAGAAGGGAACACAGAGGAGAGCAGCCCAGGGGGGCTGGAGGAGATCTAGGGGACTGGGCAGGGACTTTTAGCCAGGGCCCCATGATCTGCCCGATCAGAAAGCTCAGAGTGGGACCCAGTGGACAGAGCTTGGTCCGGGAGAACATGAAACCCTGGAGAAGGGTTCAGAGAGCGAGGAGGGGGCACCAGGGATGTAATGAGGATCAAAAGCGGGGTGGAATCCAGGACGCGAAGGATAGCTGGAATCGGGGGAGGGGGGGGTCTCCAACGAGGTAGGAGCCCAGCTGGAGAATCGTCTCCAAGGAAAGAGCTGGGGGTGCCATCGCTCGCCACCGGGGGATGGATCTGGCCAGGACTCATCCCCAGAGCCCCATCACGTGCCCCTTTCCTTAGGGGAGGGGTCTAGCCATGGCCCCCTGGATCCCCATCATCCCCCATATCTCTCCCTCGGGGGGTGCTCACCAGCCCCTCCCTGTAGCTGGGCGTCATGTCGTACAGGATGTTGCGTTTGTTCTTCCTCCGGGGCTTGGTCTCCAGGGTGACGCTGATGACTTCACTCAGCATCCCTGCTACCTGGACCTGCGGGGAGGCACCAGGAGGGGGCAGTGCCCCAGAGAGGGTCTGTCTGGTTCATAGCGTTCATAGGTGAAAATCAACACAGCCAGGGCCCGCCGTGACCCATGGGTGTGGGTAGAGGAGGGGGCGTGGCGGTCCGCCCACCCCACCCAGCCCCCGACAGCGGCCAGCTTCTCATTACCAAGACGCAGCACTGAGCACGGCTGTCCATTCACAGCACGGCAGACGTTACCCCATTAACCAAGGTCCAGGACAGAGAAGGGAAGGGTCCTGATGTCCAGGCAAGCCCCAAACCCCCTCTGCTCCAACCACTAGACCACACTCCCCTCCCCAGGGCTGGAAACAGAATCCAGAGGTCCTGACTCCCCGTCTCTGTGGCAGGTCTGCCCTGGGGTTCCCAACGAGTCATGGGCAGGTGCCAGGGGGTCATGCCCTCCCTGCTAACTGGGAGTGGTTCCCGGTGTGGAAAGGGTTGAGGACCAAGGCGTTCATGTAGGTTTCTCCACTGACACGTGCCAAAGCCTGCACCCAACCCCAAGCTGTACCGGGCCCATATTACCCTTGCACAGACCCTCCCTACCTGGTACTCCAGCGTCCCATTCTCATGGAGCGTGAGCTGGGCAGAGCCCACAGCCCCCGTCTTGGTTGGCACCAGGGCGTCTCCTCCACACAGCACGCTCTGGATGGCTGTAATCAACAGAGAAAGGGCCCCGGGGTTCTCAGGCGTGGCATCCATGATCCAGAGCCACCCCCTACCCCGGGCAGCTGCATGGCCAGACTCCACAGCACCATGGGCTAAGCTGCACTTCAGTCTGCCCCCGAGGGAGCCCGCCTTGTGCCCATTCAGCCACCCCGCCCTTCCAGGGAGGTGGAAGGCTCCGCCCATTCCTTAGAGGCTCCGCCCTCTGACTCTCCCATGCCAGCCCCCTGCTTTCCCTAACCAGGGGCAGACCCAGCTCCCGCTATCCTGCCATTCCCACGGCCCTGGGGCACAGAGAGGCCTCCACGTCCTCTCCCCACCACTCACTGTCACAGCTCTTCCTGGCCGTGATGTAGCCGGAGATCTGGCGCCGGCGCCGGCCTTCCGTCTGCGCCGTGATCCTCAGCTGCCCCTGCGCGAGCCACAGCATCTCGCGGCTCGACAGGTCACTCAGCACCTCCGCGAAGTCTGGGTCCTGCGGAGACAGCCATGGGGAGGATGGGAAAGCGCCAGCGTTTGGCCTCTAGGGTTCAGGGGGAGGGTCCCGGTGAAGGGGGAAATAAGTGTCCAGGGGGCTGCTCACCTGCACGGTGATGTTGGCCCGGACCTCGCGCAGCACCCGGTTCTGGTGCAGGATTTGGACCCTAAGTGAAACCCAAGGAAACTCTGCAATGGCAAAGAGCATTAAACAAACTGCCCCCAACCATCTCCGATCCTATCCCTGCATGCCACCAACCGCACCCAACAATCCCCACCCAGCACACCCCTACTCCCCCCAACCAGCCCCACGGTTCTCCCACCTTGCACCCCCTGCAAACCCACACCCTACACAGCCCCTGACCCCCACACATACCCTTCCATCCTAAAACCCCCTGCCCAAGGACGCTCTGCCTGGTGCATGAGCCCCACGGCTGCCCCAGGTCTCGCCCCGCCACCTCCACTCACCTTTGTCTGCCAGCTCCAGCAGCCCCTTGGCCATGAGGATGAAGTGCAGGTTGTTCTCGGTGTCACTCAAGGTCAGCATGGCGATGCCCCCTGTGCCCATGTGGCTTGGGTCTACGGAGGTCAGGATGGCACTGAAGGTCTCTGGGATTGAAAGGGCAGAAGGCTGTGAGGGTCACCTCAAGGGGGGGGACACACAGATAACCGGGGGGTGGAGGCAGTGAGGCATTGGGCATCCAGGATGTGCCGGCTAAAACTCGGGGCATTGGCTGCTGCAGAGATCCCAGCGAAGGGTACCAGGGCCAGTGGGGACCCCATGCAATGAAAACCCAGACATTTCCCAGGGGGTGCTGGGTCCCAGAGAAGTTCCACGGGGGGAGTTACCTGCAAAGAGGGCTCGGTGCTTGATGATCTGCCCTTGGACCTCGCCGGCTGGCTGAGACTTGGTGACCAGGGAGACGCGCAGCTGCTCAGCCTTCAGCAGCCGGATGGAGGGTTTGTGCAGGTTCCGCCACATGCCACAGATCTAGGGGGAGGGGCAGCCGGTGAGTGGGGCGGGGCCAGGTGAGGAGGGGCAGCTAGCCGGAGGAGTGGGGCGAGGTAGGGAGGGCAGCCAATGCCGGAGCTAACAGGAGAAAGGTCCATGGGGCGCAGGTCCAGGTTTTCCAGCACAGAGCCCCAGCGCCCCACTGCATGGGGGAGAGCGAGCACTACGCAAGAGGCCCCGGGGCACAAGGGAGGGACATCGCTGGCCAGGGGGCTGCCCCAAAGGCCCCAGCACGAAGAAGGGAAGCAGCCCTAGCAGGCACGGAGGCCTGTGGGCAAAGGGCGAGCGGGCGGGACTGCCTCCTGGCTGGCACAGCCCCTGCCAGCCCCGCAGGCTCAGCTGCAGTAGCCCAAGGGGGGGGGGGTGCTCACCATGCCGTCCTGCAGGGAGACGCTCTTCTGCACGGGGTGCTCGAACAGCACGCTGCCCTCGGGGTCCGTGAAGCGGACACGGCTCGGCCGGCCCAGCCTGTGTGGGGGGAACCGGAGCAGCTGAGCCCGGAAGGGTGGCCAGGCAGGGGGCGGCAGGGGGAGGACACACTGGCCCGGCCTGGTCCCAGCAAGCCCTGGCTGTGACCCCCAGAGCTGAGCCCTTCACCCCAAGTCGTGGGGAAGATCTTCTTTCTGGGGCCTGGCCTGGTTGATCCCCACCCCAGCCTCACTCAGCACCGTGGGGCTCCCTGACAAGGGGGGCATCTAGGAGGGATGGGCAGAAAGCAAACAGTGAGACCAGATCTCAGGGCAGCTCTCTGGGTAGGGAAAGTCTCCCCAGAGACCTGAGAAGGCGGCTGAGCCAAACACAGGCTCAGTGCAAAGCCGGCAGAGAAGAACCGGGACGAGGGGCTGTGCAGGGCCGTCTCCGTCCGGCAGTCACATGCAACGAGAACGCACGTGCTCATGAACAGATGAGCTGGCCGGATCGCAGGCGGGGGCTGGAATCGACGTAACCAGGTTTGTAACCGGGCTCCGTGTAGCCTATGGCTGCGCAGTTCCCCTGAGACCCCAGCGTGCTGGGCATGGGGGGGTGCAAAGCACTGCCTCTCTTCCCCCTACCTGCCCCTTCCCCCATCATCTCACAGGCCAGCTCATCCTGGCTGCACGCAGTCTGCTACGGGGCAGGCTTGAGTAACACCTACTGGCTCCAGGGCCAGAAGCCCGGTGGAGACTGGAGCGTATTATTAGCATTGGCATATCTGTTCAGCGGAGGCCCCGCTCCTGTGTGCCTGCACAGGCAGACCCTCTGCATTGGCCTGGAGCCCCCTGATGTCAGAGGGGCAACACGCAGGCACACCCCATAGCTCAGGGCAGTGCCCCACTAACTCCAGTGCTGGTCAAGAGCTCCTCCAGCACAGAACCAGTTGCAGGAAGGGAGCCATGGATTGTAAACTCCTTGGGGCAGGGGCCAGATCCTCTCCCAGCTCTGCCGAGCGCCACGCATTCCAGGGTGGCGGTAAATAACACGTGTTGTGCCTTCTTTGGATTCACTGACTCAGTTTAAAATTAGTCACCACTTCACTATGCAAAGCCCTGGACAAAGAGGAGGGTTGGAGCATCAGAGAAGCTGAGCTTAGCTCCTGCCTTGCGCTGATCCGATTGAACAACCAGCAACCTCCAAGGTGGGGAGGGACTGACTGCAGGCCCCCGAGCCAGGCCTGGAGCCGAGGGGTCCCTGCTGACGGCCGCGCTCTGAGGAGCGTGGAGAATTGGCTGGGCCCGCCACCAGGGGTGTTTTGGACCCTGTTTGTTGGACTCTTTCCCATTTCCCTGAATTTGTTTTTAATAAAAACCTTGAGCAAAAGGAATGTTCCTGCCTGTGACGGATTCTCTGGAGTCCGAGGGAGGAATTACCAGGGCCGTTCAGCTGTTTCATAATGATATTAGAGAAATACCAGCTGCCTATCAGCTCTGACGGCCTAGGAGAGGCAGGCTTTGCAATAACCCTTTCTTGTCTGATGAACAAGAGCCACTGGCTACTTGCTTGCGCAGTGGGCAGCCTGGCTCTGAGACTGGACAGCTGGGGCACCACCGACTCCGTCTTGGTCACGACTGTGGGGCCAGAGTGCGGTGTGAGTGCAGTGCCCCCCACTGACCGTCCCAGGGACAGCCCGGGTGTGTTACAACCCAGGCCAGGACACTGGGTTGTGGCTACAGGGCTGGAAATGGACTAGGGGAGGATGCGCTGCACATTTCGGGGCTCAGGGGGTGGGAGTTTCCTTGGGGCTGGCCCAGAGCCTAGGGCGGGACTAACCTTTCGTAGTTGATGGAGAAGAGCAGGTGGGAGCGCACGAGGGTGAACCTGGCTTTAGCCACGGCGCTGGAGAGAGGCAGCCAGGGCTCCGCAGCACTGGTCAGCAGGGCCACAAAGTCTGGGGGAGGAAAGTGGAAGGAGGTCTCAGTTATTCCTTCAGCTGGAGGCCCAGGCCACTGAGTTCTGCGTCAGGGGGGGGGGGGGGGGGAGATTGCAAAGAGACTCTTCCTTCACTGACATGCAGGGTGGGGGGATCGTGGCCGACAGCCTTTACTCTCCTACACGCCGCAAATCCGGAAACAAGCCTGCAACACCCCCCCAGCCCTCCTGCTCCATCCCAGGCCTGTCTCCCTCCTCCACATGGCCATGGAGGTCAGGCAGAAAGCTACCCATGCGGCTGTCGTCCCGGGCGAGGTCCTCCGAGCTCAGGTAGGAGCGGTCGTTGTAGCTCTTATGCAGAGCATCCTCTTTATCCTGGAAGTACTCGAAGCTGTCGAAGATGGGCTCGGGCCTCTTCTCCAGGACACTGGGAGGGGCTGAAAGGAGAAGGGCGGCAACCAGTCTTTACAGCGTCGGTGCAAGCGGGGCATGCGTCAGAATCCCCGTCTCCCACAGGGGGAAACTGAGGCCCAGGAAAGGGATAGGACTTGCCCAAAGTCACCCAGCGAGCCTGTAGCAGAGCCGGGAATGGCACTGCGCTCCCGACGGCCCGTCCTCTCTGCTCCAAGCACTAGCTCACGTGGAGCATGGCTTTATACAGGCACCCAGGACCCTGCCCGGGTGACTCCTTTATGGCAGTTGTGGCACCAGGGTTTCCTAGGAGCTGAAACAGAATCTCAGGGACTGACTGGAAACCCTGGGGAAGAGGCCTGCACCCACAGCAACACAGCAATCCCCACCATGTACATAGCAGCCAAGCCCCACATGAAAATCTTGGGGCTTTAGAGTCACCTGCCTCTCCTGCTGGAGCTCTCCTCCCCAGATGGTGGTGTTGCCGGAGCCGGGGTCCATTTAGCCTGCGACCCTGTCCCCAAGAGCGCCTCGGAGAATGGGGCAGCAAGTCCCCGAGTGGACGATTATGCAATAACCTGCCCACGGAAGAAACTTCCTCCTAACCCTGCTAACTAGTGGAAGTCTCTTGCCTGGAGGCAGGAGGGTCTATGTCCCTTGTATATCGTGCAGTTTATGAGTGTAGTTCCGGCCAGATTTTACCCCTCCACCTCTCCCCACAAAGATCAGACCCTCAGACACCACCGCGATGGGCGGCCATATAAAACGCGACCGTAGAAAAGTGACCAGAGCAGAGGGCAGCAAAATAATCAGAGAAATAATAAAAAATGCTGCTAACAAGAGGCCTTCACTGAACATTTCCCGCCTCTGCTTCTTGGTCTGTGCATTTTCTGTTTCAGTCGTAAGCCCCTCGGCACAGGGACATTGCCTTTGATTGGACTGTAAACCCCTTACGCTGCTCCAGTAATGAATGAATGGGAAAAATCACCAAGGTCACACGCAGTCAGTTTCAAAAGAGGAGTCAGAAGTCGTTGCAAGCACTGTCCTCCCCGAATAACCCGTGTCTTCCCGCATGTTGTCTGCCCAGACTTTTACCCTCTCTTCCCCATTGCTGTGAGAGACGCAGCCAAATGGGAAATGGACTATACAGGGGGCACCCGCTCCACACAAAGTGTTGTCAAAAGCACAACACAACCATTCTGGGCAAACCCTGGTTTCCTCCCAGCCCTTCCAGTCCCAGCCATTTGCGGCGAGCGAGACCCTTCCCACAGGAACGCCCCGCCAGGGACACGCAATGTGTTGTGACACGCAGTAGGTCCCAGGAGAAAGGCAGGGACTTTGCTCTTACCCTTAGGGCAGGTTTTGCAGCAGTGACCCGGCAGCAGGACGGACTCACTGCAGGGCGGCGTAGGACAGTCGTGCTTAATATTCTTACAGCTGACTTTGCCCGTGGGCTTCCCTCGGCGATTCCTCTGCTGGGATGAAAGACACCCAGGGAAGCGGCGTCACTTCCCCAGCGTGGAAACACGCTGCCCCATGCCCTTGAGTGGCCTGGTTGGTGAGAGACCCAGTCCCAGCCCCACTGCGTGGGCCTCAACAGAGCACCAGAGAGGATTCTGTGGAGCCTAACCACGGAACCACCCACACCGTGGGCCAGGGGAAATCTGATGAGACCCAGTAACTTTCACCATGTCTAACAACTGCTCTGATCTGTAGGCAGTCTCTGTGGGTCTCTTCACAGGGGCTCCCCAAGCCCCCAGCTCAGCCCCCCCCTCCGAGAAACCAGCCCATGCCCCCTTTGCAGGCACCTCCCTTTTTGTGGAGACCTCTCTTGGCTGCATCCTGTCGCCTGCCTGCTGATTCCCTACCTGCAGGCACCCTGCACTCAGCCTCTGGGCTGCCCTACAGCTGTTTGTGGTGCTGCCAGGCGGCAAACCCAGCACACACCAGCCTCCGGTTCCAGCTCCCTCCAGATCCCACCTGTGCACAGCTGCTTCCCGGCCGTAACTGCCCCCTGCTTCCTGGCCTGGGGCTGGGCCAGGAGGGGCTGGGCTCTGGGACCGAGGGCCAAGGCCCTCTTTCCAGCCCCTCTCTTCTCTGCAGCCAGAAGAGCAGGGAGCAGTCAGGTGTGTGCGGGAAGCTGCCACGGATTGATGCCCAGGCTGTTTGCTCCAGGCCTCCAGTTACCCTGGGGCTCGGGATCCCCTGGCAGGGAGGGGGCTTGAGGGAAGCATTCAAAGGCCAGTTCCACTAGCAGCCCCCTGCGCTCCCAAATACCCAACGCCAGGGCAAATAGGGGAGGTGCTGAAGGGCTATAGCAGACGTGCTCTGCTCCTCAGAAAGTGTGTGTGTGTGGGGGGGGGGGCACAGGAGAAAGGAGGGGAAGAGCCAGACCCCCCCCTCCAAACAATTCCCTTTCCTACAGCGGTGTCCTGCCCCACACCCAGGAGCTGGACAAGGTGCTGCCCCTCCTCCCCCCGGGCTCTGTCCTGCCCCCTTTGTGCCCCCCACAGAGGTCTGCTCTGTCCCCTCCCCCAGGGCTCTGTCCTGCCCCCTCCCCCAGGGCTCTATATTGCACCCCCGGACCCCCCGAGGGCTACACGGCTCGGCCCCGCCGGGATCCAGCCCGCTCCTGCCCCAGCCCCACGTGCTGTGCAGCCGCTTCCCACCTGGGAACCGAGGGCAAGAGCCTCCCCCGCCCGGCCCGCCGCCCCCATGACCCCGGGGCTCCCCGCGGGGCGGCCCCCCGGGCACGGTGCCCTCTGCCCGGGGCTGCGGATCAGCAGCCGAGCCGGAGGCGCGCGCAGGGGCCCGTGGGCTCCGCGGACCGCGGGGCGCCGCGTACCGGCTCGCAGTAGCAGACCACGCAGTGCATCACCCCGAAGGGCTCGCCCAGGTCCGGGTGCCAGGTGTCCTCCAGGGCGTAGAAGCGGCCTCCGAACGAGCAGCCTGCGGACGGGGAGCAGCCTCCTGAGAGCGGCACCCCCACTCCCGCACCCAGCCCGGGCGCACACCCCCCCCCCGCACCCAGCCCGGGCTACCCCGGCCCCCCCGCCCCCAGCCCGTGCTACCCCGCACCCCCCCCCCCGCCCCCAGCCCGGGCACCCCCCCCTATTCCGCCCTGCACCTAGCCCGGGCTACCCCGCCCCCCGCCCCCAGCCCGGGCTACCCCGCCCCCCCGCCCCCAGCCCGGGCTACCCCGCACCCCCCCCCGCACCCAGCCCGGGCACCCCCCCCCTATTCCGCCCTGCACCTAGCCCGGGCTACCCCGCCCCCCCGCACCCAGCCCGGGCCACCCTTGTCCGCCGGCTGCGGCTGGCACGGGGCAGGTCTCGATCGCCGCCTTCACCCAGCCCATGCTGCCCCCTGCCCAAGTTCCTGCGCCGGTGACACCCGGCCCGGCCCGGCCCGGCCCCCTCCCCGCCGCTGTCACCCGTCCCAGGCGGGCGCAGGGGGTGTGTAAATCGCAGTGGGAACCAGAGGGAGTCCCTGCCCGGGCAGCTGTGCCAGCGCAGCCCCCGCTCCCCCCACCGGGGCTGGGGAACGCCCCGGCCCAGCGCGGAGCCCCCGGCCGGCCCCCTAACTAGCAGTGCCACCGCTGCGCCCCCCAGTCCCCGCCGTGCCCGCCGGGCTCCCGCAGCCCGCGCCGGGGCTCCCCGGACCGCCCGAGGGGTTCCCACCTGCCGCCCCCCCAGCGGTTTCCCACCCCGGCGGGCTCCGGCCTGCCTGGCCCCCCGGCCTCCTACCTGCCGCCCCCTTGGAGGGGAGCGGGTCCTTCTCGGGCTGGATGGGCAGCAGGGGTTTGGGTCTGGAGGCAGCGCCCGGCGCGGGGCAGAGGGCGAGCGGCAGCAGCAGCAGCAGCAGGGCGAGGGCGGCCATGGTCGGAGGGGCGCGCAAGGCGGAGGGACCCCGGCGTCCGGCTGCACGGCCCGGGGCGAGTCAAGGCTGCCTGTGCCCAGCCACCGGCCCCCGGCAGGTTTTATAGGCTCCGGCATCGGCCGCGCCGAGCCGAGGCATCCTGAGCAAACAATGGCTCGGCTAATGAGGCGCAGGCAGCGGCCGGCCCGGGGGATTAGAGCCCCCAGCGGGGGTCCGGCTCGCGGCGAGCCCCCGGGGGCCGGAGCGGAATGGGAAACAGACGCGGGGCGGCGGGGGGCTTGTGGATTGGGCCCCCGGTGCGCGCAGCCCGCCCGGCCGAGGAGCCGAACGGCAGCGGGCTGGGGCTGGGGCTGGGAGCGCGGAGGGTGGGGAGAGGGGAGCGGGACGGGGCAGCCCGGCCCCCCCGCACACCCCGCGCCGCCGGGCTGCCTCTTTCCCTAACCCACAGCCGCCGGGACAGAGAGCGAGGGCCCCCCCAGCGCACCCCGCATCTCCCTGAGCCCCCCGAACCGCCGAACCCCCAAACCCCGCACCTCCCAGAGCCCCACCCCCTGTAGCCCCCATACCGCCGAGCCCCGCACCTCCAGGCCCCACTGCCCCCCCGCCGCCTGTACCCCTTGTGCCTCTACCCCAAGGAACCCACATGCCCTCAAACCACACACCTCCCTGCCCCCCACCACCCCCACCACGTGTATGCTGTGCACCCCACCCCACTGCACCCCCAAAACTCTGCACCCATACCCCTGAACCCTGCACCTCTCTGCCACACCCCCCACCACCTGTACCCCTTGTGTCCCCAACCCCACTGCCCTCTGTACTCCCCCACTGCCTGTACCCACTGTACCCCCATACGTCCAAACCTCCCACCCCACTGCACCACTCATACCCCCTGCTCCTCCATCCCCCCATCCCTCCTGTAACCCTCAACTGCACTGCCCCACCGCCTGTACCCTCTGCACCCCCCACCCCACTGCATCCCCCATTCCCCCTGCACCCCCACCGATGCCCCTGCACCCCAACCCCACTACCCTGTCTGTACCCCCCACCACACCACCATATCCCCTGCACCCATCCCAGGCCCACTGCACTGCCGGTACCTTCTCACACCTGCCAGCTGCCTGCACCCTCCTTCCTGCATCCCTGCGACAGTGCACCTCTAGCTCCCATCACCCTGCACCCCTGGAGCCTCGAACTTGCCCCCACTGTGCCCCCACAACCCTGCAGCTTTCACCCCTGTATCCCCCATCCCCCCAGGAAAGCCTCTTTCCCTCCCTGTCCTGGCATCTCCCCACCTGCTGTCCCCCTAGGCTCTCTCCAGGGATTCACCCTGAGCCATGGGGAAGGTTCAAGGCCCACACGGGGAGCGCACAGAAGTCCCTGGGCTGCCCTAAGGGTGCTGCTGTGAGACCCCCTGGCCCTTTGACTCTGCAGCCTTTCCGCCCAGGGCCAGGTGGCTGGGCTGGGGGCCGGGGGGGCTGGGGGGCTGGCGAGACCCCTGCCACAGCCCACACAGGACTGGTGGCAGAAGCAAGGGGAGCAGAGTCCAGCAAGGAGAGCTGTGTGCATGTAGAGCCAAGCGGTGGGGTGGGGCAGAGGCCCAGGTATTTAGGTGCCTAACTGCCATGGAAATCCATGGCAGTCAGGTGCCTAAATCCCCGAGGATCTGGGCCAGAGAAAAGTAGGGAGAGGAGGGCAGATCAGGGGGAGGCAGAGAGGGTCTCCGCAGCTCCTTCTCTACCTCCCTAGCAGGGGCTGCTGCTCTCCCTTCACTCTGTCCTTGGTCGTTCTGGTCTGCAAAAGCGTCCAGTGCTCAGAGCCCGGGCCGGGAGCCAGGACTCCTGGGTTCTACTCTGTGTCCTTGATAACCAGGGAACCGGCAGGAAGGGCCACGGCCACACAGGCTTGGTTTGGGACCAGGAACCACCCCAGCCTCAACGCAGGAAGAGGCTGAATTAACACAGCCCCCTGCCACAAACGGGAAGCAACGTGGCCGGCTCGCAGGAGTCTCATGAGAATGACTGGTTTCCTTAAAGCCCCAGCTCCTGGAGTCAAGAGAGAGGATGATTTCAGCCTTCACTCTGAAAGAAAAAGTCAGTTGCAAGCCCTCATGGCTGTGGAGAACGCTTCAAAATGCACCCTAAAGGCTTAAAAAGCAGAAGGCAACTAAAAAGAGCACCACAGCTAGTGTTTTTACATCATCTCATGATTTTTAAAGCCAATCTCATGACTTTTGGTGAGCCTGACTTGATTTTGGAACATTTGGGGTTGGCAATTCCGGGGCAGGGCTAAGACTTGGGGCTCCGATCCTAACCCCAGGCAGTAGCCCCTCCCAAGAGGGTTCCTTCCTCAGTGAGGATGAGGCCCTGTCTGCATTAGGGAATTTGCACCTATATGGCTGCCTCGCTGTAGAAACACGGGTGCACCCCCCAGTGCAGACCCAGCGCCCCAGAAAATGAATGGGATATATTCCAGTCCGGCCTGGTATGCAGCCCAGACCTGCAGCAAGACACAGGCGGTGGGACTGTGCCAAGGCTCCCCGGGCACCACCAGCTGAGCATTTCCCCAGCTAGAGAATGCATCTCGGGCAGACCAGCTAGCTGCAGACCCTGAACCTGGGGTTTATGCTGAGGGAGGGTGCTGCTTCCCGAGGAGGGGCTGTATGGGGGTGCCTGAGGCTAACCACACTCCCTGCTGGCCCTCTGGCTGCTGGGGTTACCCTGCCATAGCAGGGATGGATTTCACTTAATAGCCGTGGTTTTATAAACGACGAGGTAAAGGGAGGAAGTTGATGGGGCTGAAGAGAGGACCCCTGACGCAATGTCAGCTGTTATAACATACTAATGCCGAGCTCTTATCTAGCGCGTTTCATCAGCCAATCTCAACGTGCTTTACAGAGGAGGTCAGTATCATTAGCTCCATTTTATAGATGGGGAAACTGAGGCACAGGGCCGGGCCGCAATACTGCCTCCCTTAGCAGCCGTTGCTCCTCAATACGAGTCCTGTCTCCAGTGGCGGTGGCTTTCTCCTTAGGTAGCAGGCGTGCATATCTTCTCCTCGTGGCTTCAGCCTCAGTTAAGGTGAAGGGTTTTTGGAGGAGTGATTTATTGCGGTTTGAATACTTTACACAGAGGTAATGTGCCAAAAGAAATGTTCAGACACACAAACTTGCCGGCCAGCTGCAGCGTGTGTCGCCAGGGAAACAGAGCTCAGCTGAAGGAAAATGGGCTCTGGATAACACAGGGCTATGAAATGCATGTCCTGGGGGGGCCAGTTTTCCCTCCCCAGACCCACGCAGGGGAGGAATGCAGTGGGAAGGCACACAAGGTTGTTGCACAGCGAGGAGCACACCAGTAGCTGTGCTGGTCCCGTGCCATGGTGTTACTGGAGGGCACGGAGCAGACCAGTAGGTGCGATGGTCCCAGGCCATAAGGGACTGCAGCTCCTGGAGGCTCACTCCTCTGTTGTGTGCGAAATATTCCCACCAATGGGCTTTATCTTCCTCTTGCTCACAGCGCCTCTTGCTTTGTCGGTCCTCATCCAGGCAGGGTCCCTCTCCATGGCCCACACCGGAGCTTTCCCGGCTTTCCCAATCCAGGCCCTCAGGTCCATTAAGCATTTGAGCGCTCGCGAACCCATCCCCTTGCTCTGGGTGCTCCTTGGGCCGCTCACTGCACTGAGCCGTGGGAGGGGATGGGGGTACAAGCCCTGCTGCTGGCTGCCCGCTCCCGTGGCCCATCGGGAGCCCCATGCAATAGCCAGGCTGGGCCAGCTCCAAATGCCAGTGTCGTCTCACGTGGCACTGGCCTGGGAGGAGCCAGGGTAAGGGCACAAAGCAACCCTCCCCTCACCAAGAGCCTGATGCACGGACCATGCAGGTAAGCTGGAGTCTTTGCACTGACTTGGGTGAGCTTCGGATCCGGCCAGCACAGACTCAGGCTCCGGGGGTGGCAGGGAGGCAGCCCGGTAGGTGCACTGTTAGGACTGTTAGGAGATTGCTAGTATTATTAGATGGATACAAACAACAGAAAGGCCCTTCTCAAGGCGCTCAGGGCCCTGCCGAAAATGACGAAAACAAAGTGTGATCACTGACAGAATGCCCCTCCGGACACCCCCCCACGGCTAGGCTGGGCTAGTTCTTTCACTGCTCTCCTCCCCGTAGCATCTGAGCACCTTCCAGTCACTCGTGAAACAACGGGACTAACACCTGTGATGGGTTTTGTCCTCTCCCGGGGGGAGAATTGTGCGGGCAGTGGAGTGTCAGGTTTGGGAGTGGTTTTTTAAAGAGCCTCGCCCGCTCTGGGTTCGTGTCAGAGGAGGCAGATCACAGAAATGCCCCCTGCTCTTGGGGCGGGAGGTGTGGGCCGGTCCTTAGCTGCAGGGGCGTTCATGGCGCTGGCTCAGCAGCCCCTGAGAAGTCTCTGTCTCCCGCACAGATGAGCTTCACCCGGATGGCAGAGAGGGCACTGGGCCAGAGGGGTGGTGCAGTCGGCCGCGGTCCTTGTCCCGGAGCTTTGGGCTCTTGTAGGTATCCTGGGCCTAGGCGATGGAGCGCCAGGAAGACAAGGCCCACGGCCTTGAACTTGATTGGCTGTTCTGTGGCAAGCCGGCGCGGAGGACAAGTGGGATGCGCTCAGGGTGGCCCGTGTTGCTGGGTGATGCGCTGCAGCGTTCTGTAGAAGTGGGGTTTCCTGCACGCTTCCTGCGGGGCTGGGAGCCAGCCGGGAAGGGACGATGGTGGGTACAACTGGGGCCGGGCCATCAACTGGGCAGGATGGGATGGAGTCTCCTAGGCAGCCAGAACGCAGATCGTGTTACTTGTGGGCCCCTCTCCCTCACACACAGACACACGGAAAGAGATGTGTCTTGCAGCATGCTCTGGAGGTCAATAGACCGGGGCTATTTACTGCTTACAGAGGATGCTCTACAGGTACCGTCTTTGAGGTGATGGGGAAGCGGGCGCACATGCCCCCTGTAGATCATAGCTGCAGGAGTGCGGCGGGGGAGAGCGCCACCCCAACCCACTAAGCACTTCAGAGCTCAACCCCAGCATCTCCCATTCAACCTGGAAACAGGCTGGCAGCCGGTGCAGGTGGCGGAGCCCCGGTGCCATGCTGCTGGCACTGCTCAGTAGGCAGGTGGCTGCTTTCTGCACCGGCGAACGTTTCCAGGGTGACTAAGGTGCGGGAGGCCTTGGTCGTGCATTGCAATAGTCCAGGCTGAGGGGACAAGGGCCTGTCACGTTAGCCCGGTGTGCAGCTGCAAGAACGCTTCCGGGTGTCCCTGCAATCCAGAGAGAGCAGAGCAATCCGGAGCAGCGATGGGGCTCGGTCCAGACGGCTCGGTTGCAGGCGGAAGAACCTGCGTGCCATGTGGTGCATGCAGCACTATCTGCACACTCTCCTGGGCCTGGCCGGGAGCGCTCAGAACATCGCCCAGACATACTAACTAAGCCGGGAGCGGTGCATTGCTGGCAGGGGAGTGCCGGTTTGCACCGTGGGGGCGCCCGTGCCCGCCCCCCGCTGCCCTCAGACCCTCAGCCTGCAGCCCCGCAGCCCGCACTTTAACATTGCTCCCGGCTGCGTTTGTGGCTCCACTTGGGGGGATCCTTCTTGCCTGTTGCTGGGGGTGAAGCACGCCACGGTAGAGGGGATCCAGTGGCCACGCCCATTTCCCAGATGGCCACACCCCCGGCTGCACCACCAGGAGATTCTACCCTGCCCATTGTTGCTGTGTGCAGTGGTTGGCGTACTGGCTACAGGCAGCTCACAGCACCACCCCGGGCAGTGTGACTGGGTGCGGGACTGCTAATGCACACATGGGCTCGGCATGGCACGTCGCACCCCCCAGGGGATGGCAGTCCCTCCCCCGGAGCACTCACGTTAGCTCCTTGCGATGAACCTGATAGCAACACCGCACACACAAAGCCATGGGGTCTGCTGGACGCTGGGCGTTGCCGGAGACTTCCACGGCCCTGGGGTCAGGGCATCCCGGAACCACCAAAGCCAACCCCAGGGGCTCCTGAGACGTTGTGCTTCCTGGGGCCAAGGACGTGTGTGTTTCTCTGAGCTCCCTCCGTGTTGCTCTCCACTCAGCTGCACGATCCCCATCGTCCGGGCTCCCTAGCGTGTGTCTGCCCCACTCTTTGACCGTGCAAGGGGCTCTGAGGAGCAGGAAGGAGCCACTCCCCAAGGATCTGTGCAAAGGAACCCGCTAAGAGGAGCACTGGGCCTGGCTGGGGCTTCCCTCTCCTCACTGTGCTCCCTAGGCTGCTTCCCTTCCACCCCGGCCAGTGGAGGGTGCTTTCCCGAGCGGAGAATTGATGCCCAAAGCTGCAAGGACTCTGGCACTTCCAGCGCCGACTCCCGTGACTCACCAAGGGAAAGAAAGAGCCAAACCTTCCCCAAAGCCTTGTGACGATCAGAGCGCTTTCCCATGACTAATCCCCCCGCTTGGCACCCCCCTCCAGTGGAGCTGCGCTGGGCTGGCTGCTGGTGCTTCACTCTGGCTAAGGTCTTTAGGCCCTGGGGAATTACTTTCCGTAATCTGTGGAAACATCTCATAATTCACGTTAGACACGGGGATTACGAATATTCCGGCAATATTTGCACAACTGGCTCTCGGCGCTCGCCCAGCCAAGACAAAGGCGCGGGGAGGGGAAGGGGGGGCTGTCAGGTACAGGCCGGGGGGGCGCGCGGGGAAAGCAGCTGCCTTTCGTCTGTAACACATGGACTTTATTATTTTCCTGTGCTCGCTCTGGAGCAGCCCTGGCTGGCAAGCGGCGCTCGCTTCTTGGCTGTTCCACGCAGAACCGTTCTCTGGCAAACAGAGAGCGAAGACAGGGGAAATCAGGCTGGGACGCCCGCATGGCTCCGGGGGCTGGGAGATCTGGGGAGAAGCTGGGACAAAGGCATGCCGAGGCACCTACACCTGCTCTGCAGGTCTGCGCCAGGCCTGAGAAATGGGACACGAGAAGCCAGGCATTACTGTGCCAGAAACCCACTGGCTGTCAGTCTGCCTGTCCTGTGCCAGCACTAGCCCAGGGCACACAGCGCACATGCTGGCTGTCAGTCTGTCAGTCAGATGTGCATAACAGAGGCAGACCCTGGCCAAATAGCGAGTGGGGTCTGCACCCCAGAGGTGGGACGTGGGAGGCACCAGACGCTGAGCGGAGGCCCTGGGACAGAGGATAGGCTGGGCTGCAGAGGCACGTTCTGCTCCTACGTCCCAAACATGAGGAAGCGATTTCCCCAGGCTGTCAGGAACCAGACCAGATGGCTCATCCACACGCAGAAAAGCAAAACTGCCGGGACTGGGGGATGGGGAGAGACAACAGAGCGGGGCCCACCCCATGGAGGGACCTGCCACCTGGTCAGGAAAGATTAGGACCCACAAACGGACGCTGGGGATTGCACCCCAAACATAGCCTGTGACCCTGTCCCTGACGGGTCGTTCCCACCCCGGTCGGACACTGGAGGGGCCTATCTTTCCCCTATACCTTGGCAGGGTTTTGCCTAGCTTGCTGTGCCGACAGTCCATTGAGTCGAGTCGTCTGTCCTGCTTCTCGCCAGGGGGGCATGCTGGCACACTGGTCTGCTGGGCAGATTCTTGGGCAGCTGGGGTTGGGGGGAGGGATGGTTTCCTGGTGTTCTTAATAGTGGGGATCAAGCTGCATAATCTGGGGGACTCTAATCCCAAGGCGACCCAAATGAGACTCCCTGCCTTGGCATCTTCCTTGCCCCATGTGTGTTCCCCTGGGCACCCGGCAGGGGAGTGGGCAACGTGCTGGGAGGCCCACATGGGAGGAGCGGGTTTTGGGGACTCCTGTTCTGGGAGGATGCAAAGACGCCTCTTGCCGCTAGACCCGACGGGCGGTTTTCCCCAGCGACTTCGTCCCTGCTTCGGTCGCCGAAGCCTCAAAACGTTTCGTTTCAACGTGAAGAGCACCCAATCGGGAGGGCTGCCAGGCTGGACCAGCCCAATGCTCCCGCTCGCCCGGGCCTCAGCCTCCGCCCGGGACCAGCACCAGAGCGGCCGGGGCCACGTCCCTCCCTCTAGCGGATCGTTCAGGAGTGTGGAGTCCAGAGACGACGCCCGGCGGAGCTCACCAGCCCGTGGGAGACGCCGTGGCTCGCCGTGCCCAGCTCGGTGACCCCAAAACACATCCGCTCGGAAATTCCGTTTCCCTGGGAAGTTCGGAAGGTTCGACGGTTCGTTCTGCTTCGGCGCGAAGGGACGTTTCGACCGCCGGCGTTTCCCGCCGAACAGCAGCCCCGCGTCTCTCCCCGCTCTCACACAACACCTGGAGCTAGGGTTTGCTAACCCCCAGCTGCCCCCAGCTGCCCCTGCACGCACGCCCCATGGGGCTACGCAGGCGCCAGGGCCCCCTGGAACAGCAGGGACCTATAGAATCCCTCAGCACCAGCAGAGGGCTTCCCCTTCCCCCACACGGGGGGCAAATTGCTCCAGAACAGAGACCCTGAGGTGAATTCAATAAAACCTGAGCTTTAGAGACCAGCTTTCATCCAAAGAGTCCCCAGGCGCTGTCAGCTACGTCCGGCGACTGCTGCATCTGACGTTACCCTCAGCCACCTCTGGGGCAGGACGCAGCAGCTGTTTCACGGCTCACAGCAACGCTGGGACGTGGCCCCTCCCGACCGCGCTGTCTTCACTCAGCTGCCTCCTTGGAAAGCCTGTCCCTGTGAATCCCCCGAAGGACGGACGGAGATGGCCGCAGAACATGTGCAGCCGTATAGCTTCCAGCCGACCTACCGCCCCGGGCCCTGCCGGCTGGAGCGGTTCTGGCGCCTTAGGGCAATGGGCAGCGAAAGGGAATCAGGCTGGAAGAGGCGGCAGGCAATGGCCGAGCTGGCCTGCAGCCCAGACGCCAGGGTTACGGCCTCTGTTTTTGTGAAGAGTGCGGTGGGATCTTTCCTACGACGCCCTCCCACCCCTGCAGCCTCAGCCTGGGCTTGGTGCTGACTGGGTGGAGAGTGCCCCCCTGCTGATCACGCACACCGCTCCCGGCGGCGCAGCACCCCTGGGAGAGCACCCCCCAACGGAGCGGCTCCCCCGGCCCCCTGAATGTTCTGCACGTCTCCCAGCCACGGGCTGTCCCGGGGGGGCTCTACGCTGAGCTAGCGAAGCGGGGGGGGATCAAAGCCTGCGGGGTCCCTTTCCTTTCCTGAGCCCAGCGAGGGGGCTTCTTGTTTGGAGTCAGGATTAGCAGCGTTAGAAAGGGAAGAATTAACGACCCAGTTGTGCTGGGGAATGGTGTTTGCAAGGGCTGGGCAGCGGTGGGTTCCCAGCCTCACACATGCAGAGCCCTGAGCCCAGGCAAATATTTGTGCCCAGACTTCACAGGACAGTGAGAAGGAATTTCATTCCTGCCCCCACCTGCTCCTCCCGCAGGACGGCATTAACCCTTCACCTCCCTGCCGCACACAGTGCCAGCTCACCTGGGCCAGGCGCAACCTAAGGCCCAGGTGTTCAGCAAGGAGATTCGGTCTGGCTCAGACCCACTGGAAGTGGGGGGGCCCTGGAATTCTCCCCACCCCCAGCTGCAGCCCTCAGTCCGGGGAGCAGGGTGCTGGGTGCCCTTGGCACAGGAACGATGGGGGCCAAACGTGGCTCATTGCAGCTGTGCCTGGGGCGTGGTGGGGCTCCCGGATGTTTCTTGCAGGGAGGGGGCAGGCCACAGCCCAGGCCAGGTTAGGGGAGCGCAAGAGTATCAGCCAGGATGGCAGGGGGCTGATGGGCACAGGCCCGGGGCTGGGCACCACTTGCAGAACTGCCCCAAACCTGCCCGGCAGACAGGGCTGCCCCGCTCTCCGCGCCCTTCGCTCAGTGCCCAGCCGCAGGAGGGGCGAGGGAGGGTGGATCGGTGCAGAAGGTGCAAAGGAAGCGTTTGAGGAGGAAGCAAAGCGTGAGCCCTTGTCTGAAAATCTCCGGGGGAGCAGCACAGCAGGGCAAGGGCGGCCCGGAGATCCCAGCTCTGGGCAGGAGCTGCCTGCTCCCACACACGCGCGCCTGCCAGCGTGCCTGCGTGAGCACACGCGCACACCCCTTCCAGCACACAGGCACTCCTGCACACCCGCACAGCCGCTGGCAGCCAGATCGCCTCCCCTCATTCACCCCACAGGAACCTCCGCAGGAGGGCATGAAATACAAATCCCAGCGCTGGACCCCGGCTCCCGGCGCCTGGCTCTGGCCTGGGAACCTGGGCTGTGATTTCAGCCGTGCTTTGAACCGGGCCCTGGCATGTACGGTGGGCAGGGCACGCTGGGCTCAAAGGGGTATGAGTGGGTGGCGGGCGGCCCTGTCTGGATGTCAGCTCAGCGGCGCTGCGCCACGGGAAGCGGCATCTCAGGATCGAGTGCCGGGTTTTCTCATCCTGGCCTGGCCCAGAAACCACGGGGACGGGCACGATCTACGCAGCAAGAAGCACAGCGGTGTTTGCAAGGGATGAGCCGACCGGCCCAGCTGCCAGGCCCAGCCCGGGAGGGGAGGCACTGTCCTGCCATCCATTTTGGCTCCCGCCCGGGTTTCCCCCCCTCACTGCGGTAACGTTCCCATTCGTTAGAGGCCTGGAGCCCCCCTGCCCGTCGGGAAAGTGACGGGACCTCTCAGCGGGGCCCACGGCTGGGGTGGGGGAGTCAGCATGGGCCCCGGAGGTCACAGATGCACTCAGTGACTCCCGCCCGGCCGGGCCGGCTCTCCCCACAGTGGCTCTGAAAGGCCCCGGCGTGCCCCCCCCTGCGTGCTGCTCCCGGAGCTTGTCCCACTGCCTGGTGGAGAGGCAGGTTTCCTGTTTACCAAGATCATAAACAGCCGAGCCCTGGAAGTGCTGGGGTCAGACAGAGCCCTGGTGGGACAGCAGCAAATCGCTCCGAGCCCCCCAAACACCCCCAGGCCACAGGAGCTGGGAACCTACTGAGACGGGGGGCGGGGAGGGGGGCTGCAGCCCCCCCCCAGGAGCCGTGAATGAAGGAAGCCCTTCCCCACTGAGCAGCGGGCCAGGGATTCCAGCTGCTCCGAGGTTTCATCCGGAGCTGAACTGAACTCTCTCTCCAGGACCCAGCTGGGTCAGGGTGGGGCTGGGGGGCGCGTGCTACTGCTTAGCCCCACTCCGTGGGGTAGGCGCTGGGATGCCAGCCTAGCCAGGGGGGCCGGGACTGCCCCTTGTGCTTTACTGTTCCCTGTTCTTTATCCCTGTGCCGTGCCCTTCTCCAGGGGAGCGGGCGTGGAACCCAGCCACGGCCAATTCCAACCCCTCGCCCAGTTGTCTGGGCTCCCAGTGATCCGTGTCGGCTCTGGGCCCAGACCTGGGCGCCGCTGGGGGCAGTCCAATGTGCTCTGTGCAGCTTGCGCAGCGCGGCCCACCCAGCGCTTCCCCCCACTCGCTGGCAGCCTGGGACTGCACCCGCGGGTGCAATCGCCTGGCCACGGTGGCCCCTAGCCTCTCAGGTGCCATGCGGCATGGGCCTGGCCTGCCCCGCACAGAGCGGGCAGCACAACCACCACCCCACAGCCCCTGAGCCCAGAAGGCCGGGAACTGGCACTGCCAGCAGCAGGAGAGTGTGGGCAGAAAGGCTGCTGGAGCCAGGTCTGGTGCCCACAGCCAGGCCTGACTCCAGGGAAGCTGCGTCGCCCTCGGGCAGCGGGTCTCCTCACTTCAGCTCTCACAACCTCCCCATCCTGGCCCGCCGCTGCTCCTGGGGGATGCAGGCAGAGGAGGCTGGGTGTCTAAGTTTCCATGGACTTAGAAGCAGGCCGGGGGGAGAGGGGTTGGAGCTGGGTTCCCGGGGGAGCCTGGGAGAAGGGTGGCAGCTGGCGGGGGGAGGGAGGGGCGCTGGGGTGGTCGGGAGGGGATTGGAGCGCTGGGTCCCCAGGGGGAGCCGGCGAGAGGCGCAGGGCCGTGAATGAGGTGCCGGTGGCTGTGTTTATCCTCCAAACGAATGTTTATTATCCATTTGCAAATGTAAAATCGGCGCGAGAAGGGGGCGGCAGCTCGTCAGGGCGAGAGCTCGCAGGGTAAACGAAGTGCTGATGGGTTCCGGGGGCTGTGGGGGGGGGTGTGTGACCCGAGACAGGGCCCAGCTGAGCTCCCCGATGGACGGGTTCCCCGGGACGATGGACGGTGCAAAGGCCCTGGGGTTACAGCAGCCATTTCTCCCCGTCCCCAGCCGAAGGTGTGATGTGGAAGCCGGTCCACCTGGGAGCGGGGTGGGCACAGATGGGCTCTCCGTCTGCACCCCCCTCACTTGCTGAGCACCCCTGCACCTGCATGCAAGGGCCCCGTCTGCCCCCGGGGGCAGAATCCCGCTTCCTGCCCCCTCATCTGAACTGCCTTGTTAGCGGGTCCCCGGCGGCCAGGGAGGAGAAATGTGGAGGGGGGCACACTCTCTCCGGTCCGTCGCCTGCGCTGGGCGGGAGGGGCCCGGCCCCAGATTCATGCGCTAGTGCTCTGCACCCCCTGCCCATCTCCCGGTCCGGATCTCCCCCTTGGCAGAGCCCCCTTTGCCCAGCGCCCCATGCCCCTCCCGCAGCCCAGCACCCCGCACTGCCCTCCGCCCAGTTGAGCACAGCTGGCCCGGGAGCAAACAGAGCTGTTTGCTTTGCCGCTAGATTAGCCACCCCCCAGGCAATCCCCTTTGTCCGTTTGACTTTCTCTCTCTTTTATGAGGGATCTTTATGGCTGCAGGGCCTTCAAAGGGCTTGGGGGGGGTCCCCCAGCTCCCCCTCCCCTCAGCTTCCTGAAGTGGCCTGTAGCTTCCCAGGTCCCCCTGCAGCTAGTGCTAACATCCTGGTCCTCATGCCAGTGTGGGAACCAGGGCTGCAGCTGTGTGAGGCCTTCCCGCTGCCTCTGGGGGGGGGGAGAGGGGCCGGAAGGCAGGCGCCACCGGGGGGCATTGGACAGGGAAGGGCCCAGGTGGAGATGGCACCTGACTGCACTGGAAAGGGCTTGAGTGAAGTTGCAGAAGGAATCCCCCAGACCAGCTCCCCCCCACTCCCGCCCGGCCGTTCACACCTGTGCAAACTACATGCAAAGGGCTGGGGGGGGGGGGAGAGGGAATCCTGGCCTGGGAGCAATTGTCACTCCCTCTGCCCGGGTGTAAATGATGATGGTGCCAGGTGCCAAAGGGTGGAACCCATCCCTCTGGCCCCCATGCTCTTCCAGCTCACCTGCACCAGCGCCCCTGTGCCCCTCACCCAGGCCTTGCCCTGAACCCTCCTCTCGCCCGGAGCAATTGGTCCCAGGCCAGGATTCCAGCTGGTGCCGGCAGGGCAGGCGACACTCCTGAGCCGCGTCTCCACAGCAGGGAGCTGGAAGCTGGGCACTCGCGTTCCCAGCAAAGGGAACTCGCCCAGCCCGGGGGCGCTTGGTCTCTGGGCCCATTCGCTCCTTGGCCTCTGCTAAAGCTGCCAGCACCAAGCAGGGACATTTGCCACTTGTCACCCCGGCAACTGGGCAGAGCCCCACCTGCTTCACACAGGGGCAACGAAGGAAAGAGCTGGAAATCTATAGGTGACGGGCCCTATACCCCATTCCCTGACCCCCCTCTCCTATCCCTGAAGCCAGCCACTCCCCTGAACCGGAGCAGACCGCAGCATTGGCACTACATGCGTTACATAAAACAAAGAACATTAAAAACCCACAGGAAGAGGTTCTTGAACTGCTTCAGGAGCAAGAGAAAGATGAAGGAAAGCGCAGGCCCGCTACTCAGCGGGGAAGGAGAGCTGAAAAGTGACGCCATCAAGGAGGCTGAGGTGTTTAATGCTTCATTTGCTTGTCTTCACTGGAAAGGCTAATGGTGAGCAGATATGCCACACAATTCATAGTAACAACAAGGGGGAAGGCACACAAGCCAAAGTAAAACCAGCGAGAGGCCTGGAGCACCTGAAAGACTAAGAAATTCACAGCTAGGGGAAGAACAGGTCAAGAACTTTCAGCTCAGTTCAGTGTATTCAAGCTGGCAGGGCCTGACGAAATTCAGCCGAGGGTACTTAAGGAACTGGCTGGAGCAATCTCAGAACTGTTAGCGAGTATCTTGGAGAGCGGGTGGGCTGCCAGCGGAGGAGAGTAGGGTAAACATGGTACCTGTCATTAAAAAGGGGAACAAAGAGGACCCGGGGAATTATAAACCCATCAGCCTAACTTCAATACCTGAAAAGATCCTGGAACAAATGATTTGCAACCAATTTGTAAGCACCTGGAGGATGTTTGGGTCGTAAGTAATAGCAAACAGAGATGTGTGGAGAACAAATCCTGCCAACCCAATCTAATTTCCTTCTTTGACACGGCTGCTGGCCTAGTGAATGGGGTGGGGAAGCAGGTGATGTGAAGAAGAAGGTCAGGGAAAGTGGGGGCCCCTCGCTGAATGGGGGAGGCCGCCTAGTGACAGATGATGAGGAGAAAGCTGAGGTACTCAATGCTTTTTTTTGCCTCTGTCTTCACAGAGAAGGTCAGCTCCCAGACCACTGCACTGGGCAGCACGGTATGCGGAGGAGGTGAGCAGCTCTCAGCGCACAGGTTCAGGACTATTTAGAAAGGCTGGACATGCACAAGTCCATGGGGCCGGATGCAACGCACCCGAGGGTGCTGAGGGAGTTGGCTGACGTGATGGCAGAGCCATTGACCATTATCTTTGAAAACTCGTGGCGATTAGAGGAGGTCCCGGACGATTGGAAAAAGGCAAATCTAGTGCCCATCTTCCATAAAGGGAAGGAGGAGGATCCGGGGAACTACAAACTTGTCAGCCTCACCTCAGTCCCCAGAAAAACCATGGAGCAGGTCTTCAGGGACTCCATTTTGAAGCACTTGGAGGAGAGGAAGGTGATCAGGAACAGTCAGCATGGATTCACCAAGGGCAAGTCATGCCTGACCAACCTGATTGCCTTCACTGATGAGGTGACTGGCTCTGTGGATGTGGGGAAACAGTGCATGTGATATACCTTGACTTTAGCAAAGCTTTTGATACAGTCTCTCACAGTATTCTTGTCAGCAAGTTAAAGACGTATGGGTTGGATGAATGGACTATAAAATGGATAGAGAACTGGCTAGAGCATAGGGCTCAACAAGTAGTGATCAATGTCTCCATGTCTAGCTGGCAGCCAGTCACAAGTGGAGTGCCCCAGGGGTTGGTCCTGGGGCCAGTTTTGTTCAACATCTTCATTAATGATCTGGGGGATGGAGTGGATTGCACCCTCAGCAAGTTTGCAGATGACACTAAGCTGGGGAGAGTGACAGATATGCTGGAGGGCAGGGATAGGACACAGTGACCTAGACAAACTGGAGGATTGGGCCAAAAGAAATCTGGTGAGGTTCAACAAGGACAAGTGCAGAGTCCTGAACGTAGGACGGAAGAATCCCATGCACTGCTACAGACTGGGGACTGACGGGCTAGGCAGCAGTTCTGCAGGAAAGGACCTGGGGGTTACAGTGGACAAGAAGCTGGATATGAGTCAACAGTGTGCCCTGGTTGCCAAAAAGATTAACGGCATATTGGGCTGCATTAGTAGGAGCTATTGTTGCCAGCAGACCAAAGGAAGTGATTATTTCCCTCTATTCAGCACTGGTGAGGCCACGTGTGATGAAGTGGAGGTATTTTGGGGATTTCCTCTGAGTGCTGTGTGTGTGCCTCAGTTTCCCCATATATTACTCATGTTTTTCGGTGATGGGACCCGGGTGTGTGATCATTGCAGAGACCACTGGAGGGCGGAAGAGCTACATGTCTGCCAGCCTGACCCCTTTGTCTTCCTGAGTCAGCCAGCTGGGACAGGTGAAGACCAAGAGGAGTGGCCACCTATCCTGGGAAGGAGACAAAGGACTGGGGAGGAGCTAGGGGCTGGTCTGGGGGTGCCTGGGGAGAAGAGGCCAGTGTCCCGTGAGGGCCAGCAGGGAGGGAGCCCCGAGAATGGGGATCTCCAGGTGGTTGCTGCTGTAACTCTTAGATAAGCTGCTGGCAAACTCCTTTTACTCTGTGATCCTGAGAACCAATAAACCCTTCTGACTTCCATGCTGGCTGTGAATCACTTCTGACTGCAAGGCGGGGTCCATGGCCCTTTGGGCATGTAGGGCTCCCCAGAGATCTGGTCAGGGGGGGTCTCATGGTGGGGGGGGGGGCGAGCGGAGCAGGAGTGCTGGACACTGCAGGGCCGGAGTCAGGAGACGGCTGCGCTGGTGTGTGGATACCCGAGGGGGGCAGACTCTGAAGCCCTCGAGTCCTGACCGGCTGCCCCCCAAGTGGTTTAAGAGCACGATTCCTGTGGGACTCCATCACACCACTTTGGGAGTACGGTGTCCAGTGTGGGCCCTCCACTGTAGGAAGGATGTGGACAAATTGGAGAGAGTCCAGCGGAGGGCAACGAAAAAGATGAGGGGGCCAGAGCACAGAACTTATGAGGAGAGGCTGAGGGAACTGGGCTTGTTTAGTCCGCAGAAGAGAAGAATGAGGGGAGATTTGATAGCAGCCTTCAACTACCTGAAGTGGGGTTCCAGGGAGGATGGAGCTAGGCTGTTCTCAGTGGTGGCAGGTGACAGAACAAGGAGCAATGGTCTCAAGTTGCAGTGGGGCAGGTCTAGGTTGGACATTAGGAAAAGCTTTTTCCCTAGAGGGTGGGGAACATGGGAATGGGTTACTGAGGGAGTGGGTGGAATCTCCAGCCTTCGAGGTTTTTAAGGCCCAGCTTAACAAAGCCCTGGCTGGGCTGATTTAGTTGGGGTTGGCCCTGCTTTGAGCAGGGGGTTGGACTAGATACCTCCTGAGGTCCCTCCCCACCCTCATCTTCTATGGTTCTCTGACACATCTTGATTGGAGTAAGGATTTTGCTACCATCCCACATGATGTTTTCATAAGCAAACTAGGCAGCCAGGGGGGAGATCGGGGCAGAGATGGAGGCCTGAGAGCAACAGATGAGGACACCCAGGGAAGAGTCTAGAGGAAGGGACCAAGCCCAGTGCCCTGAGGCACAGCTGCTGAGCAGGGGAGAGATGATGCTGAAGTGGGGATAGCAGGAGTGCTGAGTCCTGGGAGCTCAGGTGGGGATAGGTGGGAGGGGAAGTACAGAGCGGGGAGCCTGAGATGTAGCCAGGAGGAGGAGGTCATTCAAAGCAGGGTGACAAACACTGGTCTCCAGTACAGACCTCTCTGTTGGGCCCAGGTGAGCTGCCCACCCACGATGGCTCAGATCTCAATAGCCCCATGCGTCCCAAAATCCCAGAGCAGCCAAGACACTTTGCATACCATCCACCTAGGCGGCACTTCACTCACCACTAAGACGCAGCCCCCTCTGAGGGGTGACCCAGCAGCTGTTTAATAGCAACCCTGTGCATTGCTTTGGGATAGGAAGGGAGGAACGTTGCCCTTGAAAGGCAGCTCCCGGGATCAGAAGGCTATCCCAGAGCTGGAGTTTAGCCAGGACATGGGGGTTAAGCCCCCTGATTCTCAGAAAAAGGGTCCCAGAATCGCATGAGGGGCTGCATGAAGTGCAATTTGGGAGCATGGGACAGCTGAGTTAATAAGAAGCAGCAACTCCGCCTGTCCCGCAAACAGCCCTTACCCATGTCACCCAAGATCAACGCAGCTCTGAGTGTGGCCTTTAATGTAAATTATCCACACGTCATTTTGCATATCCTTATTGACTTCCGCTGATGGTCAATCCACCCTGCCCCAAGCAGTGGCATGGGCACCGGGCAGGGTATGGAGCTGCAAATATCGGCAGCTGTAGCTGGGTAGGAGTGCACCCAGGGGGAGTGGGTGTTGGGGAGCCAGGATCGGTGGGGGGTCTGAAGGGTGGTTGGTGCTAGCTGGGGTCTCTCCCCATGACAACAGGATCCACCATGGGGCTGAGGGGAGAGCAGCGAGAGGGGAGAGGCAGAATGGCTAGGTGCAGAGCAGGCGGAGCAACATCAGCCTTTGGTATCTCCACTGGAGGTGTGGTGATCTCGCTGATACTGCTCCCACCAGGCCTGCAGTCTGCACCACAGCTGGGGGAGAAATAGCAGGCTTTATAGGTGCATCTTATTTCCCATCAGGCCTTGCTTCCTTAAAGAAACAGGCACACCGAGGCAGCCTGCCCCAACTGACAACCCCTGCTTGGAATCCTTGGCTCATGATCTCCGAAAGCCCCTCCTTGTAGGAGTCCGTCCACGCGAGAGCAAACCCTTCTGGTTGCCCCTGGATATGTCAGGATAACAGCAGAAGACGAGGCCTGCAAGGAGGGGGAGAGAGAGCACCAGCCGTCATTCACACTAAGTAAGTAGTTTACTGATCCATCCCTACACCAAGGCCATCCAAAGCCTACGGTACCATGGCTTCCCAGCTCCCTCCCCTCTGGCAGCTCTACCCTGCCCATGCGGGAAGAATCAGCTTCCAGCTTCCCTTCTTCAGAAGCTCCACTCTCCAGGACCCGTAAAAGACAGGCACGCAGCTCTACAGTAAGTGGGGGGCAGCTTTGATGGGGTTCCTGGGCTACATGGGTAAATGAGGGACCTGTGGCCTAGATGAAATTACCATAAGGTGGGCACCTGACTGGGTGAAAGACTGTACTCAAAGAATAGTTATCAATGGTTTGCGGTCAAACTGGGAGGACGTATCTAGTGGGGTCCCACAAGGGTGTATCCTATCCTGGGTCTGGTACCATTCAACTTTGTCATATTAGTAACTTGGATAATGGAGTGCAGAGCATGCTTATAAAATTTGCTTTGACAAATTGGAGAATTGGTCTGAAATCAACAAGATTAAATTCAACTGAAGTTAGGCTTACCGTCAATTACAGGCCGGTGAGCCTATCGTCAGTACCAGGCAAGTAGTTGAAACTATAGTAAAGAAGAGAATGATCAGACACATAGATTAACATGATTTGTTGGGGAAGGGCCAACATGGTTTTTGTAAAGGGAAATCGTGCCTCACCAATCTACTAGAATTCTTTGAGGAGGTCAACAAGCATGTGGACAAGAGTGATCCAGTGGATATAGTGTACTTAGATTTTCAGAAAGCCTTTGGCAAGGTCCTTCACCAAAGGCTCTTAACCAAAGTAAGCGGCCATGGGATAAGAGGGAAGGTCCTCTCCTGATCTGGTTAAAAGACAAGAACAAAGGGTAGAAATAAATGGTCAGTTTTCAGAATGCAGAGAGGTAAATAGTGGTGTCCCCCAGGGGTTTGTACTGTGACCAGTATATTCATAAATGACCTGAAAAAAGGGATAAACAGGGAGGTGGAAAATTTGCAGATGATACAAAACTACTCAAGATAGTTAAGTCCAAAGCAGACAGCGAAGAGTTACAAAGGGATCTCACAAAACTGAGTGGATGACTGGGCAACAAAATGGCAGATGAAATTCAATGTTGGTAATTGCAAAGTAATACAAATTGGAACTATACCTATAAAATCACTACTATCCATATGAAATGATGGGGTCTAAATTAGCCTTTACCACTCAAGAAAGAGATCTTGGAGTCACTGTGGATAGTTCTCTGAAAACATTCACTCAATGTGCAGCAGCAGTCAAAAAAGCTAACAGAGTGGTGACAATCATTAGGAAAGGGACAGATAAAAGAAAATATCATATTGCCTCTTTATAAATCCATGTCACGCTCACATCTGGAATATTGCAGGCAGATCTGGTCGCCCCAGCTCAAAAAAGATATATTGGAATTGGAAAAAGTAAAGAAAAGGGCAACAAAAACGACTCGGGGTATGGAACAGCTTCCATATGAGGAGAGATTAATAAGACTGAGACTTTTTGGCTTGGAAACGAGACGACTAAGGGGGGATATGAGAGAAGTCTATAAAATCATGACTGGTGTGGAGAAAGTAAATAAAGAAATGTTATTTACTCCTTCTCATAACACAAAAACTAGGGGTCACCAAATTAAATTAATAGGCAGCAGGTTTAAAACAAACAAAAGAAAGTATTTCTTCATACAACGCACAGTCAACCTGTGGAACTCCTTGCCAGAGGATGTTGTGAAGGCCAAGACTATCACAGGATTTAAAAAAGAACTAGATAAGCTCCTGGACAATAGGTCCTTCGATGGCTCTTAGCCAGGATCGGCCAGGGTGCAAACCCAAAGACAAGTGCAAAGGACTTCACTTAGGAAGAAAAAATCAAACGCACAATTACCAAATGGAGAATAAGGGGCTAGGCGATAGTGGTGCCGAAAAGGATCTGGGGGTCAGAGAGGATCACAGATTAGAGATGCGTCAGTAGTGTGATGTAGCTGCAAACAAAGCTCAGATCATTTTGGTGGGACATTAACAGGAGTGTCATATGTAAGACACTGGGGGTAATTGTTCTGCTCTACTTAGCACTGGTGAGGCCTCAGCTGGAGTACTGTGTTCTGGGCACCCACTTCTGAAAAGATGTGGATAAACTGGAGAGACACCAGAGGAGAGCAACAAAACCGATAAAGGTTTCGAAAACCTGATCTGCGAGGAAAGGTTACAAAGCGGGACCTCTTTGGTCTAGAGAACGGAAGACCAACGTGGAGCTGATAACAGTCTTCAAATACTTTAGGGGCTGTTATAAGGAGGATGGTTATTTGTTCTCCTTGTCTGCTAGAGGTAGGACCAGAAGTAAAGGGTTTAATCGGCAGCACGGGAGATCTAGGTGAGCTGTGAGGAAAATCTTTCTAACGCCCAGGGGAGTTAAGCTCTGCAACTGGCTTCCGAGAGAGGTTGAGGGATCCTTGTCAAGGGAGGCTTTTATGAACAGGCTGGACAAACACCTGTCTGGGGCGGCCTTCTAGGTTTACTCGGGCCTGCCTTAGCCCGGGGCAAGGCCCAAGCATAATTTTTTCAGGCCCCGTACAAACCTATAACACGGGCCTCCTCCCGCGTTACAAATCTCACAAGATCTGGACAATAGAGACATCGATACAGGGAAATACGTGTCTATAAATATCCGCAGGCCTGATCTACAATTTAGCCCCCATTTTTAACTCATGGTCATGGGGGTTGCAGCCTGGGCCAGACCCCCCAGCGCCTCCGGGGCCCAGTAAAGTGTACCCTTCTCCCCACCCCCATGTGGGGGCTCTGCGCAGGGGGCTGGACTTGATGACCCCCCCCCCGTGCTGCGCTGGGGTACTGGGGTCACCACCGATTCCGAGGGGGAACAACCCCTGCTGGGTCCCCCACCCAGCTCCCTGCAGCACACCGGGCACCCTAGCGCCGCCCGGGGGTATGGGAGTCGAGCGCTCCCCACCCCTCTCCCTGCAGTGCTCGATGACACAGCGGGCGGGGGACTGGGTCCTTCCTCCCGCTCCGAGGAGGCGGTACCCGGAACGTGCGCGCCCCACTCTCCCAGCACGGAGGGGGTGGGAGCCCAGCACCCAGCCGCTGGCTCAGTGGTGGGAAAGGCCAGGGCTGGGCGGATCCGTGGCGGAGTTTTTGCCCTGTAAGGACCCAGCCTGAACTGTCTCCATCCCGCTGGGGCTGGGGCAGGACACGGTGACTTCCAGCAGCCAGTCCCTGGGTCGGTGAGCCAGGGATACGGGGACATGCTGGGCTCTGGTGGGGCTGGCAGATGGATCGGGGCCAAGACTTCAAGGCAAAGGTGACTCCCATGATCTCAGGTGAAGCTGCCTGCTGCCACCTAGTGGCAAGCTAGTGAGACTGTTGGCATCACACGTTTCCCCTTTCTCAGCAGGGGACAGATTGGGATTTCGTGCCCCTGGCACCGTCCCCACGGCAAGGGGCAGGATGATTCCCTTGGGGATCTGTGCTTCTTTTAATCCCAATGCTCCTGTGTCATCCCTGGCTCCCCGCCAGCCACTGCCTCCCATGCAGGCTCCCGGGAGCCCAGACTGGATGCTGCGGTAGATCTGGGCAGGGGCTCTGTTCTGCAAATGCAGATTGAGCAGCCCCACAATGCTGCATTCAGGGGTTCGGCCCTGACGCCCTCCGCTGCACGCTGCGGGGATCCGATGCCCCAGGAGTGGGTGATGCTCCCTGTAGGCCCTGAGGAAACATCTGCGATCAGTGCCTGCGTGGGGCGGCAGCCTGCCCCAAGCCCTTAGCTCTGAGACACCACCGAGCGCAGTTCCCCCCCAGCTGGGCCGTAGCACGAACGCCCCTGGCGAGGCAGCTCTTTGCACTACACAGGCCTTGCATTCTGCAGGAGGCGGCGGGATGGCCCTGCAGCCACACAGTTTAGGGACCGTTACTACTGAAGAACTGCAAAACACCCGGGCTTCCTGAAACAGATCACTGTGTCAATTGCCGAGTCAGGACCCAACAACAGCCTCCCCACGGCCTCCCGGGGTGGCAGCCTGGAATCCTTGCTGCGGGGGCCGGCGGGAGAAGGGTCACAGGCCGGAGACTCTGCATCGTGCTTTGCTCGTGAGTCCCCAGTGGGCTGTTAAATCTGAGTCTGTCTGGTTAGGAGCTTGTTGCTCAGATCTGGGCCTTACTGTCGTGTTCCTGGCCTGTGGGATCCTGCCGTTGAGGGGTGCTCCCAGTGGCAGCTGGAACAGTACAGCAACCCCCTGCTCCTGGCGTTTAACTGCAGCCTTTCTACGCTCGGTTCCTTCCAACATGCCTCAGCCCCGACTCCCCGCTGAGAACCTGCGAGGGGCGTCACCAAAGACAGCTACAGTTCAGCAATAACCCCCCTGCTCCACGCGGCTGTAGGTAAACCTTCAACGAGTTACAGCTCCGTCCCCAGCCCTGCTCCTCGGCCTGCACTCCGGCAGTCGCCATCCGTGCGCTCGCTCTCTGACTGACTGCAGAGGCAGGTAGATCTTGGAGAAATGCTTTCCGTCAGCCCGGGGTGCAGTTTGTTTGAGGCTACGGCTGCGCTCGCGCCTTTGTCGCTCAGAGGTCTGTCGCTCAGGGGTGTGAAAAGACACCCCCTGACCGACATCAGTTTCGTCGTCCAACGCGCCGGGGTGGACAGCGCTATGGCGGCCGGAGACGCTCTCCCGCCCGCACAGCTACCGCTGCTCATGGGGGGTGCTGTCATTACGCCTGCGGGAAAGCTCTCTCCCGGCGTGAGAGCGCGGCTACCGGGGAGACCTTCCAGTGGCAAAGATGCAGCAGTAGAGATGCAGTTGCTGGGGCCTTGCATCACGTGTTCAGATGCAGAGCTCCTGCCTAGAACTGAGACCCACAAACGCAATACAAAAACCCATTTGATGGTATCCAAAGGTCGCGCTGTGCCCCCTGCCCCCATTTTGTCGCTGTCTGGAAGGAGGTTGTGAGCTCTTTGGGACGGAGCCTGTGTGGTCTTTGTACAGGGAGGCACCCAGCACACTTTGGGGGGCTGTCTGAGTTGTTGCTGCTGTTCCGGGGCTGGTTCTGACTGTATCCAAACGGCAGAGGAAGCCCCCGTGGGCCTGGGCACAGACAGCAGCTCCTCACACGTCCAAGTCAGAGAGTGGGAGGGCGCGGGGGCAGGTTTATGACCCATTACACTAAATGCCAGTTTTAAAGAGAATCCACCGTCGGGTTAAAGCAAGAGGCCGAGGAAGCCGGTTCAGCGTCGAGGCCAGGCCCATCCCCTTGGTATCTGGCTGTTGGCACGATGGAGATACAGAATACAGCCAGCGTAGGGCTGGGGCTGCCCTGCACGGAGCTGGCATTTCTGCTGCTGGCTCAGAATCCCTGATGCCAGGGCGCCTGCAGCCCGTCACGTCCACAGCAGGCAAAGAGGCCGGGCCAAGACTCCCACTGCAGCTCGGCTAACGTTTACATTGGGCAAGGCAGGTGTGTGGGTGTTTGACCCCGGTGCTCTTCACTTGCCTGCCGGCCCACTACATCAGCGGCTCAGGGACAGGCCGGAGCTCCTGCTGGTGCATTTCCTGCCCTCCCGCTTCACCTTCCAGATCCCGCCCCGTCCGCCAAGCACCAGGGGCTTGGTGGAGCCCAGATCCTCTGCGCCTCTCCAGGTTGGCATCGGCAGGGCCTGGCTAGTCCAGCTGTCACGGAGGGAGGTGGTGGGGAGGGGGAGGAGAAGTGTTTGTTTTTGCCTGGGCCAGCTCGCATCCAACTTCCCAGGGGGCCGAGCCTCTGCCGGGAGCTGGCACGCACGTGTGGAAGCACGGGCAGGCGTACAAGCCTGGATGTGTGTGTGAGCGTGTGCGCTTTGCGGGCGTGTACGGGCGTGCACGTGTGCATGCCTGAGCATGGGATGGGCTGAGCGGGAAGGAAGGAGAGCGCCCGAACTGCAACAGCGAACGCAGCCCTGGGTTTCTTAGCGCCTGCCTGACGCAGGGCAGCCGGGGGACGATGGACGTGAGTCAAGGCTTGGTTGCCAGGTGCTCTGCAGATGCTGTTAGCGCCAGGTCCCTGCCCCGAGGTGCCTGCCCTGCAAACAGCAGCCCCGGGCGTCCGTGGGAGGAGCAGACATGCGGTTGCGGTGGGTTTCCTGGCAGGCGGCGATGCCCTGAGAAGATGCACGCTAGGAACCCAGGCTCTCCGATCCGCAAACAGCCGCCTTCCGCCCAGCTCTCGGGAGCAGCTGGCGCTGTGAGCTGGAGGGAGAGGGCTGTGCACACCGGAAGAGACGGGTCATGGAGCGGGCTGTGCCCTCCGTGCGTCGGGCACCCAGCACAGTGGGCCCTGACCCCACTCGGGCTCGCCCCGCGATGGAAACCTTCAGCGACAGCACGAGAGGCGGCCCCGGGGATCTCCTGCTGCACCCCCAATGTGCAGGGGGCGCCCGAACGCAGGCCGGCTGGGTGCCCGCTCTGCGGGCTGGGGGCAGCACACAGCCCAGGGGTGCCGGGGCTACGGGCATCGTCCTGCTAACACGGCTGTGGAGTTTCGATTTCGAACCGGCTCTATGGACTCCTCCCCAGATGGGGCATTACCCGGCGGACACTGGGGGACACTGGGGCATTTCCAGCTTCTGCCCATGCAGGAGCAGCTCCTCACAGGGGGGCGAATGTCCCACCCCACTCCGCACTGGCACCCCTGTACTCACCAGACAGAACTTCAGGGGGTACAGCCTCCCCCCTCAGCTGGGAGCTCCAGGCCGGCTTTATTTCAGCCTCTTCCTTACCGGGGCGGGGGCAGCCCGGGGTTTCCACAGTTAAACCAGCCCCAGGGGACTTTCATTAACAATTAACATTGAGCAAATAGTTCCAGAGTCACGTCCCTGCCGAGCCCTGGCTCCCGGACTGCTCCTTCCCCGGTCCTATGCCTGGCTCCCGGGCAGCCCCTTCCCCTCCCGGGACCTTGGCCCCCTGCCCTGCCACGTCCCCACAGTTGCCCCTTCCTCGGTCCCTAAGGATTCCACCTGCTGCCTCCTGGGCCTGGGGACTCGGTGGCGGCTTCAGCTTCCTCCGCTGCCCCCTTGCGGACCTGCCCCCTGCTCTGCACCTCCCCCCGCCACTGCACGGGCTGACCCTGCCCCCGCTTTGCTTGGCACCGGCCACTGGCCACGGTGGGAAGACAGGACGTGGGGTTAGATGGACCCTGGGCCTGACCCAGCCTGGCTGTTCTCGTGGCGCGTTGCGCCTCATCCGGACCCAGCATTTTCCAGCGGCCGCTCAGACAGGATCATGTAGGTGCCCCGGCTGGATGAGAGCAACGGCCGGCGCCTAGGACCCAAACCCTCCCTGTGAATCTTCTCAGCTCTGCCCCACGCGCCCACTGGGGCAGGCGACTGAGTCCCAGCGTGACACCCAGGACGCCCCAGAGGCACTGGGTATCAGTGCAGGGGATGGGGCTCGGGAGCCGGGCCAGGTGATGGGCCCAGGGATGAGGCTGGCGGAAGCTCTGGGGAGGCTGGAGAAGGGGCTGGATTGGCTGACGGGGTGACGGGCCCACAGGCCAGGATCCTGGTGCCGGTGGGAGCGAAGGGGGTGCCTGGGAGCTGGAATTTCCCTCCCTAATTGCACCGTCTCCATTCCAGGCCGCGCCGAGAGGAGCCCCTGAGCCCTGACCGTTTGGCTAGATCCCTGGGGCTGTCTGGGGGAAGCAGCCAGCCGTGCAGCCCAATGCAGACATCCTTCCAGGCCGCCAGCCGGGGGGAGCCAGCGCCAGCGTTTTGACAGGCCCCCCAGCTTCCTGACGTTCACAGTCTGGGGCACTAGGGCTCCCCCGTTTCCTGATGCCAGCCGTGCTGTGAGAGCAGGTGGGCAGGAGACGCCGGGCCAGCAGGACGCGGGGCTCGCCCAGCACCTGGCCTGGCCAGTGCGGAGGGGGAGCCGACTGGACTGGCATCCCACCCCAGCCGGTGGGTGCAGCGAGGCGGGCGCCTCCGAGGGCCCAGCCCCCTGTGCCCGACTCCAGTGCTGCGAGGTACGGAGGAAGCCGCGGGAAGCAGGAAGCCTCCCCAGGACTCGCGCTCCGAGCCCCCGTGCCTGCCCTCGGAGGTCAGCAGCACAACAGGAAGCCGTGCGGCGTCACCCGGGGGCTCTCCCGTCCCCCGCTCTGCGGTCCGCTCCTCGTGCCCTGCCGGGAACCTGGGCTAACGCCGCCCTCAATGGAAGCCGGCCGGGAGCAGGGGAGCAGCCACTGGCCCCGGGGAGGAAGATGCAGTGCAAAGACGGGCAGCTTAGCATGGAGCTGAACAGTGAGTGCTGGGCTGGGGCCGGGGGGGGGGATGCGCCCTAGGTCTGGGCGTGGTGGGGTGGAGTCTCACCCGCGGGCAGAGGGCAGCCGCAGAGACAGAGCGCCAGAGGGGGCCCTGCTAGGTCCAGGGCAGGACTGGCCCCTGCGCACCTCCAGGGCTTGGTCTTCTGTCCCCCTGGGCCGTAGGTCTCAGAGCTATTGGCCGGGCACCTCCCAGACTGGTAACGCCAGTGACTGCGTTGGCACGAGACGCCACACGTGCCCCCCGTCATCGAGCACAACCCCCAGGGGCAGGGCTCTAGGCAGGCTGCCCCCTCCCCCAGCCCCCACAGAGCATCTCGTCCCCACGGGTGAATGGGGCGTCTCTCACGCCTTCTCACCCCTGGGGCTGGGGCTGGAGGGGCGGGGTAAGGGGGACGGGAGGGCAGGGCTGGGCTGGTGGGGATGGAGGAGCAGGGGAAGGGTCAGGCAGGGCTGATGTGGATGGAGGGGCAGTGGGTCAAATGGGGCTGGTGGCAATGGAGGGGCAGTGGCCAGGCAGGGTTGATGGGGATGGAGGGGCAGCGCAGGGCTGGATGGGGGTAATGGGGGCAGAGGGGCAGGGCAGGGCAGGGCTGGACAGGAGTGATGGGGGCAGAGGGGCAGGGCAGTGCTGGATGGGGGTAATGGGGGCAGAGGGGCAGGGCAGGGCAGGGCTGGACAGGAGTGATGGGGATGGAGGGGCAGGCAGGGGTTGGACAGGAGTGATGGGGAGGGAGGGGCAGGGCAGAGCTGGATGGGGGTAATGGGGGCAGAGGGGCGGGGCAGGGCAGGGCAGGGCTGGACAGAAGTGATGGGGAGGGAGGGGCAGGCTGTGTAGGGCAAGGCCTGGGATACTCAAAGCGGCTGCGTAGCAAGGAGCCTCTCCCAGGGAACCCAAGGGGAGATGCCTGGCAGCTCCTCAGCTCACAGTGACCGCGTGAGCTCTCCCACAGGCTGGGACCCGCGCTGGAAGTGGCGGGTCTCTGCTGGAGACCCAGGGCTCCGAGTGCGGGGAATCGCCGCCCTGGCAGAGCGGTGCCGGCAGCAGCACAGCCGGACGGGTCGCCGTCTCTGGAGTTGCCAGGCCCTTTGCTGGGGAACCAGGACGTGGTGGGTGCCCGGGTGAAGCCTCTGGCTGGAGCTGCCCTGGGCCAGGCGGGGTTTCCAGGACGCGGTGTACAGAGGACACTGGCATTCCCCCGAACGCTCTAAGCCGCGTGTGACGCTGCCCTCGACCTGGAGCCCGGCCGTGCCGAGGCCACCGCCGCCGAAGCAGAGTCGCTCGTGGCGCAATCGCTCCTTATCGGCGGGATGGGAGTGCAAGCCATGTGGCCGGCAAAGGAAGCCATTTATCCTCCCCTATCGCTGCCCCGCTTCCTGGGGATGGAGCCCAGCCGGGAGCTCGGTAGCGCTCCAGAGGGCAGCAGCCTGGGAACGCTAGCTCTCATTCCAGGAATCCCCACACGATGGGGGCTCTGGAGCCAGTCGGGGCGAGGCCAGGCAGGACTTTCGGGGAGCCGGGCTCCCCTCCGGGCCCCTCACACCAGTGCAGCCGCCTCCCGAATCTGGCCTCGGAGCGTCTGGCACCCCTGTTCCGCCGGGAGCTCCCCTCAATGGGTCCCCCCGGCTGGGACGCCTGGGGAGTTCCCTCCCGCCCCCACAGGGACCGTGCGCCCCGCCTGGCAGTCAGAAGTGGTTCACGGCCTGCGTTTGAGTTGAACTCAGCCTTCTCCTGCAGCGTCACACACGGGGCATGGCAGCAGTGATCTGACAGTGAAACGGAGCAGGAACAGCAGGCGACCTCGCCGCCATCGAGCTGAAGAGCTTCCCAGGGGGAGGGAAATGAGCAGCTTAACTTGGAGGGTTACTCTCCCGGAGTTAGCGGTGCAAGGAGGGGCTTTGGTTTGGAAACACGCTGACTTTCCACCTGGCCCTGGCCTTTCAAAGCCCCTCAGCTAAGCAAGAGGAGACTTGGCATTTGACGGCTACCGTGCTCAGGGGGGAACGGCGATGCGGGGGCCCACACAGGGTGTCAGAGCCAGTCCCTGCTTTGCTTTGGACAGGTACCAAAGCTGCTCAGACAAGGCAGCGGCGACAAACGGGAGCTAGGCGGGTGGAGTCGAAGTTTCGGCCCGAGTTTGAACTTGACCAGTTTCACACGGGTTAAAGGCCAAGTGCCCTGTCTGCCTCAGACCTTTTCACACCCCTTAAACCATGCTTCAGGGCTAGGCAGGAGGGGTTGGCCAGGATCCCAGCGGGGCAGGTGCCCAGCACTGGTCCGGGGGTGACTGGCTTGGTTTCAGAGCTCAGCCTGGTTTGACTTAAAGCGCCGGCCCCAGGTCTGCCAAGTGAATCAATGTCCTGCCTGGCAGGTAGTGGACGGGGCGTGTGACTACACGGACGGAGAAGCCAGGAGAAACAGCTGGGGCCGTGCAGGTGGCCCCGTGTGAGACTCCGTCACTGGGGCTGCCGCAGGCTGCAGGGAGAGGCGGGCGAGCCGCGGCTTCAGATCCGCCTGGCCTAGCACCACTAAATAGCCACACGCGCTGAAAACAGACGAGGGGCACCAGAGGCGGGGCCGGCAAGCAGCCAGGCGGAAGCCCCAGCGGCCTAGAGAGGTGGCGACAGCCCTGTGCGAGAGCCCGAGAACTGGCCTCTGGGTGTGAGGTGCGGGACAGCTCTCCTTGGACGGTGGGGGGGACGGGCAAGAGAGGAGAGGTTCTTGGGGTCTTCCCCCCATGGAGCGGGCGCGCGGTTCTCCAGGCTGGGCTCTGCCCTCAGGGGAGTCTGGCCCATGCTGTCTTTCCCTTTGGTTGCCCTCAGGGCTGCTGCTGCTCACAGCGTTTCTCCTCCACATCAAGCTGTCCCGGATGAGCCCGGCCCGGCTGGTCTGCGACAACCGACTGATCCAGAAATACATCAGCGAGGCCAAGGACATGGAGAGGAGAGTGGTAAGGAGACATGCTCCAGCCCGGCTAACCGGGACCCCCTCCCCTCCGCCCCCGGGCTCCTGCCCTGCTCCCTACAGCGCCCCCCGCTGGGAGAGGCTGGGACTGGCACAGCTGGGAGCTCCCCCTACAGCCAGCGCTCCTGCCCTGCTCCCTACAGCGCCCCCCGCTGGGAGAGGCTGGGACTGGCACAGCTGGGAGCACCCCCTACAGCCAGTGCCCTGCCTTGCTACCTACAGCACCCCCCGCTGGCAGGCGCTGGGACTACACAACCTTCGGAAGGGAAGCAAGGCAGGGGGACATGTTGCCTGGCGATCTGTGCGGCACAGCCCCCGTGCTGCCTCTGCTCCGCCTCACCGAGCCTGTGCTAATTCCATCTCTTGCTCCTGGAGCTGGCCTCATGGGTTGGGCTCTCCTAGTCCTGCTGGCGTCTCACTCAGTGCATTTCACCTCCTCTCCCCGTAGAGCCGGTGCCAGGAGCTCCCCTCACTGACCCAGCCCCTTCCTCTGCCCATGGTGGACTTCAGCCTCCGGGAGTGGAAAACGAAGACAGTGAGTGAGGCCGGGGGCCCCCTGGGGCAGGCATGGGGGGGGGGGGAGGCATCCCAGCACATCCAGCTGCTCCCTGTGCACAAAGTTGGTTGTTCTCTCATCTCTGGCCGGGAGCTGAGATGATTATTCAGCCCAGCTTCGAGGGGGAAACAGACACGGGGAGAAGGGACCTGCCCACGGCTGCCCCACAGGCCCTGAGGGGAGGGGGATATTTGTTCCTGGCCCCCCTGCCATCCGCTGGCTGCTGCCCATGGGCTCAGCAGGGGGCAGTCCTGCTCCCCAGGGAGCGCACCTGCCTGCTCCCTTCACCCCCTGCCGCAGGGGTGAATGTTTGAGGTCGGTATCTATGTTCCCAGCAGGCTGCAGATTTAGGAGATGTGGGAAGGGCTGGGGATCTTTCCCCCTTAGTCCCTGCCCACATCTGGGTGGGGGCCTGCCCCTGCAGTGCTGGGATCACTACTCACCCCCCCTCCTCCCCTCCTCTGTCTCCTTCAGCATGAGACGAAAAGGCAGGAAATCCTCTGGGACCTGGCGCTGCTGGTGGACGCGGTGATGGCTGCGCAGGGCCAACTGAGGCAGGAGTGTGCGGCTACCCTTCTAGGGCAGCTCTACAAGAAAGCCAACTCCTTCCTCCTGCTTCTGCAGACCTTCAGCTGGCAGGTGAGACCCTTTCTGCCCACCCTGCCCAGCCCCTGGCAGGGCAAAGGCTGCCCTGGCATTGCCCCTGACCCCTCTGTTCCCATCACCCCAGCCCAGCCCCCTGCAGAGCTCCCTAGTTCTGCCCTGCCCCTCCATCCCCAGCACAGCAGAGGGAAGGTCCCACCTTACTCCTCTCTAAGCACCAGCTTAAGTGGTGATTCTGACACTGAAGGGGATTGCTCAGGGCGGGGGAAGCAGCACGTTTGAGCCCCTGTTCTCTGTCTTGGGACAGGTCAGTGCCACACAGCCGGACCGCGCCTCCCGCTCAATGCCGCAGAGCCAGCCCAGCGTGATCTTCCTGGTCTACAGGCAGCTGGTGCAGGGCAAGCTGCACTTCCTGTTCCATGACCTGGCCAAGGACTTCTGCAGGGAAGGAAGCCAGGGGGGCACCAGAGCCCCTGAGTATCCCATGTCCCCCGCTGCCTCCAGGGGACAATGAAAGCCCTGCGTGCTGACGCACACCCACCAGGCCGCAGGTGGAGAAAGCCTGAGGAGGAAGCAGATCCTGCCCCCCGCTCTCCAGAGATGGGTGGAAGAGCAGGGCAGAGAAGAGGTCACAGCCAAGGATATTAACAGACGGCAGAGGACAAGAAAGGGGGCCCCTTCAGCCCCAGAGGTGCCACCCTGCTGCTGGGTTGGTCAATATCGACCCATAGCAGAGACTTGGGAGCAGAGCAAAAGGAGGCCTGGCCCCCAAGAGACAGGGGGGGAGCAGGGCAGAAGATGCGGTTCTCAGCTCCACATCCCAGGAAAGGGAGAAGAATCTGCCCTCCTGGGAGGAGCTCCTTTGGGCGCTCAGCAAGGCAGCGCTCATTCGCACAGGGCCTCTCAATCCAGCCAGCACCAATACAACACGCACAGCATCCGAGAACTCAGCACCGCCCCAGGGTACGGGTGAGAGAACTCACTCCCCCATCCACCCGCTGCCCAGCCTAGCACCGTCCCAGGGGATCAGCTAGCAGAACGCAACTGTCCGTGGCATAACGCACGTACAGGTACGTGACCCTGCAGCCCCACGGATCACGCCCCCCACATGTCACCCCCACCCGAGCCTTCCCCACCTGGAGGGGACTGATGCACTTGTTCTTTAATGCAACTGGGGACGTGGAAAGGACCCGGATTCAGCTGCTCGGTAGTTAAGGGGAGGGAGGGGGCGGGTGTCTTACCAGGAAAATGTATTATGATTAAAAAGCTTATTTTTCTAAAGAGCCCTGTGATGGAGCTGCCCTGACAAGCAGAGAAGGGAACGCTGATCTTGGGTAGCGGCGGGGGGAAGCTCAGCCGCAGATGTGCAGCTTTGGGATCTGGGGCTAGCACGGACACAAGCCCGCTCACTAGGGGCCACTGCACAAGGGGGCTCCAGCCTCTTTATTCTCAGGGCTTCAATAAGGAAGAGACCCTCTCTGCCTAGCCGCAGGGGGCTTCACAGCCCATAGTGGAGAACCAGCGCCCTCCCCAGCAGGAGGTATCCAGCGCCCTCCTGCAGCCGCTGCAGGAATGGCAGGCAGGCAGCCCGCTTCCTCAGACAGCCCGCTTCCCAGGCTAGCGTGCATCACGCAGCCAGCGCCCCTCCCACTGCTGCCCAGCAGCAATTTCTAGCCTGAATTACATGGAAGGAGGCTAAGGCCACATCTACACTGGAGGTGCTACACCCAGGGTGCTGTAGCAATGCTGCCGTTGCACAGATGCTTCCTACTGCGACGGCCGGGGTTTTGCTGGCGGTACAGGTAATCCAGCTCTCTGAGAAGCGGGAGCTGGGTCAGAGGAAGAATTCTTCCATTGACCTAGCTGCAGCTACGCTGGGGTGAGGGTGGCTGAACTATGGCACTCGGCTGTGGATTTTTCACAGCCCTGAGAACCATAGCTGTGTCGACCTACCTATTAAATACAGATCAAGCCTAGATTAAGAGGTGTAGCGTGGCTTCCCAGGCTGTACCTGGGCTATATTTTCCCTCCAGGACCCCATACTTCTTCCTTTTTCAGGAGAAACCGCCCCCCTCTGCTTAGCTGCTGCATTTTCTCCCCCACCAATCCCCACTGCATGCTACTCCACGCCTGGGCACTGGAGGTTTGGGCTCATTCACACATCTCTCCATGGTTGACTTTTCACTAAGGAACCTCAAGGCAGCGGCTCAGGTTGCAGAGGGGCCAGGAGTCAGCCCCCAAATGAAGTCAGTAAGACTGGGCATGCTCAGCAGCGTCATGCCTGACTACACTGGCTCCGCATTTGGCTTTCAGCCACGCCGCCTGTTGGAAGGCTGGGATCCCAAGTTCTCCAGCAGTGGGGTGGGAGCCCTCTCTCCTTTTTATTGGGGCTGCACCACAGGCAGGTTCCAAAACTTTTTACCATCCTAACCCAGGGTCACAGTGCGGATAAAGCCAAAAACGACTGGCTTGAGTAACAGGCACAACGGCACAGACAACTCACAGACAAAATTACATCTCTAGTTCTCATAGTTGCAAAGGGAACCTTCCAAGGTAACTAACGCAGCGATGCCTGAAACAAGTAACCAATGCAGTGACGGCTGCCTTAGTCCGTGCACCTAGCTGCCAGAGCTCTGAGAGGGGTGAATACCAGGATTTGTTGCTATTTCACTGCTGATTATTTTAGCAGGATGCAGGGACAGGATCTCTCTTGCTGCTGGCCCGGATGCAGAGCGTAGCAATTGGCTGGGGCTGAAGTGTTTGTGCTGATTCAATATCGTATCTCATGGGCCCCTCTTGTCCCACCACGCTAACGTTTCACACTTGCAGGAGTGACATAAGCAGAGACAAATCTGAAGCACCCACTTTAATAGAGAACCAGGTGAGGCTGGCTCAGTAACTGCTCCCTTCTCCTGCTCCTGGCCAAAATAGAGGCCACAAAATAGAAGGCCTGCTGGAAACAGCGGTGCTGGCTTCGGTGATGCAGCCAAAGCAGCCTCACAGCCAGCATGGGAAAGGAGGAGTCTGGAAAGAAACCTGCAGCAGACGTACTGCAGCGTACACGGCAACCACTCACCCTTGCCTCCAGCCAGCCTGCCCAGAGCCACCTTCCCAAAGCTATCAACAGCTCATGTGGGGCAGAACCCCGGCCTGGAATAGGAGGAGGCAGCAGCAGATCCCAGCTGAGGGGCATTACTGGCAGAGCTGCAGGTGGTGCGAACCAGCAGGGAGTACAACAGTCTAGTGGCTTCCCTTTCTGCATCACTCCAGAGGGTCCTGATGGGACTATGGGACAAAAGAGGTGAAATCCAGAGGTCGTTGAATACCAGGGTCCAGTCCTGGCCAGCAAGTCTGTGTGTATTTGCGAAGTCTGCGTGTGAGGCTGGGTCCCAGCTGCTGTTAGAAGGCCAATTTCTTCATCAGGAGGTAAACCCTGGAATCCACTTCAAAGCCGTGCAAATTGTTGGCGTCTCCCTGAAGTCTCATGAGCAGCCCCCCGTAGGACACGTAGGCAGAGCTAGGGCAGAAGGGGGGCAGAGGTGAGAACAGGAACCCACGGACCAGGGAGGGGGCATCACACACAGGCTCTAGAGGCCTTAGTAGCCAAGAGGCAGAAACAGTTGCTCACCTGACCAGCGTCAGAGCGACCACGCATGGCTAAAGGGAGCCCCTGGCGACAGCCTCTAGGAATGAGGAGTCTGCTACGTGAAAGGAGTGCAATGGGCTGGGCTCGGTGCCCCAGGGACCAGCGCTCCCGTCAGGGATCCACTAGCAACCCAGGAGTCTCTGTGCAGGCCCATGCTGTCCCGTCCCTCGACTATCCCAAACCCAGAGCACTGCGCTCTGGAGGGGCACAGAACTGCAGCGCCTCTTACCTCTCATGGACAACACTGCCCCAATGGCTGCTGGGGGAATAGCACGGGGTGGGGGGGTAGAGGAGCTAGCAGGACACTTACAGGCGCGTGGCTGCCTCCGTGGACGTTTCATCTCCCTCAATCCTGTACACCTTCCCGTACATCACATACTCAAACTGGTCAGCCCTGCGTGCAACAAGACAGCGGGGTTAGAGAGAGACTCAAGACCACGGACCCGACCCTCCTGCCCAGAGCAAACATCCGCCAGGGGAAAGCACCAGATAGTTCCTGGAAAGCCACCTGGCTCCCCTTCATACTCCTGGGATGGCCCCGAACCAACCCCTTCTCCCGTTAGCCCCTCCTTCCAGATGTTTAAAGGCCAAAGGGATCAGGCAGTGACACTCCAGCTCTCCAACTCCACGCTTTCCCCACTGTCGCTACCCTTTGATTACTGCCCTCAGCCAGGTCTGATCCCCATGAGTTAACCAGACCCAACCCAATGGGAATTCATTCTGAGGACTGCACAAAACACTACTGAATTCTTGGCTAATCCCAGCCGTATCCTGCCCCATTACCTGGATGGCCTGTCATCGGTGGGGTTATACTCCCCATCGTCCAGGGTCCCATCTTCATACAAGGTGCTGGCGATCACTAGACGGAATTTGTCACCTGAAACATGCAATAGAGAGCAGGAGGTAAAAGACAAGTCTCCAAGGAGGGCAGCTGGGCACAGCCCCACATCACAGGCCAAACAACCCATGCACACGAGAGCAGAGGAAAGGGAGTAACACAGAAACCAGAGCACACTGGTCATAGCCCCCGGGAGCATTAGCTTATGTTAATTCAAAGGTGGCAAAGAGGAGTGAGCCACACGTGAACTGGCTCCCAGCCCCCATCTGCACAGTCACCACGGCACATGACAGGCAGGCCTCCTGTCTCCAGGGAGAATCTCAGCAGCACATTCAGGTGCCAGGTGATGCGCTCTGAGTAGCACAGGTCCCAGAGGTCATGGAGCTGCTGGGCACACACTGTCAAGCAGATGAAGACCATCTCTTCTCTCATCACATCCCAGCCACGTATGGCCACAGGACCGAATTTTAATTAAATCCGCTGAACACAGAATGCCTCATTCAAGGAAGGCTAAATCAAACCAAGGCCTCTTTCCGTCAGAATGGCACCATGCACACGAGGGTTTACAGCACTTTAAAGAATACACTTTAGATGTCAACCTTTCCTTAATCTGGCTCCGTACCCTGGGTAGACAAGCCTTCAGTGCTATGGGCACCTCCGCTAGCCGCCGGCTCTAGCGCAGCGGTTGCTGCCTGTTACAGGGACGATCAGCTGCCAGCCTGCAGGCACCCTACATACGCACCCAGGTCCACGGGATAGATCTGTATGTTCACATCCAGGATGAGATCCATCTTGAAAGATTCGCTTTCACAGTGCAGGCGGGAAACTGGAAGAGAAGGAGCAGAACCGGTGACACGTGACGTGAAATATAGGGCCTTTCACCTCCAGGCTTAGGTCAGGGGGTGGGGAAATAGGATATGGGTCCCGATCCTGCCCCAGATCCTGGGGGGAGGGGGCGCTAATGCCCCCCCCCCAGGGCCTCGGTCCCGATCCAGCCCCAGATCCTGGGGGGAGGGGGCGCTAATGGGCCCCCCTCCAGGGCCTCGGTCCCGATCCAGCCCCAGACCCTGGGGGGAAGGGCGCTATGGGGCCTGCCCCCTCTAGTGCCCTAGCGGGAGGGGCCCATGGGGGGGGCCCTGACCCGGGGTCCCCGCTCACCCCGGTCGAATTTCTTGCCCTCGGGGTCGATGTCCTTCACGTCGAAGATGTCCTCGAAGAGGATCCCGGCCATGGCGGGGGGAAGGTGCCGGTGCCGGTCCCGATCCCGGCCCGGGGGGCAGCACACGCGGCAGGCGCAGAGGGAGCCTCACTTCCGGCTAGGCGCCCGCCGCTCCAGCTCACGCGGAGCCGCCATGTCAGTGCAGGGCGGAAGCACTCCCACTTACCCCGGCCGGCCCCGCCCACCGTGGGGTGGGGTGGCGCATGCGTACGCACGTGCGTGCTTCTTGACCTGGCGGCTGGCCTCGTCACCAGGCGGCGGAGGCTGGGTTGGTTCGTCCCCCCGGCCCCGCCCAGAGAGGCGCGCTCGTAGCCACGCCCACGCCTCCCCGGCACGGCCTGAGGCCCCGCCCCGCCGCGCGGGTTCTACCTGTATCTGTCTGCTCCCCTCTCCCCCCTGCACCTGCCGGCAGCGCCAGTAGCGGTGTCAGGACGGAGCCCCCCCAGCTCCGCTTCTTGGGGGTTCACCCCCCGCTGGACACTGCGAGCGACCCTACACAAACACCACGGGGCAGCAGCGATCCGCGCCCCACGCGCTGCCTGCTGCAGGGACGGGGGGGTGGGTCGTGTCGTGCTAACTCCGCGGGGGGGAGCCCGATTTGCAGCGCAGCAGACGCTGACCCAGCGCCCGTGCCCCGGGCCCGTCATTAACACTGCAATTAAACAGCTCGGACGCTCCTCGGCCCGGCTGCCCCCGCCCCGCCCCGCCCCGCCCCTCCGCCTCCCGTCCGTCCCCTGCACCAGGAGCGGCCCCAGCAGCCCCCCCCCCCCGCCCGCTGGCAAGGCTTCCACGCGGGGGTCGCGGCTGGGGGTCGTGCGGCGTGGGAGTCACCTGGGTGGGCGGCGCCGGGCCGGGCCGGGCCGACTCCTGCCCGCAGCAGGGTGGAGGAGGAGGTGGTACTTTGCACGGGCTGCCGGTAGCTGGGCTTGTTCCGTCCCGCCCAGGGTTAAGCGGATCCGTGGGAAAGCTGCGTGGGAAGCCGCGGGAAGGGCCGGGCGTCTCTCGCCATGTGCCCCTAGGAAGGGCTGGAGACAGAGGCCAGGACAGCCCGGCTGTGCGCAGCAGCGATGGCCCCTGGCCGCAGAGACGCCGCAGCCCAACTCTGAGCCCCGCACGGGGAGGGAGCCAGGACCGTGTGTCGGGGAGGACGCGGGAGCCGCCTCTATGGAGCATCAGAGGAAGAAGAAACTGACCAACTTCACCATTGGGCTCCTCTTTCTCTCTGGGGGCATCGAGTATGGTGAGCGCTGGGGGGCACCTGGCAGGGGGCGGGAGGCAATGCCCTGCCAGCCCGGGCCTGGCACTGTGTTAGAGCCATAGAGGTGACTATGACTCCAGACCCCTCTGCTCCCCTTGGGGCCCCACATGGGCCTGCTCCCCTGGGCCCTGCAGAGCTGATGCGCCAGGGAGGGGCACGAGATGCCCTCCTGTTTTGCGGGTGAATGAGAAACCTGCTGGTTTAGGTCCCATGGGGGAAAGCTCTGTCCCCGAGGGCGGGTTTGTGAATGTGCTCCTCTCTGGCCCCATCGCCCTAGTGTCTGAGCCTTGTGAATGTTAATAGACCTCTGGGACCCGGGTCAGTCTCAGTCTCACCATTTCACAGATGGGGAAATTGAGGCAGCGAGGGGAGGGAGTGACTTGCCTGCAGTCAGGCAGCAAGTTGGTGTCAGAACTGGGCTCTGGTTCTGGGTTGCATTCTGGACCCTTTATGCTGCAGCTGGGTCCCCAGAAAACTAGAAAATGTTTTAATGGCGGTGCTCTGGGCCAGGTGCTTGTGCCCCTCATCCCCCCACAAGCTGGTGGGGAGCAGTGGGGTTGGCACACTGCAGTAGCTGTTGAGGAGAGAGCTGCACCTTAACTCAGTTGCGGGGAGTTTCCTGCGACTCTACTGGCCGTTATTGGGATGCTGGAGCTATGGTGGACGAGAGCTGTGACCCAGGCCCTTGGCAGATGTTTGGGAGCCTGGCGGGCCCTGCAGTGGGGCTGGCTGGGTATGTGGGTTTGTTCCTATGTGGATTTTTAGATACGTTGTTCTTTCCTCATTTGGATTTTTCCCCCTCTTGGATGGATGTTCCCCAGTGCTCCCCGAACTGCTGGGAGTTGCTAGGCCTGGTGTTGGTCTTGTGGGGCCCCCCCCAGCTTCACACAGCCAGGTGGTGGGGCGGGAGAGCTGGCCTCCCAGTTTCCTCGGTTAATATTTTACAAGCTGCGAGCTGAGTCTGTAACTCATCCTCCAGGGTCAGCGGAAGGGTGGGGCTGGAGGAGGCACTGCTGCTGGGTGCCAGCCTTCAGCCCCCCTCGCTGAATTACATCTGCCAGTGGTTTGTCGAGTGGGATGAGAATTCCTAGCCTACCTGTTACCAGATTTGCCCATCACCTTGGGGTCTGCTCATTTCTTAGGGTTACTTGCCTTGGGGGGCGGTTGTAATTCCATGAATGTACTGCTTGTGTTATTTGTGTTTGTATATGGAGCTTTACTTCTCCTTTCTTCCCAGTGGAACTATTCTGCAGGACCTGAGTTTCCCAGGGCTGGGTTCCTCCAGCCCCAGACTCAGAAACACCCACACATACACACACACATTCACAGATTAAAAGAGCATGTCTGAGCGGACCCGGGTTTATCAGCACTCTCATCTGATGACCCCTTATGCGTCCCTGAACTCAGCAGGCTGGGTTGAACATCACTTTCCAGCTGTCACCCTTATATGCCCCTGGACTCCACAGGCGGAGCACAGCAGCACTGCCACCCTTACATGCCACAGGTTCAGCACGTTGCTATCCCCACTCTCACTCTACAATTGTTCTAGCAGTAACCCCCTTGATGAGCAAACCCGACAGGATTTTTGGGCACTACAGGGATCTTTAGCTTCGGTAAGAGAAGCGTTGCTGTCGAGCAAGATAGGGAAGCCAAGCACACGAAGGAGTAAACGAAGTTTGGAGAGGGTTTGGCAACCAGCTTGATTATAAAAGTTATTTTATTGCCAGGTATGTCAAACATATGATACTAATAGTACAAGGGGAGGAAAAAAAACAACCCAGTTACAATATTACACGATTTCAGGTGGGGTATTGGGGAAATCTAGCCCAAGTTTGATTACAAAAGTCAGGTTTGGAAAGTTATACCTGGACTAAGAGAGAGAGAGCGAAAGAGAGAGAGATTGATCAAATTAGGTCTGAGGGAAAAAGTGGGCTTAACCAGGGGGGAGGAGGGAGGGAGAGAGAGATTGGGGTCTCACCACTCAGTGTAGCTTGAACCGGTCAAAGGAGACAGGCTGTTCAGCTTAGGGTCCGGAGTGCTTGAGACAGGCAGAGCCCCCCACGCGATCAGTCAGGAAAAGGTGAAGTCCCAGTGGAACTGATGCAGCTTTTGGATCCAGGCATCAGAACAGAGGTTTGAACTTGGGTAGGGGATGGTTTTTTTGCAGGGAAGAAACAGTGGTTCAAGGGAGAACACTGGGTTTGTTTATGGGTACACAGTGACTCAAGGGAGCATACCAGAGTTGTTTGGTTTATGCTGGACGATAGGAACTGATCATTCCTGGCTATGGGCAGTGTTTCTTCCAGGGAGCTCACAATGCAATCAGGCAGATTCAGTGTTTTGGATATCAATAACTAGAATGGGCTGATAACTGCTGAGCTGGATGTGTGCAGATGTGGGTTCTTTAACATCTGGAGCAGAGATCTCCCATCATGCTGTGCTTCGCTGATCCCTGAGTTCAGTGCGGTTCCTGTCTTGAAGCTTGGTTATGCTAATAGAGATGTTCCCTTGTTCCATCTTCGATGTAGATGAGGCTTTCTGTTCTCCAGTCGGTGTGCTAATCAAGATGCCTCCTTCTTACATCCTTAATGCAGATGAGGCTAGGGGGGCTGCCTTAATGCTGTCACCCTTGTTCAGAGGGATTTAGGTGTGTCTCCTGCTGCCTTTTCTTTGCTTTTGGTAAATCCGTCTCTGATCAGTTCTGGTTCAAGCAGAGGCGGGGTGGGGGTGGGATTTCAGGTGAGTCAGACAGTAGGGGTTTTGCGCCCTGGTTCCCCAAGAACACAGCTGACAGGTAACAAATTCCCCCCCCCTCCCTCCCCCGTTGATGGGATGTTAGCATTGAGCAAGTATCCCCATCACATCCTTACTCCGTGGTACCGGGTTTGATCTTCAATCCATTGCAGCTGCCGCATCAGTCGCTGAATCCAGCAAACCAGCATGACCAGCCCAATTGCTGGTCTAATTTGGAAGCTGACGATCACCACGGTGGGGTGAAGCGTGATATTAAAAATATCTCTTGCACTGGGGCTGCACCCAAGCAAGGTCTCCCACCAGGAGTGATGGCCGGTGTTTTTACTGTGGCTGTCAGCCTAGAGATCTCCTGGTTGTGGTGCTGGATCTCTCCCCAAGTTCTGAGCCTTCGCAGCTCAGCTTGTAAAGAGGGATGAGTTAATTGTCTCTTAATGGCAGGGAGCTGGGGAAACCTCCTTGTCTAGCTCCGGGCAGGCATTCAAATGTCCAGGCCATATAGGCACCGTCAACTGAATATCACAACTAACAATGGTGGTTACGTTACAGAAACCGCGATTGACATAAGATACCATGGGTTGAATCCAGTGTCCATTAATCAATACGATATCCCATCTTGTTCTCTCTCACACACATGCTTTACCAGTATAGACAAAAACCAATTCCCTCTCCTGGAGGACATTGAAGGAGCAGTGATACTTAGTCCCAGGCTGGGGGAAGGAGCATTCATCATGTTCCTCCCATGCTTGGTCTTCACAGATGTAACCCAAACTTTCTTTTCTCCTACACCCTTTTACACTCACTGTGTTCCACACCTTATCTTTCTGCCAGGCCCAAGTGTTACGGTCTCTGGAGTACATGACTGAGTTCTCATCAATCTCTAATCCCAGTGGGACCATTGGGTGGATTACTCTAATTTTCTTGCCTGCCTCAGTTATCAGGAATAACTGCAAGCTCTGCTGGTGGTGATTGTACGAAGCATTAACTAATCTCCACCAGGGCTGGAGGGCTAATTCTTCCTCCATTCCATGGTGTCGAATCAAGTGGAGTGCCTCCGTGGGAATTTGTCCCGCTGTGTCCTGTCGAATCATTCCCGTGATTATGTTCTGGGTGAGAGCCTGAGCTTGCTCACACGCTGAAGCCAATGAGACATTATTTTGGAGGGACTGTACCCCAGACATCATTAACCCTTCATTTCTTCCCATGAGTCCTTCCCACCCAGGAAATACTTTACCTATTAACTGCTGTTCCTCACTTCACTGTTTCAAAGATGCTGTTAATGGGGTTCCCATCTTCCCTGTGTTTTCTGTGGCATAGGACAGTTTATTAGCTAGAACTTCCGTATTTGCAGCATCAATTAAAGAAACTCCTGCTCCCTCAGGTGCAAGCCAATCACTTCATTCCCTTTTTACTCTATTTATGTGGTTGGCCCCTTGCCCCGTTTTTACTCATTCATCCCGACCCCTTATGGCTAGTTCCAATCAAGGGAGCACATGCAGGTGCAATGTGAGAGAGATTCCTGCCTTCTAAGTGGATTTGAACCTCCTTCAGAGAAGTCTGAGGTTGGAGAACCAATTGTTCCTGTTGATCCAATTTTAACACATGGGGTCCTGAAACTGGGGCTCTTCAACGTCGGAGGGGAGCCAGGTTTGTGATCAGAGGGTCGAAATTTAAAACTCTTTTTTTGTTGTTGGCCCAATTCCACCCTGTACAGTCCAGGCTCGTGGAATCCCTCCGAAATGGCAATGTGCCCATAGAATTTAAACCGAATTGTTGGCGTGAGCTTATCACAGTGTGTGTCCTTTAGTGGAACCACCCAGTCTGGGGGACCTTGCTGGAGCAGGTCATGTCCAGTTCAGCGGTTCCCAGTTCATCCTGGGGGAAGCCCAGACCTGGTGACAATGTCAATCTTCAGGTTACATTTAAAAATGGTGACGGAGCAAGTCTCCCTGGCTGTTGAGGGTGGGGCCGGGAGATTGAATCCCACCAAAGGGGAGCAGGGTGTGAGGAACGGTGGGGCTCTGTCAGTGCGTGGGAAGCTGCAAACCTCAGCTCCCGAAGAGCAGATGGCAGGGAGGTCTCAAAGAGCGGCAACAGAACCTTGAGAAGGAGTGTGTCTCCTGGGGCAGCCAGGGTAAATCATGAACTAGGGAGGGAAGGCGGGAGTGAGGAGTTGCTGCCGAGTTGCAGGGCCTGCGGTGCTGTGATGGGGGCTGGAGGGTGGTGGGGATGTTGGAGAAACATTGTCCCTGGTTTTCGAGTGCTGCGCTGCTCCCTGTCTGACAGCAGAGCCCATTCCAGCTCCTGGCCTTGGCCTCAGGCTCTCCAGGGGCTAAGCTCTGACACCGCAGAGACGGCCTCTGTCACCACCCCAGTGGCATGCCCGGGGGGGGGGGGGCAGCCTGAGGGGGGGTGCTGGCCAGACCCTCTCCAGAGGAACCCCCCCTCCCGCTCACATCCCTGGAGGCCATGCTGACCCAGCCCTTTGTCTCCTTGCCCCGGTGCTGGGCACAAGCAGAGAACTGGGGGGATCCCGGCTGCACAGAGGCCAGGTAGGGGGCCCCGGGGGCATCTGCCCGGCCCCTGTCACTCCCGCTCCCCGCCACAGATGTCGGTGGGGGGTGGCTCCGAGGAGGAAGAACCGGCTGGTGCCCCCCACAGGCTGGCGCATGGCGGCATGGCCCCCGCGGTACGCCACTGCCCCCGCACCTGCTGCCTCCACAGCTGGGGGCAGTGGGGGCGAGCGGGAAACGGACCCACAGACCTCCTCCCCTGCCTCCGCTGCTGCCACCGACGGGAGTGGGGTGCAAATACCAGTATTAGCCCCCGGGCGCCGGAGACCCAAGGTACGCCACTGCACCACCCTCCCGACAGCCGTGCTCCTCCAGGACTCGCGGGGAGGGTGCCCAAGGGAAACTGGAACTGTCTCGGCACAGGCCCGCAGCCCTTCCTCCTACGTGACGTGAGACCGGCCACCGAGCCGACCGCCTTCGCAGACGAAATGGCAGTGTTCTCGTTGGCCGTCCTACGGCGACTGCCCAGAGAGAGCTCCTAATGAGCACTGCGTCCTTGCGGGGTCCGGATAGCTACGGGAAAGGGTCGCAGGCTTCTTGTCACAGATCCAGCAGCAAACCTCTGCTTGAAGAAGGCGATGGAAGGGGCGGGGGGAAGGGCAGGGGGCTGGGGGCGGGGGGAGTCTGAGGACTTTGGTCCCGGGCCCTTACTGAGCTTCATGGAGTCTCTCTGTCTCCATCCTGCAATGCCTGGAGCTGAGAAGCTGCTGCTGCCTCCATCCCACGGGCGCTCAGAGGTGGGGGTGGCAATGGCGTGGCTGGCGTTTCCCCCTCCTGAGCAATGGGTCAGCAATGGCGATGCAGCGGTCACAATGGCCGGAAGCCTGGCTGGCAGGCCTAGGGCACCCGCAGACCTTTGCCCTTTGTCGAAGGCCAACCAAGCCCAGCCAGGGAGGGTCTCCCGCTGAGCCAAGGCCGTGGTGGACTGTCAGTTTGCCCCAGGGAGGCAGGAGCGTGGATTCAGGACGAGGCCAAGCACCGGTTTGGGCTGGTCTGGCAGGACCTGTTTGAGCTCCCTGGTGGAGGGTCCCTGACTGACTGACTGACTGTCTGTCTCTCTGCTCCCCGTTAGCGGTGATTCTGCCCACGATCTGGGCCTACCTGCAGACGCTCCATGCCGAGCCTTACTTCCTGGGCCTGGGCATCTCTGCCTTCAGCCTCAGCGGCCTGCTTGCGGGGCCCCTCTTCGGGCACTGGTCTGATCGGACCCAGCGCACCAAAGCCATCATCCTCTTTGCCAACGTGTTTGAGATAGCAGGTGAGTGAGCGGAGCGAGGCCGGCTGGGAACGGCTGCCGGGACGCTTCGCGGCTGAGAAGAGTCCAGCGTGGCGCTGTGTCCCTGGGAGGGCAGGGCTAGCCCCACTTATTGCAAGGGGTCAAACGTGTGGCCTAAAGTGCATCACCAGACTCTAAATGCAGGCCCCCGAGGCCCTGATTTACAGAGGTACCGAGCACCATCTCCTCCTAGGCGTCCAGGAGCTGGCGTCCAGTCCGGCCCTGGCATCGGATAAGTTCATTGTTAACCAAGCTCCAGTCGCAGGGTCCGATCTTGCTCTCGGTGACAACTGCACTGATGGCGGTGGGGCCTCGGGAATCCCCAGGGTGCATAGTTCAGCCGGCAGATCCTCTGTGGCTGGCGGAGACCCGGCAGCCTGGATCTATTCTAACATCGCAGGGGGAGCCTGCCGCGCTGGCAGCTGGCAAAGCACCCATTTGCTTCAGCCCACCAGCTCTGCTCCACAGGTGGCTGGTGTCGCTGGGTCGGCGAGTGTGGAGCCGGCAATGCCGTTTTAACGCGGGGACCCTTTTCAGAGCAGGATCACAAGTAACCCTCCTGCCTGCAACACGGGGGCACGGAAGCCGGGACCTTCGCTCCCCACATCTCTCCCCCTGCCTGGGGTTCTGATGGACTCTTTCCCTGCCCCCATGGGATGAGACCCTTACAGGTGTACGTGGGGTTGGCTATAGCCAGCAGGGGACAGCAATGCCCCACACACCAAGAGGCCTGCCTCTCGGCTAGCCCCACTCCATTCCTGCCTGGCCCAGCCGTGGCTGGCCGTTACTTTGCATGTTCCTGTCTCTGTTACTTGTGGTTTTTTTGTCCCCCCAATTGCAGGGAATTTCATGTATTTTATGGGTGTCTCCAAGTGGCTCCTGCTGGGCAGCCGGCTGGTGGCAGGTAAGAGCTGCTGGTGGGGGAGTTGGGGGCAGTGTGGATCTAGGCTGGGGGGTTCCAGATCCAGGCACTCGTGCCAGGAGCTTTCAGAGCATGCCCCATTTCTTGCCCCTTGTCTCTGGCAGGTGTTGGGACCGGAGCAGGCGCCTCCATCTTTGGCTATCTCACCCGCTCCACCCCCTCACAGGAGCGCGCCACCGTGTTTGCTGCGGTGATGGCATGCCGGCAGGTCGGGCTGCTGATCGGTAAGGCACCCCTGACAGCCCTCCCCTGCCCCGAGGGGCCGGGGCAGCAGGAGCTCCGCATGGGGGGGAGTGGTGGGCATGAGCTTTCCCGACACAGTCTGTGTTCAGGAGGCCCCTGTCCCCCACACCGGGCTCTTGGCCCCCTTGGCTGTGGAAAGGGGCCGCTTCTGGGCACAGTTTGCCCCTGACGGCGTGCTGTGATACCGGAGGGTGGGCACCAGGGAATGACTGGTGTTTCTCAGGTTGGGATGGGTGCGGTGCCAGGCCGGGGCGGTGCTGCCTCTCAGAAGCGCCGTGTGTCAAAGGATCCCCAGTGCGTGGCAGAGAGGCTGCTGCCTGAGGCAGCGGGGGTGGCTGGCGGAGCCTGGCGAGGGCGTGAGGGACCCCGCCGTCTCCTTCATGGAGCCCGTTTTTTGCCTCTCCCACCGCAGAGGGTGGGGCCGTGTGGCAGTGAGGGGCGCGCCCGTCCCACCCTCCTCAGCTTCTGGTTCTCCTCCTGGTGCCCAAGTCTGACCTGCCGTCTCTCTGTGCTCAGGACCCGCCTGTAACCTCTTCCTGCGGCTCTGTAACTTCCGGCTGGGACCCTTTGAGGTCAACAAATTCACCTCCCCTGGGGTGAGTATTCTGGCCGGAGCTCGGCCGCTGGCTTCGCAGGGCGATGCTCCCAGCCAGTGAGAGCCCCGAGTTCCCTGGTGGGGGGTGGGGATGTGATTCTGGGTTCTCAGGTGTCTCCGTCTGTCTGTGCAGCTCTTCATGTGCCTGCTCTGGATCCTGCTCCAGTTTGTTGTCGTGGCGATGTACTACGACCTGCAGCCCTTGCCCCATCCGCAGCGAGGGGTGGCGGCGTCCCAGGAGGAGGAGGAGGAGGAGGAACCGTTGGTACCGCGGGACGCTAGCCAGGAGGCAGTGGCAGTTGAGCGCAGCAGCTATGGCACCAGTGCCCCTGCCCAGCGGGTGCCCGCCGAGCCCCCCGTGGGGGATGAGTACCGCTATGTGCCCAACGGACACTTGGCCGAGGAGGAGGGCAGAGAAAAGGAGAAGAGCCCGTTCCAGAACTTCAGCGCCATGCGAGGTGAGCGCTCCCCCCACCCCGCCCCATAACCTGCAGCCCAGCCAGCCGTGCATGCCCCCATTCTGGCCTGGGCAGTGCTTGGGTCTGTGTGCGTCCGCCAGCACTCGGATGTGGATGTGCCAGCTATACTTACCCCTGCAGCTCGTGTACCATGCACCCAGAGCAAAGCGCCTGTGCAGGCCGCGTGACGGGCCTGCCCACGGTTGCCAAGCAGAGGTGTGGAAGGTGCGGGAACTGTGGAGCCTGAATGTCAAAAGTAGGGACTTAAATTATTAGTATTTATTCCAGTAGCACCTGGAGAACCCAACCGAGGTCAGGCATCCTATCGCTGGGTGTGGGGCACACACCTACGGAGAGACAGTCCCTGCCCCAAGGAACATACAGTCAAGACGGACACAAAGGGTGAAGCTGGGAATTTAACAATGGCCAGACTGGGTCAGACCAAGGGTCTATCTATCCCAGTGTCCTGTCTTCTCACAGTGGCCAATGCCAGGTGCTTTAGAGGGAATGAACAGAACAGGCCATCATCGAGTGGTTCATCCCCTGTTGTCTACTCCCAGCTTCTGGCAAACGGAGGCTAGGGACACTTTGGGCTGGATTATCCCTATTTTATCGAGGGAGCAGGGGCCCAGAGAGACGAAGGGCGTGGTTCCACTTGACATGGCCTTCAGTCGAAGCAGGATCCTTCCCCACCCAGAGTCCGGCAGAGCAAACTGAACCCCCAGCCCTGCAGTCCTACTCCAGTGCTTTAACCACAAGGCCAGCTGTGCTGTCCCTAATCGGGGCGTCAGAGCTTGTAGGGGAAAGGTGAGCAACAGGTTCCCCAAAACCCAGCACAGAGGCTACCTGGCCCCAGGTTGGAGCTGTCGAAGATTTATGGTCCCTAGGAGCACAACAGGAGGCCAAAAGCTGAGGGGAAAGGGAGAGGAATGGCTGAGTCCAAACATTTCCTTTCAAGACCTGAACTGCAGCCCCACGGAGGTTGATCAGCCTGCCCTGGGGCTGGGCCGGGAGAGGAATCTTGATGAACAAGCAGCCACAGTCCACGGGAGCAGCGCTAAAGCCCCGGCCAATCCATCAGCAGCACAGGGAGCCCGCGGGAGCGTGGCGGGATGCTGGGTGTCTGCCTTCTAGGGCAACTCTGGAGGGCGGGTCATGTTAGAGCAAAGAGTGCGGCCGGCAGACGATGCTGGGCTAGCAGGTATCAGGAGACCTCCTTGTGCTTGGAGGTGTGGAGAGCATCACGAGGGTGGGTGGAAGCTTAGGCCAGACTCCACCGACCGTTCAAAAGCCGAGCCGCTTTTTTTGCATCCTGTGCCTGTGGAAGGAGCCGCTGTGGTGCGTGGGAATGGAGACCCACCAATCCCATGACGCTGGAGGCTTTCCAGTCTCAGTATGTGCCTGGCTGCCCGGCGGCTGGCTAGCTGCTGGGACGTGGGGGGATGACACTCGCCGTGCCCGGCAACCAGGTCGGGACCAAACATCTGTTGCCATGGAAATCTCCATCCCAGGAGACCTTCGGGGCAGGGTCTCTGTGGGAAGGGGAGCTGTGGGTAAAAGCCCTGCCCATGTCCTCTCTTGGACTGGGGAGTGGAGGGCACGCAGGCCTGCCCCATCTCAGGCCTGGCATTGCTGTCTGGATTGGCTTCTTGCTTCCAAGGCATTGAGGGAGGGATTAGTTTGGGAGCCTGTTTTAACTCAAAGATCCTGCATCACCCTCTGGGTCTCCAGTCTTCTCCCTGCCCATTCGGGGCCAGGCCTCTCCTGTATTATCCTTCTCAGAGCCCCCCTTTGCTCATATGCTCAGCCCGGGGAGTGTGGGGGGCTCTCGGTGTCACGAGGCAGGGTCTTGTGCACTGGAGCCTTATGGGACCAATTCAGCTTTACTGGAGTGAATCCTTTGAAGCCCCTGGACTCACCCTGCAGTTACAGTGGTGCGGCCTGTCTCTGCACAGAGCGGGTGGGGTGCAGTGAGTGGACCCCTTGCATCAGCTGCCTCCTGCCCTATGCCTCCCTCCCACCCCATTGCACTGAATGAAGCAGGCAGCCTGGCATGTCACTGTGTCCTTGCCTGGTGCATCGTGAAGGCTTAACTGGCTTGGTGGGGAGTGGTGGAGGCGGCAGCGGGTGGCGCAGGGCTGATGAACTGTCTGTGCCTCGCCACGCCAGCCTGGCGGCTGCAGACAAACAATCACGACGCTGTGGGGCTGTCGTGGGTTGGGCCCCCGCCCCCCAAACGGCAGCGTAGGAACTGGCAGGGAGCTCTTTGGGTGTTGAGCATCCAGAGGGCTCCCTGGCCTGGCAGGCTGCGGAAGGGCTTGCGGGAGAGGGAGTTGGATGCGGTGCCAGCCACGTGGGAAAGCAGGCCTGGACTCTCCAGCTAGCGCTCCAGGAAGGCTGGGCTCTGACTGTGGAGGGGGGCAAGGCCCCCTTGGGCTCACACTCGTGTCCATCGGGAGCCAATCCCCAGTAGTCAGTGGAGAATGTGGCTCTGCTGCAGAGGGAGTTCAGGACCAGAGAAGGATCCGACTCTCCTGGCTGGCTCCCTTGCCCAGCGTGTCGGGAGGGCGTCTGGCTCCAGCGGCATCCCCTTTCCCTGCCTGAGCTGTGTTGAGGGGGCTGGGCTCTGCTTGGCAGAGGGCGGTGCAGGGGCATAGTTTGAGCATGCAAACCCTGGTGCTACCGAGGTTCCCCAGCACCCTCCCCGTCCTGGCGCTTTGCTCGTCACCCCGCCCTTCCCTGTCACCTGGCCGCCCGACGTAACAGGTCAGTAAGCCAATGTCTGCCCTGCCTCTGCCCCCAGTGGGAGACCGGGCGGGCGGGCTGGCAGGGGTAGCGCCCCCCTCCCTGGCAGCCCCTGACGTCCCCGTGCTGTCATTGCAGAGTACCTGCGGGAGGAAGTGGTGGTCCTGCTCACTGCCCAGTTCATCACCCTCTTCAACCAGACCGCCTTGGAGGTGACTAGCCGGGGGCGTGAGGGGAACTTCGCTCCATTCCACTCCCACCCGGATGGGGGTGGGGCTTCCCCATGTCGGAGACGCCAGCTCCTGTCACAGCCGTGGGCTCGTGGGGCGTCTCCTGTCCAGCCTTCTTGGGTTCTGGGTGTGGGTGGGTGGGTGGGTGGGGAAACAGGATCTCCTCTTCCCTCCATGTAGTGCTCTGGCCTCTACCAGAGCCCGGGTGGGGTGGGGTGGGATTCTCCTCTCACCTGGCACCCAGAGAGTGCTGGGGATCTCTCCCTGTGCCGAGATCTGCTTGTGGAGCAGGATAAGGGGAAGCCCAGAATGTGGGTTACCTCTGGGTCACACCCCAGGTTACCTTCAGCTCAGGGGAGACAAGCGGGAGCAGAGACCAATGCACTGGTCAGAGGAGCCCTCCAACGGGGGATAACATCTGGGGCAGAGCAGGGAGGGGACGCCCTGCGGGTGAGGGTCTGTACCTGCCCATCCCACCCAGAGGGGCTCCTCACAGCTGTGGATGGAGGGTGGGCCCTGCCCTGCCCACCCAGAGGCACGACTCTAGGTTGCTTTCCCCACCTGTCTGTGTCCGTCTCTAGACCATGGTGACCCCTATCACCCAGCGCTACCTCAGCTTCGGGGAGCTGGAGAACAGCATCATGTACTTCCTGTGCGGCATCGAGGTAGGTGAGACCCCGACGCTGGCGTCTGCACGGATGGGGATAGGGAGCGTGCGGGCCATGGCAGAGGCCCCCGCCAGACGTGGCCTGGGGCAGCCTCGTTTCAAATACACCACGTGGCGGGCTTCCATCCCACGGTGTGCGCACGGCCCGGGCCTTGTGATATATGGAGATCTGACACCCTCGCCCCGGCCTTCCTGGTGACCTGCCCACCCCCCTCTTGCCTCTTCTCCCTCCTTGGCACCCGTCAGGTATTTGCAGGACTTTCTTGTTCTCTGCCCAGGCTTTAGACGTGTGCACAGCCAGAGTAGAGGGTGGTCTAAGCCGAGAACCAGATTCAGTGCCCCTTCCCCCATTCATCACTAAGCCAAGCCCTGCTCTGAGTTATCCCTCCAGCCCCCATCTCCCCTGTCCAGCCCAGGCAGGGAGGGAGGCGAGTAATGCTGGCGTCCCTTCCAGCCAGGCCTCTTCTGCACAGCCCACAGCTGCGTCTGCGCTCCCCGTCTCTGGGAAACGCTGCCCCCTTGCAGGCGTCCTGTTGCAGCCCTGGGAGCGTTGGTGCGGATGGGGTTTTGTGCTGCTCCGCCTGCCTGGATGGGGCTGAAATGCCCTTTGCACCTGCCCGCTGGCTGTCCTGGTGCTAGCATGCAGGGAGGGGAGAGTGCCCAAAGGATGCCAGTGCCGCGGTGCTCAATGTGCCAGGTGTGACTGGCATGGAATGTTTCCTCTGCCCTTGCTCCAGCAGCACGCAGAGGGGGGCATCTTTGCCAGCTGTCTCTGTGTTTGGGTGGGCTGCAGGCTGGTGCGAGCACCTGGGGAAACCTCATGCCCCGCTGGCAGAGCACCTGTGGCCTGGCCCTGCCACGCTGCACGGGTCTGCCTGGCATGGGCCGTTTCCTGGAGCCTGCCTGGCACCTGCGCCAGGGCGTGAGCTGCCTGTTAGCCAGGCAAAGGGCAAGCGGTGATGCTGAGAGCATGAGTGGGGAGGGCAGACTGCAGAGCCCTGGCAAGCGGTGACTCCTCTGATGGGTGAATACAGGGCATGTATTAAGGAAGATGAATTTGAACGGGAAGAACTGCAGAGAAGGGAGACTCGGATGATCCCAGGAATGGAAAACCTGCCTTATGAGAGGAGACTCAGAAGAGCTTGGCTTGTTTAGCCTGCCCAAAGGAAGGCTGAGGGGAGAGACGATTGCTGGCTATAAATACGGCTGAGGGATACGTACCAAGGAGGGAGAGGAATTATTTAAGTTCAGCACCAATGTGGACACAAGAACAAGTGGATATAAACTGGCCATCAGCAAGTTTAGACTTGAAATTAGATGCAGGTTTCTAACCATCAGAAGAGTGAGGTTCTGGAACAGCCTTCCAAGGGGAGCGGTGGGGGCAAAACATCTCGCTGGCTTCAAGCCTGAGCTTGATAAGTTTATGGAGGGGATGGTGTGATGGGACAGCCTAGTTTGGTAATTAACTGATCTTTGACTACTAGTGGTAAATATGCCAGTGGCCTGCGATGGGACATTTGATGGGGAGGTTCTGATTTACTACAGAGAGTTCTTTCTTGGGTGTCTGGCTGGTGAGTCCTGCCCACATGCTTAGGGGTTAGCTGGTTGCCATACTTGGGGTTGGGAAGGAATTTCCCCCCAGGGCAGACTGGCAAAGGCTCAGGGGGTTTTCACCTTCCTCTGCGGCATGGGGCACGGCTCACTTGCTGGTGGATTCTCTGTACCTTGACGTCTTTAAACCATGATTTGAGGACTTCAGTAACTCAGTCCTAGCTTAGGGGTCTATTACGGGAGTGGGGGGTGAGGGTCTGTGGCCTGCATTGTGCAGGAGGTCAGACTAGATGATCCCCCCCTCACCTTACAGTCTGTCTGTGTGCTCATCTGCCCAGCGCTGGGGGCCGGGTGGTGGATGGGCCCAGGACACTGCTAGGCTGTGAGAGGCCCTATGTGGGGCTCACTCCCCCCCCCCCGCCCCCGGTCCCTCCAGGCCCCTACGCTGGGCCACCCCTGACTCTGATTGGCTCCCCCAGCAGAGGAAGGGCCCCCTTCTGACTGGTCTTTGCACCCGGACCGAGGCCTGGGGGGGCTGTGCAATAACCCAGCTCCTCTCCCCCCACTTCCCCAGGTGATCTGCGGCTTCTTCCTGGTGCGCTGCCTCAGCAGCCGCCTCCCCGACCGTGTGATTCTGGTGCTCGGGCTGGTCATCTGCAACGTGGCTTGTGTCTGGTGCCTGCTCTTCCTGGCACGGCCCCAAGGTAACTGACGGCCCCCGCCCTGCCTGGGCACCTGTCCTGCCGGGATCTCGGGTGCCTCTCTTCCCTCCATTCCCATCCGAGGGCCATCCCTTGGCAGGGGGCTGGGTGGGGGGCAGAGCCCTGGCATGGCTCTGCCGCGCTTTCCCGGGCCCCTTGTCTGGCTAAGGCTGCCCAGCAGGGGCTGGGTGGTGGAGGGGGTGGCAGGGGCTTGCCCGTCTACCGGGCAAGAACAGGCACAGGCCCTGATTTGAACTGCCCAGCTCACTGGCCAGCGTCTGGGGCTCTTTGCACGCCTGGCACATCCTCCTCCGCCATGTCTGCTTTGCTGCCCGCAGGAAGCTTTCCTGTCCTGCTGGCCGAGCTGGTGGTCGGGGTTTTCCTGCAGGTCTTGGGGCTCCCCTTCGTGGCCGTCTCGCAGGTCTCTCTCTTCTCCAAGGTCACAGCAGAGAGAACACAAGGTGAGCCTCAGCAAGGGGTCGTTGCCTGGAGCCGGGGTATGGTGTCCGCTTCCTACCCAGCCTGAGAGAGAGTGGGGGGCTCAGAGCCCCGTACCCCCCCTTCAGGCCCCTGTCACTGTCTGGTCTGGGACTAGGTGAGACGTCCCCAGAATGCAGAAGCCTGCCTGCCCGCCCCTTCTCCCTCCAAGCCCAGGTACCACAGTGATGGGCAGCCTAGATATGTGTGTCATACAACACACACGTGATCTCGGTGAGGTCTGCACCTCCCACCCCCTGCCTGGGGTGGTGGGGGGCTTTTCCTCCCCCGTTGTGCCTGGCTCACTCGTGCCTGGAGTTCTGTGCGAAGGTCCTGGCTTCACCCTAAGGAAAACCGAGGGTAGCAAGACTGGGAAGGGGCTTGGGCCGGGCATGACCCGTGCAGAGGAGGGTGCAAAACCAGGCACGGGGCGAAGGCTGCAGAAGGATCTGAGGGTCAAGTGTGGCCGGCTGTGCTTTGGAGGGAGACCGTTCTGCAGAGCTCTGCCCTGTGTCACGGAGCTCACTGGCTAGGACCCGAGTGGGGGGCTCTCCAAGGCCTCCCAGTGGGGTCTGGATCAGGTCCATAGTGAGGCAGAGGCTGTCCCCTCCCCAGCACCAGCTGGTGGTTACATTTCTAGGTTGCATTCATGGGCAGCTCTGCTGGTTTCTTTCCAGGAAACCCCCGGCCCAAGCAGAGCCGGGCAAAAGATTTAAAAAAAAAAAAAAAAAAAAAGCTACCATAATAGGGACTCTCTCTCTCTGTTCTGTCTGCAGCACCTAGCACCCTGGGGCCCTGGCCCATGACAAATAGTATTCAAAAGAGGCTGCCCTGCTTGCTGAATCAGGACTCCAGACTGTTCTTGGGGCAGCTCTTGCTCCAGGTGCCACCTGGCTGTGACGTCCATCCCCCGGGGGGAGTCGCATGGAGCTGCTTTGCATGCCTTCAACAGGTTCCAGACCATGCGTCTCCAGGGTCCCTCTCCCCCAAACACAGCCTCCGGGCTTCCACGCGCACTCCCTCCAGCACTGCGGTCTCCAGGCCGTACCGCCATCATCCTCTCCTCTAGGGGAGAGCGGGCCACGCTCAGCACTTGGCTTCTCCTCGCCGTGCTGCGTAGGCCCCTTAGATCCTGCCCCGGGGATGCAATGGGAACTAGCGGCAAGAGCTGTTCAAGTCGGTGTGTTTGGGGCAGGCTCCGTTTGGCATCGTCTGCAAAACCAGGGGTGTTTGCAGTGAGCACCTGCAGATCAGCCTCATTACTCCTTGTCCTGTATCCGTGGACGGGGAGCGCAATCGATCGCCGTCCTCTTTATACCAGCCCTGAACGTATGTGAAACCTGGTATCAGGCCCCCCCTTTTCTCTAGACTTTCTCAGGTTTTCTAAACCATTCGTCTTTGGTTCCTCCCCTCTCCCGGATTTGAGCCAGAAACAAGGCCCCCGAGTCCCAGGCCCATCCGCGTACACGGAGGAAGTGTTGTACGCCATCCGGGGGCGAGGGGCTGGGCACCGCTTGGGGAAGGGGCGCTCCAGTGACGGGCCAGCGCCATGGTCCAGCATGCCGGGGAGGCAAGGATGCTGGACTGCAGAGACCACTGCTCTGCTTCTGGGGCCCGTGCAGAAAAGCGTCTGGACCCCATGTGGCGGGTGACTTTGTTTTAGGGGGTGGAGGGAAGAGGGGGTGTTGTTTCTCCCCTTCTTTCCCCTCTCTTCCACTCTCTTTCTCTGTAGTCGTGCTGGGCTGGCCCACCAGTCCCGAGGCCTCAGGATGCCGTTCTCTCTGCCCCTTTGGTTGGCGGGATACGGCCTAACACCCAGGCAGCCTCCTGGGCTCCGAGATGGCCGTTATCTGTTGCCGTGGCGCCACGTTAGCGGTCCGGCTTCCCCACCCCTCGAACAGCCCTGTCCCCACCTGTGGAGAGGCTTCTAGTGTGAACGGAGCACGCCTGCCTCGGGGTGCAGGCCGGTGCCCCCCTTCCCCGGGTGTAATGAGCTGGGGGGACTCAGAGGGACCCTTCTGTGTCTGCTCCAAGACCTGACCCTCCTGGCGGCCGCCAGCTGCCGAGCTGGGCTGCATTAACCCTTTGTGTTCTTCCCGGGCTGTAGGCTTCAGCCAGGGCCTGCGGCGGTCAGTGGGGGGAGTGGCCACCATCCTGGGGCCCCTGTGGGCTGGAGGACTGACCGAAAACCTCTATGTCATGCTGGGGGTGATGATGGGCCTGCTGAGCCTGCTGATGGTGAGTACCCGGGGTAGCCTCCCGTCCCCTCCCCTTCCCCATCCTGGCAGAGCCGGGGCTCCGGCACCGCGGACCCCATGCTGATGGCTCTTCTGCTCCCGTAGGTCATGGTCGGGCTCTCGTACACTTACCTGGTGGAGCTGCCCAGGGGCTATGGGCCGGGATCGTCCCAGGAGGAGCAGCGCTCGTGACCTCCCACCCCTCCACGCTGCACCCAGAAGGACTGCACGGGTCAAAGCCACCAAGGTGAGCGCGGCCGAGCCCGTAGGCCCGATGGCCAAACAGCCCTGGGTCAAGCACACACCGAGGTGCCTGGGGAAGACCAGCAGCTCCTGCCTGCGGGGCTCTGCAGTCCTGCTGCTTGGCGCCGGGGGGTGCTCTGAGCTGTTTATCCGCCAGGCGCTGTGATAGTCAGAGGGGCTGTGATAGTCAGAGACGCTGGTTCTTTTTATTAGATGCTTTCATGGCAGAATATGGATGCACTTGCCACAAACAACCTTACCTCTGCCCTCCACCTTCCAGGCTGGGTCTCTAAGATAGCCCATCCCCATGACTTTCTCCCCACTCCCACTGGGAGCTAGTTAACCTGCAAACCACCACCACCACCTCACCTGCCCTTTCCAAGCCCCCTAGCGCCGTGCAAACACACTGGTGCGTACAACCACCATTGCTGAGGGAGCTCAGATAAGCAGCGGTTGCGTTGCTAGCAAAACCGTAGCCGCTCATTAAAACCAGCTGCTGTTCCAGAGGGCTGGAGGGCAGCGTCTGGTGGTCCTATATTTAGAAAAGATTCTAGGGTGCTCTGAGGAATTACAGCCCGTGGTACAATGGTTGAAACAATCATTGAAAGGTAGAATAATAAACCACCTGGAATTCTGTGTGTGTGTCAGTAAAATAGTGCTTAAAGGAGAACCAGTTAACACGATATATTTAGCCTTCCACCGGGCCTTTGACAAGGCCCTTCACAAGAGGCTCTGAAAAAAGCTAAGCCTCAGAAGGTGAGTGAGCAGGTTCTGTCATGGATCAAAAACGGGCCAAGCGACAGAACTCAAAGAATAGGAATAAACGGTGAATTTTCAGCTTGGCGGGAAGGCCCAGATCCTCAAAGACGTTTAGGTTTCCATTGAAATCAGTGGGAGTTCGGAGCCAATACGTGTGAGAATCTAGGTCAATGTGAACGGGGGGGGGAGGGGGATTCCGTCCTAGTCCAGTCTGGGACTGCTGTTTAACTAGGGGAGAGAGATGGGTTGTGAGGTGGCAAAACGTGCAGCGGCCACACGGTTATTTAGGTTAGTCCGACCTAGAGGGGGCTGTGCAGAACTTCAGAGAGCCCTAACCCGGGCGGAGGAAAGGGCAATGCAAGGGGCAGAGGTTCAGCATTGATAAATACAAAGTCATGCACGCTGGAGGGGGGAAACTGAACTCCTCGGCCGCCTTTCCGGGTTCTAACGTAACAACATCTACTCAGGTAAAGGCCCTGGCCAGCTCAGTGGAGACCTCTGCTCAATGTGCAGCTGGGGTTAAAAAAGCAAACGAGCAGTTAGGATGCATAAGGAATGGGCTAGTGAATCACACGGAGAATATTGTGTCAGCCCATCTCAGACAGGGGGGTGAGTGTGAGATGGGTGGGTGAAGAGAGCGAAGAAAATTGGGATTGTTACCTTAGAAAGGAGACGGATAAAAGGGGCCCTGATGACAGTCGATAAAATGACTGGATTAGACTGTGGAACTCCCTGCCACAGGAAGTTGGTGAGGCCTAGCATTTAGGCATATTCAAAGAGGGATTGGATGCTCCTATGGACCCACAAAATCCCCAGTTCTAATAGTTAATGCTGACAAAGAGTAGTAGAGGGCTGGATGGGTGATAATATCTTGGGCATTAAGGCTTAATTCAGTTGCTTTGTGTGGGGCAGATTATCCTAATCTGCTATTGCAGGGCTCTTCCACCTGCCTCTGAAGCAGCTGGCACTGATCACTGGCGCAGACAGGACGCTGGACCTGGCGATTCCTATGTTTGCCTTTGCCCTGCATGGACCAGACTTCCCCTCCCCACGAGCTGGGAGAGCCCATCTTCCCTTCTGCACCCTGCTCCCCTTTGACACTGGACAGCATCACTAGTGAATGCCCCCAAGGGTCCCGCCCTGTGCTGGGAGATAGGCCCCATCCAGCCTTGGTGCTGGGCAGCGTTCTGCAGGGCTCGCCCAGTGCGCTCAGGATCTCCCGGTGGTGTGGGAGGACAGAGGCCCCTGACTCCCCGCTTCTCTCCCATGCAGGTACTGCACTGGCTGGCACCGAGGGCTCGTGTGTCACCTCCTGTCACCATCTGGCCGCTCCCTTTCTGGGCAGGGCACCAGGGAGCAGGACCTGAGTTCACGGCCTGCTGCAGAACGAAGTTTAGCACAGCGGGACTGTCAGCACGGATGAGCCCACGCCCCTGCCCGTCTGCATTGGTGCTTATTCCCCACCTGGACTGGCACTCCCTACCACCCGGGGCTGGCCCTCGCCCTGCCTCTCCTCCCTCCAAGGACTGGCATTCCTTTGCTACTGGCCCCCTGCCCCCAGACGGCCCAGCCTTCCTTTCCCACCCCCATGCCCTGATGGGCACCAGCTGACTGCTCTCTGGGGCAGCGGGGAAGAGGAAGGTTGAAATCCCAAAGGGGGGGTTGGGGGGTGGAAGAGGGAGATGCACCTGGCCTGCAGCAGCTGAAGCATGCTGGATCTCTGGTAGACACAGAGCAGTTTGGATGGGGCAGGATGCAGGGGGCTCAGCAGTGGGGCAGGCCTTTGTTTCTGGCCCCGTGCCCTTCACTGGAGGAGCTGCACCCTCAAGAAGAGGGGGGGCTGCCAGCCCAGGTGGAAGATCCTGGCTCGTGGCGTCAAAGGGAAAGCAAGGGCGATAAAACTGCTCGCCTCTGCCCCCACCCTGGGTGTTGCCCAGTCCCCACGCTGCCCTTCCATGGGGCTCAGGGTGGAGGCTGAGCGCGTCTGCTGGGATGAAGGCCCTGCTGGGGGCTGGGCTCTCCCTGTCTCCATCTGTAACGGGTGTGTGGAAGAAAGAATAAACCCCAGCGAGGGGCAAAGGCTGGTGTGCAGATTCGTTCTGCCAGGGAGGGGAGTCAGCGGCACCAGGGGAGACAGACCTGCACCATGCGCGGGGCATCACAGGCATGGGCACAGGCTCTGCTGGGCTGGACCAGAGCCTGGGGCGGGCCAGGCGCAGCTTCAGTAATAACCCCCCCCCGAGGCTGAAGGGCGTAGGGTGCATGTCTGGGGCAGGGCAGTGTGCTCTGAGCTGGGAGGGGGCTGGGGTCTTTTGGTGAAGGAGGTGGGGGGTATAAGGGATGTCTCTTATTTAAATTAAAAACGCCCGTGGTTGCCCCTGACACGCACCCTCCACGCGCACAGGCCGCCTTTTAGCCTGTATTTCAACCCGGCCGGGGGGAGTGCTACCCTGGCACGTCGCTTCGCCGAGAGCCATGCGCTGGCACACGGACACTGTCACTCGTCCTGCCAGACAGAGGGGCTGCTGGGCCAAATCTGAGCGGCGGTGCAGCCGGAGGGGTGTGTGCGCACCTCCCACGGGACCCCAGCTGTGGCATTTTAATCCAGGGGGTGGCTGTGGAACCCCCTGGCTGGGTCTGTCTGCCCCTGGCTTGTGGGCTCCTGTCCCCAATGCGTGTCAGGGCTGTGGTCCCCATATGTGGGGGCTGGGGCCGGTTTTACTCCCTGCCGGCCTGGGGGGAGCTGCAGGCCAGGGTTGGGGGCACTGGCAGAGCGGGGGATCCCCGGGCTGGATTAGCAGGGGGTGCAGGCCAGGGTTGGGGGCACTGGCAGAGCGAAGCAGCCAGCGGCATGGAGCCGGGGCGCAAAGGTTAACCCGGCTAGGGGGCTGCTCTCCCAGCTGGGGCGCCCCTCCCCGTGCCCTCCCGTTCACACTCGTCTGAGGCTCTGACCTGGCATCCAACCCGTGCGGTTGCTAAATATAGCCCTGATAGCGGGGGTTTGGGGGGGAGGAATGAAGCAAGTGCCAGGTCGAGTCACCCGGTGGCCAGCCAGTAAACCGGAAAGTTGGCTAATTGGGCAGGGGGAGGGGGGCTGACAGTGGGTGACGTGCACGGCTCGGGGCTCGGTGGCAGGGCCGTGGGGCGGCCGAGCACTTGGCATCTGGTTCTAGAGCCGCGGGGTCAAAAGTTCAGCCGTGGCGCTTGCTCCTTCCTCCCCCTTAAATCCCAAATGGAGCTGGCGCCGGTTTAACCCGTCGTTGCCCAGCTGCGGCCAGGTGGGCTTGGCATAGGAGCCCCCCCACCCAGCAGCCTTGGACCCTGCCAGCCTGGCCTGCAGGGGGCAGAGCGAGACCCCCAGGGCTGCACCGGAGAAGGGGCTGGAGAAGCGCCCGACCCAGCCGGGGAACAGGCTCCCTTGTGTGGGCTGGGGATGCAGGGCAGGGCCGTGCATGCTGCTCCTGCAGTGCTGCCTGCGGGCAGAGGGGGCGCTGTGCGGCGAGGGCCCCTGCTCATGGTGGCAGGGGCCGGGAAGGGGCTGGTATCCCTCCTGTGCCTCACGCAGTCAGCTTGGTGCCTTCATGGGTGGGTGACTGGGGGCCCAGTGGCTCAGGGCTGTGGGTTCTGCCCGAGCCGAGTGGCCCAGGGGCATTGACAGAGACATGGAGGTGCAGGGGCTGGGGCAGCCTGGATGCCAGGGCGAACCGGGCTTCACTCCCCCATGCCGGTGCATCTGACCCAGAGACACCCATGCCCAGGAGTTCAGCAACCCGCCACTGGCCGTGGCTAACGTCCCTCCCAAGGGGCAGAGCTGGGGGGAACGAATGGCCGGTCCTTAGCATGGGGGGGCGGCTGGCCCGGGCCCCCAGGGCTGTGTACTGGGCACTGCGTCCCCATGACATGGAGGGAGGTGGAAATGTCGGCTGAGGACGCGGTGATGTAGATGAATTGTCTTACAAGCCGTCGAGCCTGGTGCCGGATGGCTGGTGCATTGAAGATGCAGCCGCAGAGTGTCTACCCCTGACAGCTGGGACGTCCCACGCAGGCGGATCAGAGCGCCTGGTGCTGTGGGCCGGAGCGTCCCGTGTGAGGGAGGACCAGGGAGGGGGAGGTTGCGGGGTCTTGCCCTGACGGCCGGGGTGTCCTGCGCGGGGAGGAGGCCGGGTGGCGTGGGAGGATTCAGATGCGCGGCCTGCGCGAGTTGGGTTCACGGCGGGGTCACCCCGCGGCACAGCTGCCAAACGCAGGGACGGCTCAGCCCAGCTCCCGTCCGCTCGTGCTTAATTCATTCGGACGTAACCTGCACTTTCCGTTCATTTCAATCACCATCTCGGAGGGCAGACCAGCCCCTCCCTGTTCTCCCCGCAGCTGAGCACTCTCCCGCCTCCTCCCCCCCCCCCACACACACACGGCCCCTCTGCTGGGACCAGGGCCCTGGCTACGCAGAGCCATGGCGCGGGGGCATCTCCGGGACCCCAGCCCCAAACCAGTGCAGCCAGCAGGTGCCTCCTCCTCTGGGGAGCCTCCTCCTGGCCGTGGGGTGCTCAGAGCTGGGCTTTGCCCCACACCCTGTGCACGGGGGCAACCGTCCAGAGCCACCAGTGCTGGCCCCGAGCAGACCAAGGGGGCAGCGAGCCCCGAGGGGAAGGGTGAGCGGTTAGGAGAGCAAGACACCCCCCAGCACGTGGCCTGAGCTCCCACCTGCTCCGTGTGGGCATCATGGGCCGGGCTGAGCCCTCCTCTCCCTGCCCCTTACAGAGGCTGCTTTCGTCTGCACGGTGCAGAGCAGCCGCCCAACCCGGGCCCAGCGCCTCGCCCCATCCCTGTGCCCGGCTCCCTCCCAGCCTGGGCCTGCTGCTCTCCAACCTGGAGGCTCTGTCCCGCCCTGGCCAGGCCCGTGGTTGGGAGTGACTCGCTTGGCTAGCAGGGCCGGGAGCTTCGACAGGACGTGGCCTTTGGCCCATGGGGCAGCAACTTTGCTTCCCTTTGCCCCGTTCGTGGGCCCAAATGAGTTTCCTCCCCCCCCCTCCCCCAACCGGCAATGAACCCAGCTGGCGCCGGTCACTGGAGTGTCTGGCCATTGGGCAGGGGGTGGGCAGCCCCATGGGGGACAGAGACACCCCCTTCCTTACAGGGACCCCTAGCAGCATGCTGTGGGCCTGGTGCCTGGCCTCCTCCCCAGAGGTGGGTGCTCTGCAGTTAGTCCCGTGCTGTGCAATGCCAGGCACAGGCTACCCAGGAGATGCTGGGATGGAGTGGGCAAGGCTGGAGGTGCCAGGTGCTGCCTTTCCATGTGGTATCCTTCCTGTCTCTCCGGGTACAAATCCCTCCCCCCGCTGATGGGCACACATCATCCCACAGCCCTGGCCGGCATGGAGGGCACCGTGTGTGAGTCATACCAGGGGGAACCACTGGAGGCTGTTTGGTTGCATGGGGGCTACTTCCCCACCCAGCCCTGCAATGGCCACTGGCCCATGCTGGGGACTGGTCCCCACCACACCCTCTCTCCTGTGCCCGGGACACTAGGGGCTGCCATGCAGACTGGAGATGGCTAGGGACAGGTGCCGGGCGGTCCCGCCGGCTGCACCGAGTGGGAGGGGGAGCAGAGCTGCCCCCGTCACGCTGCCCGTCTCGCCATGCCCACTGCTTCACCCCGGCAGTGTCTGTGCAGGGGCTAAGAGGTCAGGAGCTGCCTGGGGCCCTTTCTGAGCTGAGCCATGGCCCCCAGGCAGACCCCGTCCATCCTCGTCGGCAGCCCTGTCACCCGTGCACTCCGGCTCAGCTGGGCACGGCGGGAAACAGGCGGCCACTGAAGCCATGCAATGGGTGGGGGTCTCCCCGATCCAGATCTCACAGGAGGAGGGTCTGAGCCCCTGCATCCCGGGGCAGTGGGTGGGGTCTCCCTGCTCTCCCTCCCTCGTCCCAGGTCCTCAAGACGTGGGTCCAAGTCTAGGGCCCCGGCAGCTGGTAGGATGTGGGGCTCGCACGGCTCGGGACATCCCCAGCAGGTGGCAGCGTTGCACCAAGAATGGCCCCTCTGCTGGTCAATCAGCTGCAGGGCCTGGGAGCTGGGGCTGCCTTTGGGGGGCAGGGGTCCTGCTGGGACCTTCCCAGGGCTGCATCAGCCATCGCAGGGCCAGGGTCAGAACCTCACCAGGGGCATGTGCCATCGGCTCCCCCATGCGCTCTGCTCACCGGCAGACCCCACCACCCATCCCCTGGGCACACCTGCCTGGCCCATGCTGCTGTCATCACAGGCTCCTCGAGGCCATCCTCCCTCTCCACACACACACACGCACACACACACACACCTGGCACCATCCAGTCTTTAGGGAGTGGGAAATCTGATGTCCTTGCACTCCGAAACCCTGGAGATCCAGTCCTCAAGCCCCCATATCCTGCACCCCCAAACCCTGGGGATCCAGTCCCAGCCTCTGGCCCCTGCACCCCCCAAACCCCGGAGGAGGGTAGCTTTCCTATGCAGAGAGATTTTTGAATGTGCTCATCCCGTTGGCGCCTCCCCCACGCCCCCGTCGGTGCCACCAACTCGCCCCACATGAAGTGTTTCCCTTGAAGTCCCAGCGCCCGGAGTCACGGGATCAGGTGAGCCGCTCAGCTGCCACCTTAAACGTCTGCCAGATTCTGACCCTTGGAGTGGCGAGGAAAAGCTGGAAAATGAGCCCCCCAAGTCCCTCAGATGGCGAAGAAAACACCCCAGAGGTTTGTGTTTAAAAAGCTCAGGATTTTTACACGAATCTCCTGAGTTTTGCGGGCCCGACTTCTGGTCTTTGACTGCCACAGTGACCCTCACCGCCCCCTGATTGTCGCCCTGCTTTAACCAGCAGGGAGGGGCGCCTATCCCAGCCCCAGGCCCGGCTGGGTTCAGAGCTGCTGCCTTGAGGGCAAAGGCAGAACAACACAGACATTCAGCTGGTGACCCAGGGAAGTCCCCGTCCCCATCTCTCTGCCAGTCTGTCCCTGGGTAACCCTCCATCTTAGTCCCTGCAATGCCAGCCCTGGGTACCTCCATCCCTATCTCTCCGCCAGCCCAGCCCATGGCAGGGAGTCAGGGGAGCCGCTGGGATGCTGCGTCAGCCTGGTGCTGATTGAATAACGAGCTCCAGTCATCATGACAGCTGCGGCCTGGGAATGTGCCCTGGCAGCCCCCATCCATCAGCTGCAGCTGGGCAGGGCGGGCAGGGGTGGGAGGCCGGAGGGGCCTGGCACGCACCACTCAGCAGCTCATAATGGTCCTTGTAAAGGCAACAAGGCTGGAGAGTTATGGGGGGGATATACTGGGGGAGGCAGCCCTGGAGCCAGAGATTGAGAGACAAGGAGGGGGCTGGGGGTGGGACAGAGGGCAGCCCTGGGATGTGGGGCAGCGGGCAGGGGATGGGGCAGTGCCAGGGCTGGCGCAAGAGAGACGGCTGGCCTCTCGGGACAGCCCAGGTGGCGGGCCCAGCGCCCCAGGGAGGGCCAGGCCAAAACTCCAAGGCCCCCTGTCTATACAAGAGCCCTGGGGGGTGGGGGGGACAGCCCTGCCCACCCTGAACAGTTGTGCCCGCTCCGTGGGGGGTGAGTCAGGGTAGAACCCAGCCCCATGGGACTAGCCTAGCATCCGTGCCCGAGGAGAGAGGCCCTCTGGACTGGTCTCTTCTCAGGGAGCAGCCAGGGTCCCCCCACGTCTCCCGGGGCGGCGCTTTGAAGTGGTGCTCGGGGAGGGCTCCCCAGTGAATGGGCTTCTGTTCCCGGGGCCCTCTGATCTCCACCAGGTGCCAGAGTCCGGCCCTGGCCACCCCCCCCCAGCGCCTGGCCGGCCGCACCGTCAGCTCCTCTTGGTAAGGGCTGGTTTGCCTGGGAGCCAAAGAAAAGGCAAACTTGTTTTGCTGCGCAGTGAGCGGGTTGGACCCTGTGCGGGGGGGGGAGTGGGCTGGGCCGGGGGGTTGGGGGGCGGGGAGAGCCCCAGGGTAGCCAGGCCCGGCCTGACAGAATCACAGCTGCCATATGAGCATCCGCTGCCCAGCTGAGTCCACAGCCTGCAGCCGGTCCCGGGGCAGGGCAGGGCCGGGGGAGCCAGAATCAAGGGGGTGGTCCAGGGCAAGGAAGGGAGAGAGGAAAAGGGCTACAAGCGAGAGCTGTAGGTGGGTGTGAGAGCAGGGGAGTGGGGCAGGCTCCGGGGGAGTGGGGCGAGACCTACAGGCCACTGGCCGGGGAGAAAGCCCCCCATAGATTTAACATCTCCCATGTGCGCACGTGCTGTGAACTCGCTGCACGCCCTGTGTACGCACTGCACACGCTGTGTACCCGCTGCATGCTCTGTGTACGCACTGCACACCCGTGTGCGCACTGCACACCCTGTGTACGCACTGCACACCCTGTGTTCCCTCTGCACACCCTGTGTACGCACTGCACACCCTGTGTACCCGCTGCACGCCCTGTCTATGCACTGCACACCCTGTGTACGCACTGCACACTCTGTGTACCCACTGCATGCACTGTGAATGCACTGCACACCCTGTGTACCCGCTGCACGTGCTGTGTACGCACTGCACGCCCTGTGTACGCACTGCACACCCTGTGTACGCACTGCATGCACTGTGAATGCACTGCACGCGCCGTGTACGCACTGCACGGGCATTAACCGCAGGCACACGCGTGACATGCCTGCCACGCCCACGCAGGCTACTCACGCACGTGCTGCGCACACCCCGGCCACACTCACACTGCACACACACCTGCACCAAACCCGTGCCCACTGCGCACACACTCAGCCTCTGCGGGGCTGAGCTCCAGGCCACGTTCCCTGCACTGCAGGGGTCGCCGGGGAGGGATTGCCAACCTGGCACCTGAGTTGAGGAGCAGGAGGTGGAGGAAATTCAGCCCAACCCCTGGAAAAAGCACCTTCCCACCGCAACGCCCCCCGTCAGCACGAGGGGCCCCGGGGCCTGTGGTTCAGGGGCTTTGACAAGAAGATTACAAATTGGCTCTAATAGGCCCTTAACCTCTGCCCTCCATGGAGCTGAGGCCTTCTCCTCCACAGGAAGCATCGTCTTCCTGTGCAGAGAGCCCGGCCATGGGGGACACGAAAATGCAGCCATGTGCATGTCGGAGCCTCTGCAGCGCAGGTGGCAGGGCAGCTGGGAGAACGGGGTGCAGGGCCGGGCAGCGGGGAGCAGAGCGGAACGTGTTGCAGCCTGGGTTCTGGGTGCGTGACAGGCTCTTGGCTGGAGGGAGGGGTGTGCGGGGAGGATGATGGGCCGATGGGGATAATACAAATCCTGCTTGCCCACAGTCCCTTTCATACCAGTTGAATTAATAGACATAAGATGATAGCCAGGTTTATATCCACCATTGAAATGCAGCTGCCTCTGGGGTGGGACACAGCAGCTGTTTATGTAGGGATTCCCCTACTGGGCACTGAAATGCAGCTGCCTCTTAGCCAGGTCATGGCAGCTGTTTAACCCTGGAGCATCGCTCAGGGGCAAGTGTTCCTGCTGACTCCCCGCCCCTCTCCCGGCAGGAGCTGGGTGTCCTGGGGAGGGCTCCCATCCCTGGGCTGCCCCGGCTTGTGAGCGCGGCCACTCCGAGCTGTCTGTGGTGGGCGCCCGGGTAATGCCATGGCTCGGGTAGATCAGACAGGGCTGGTCACAGAGGTACCATACGCTGGAGCTTGTGGGGTCATGCCCATTGCTGGGCGCCTACGTGTGCCCCCTGGGAGCTGGCGGGCGGTGGGCGGGGAAGGGGGAGGATGAGGTTGGGGGCAAGGCAGCAGGAGCAGCCACCTCTGCTCTCCTAGCAGCAGGCTGGCCCCCCTCCCCCCCCCCCCATCCGGGCACCGTCTGAGCGTGGGCTGTGATGCTGGGTTGGCCTCGCCGGTCAGCCCGGGCCCTGCACCCGGGTCTCAGCTGGGCTGGCAAGCACAGGGCTGCACAAAAGCTGGGGCCAGCCCGTCAGCAGACTGCTTGGGGTGGGGGAGCTGGGGTCCCCCCCAGGCACGGGGTAGGGCCTGGCTGAGGACACAGCTCGTCCCTGGCTGGGCTGCCCGGGAACCTCAGCCTGGGTCAGTGACACAGCCCGGGGGCCCCGCTCAGCTCAAAGCTCCCTGAACCACCAGCTGGGCTGGTAACCCACTAGCCCCCTCCCCAATGGGTGTGCCCCCCTTCAGGATTCCCCCGTGCGCCTCACAGCAGCCTCCCCCTCCCCTGCTCCTGCTGCCCCCCCATGCCTCCAGCCCCCCTTCTCGCTGGGTGGGAAGGCAGGAGGGAAACTCTTGGATGAGGGGGCAGAGAGCACAAGCCGGGGCCTGTGAGGGGCGGCCGCTGCTGGCTCCCCGCCCAGCAGCGGCGATGGGCAGAGACACTTTCCACCAGTGCACAACCAGGAGAGTGACCCCCCGCCCCGGCAAAGACACAGGCCAGCTCCCACCCTCCCCAGTGATTCCACCTGGATCATCTCCATGCACTAAGGTAACTCCCCCCCTGCCCGGGGCAGAGCCACCTGAGCTGGACCCATGGCCATGGGGCATCACGGGAGGGAGAGGGGAGCCCTGGGCAGGGCAGCAGAGACCCCTGGCGCACAAGGAGTCACTACTTGCCCAGGACGCCCCCTTCCCATCCAAATGCCGTTGGGCTTTCCCCCTGCCCCAGGCCCTCAAGTCCCTCCCCCCCCATCTCCTCGGGGCCATTCCCAGACTCCAGCGCCCCCCCAGCCGTTCCAGCAGACACCACTGACTGCCCACAGAGCTGGTGAAAGTGACAGAGGTTCCTGGGCCGGTTCGTGATTGCCACCGGGGCCGTAATCCCGGCACAAATTAACCAGCCATCTGCCTAATGACCGCCGGAGCAGCATCCCGCCAGATGGGCCAAGACAAACACAGCAAGTGCCCGACACGGTCTCGCCTCACCTTTGGCGCCCAGCCGCCTTCTGCGCCCGCCTCTCTCATGGTCTCTTCCCTCAGCTGTCACGCTCCCCGCCCACTGCTCCCCTGGGCATGGAGGGGAAGCAGCAGCAGCAGCACGGGGGGCAGGGGGTGGCTGCCTGCCCCTGCATGGAGACGGGGCAGCACTGGGGTGAGAGCATGTGGCAATCATTTTTGGGTCATTCACCTCCCCCCCCATTTTTGTCATGGTCCCCTAGGGTGGTGCCCAGGCTGATTCCATCCCTGGCCCGGGACACTCACTCACAGGGGATTTGCTGCTGGGTTCCCAGCTGTGCGCGGGAGCAGGACTCGGGGACGTGGCCATCGGGTTATGGCTGCTGCTGAGTTTTCACCCGAGCTGAGCCGCAAACTGCTCTCCCGTCTGGCCCAGCTGCCCTTGGCTCGCAGGGTTTGTCCCGAGGGACAGGTCAGAGCGGGAACCCAATGGTCTAGCTGGAGGATTGTCTCAGCAGGAGTTACCTTCTCCTGGGGGCTTTCCCCTGCCCCCGAGTGACTGGGGGTCTCTAAGGAACAGCCAGCCCTTGCCAAGACATCTGGCCAAGGCTGGCCTGAGAAAAGTGTTTTAATGGACAGCTGGGGGGCTTGGGTGAGCCCCGCGCCACCCCTGGAGAGCATGGGCCGGTGGGAAGGAGAGAAGCTTAGCAAGCTGGGTGGATGGAGGGGGAGCCCAGAGGGTGGGAGGGACCTAGCTCGCTAGAGAAAAGCTCTGCAGGCTCTCTCTGGGGAGGAGCAGGAGGCTCAGGTAGAAGCCGGGGTCAGGCCCATGTGTCCCCTCCAGAGGGGAAGAGTCTGAAGGACCAAGACTCAAGGGAGATGGGGCTATGGGCCAGGATCCTGGGAGAAGAGCAAAGGGGAATGATCTCTTTGAGTTGGGAACCACGTCCCTTGGGGAGGAGCTGGGAACTGAAGTAAGACCCCAGGGGCAGCTGATGGATCTGCCTGTGTCTGAACCTGCCCAAGGACCCTGGTTGGCACCTCCAGGATGTTGATGCCCTGGAAGCAGGGGGGAGGGGGGAATCCAGCAGAATCTGGCCAGGGGGCTGGGTACCCCACTGGGCGAGGTGAACGCCCATGCTGCAAGGAGCTGCTCCAGAGAGGTGAGCCACGGCCGCGTTTCCTGCCGGCGCGGTGGGATGGGGAGCGCTCGTATATCCCCTCGTGCTTGGCATTACAGCCACGAGGGGCAGCCACGCCCTGCAACTGACCCTGCCGCTGGGTGCCAGTGCCCAGAAAGGAAGAAACCGAACCACCAGCAGCTGCGAGACAAGCAGGCACGGCACCAGCTCTGCCCAGCTAGGCCTGACCCGCTGGCACGTAGACAGCTGCCCGGCTGCTCTGGGTGGGAGAGCTTGCAGCCACTGACTAGCTCCTCGCCCCGCTCAGGCAGGACAGGCAGCGGGATCTCCACCTCCCGAAGGATTTCTGTGCTGCCAGCGGACACAGTGAAGACAGTGACGGAGAAGGTGCTTTGTCTGTCTGCAGGCAGAAGCTGGGGCCCTGATCCTGCCAAGGGGCTCTGAATACGTGCCGAGCACCACGCCGGCGGGTCCCGTGGCAGAATCAGGGCCTGTTCCTCTTCTTCTCCGGAGGCGCGACTGGGCTAACAAACTCCAGCTAACTCCTGGCAGGCGGCAGACGGGCCTGGGCGGAGAAGGGAGGAAACAGCAACTTGGTCTCAGCATCGTCGAAGTCAGCTTGCGCTCGCCACTGCCGCCCCAAGACCACGGGCGGAGAAGGAGAGGGGGGCGCCGGCTCTTCACACAGCGCGCGGAGGGGGAACATCTGCTCACCAGCAAGCAGGGGCTGATGAGGGGTTTGCAATCGCTTGCCCAGGCTCTGCCCCCTTGGCTTAACTGAAGCTGTGGTGGGCACCCGGGGACTGCTGTAACCCCCTAGGGTGCAGAGATGTGGGGCTAAACTCTCTAGCACTCAGCACCCACTTAGACCCCTAAAGAAGGGCCGGGGGGTGCAGAAATGCCAGAACCCAGCAGCTCCTATTGGCATGCTCCTGGGCCAATTTTCAAAGAAGCTCAGCACCTGACGAGCACCCAAGGTGCTGGGCACTGCTGGAACCTGCCCCCAAGTCGCACAGCGTGTGCGGGTCCAGGGTTTGAACCCGAATGGCCTGCGCCCAGCGGCCCGTCTTCCGCCCGGGGGGATGATGTGATAGTTGCCAGGACGGGCGGGTGCATTTACCCCGGTCAGGGCCGGATTTACACCTTGCGCGCCCCTAGGCACAGCATCTTCATCTCCCCGCTCCTACAGCTGACCGTTGTGTTTTGTGCAAGGGGGGGGTGACTGGGGAGAGAGGGGCTGGCTGGGCTGGCTCTGCATGGGGGGGCAGGGGAGACCAGTTCAGCCAGGCTCAGTCCTGAGCTCCGGCTTCCAGCCTGGCCAGGGGGCGGGGCCACAGGAGAAGAGGAGGAGCAAGGGGCGGGGCCAGAGTTCCAGTGCTCATGCGGGCCCCCAAATTGGCCAGGGCCCCCTCGGCCCGTGCAGTAATCCACCACTGTTTAGGTGCCCCCAGGCACCTGCCTGCTGTGGCTGACTGGAAATCCAGCCCTGATTCCTGTTGAGGTTTTGAACTCTCCGGTGGGGGTGGAGAACCACAGGCTGCCCCCAGCGCTGAGAGGGGGTCACCCCCCTGACTCCAAAGGAGTCCCTGAGGCGATGGAGAAGGGGGGGCGCGGTGCTGAGCTGCAGCTGAAAAGCAGAGGCCAGGTGGGGCGGTTTTGCCGGGGAAAGGGCACGGCACGCAGGGCGCACTGGAGCACGCTGGGGGATCGGCACTTGCCGGCAGAATGGAAGCCCGCCGGGACGAGGCTCAGACAGGAAGGTCAAACCACTTCTCTGCGTTATTTGTGCAGCTGGGATGTCGGCAGGGGAGAGAGAGCGGCACCACCACCGCCTGGGTTTCCGGAGACCGTAACACGTTGAGGGTCTCCCAATGCTCCTGGAACGCTGCCCAGATGGCGCTAACCCACCTGCAAATACTTGCCCCAGGCCACCAGGAGGCCAGGAATTGAACCAGATCTTCTGTGGCCCAGGCCCGTGGCCACGGGCTACCGGGCTTACCTTCGGTCTGGGATGGGCCGGGCCCTGGGGGGGACAGGAGGAAGGAAGGAGCCCCAGTGAGTGAGGGGCAGCGGGGACAGCATCACAACCCACCAGCCTGGGGGGGCGCACAGATACGGGGCAGCAGACCGTGCCTGTGGACAGGAGCAGGAGGCAGTGGAAGTGTCTGGCTGGCATCCCCTGGCTCGCAGACCGGAGAGGAAAGTCGCCCAACAGACGGGCATGGGGAGTGGGGAGAAAAGAGCACGAAGGCAGGAGAGGCGGGCGAGAGGGGCCCAGCCCAGCGTGGGGCAGAGAACAGCCTGGGCCCATCGCTCAGCACCAGGGCCAGGCGATCTGAATTGAGAGGAAGCCCCGGCAGCATGGCTGGTGTCTGAAAGGTGCCATCACAGCGCTCCTCCCTCCGGCGACCCGAATTCGGTTTAATGGCGGTGGCAGGTTGAGGCTGGGTGGGTGGCACGGGGCGCTCTGCCTTTTGCTTGCTGCGCCAGGCTCCCTCCAGCCCGGCTCGGTCCCTGGAAGTGGCAAGGCAGATCCAGGGGAAGCTGGGAGGGGGCAGCCCACTGGTGCGGGGGGCAGCCCCCCAGCCCCGCCCTGACACAGCTGGAGGAATTAGAGAGAAGGGGAAGCAGGGGAGAGAGAACCAGGGCGGTTAGAACTGAGAAAACCCGCTGGATCCCACCTGGTCCATCTCCCCGGCCCGGGGCCAGGGAAGGATTGGTCCCGACCGTCCAGTCCCCAGGGCTCTGTGGTGGGACACCTGGGCCGCTGAGCTGGGACCTGCTTTCCTCTCCCGGGATCTCAGTCCCCATCGTTCCTGGTGTCCTGTTGGACCGACGGTGGGCGTGCTTGCCTTCTCTGGGGACGGGGGGGCTGCAGGGCTGCTGGGCCCAGGGGGAGGTAGGACCCGGTGGCGCTGAAAGGCTGCGTAGCCTGCCTGGGGAGCCGGGCTCCTGAGGTCACAGGCATGTGTGAGTTCTTCACTTCTGCTTCCTAATTACAGCCCTTTCCGTGTGGCCAGTAAACAGCCGCGTCTTCTGACGCCTCCTGAAATGCATCCATGACCGAGCGGCTCTCTGCATTAAGCTGTCCGTTGGCATTGCTCACGCCTGGCTGGGCAGCGCTGGCACCCGCTCCCGTGGCCGGGCACCGCGCTCATCCCACCTTGGAAGGGCATGGGGGCCGGGGACCCAGGACCTCTGTGTTTATGGTTCCCCGTAATGAGCCCCCGCTGCTGGCACCGAGGCTGCGGCTCAGCGTGGGAACCCCCGTGCCCCCCGGCCGCCCCCGCTTGGCAGTGCGCTCGGTCCCCTGCCAAAGTGCCCCCCCAGCTCTTTGTGTTCTGCTTTTCTCCACCAAGGCCTGTTTTGTCAGATCGGCGGGCCCTGTCCCGGGGCCAGAAGAGGTGGCAGGGAGCTGTGTGAAAGGTGGCACCCGGACCACGTCCTGCTCCCAGCTGGAGGGACCTACCCTGAACTCTGCATGCCCGTCTCTTGCTGCCTTCTGTAATTCTGGGACGCCCTGCTCTGTGCCACCGTAACAGAGACACGGCCCGGGCAGTGCCAGCTCTTCTCTTTCACTAGCTGAGCCTGGGGAGCTCTGTGTGGCATGGGGACCGCAAATCCCCTCCCCAGAACTGGGGTCCCTGGGCAGGGGCTTCTGCCCGCAGGGCTGTCCCAGACCCCCCTTGGCCCTGGCAGGGAGAGGAAAGGCATACTGGCTCTGCCCCCAGGATTAGATCCCAGGGTCAGCAGAAGCAACCCTCTGGGGAGACCCTGCCTGGCCTCCTGACACCAGCCACCAGAGAGCGTGACCAGCCGGTGGGGCTCAGCGAAGCGCCGCGGAGCCGCTCAGGGCGGTGGAGGCATGAAACAACTGAGTCCATCCAGCTCGCTACTGCACGAGAACGGGGAGGGACCTGCAAAGCCATGGGCAGGGTGTGAGCACGGGGCAGGGAGAGGCAGCGCTGGGGTGAAACCAAGGGGGAAATTTAGATGGACTATCAGGAAAAATGGCTCAACGGGGGGGGAGTGGAGCTGGCCGGGAATTGTCCCCCAGGGAAGGGCAGGGAGCCCTGCCACGTGGGATGTTTAAGGTTTGCCTGGGCAAAGCGCCGGAGGATACCAGGCTCTTCATGCCCTCCCAGTAGGGGACTCTGCAGTGCAGCGTGTGGGCCCTGGCCGGTTGGTTGAGGGAGGCCGTGCTGACCAGCTGGCAGTGGCAGGGTGGGTGGGGCTGACACCCCCCAACTTCTGGGCTGAGAAAGGGGGGCTGTGGAGGGACTGGCTGCCTGGCGCGTGGGGGCTCGAGCAAAGCAGCCTTGATAAACCGGCTCATCTTGCTAAAGGGCTGGGGGAGGAGGCAGCCCCATCTGGCGTGGCCCAGGCAGCCGCAGCCTGCCCGGGATTTATGGGTTCGCTTGGGTCGTTACGGCCCTCTGCGGCGCTGGGAACAGCTTCTGAGGGCGGGGGCTAGTTTGTTTCCCGTTTGGCTAATGCCCTCCCGCTGTCACTGTGTCCGCGCAAGGCTGAGCAGGGCCATTTGTCGGAGCAGTGACATTCATGCAGCCGAACAGGCCCTGCCACGGCCATATGTCAGCCACGCGGCAAAGCACACAGCAGAGGGAGAGGGAAGGGACAGGAGTCAGCTGCTTGGGAACTGGGGGCGCTGTGGGTCGGGAGTGAGGGGCACTGGCACAGCCAGGGGGGAGCCCAGGACTGGGATAGCAATGCCCAGTGAGGAGAGAGCCCCCCGGAGTGGGGCCAAGGCCCTGTCCTAAGTGAGCATGGCAAAATTGGGGGTCGAGCCCCCCCCAGGGATCCTGGGCCCAGCCTTGTCGGGATTACAGGGACTCTGCCTTGCAGGAGAGGGGACGGGGGGGCCTTTGGGGTCAGGCAGGACTCTGGATAAAGGGGGTAGCACCAGCCCCCTTGGGCTGCTGGGTGAGAGAGCGGGACGGGGGGCAGGGCTGGCCCGAGATGCCTGGGGGACCATGCAGCTCCCTGCCCACCTGGTACTGCCCCTTACACGCCAGCGAGGCCCATGCTGCGGGCTGCCTGTTGCTGGACGTGCAGGGGCCTGGTGTGTGGGGCACACGGGAACCTACTTCACCCCTGGTATCCGCCCTCAAGTTCTCGGGGCTCCACCCTGCCGGGGCTTTTGGGGGCGGCCCTGGGGCTGCTGCGCCCGGAGCGGGACGTGGAGCAGAAGAGGCTAGGGAGATCTGGGTGAGTCTTGCCCAAATGAGCGCTGACGGCCCGAGTCCCCGGTGCCCGTCCGCCCCAGGCGTCGGTCACGTTCCCTTACCGGTGGGGAGTGGGGGGGGGGTGACGGTGCCAGCCGAGCCCAGCCTCTCCGGGTGGTATTGGCCTGTGGGCCCCAGTGAGATGTGGGGGAGCTGTTAACCCCTTCCCCCCCTGCCGTCGCTCCGGCTGGGTGCCCTGCGAAGAGACATGGCCTGGCCTTGGGAAATGTGAACTCCACGCTCGTGGCTCTGCATCCCCAGGCGACCCACCGGCTCTGCCCGCCGGGTCACCGCGTGTGCTGGGAAGAGGGGGGCAGCCAGAGCGGGCAGCTGGGGAATCAGAGAGCGAGCTAGACCAGCCCGTGCCCTCGCCCCAGCGGGCTCCCCAGCACCCACCACCCAGGGGCCCTGGCTTCTCCCGCCCAGCGCAGCCTGTTTGGTGAAGGGCCTCAGGGCTACGCCTCTCTTTCCCACTTGCCCGAGCTGGGTCTGGGCACCCCTAGCTGTGGGACGTAAGGGAGCCTGGCCGGCTGCCGAGGCTCTGTGCCACGCACCAGGCTACACAGCCCAAAGCCCTGGAGAAGACACTCGCCTCTGCCCTCTCCCCCGGGCAGGGCCTGGCTGGGACCCGAGGGCATCTCTGGTCCCGATGTCCCTGGCTTGGGCTAGCCAGAACCTGAGGCTCCCTCTCCAGAGCGGAGCTGGCAGCCGGGCGTCCCCGGCACTTGCCCCTGTCGCTGCTCATCAGACCCGTTTGCGTGTCTCCATTTCGGATTGGGTGCCGCTCAGAGCTGGCAAGCGTCTGCCCCGCTCCTGGGCTTAGAGAGGCTGAAAGGGGCATCGGAGGTGCCTCCTCAGCAGAGAGCCTCCTGCTACCCCTCCTGGCCCTGCTCCCCCATTGTGTCTCTGACAGTCCCGAGTTCTTCCCTGGAGCCCTTCTGGCAGCACGACCTGCCCTTTGCTGCTGGTAGCCGTGGCAGTGGCTTCCTCCACTTCCCCACCTGCCTTGCAGGCTGCTCCCCCTCCTGGGGCACCTTTATGATGATTATTAATCGTGTTGGTTATGCCCGGGTCAAGGGACCAAGTTGGAGCAGGACCCCAGCGCGCTAGGCGCTGTACAAATCCAGAGCAGCAACAGTCTTGGTCCCAAATAGCTTATACGCTCAATAGAGGAGCCGGGGCAAGGACAAGGCATCCTGCAAAGCGGAGCGATCGAGGTGGTGATGTCAGCTGGCCCACGGGTGCCAGGATGGGGTGGGGGTTTGTTGGGAAGGGGATGAGGTAACCAAGCACAGGGAGGGGACCCAACCCTTGGCCCCTGCTCTGAGGAATTGCCAGCTGGCTCTTGCACTTTCAGCCCAGTGCCTCTGGCTCCTGGCGCTCCAAATCCTCCCAAGCAGGGCCGGGCGTTTCCAGCTGGCACGTGCCAGGGCTCAGGAAGGAGCTGTCCCTGTGGATCTGGTTCCCAGGCCCCCACGCCTTCAGCCAGCGCCGCTGCGGGGCCGCGGCGGAACAGCGCGGAGCTGGGAAGCTGCCATCTGACAGGCATGAATGTTTCCGAAGCCTTTCCAGCCCTCAAATGTGGCCCGGGGCCCTGGCGGCCACTGCTTTCCCCAGCTGGAGCCTTTCTCCAAGGGGGAAGGAGAATGTTTGTACTCCGGCTAGGAACCTGGGCCAGCGCCGGGGAGGTGGGGAGGGACAGGGCTGCGTGAACGCTGCAGCCCCAGCCAAGAAACTTTCTCTGCTCGTGCTGCCAGGAGCCAAGTAGAAACATCTGTCCAGGAGAAGCAAGGCTGGGGGGCTGCCCAGCGTATCGGGGGGGCGTCCTTGCTTTTCAGAGTCTCCTTGGGTCTATCCTGGGTGCTCACAGCCCTTCCGGCTCCTGCTGGACTTGAACACTTTACAACAGGAAGAATAACCACACCCTGGAAGAGTGCGTCACCAAGATCCGGGGGTCACTTTGCCAGCCTTGGTCACAGCCCTGCCCCGCCCTCTTTCCTCCACCGTGGTGCCTTGGGGGCCCACCGGCCTCACTGTGTCCTCTCCCCCCATTCTCAGATAACAGGCAGATCCAGCATCTCCAGGCATTTCAGCAAGAGCCTGCTCCCTGGGGGTGGAAAGGCCCATCTAGACCCTGGCTGCAGCTCTCCCAGTGAAGAATGCAGCTGAGTCTGGGGTGTGTGTGGCAAGGAGGGGAGAGAATTCTGCATGTGACAGAGGAAAAGCCAAGCGGTGTCAGCGCTGGCCTCTTCAGTGACCATCACTAGCCCTTCCAGGCTGTGTGTAAGCCCTGAAAACCTCTCTCCCCCCCAGCAGGCTGTGCCGGGTCTTCTACAGTGAACCCAGGCTCCATGCCCTTTCCAAAGGGCCCCGTACCCTTCTGGTGCCTGTGAACCTTCTCCCCCACTGCCACCCCGCTGCGTCCAGGCATGGCTGAGCTGGTTCCTGACGCCCCCACCCACTTGGGAACTGGGGTGGAAGCGTGATTCTTCCCCGTGCCTGCCGGCGAATTGTCTGCAAGTGGATGGTGAGTTTCCCCAGGGCGGCCGTTCTCTGGCGAGGGAACTGCCAGGCCGAAGCGAGGCAGAAATTGGGCTGGTTTGGATAGATCTCACCTGGTGAGAGCATGGGGCAGCTCCACATAGCCCCGGCCCTGTTGGGGCCCTCCTGCGATGGGAGCAGCTCCCAGGGTTGTTTCTGGCCCCTGCCAGGATGACAGTAACTGAGAATCTGGGTTCCCAGGATTAGGAATTCCCGTTCCAGGCTGTTGCGAGCTGGTGCCTCCCCTGCCATGGGCCTGATCCCGCCCCATGCCCCCTTTGTCTCTGGCCCCCTCCCCCTGAACTTTACTCACCAGTTACCCCTGGTTTCCTGCCCCCCACGTTCCAGAGGACCCCCCCCCATCTGTCAGGCTGCAGTTCTGAGCTGCGTGCTCTCAACTAGCCGTGGCGCCAGCTCTCCCCCGCACCCTGCTCGCACACGAGGCTCTGGCTGCTGCACGGCTCCTGGCCTCGCCCGCCCAGCCCCGCCCACCTGGCATGGGGTGACTCGAGGGCACGGGCTGGGTTTTCATTAGCGCCCTCTCTGCAAACTGCCGGGGTCAGCGGGTGCCTGCAGCGCCCCCCCCAGGCCACGGGTACCGCCACCGGCTCTGACCCCGCGCAGCATCCCCAGGGAGCCGGCAGCGATTTCTCGGCATTCCTCTGCACTTTGGTGCCCGCGAACACTCAGGGTAAATGATTGATGATGCAGCCAAGAGCTCTGTGTGGGCTTCACCCCCTCAGCGCTGCCAAGGGTCACAGACCCGGCCACAGAACCCCTGTGCACTGCCAGCCCGGGGCTGCCCGACACATGGCTCTGCTGACGCCCCTCGCTCCCGACCCGCAGCCCCCAGCTATCCCAGCTCTCAGCACTCTGATTAGTTAGTTAAACTCTCCTACGTTCCCGAGGCTTTGCCGGGTCGGGGGCTCCCATCAGAAATGTCGCCCGGGTGGCCTGGGTTATACCAGGGGGTCAGGACATCCACGGGCGCTATCCTGTCTTATGCAGAGCCAAGGGCAGCGCCCGGGCACAGGGGACAACAGGAGGGCCCGGCCTGCTGCCATGCCCTGTGTCTGCTCTGGAACCGGGCTGTCACGCACAAGGTCCGTGTCCCGGCTGGGGCGGCTGACGGGTGCCTTATGGCATGTGAGCCTGTTACCCTGCTTCTGGGGACCTCCCCCAACACTGCCGCGATGGCCACGCAGCTCCCCGCAAACACCCGCCAAGCCCCCGCCCCCTCCAGAGCCCTCCTGCAAACTCTCCTTGCCCAGCACCTCACACTGGCTAGCGCTGCTGTGCTGACATTACAGCCGCTCATTGATTCCCTCGCCTGCCCCGTCCAGCCGGCCGTATTCATCTGGCATCGCTTGTCTTGGCCTGAGATTTCCAGCTCTGTGGGGCAGGGCCTGTCTTTTTGCTCTGCGTTCGTACAGCACCAAGCACAGTGGGGTCCTCAACTATGGCTGGGGCTCCTGGACGCTACAGCCCTACAGAGGCTACAGAATAACACAGCAGGGCTGGAGGGGCCCGAACACACCTGCTCCCAAGGGGCTGGTGTCCCAGGGAGACTCCGGCTGCCTCAGAGACGCAGGAGAAGGACCCATCTCACAGTCTGTAGCCGAGGAACGTGGCTGGCAGAGAGATGGGGGAAATGGGTCACGGGCTGGACACAGCGACGGCTCTCCCTGCAGCAGGGCGAGGGAGCGAGCTGGCACGTGCTCTCTGCATCGGGGCCTTGGCAGAGGCTCCCCTTGACTCCCTGGTGCCCGGGCTGGCAGTGGGCACCGGCGCTGCAGCGCCATGGCTGTCGGGTCCAGTGCATCGTTCAGAGCAAGCTCTCCCTGCGAGCTCCCGCCAGCGTCCTGGGGAGCCCGTGCCGGCGATCGTGGCTCTGGCACGCAGGCTGGGCCATCCTTGAGAAGATCCAGCCAACCCTCTATGGGTTGGGAGGGGAATGAAGCAGGCAAGCTGCAGAGAGGACCTTCCAATTACACTGGAGAAGCAGGTGGCATGAAAGGCATGGCGTGGACCTGGGCAGCTGACCCAGATTCTGGGGGGCAGGGCGGGTAGCACCAGCGGGCACCGGCCGGAAAGTTGGAAGGGACCTGGCACAGCTGCAGTCGAGGTGGTTTTGCCGTCCATCTGCTAGTGCATGTATTGCTGCCACCACGCCAGGGACTCACAGCGACATCAGCCTGCGTGGAGATTTCAGAGGCTATAAATCCAGGGCTGTGTGTGGCGGACTCTCCCGGCTTGGCGGGGTCTTGGATTCCTCAGCTGGGGTCAGAAGTTTAGCGTGGCTGAACCCATGCCAAACGAGCCGGGAGCGCGGCGGAAGCAGCCCAGGGATTGCTAAGGAGAGGTTACCCGGATGCCAGCATCGAATGCCTGCATCGGCCACACTCCAGCCAGCCGCTGGTCAGGTGCTGTGGGAACTGCCCGGTGCCTAGGGGACGCGGCGCTGAAAGCAAACAGCTCAGGAACCCAGCTGCAGCCTCGCCAGGGCCGGAGGGTGATGCTCTGGGTGACTGCATGGGGTAAGACGTTTTCTCAGTGCTCGGGGGAGTATCAGAGCCAGGGGAGGCCAGCTGGCTTGGCAGGGCATCCCCAAAGATCATGGTCACCACAACTCCCCCAGCTCCCTAAGGCGTCACTTATGTTCTCCCTCGGCCCTTCTGGCTTTGGTGCCGCACCCTCGCCATGGCCTTCTACGACCGAGGGAAGCCTGGACTGCGAGAGAGACGGGACAGAGCTGGAAAGCAAGTGCATGTCTGGCCAGTAGCCTCCGGGGTGCTAATGCCCCGGCCGGGGCTAGTGATTTGTTGATTCGGTTGGTGAGTGACACACAGCCCGGCTACCTTGGCATGGAGGCCATGGGGAAGTTGATGTGCGAGAATCAAAGGGGAAGAGCTCCAAGATCAGGGGTGGTGGGTCTTGCCAGCCCCTTTCTTCCTGAAAACTCTCAGTTCTGGCCGATCTCTGGCCTGGCCGATCTGCCCCTGCACCTGAGTTGTGCTCTGTCCCCAGGTGGCTCAGCAGAACGATCCGTTCCAACCCGCACGGAGCCCTCGCAAGGGAGACGCTCAGTCCCTGGCTGATTCCTTAACTCCCTCCGTCCCGCCAAGGGCGTCCGCAGCCTTTCCAACGCTGGGGTGACCGACAGCTGCGTCGGGGTCGAGTCACGGGCCCACGGAGACCTGCAGGCGGCACAGAAGAGGCACAGGGCGGTCGGCTGGGGAGAAAGGCAGGGTGTGAAAGCAGGATGAGCGGCGCTAGCTCCCAGTTGTGCCCCGGGGGCCGGACAGGCTCCTGCAAACTCAGCCCCGTGGGCACCCAGAGTGGGCTCACACGGCGGAGACAGCTCGGTCGGCGTCCAGCAGAGTCTTCGGAAAACCGGCTGCACGTTCATGCCCTGGCCCTGCGGGTGAGGCACCTTTCGGTCCATTCCCGGGGTTGGCACAGATCCTGCTTGCCATGGCAGCAGCTTTGTCTCCTGTGATGCCTTCCCCAGGGTGTCTGGAGTGTGGACCTGGGTGGGGTTATGGGGGAGATTCTCCTGGCCCCATAACCCCCTAGAATTCCCAGGCTGAGTCCCCCAGTCCTTCCCACCCCCCTGCACTGGACCGGTGCCCAGAGCAGGAATTTGCTCCTGTCAGTAAAGGTGTGTGGAGCTCAGATGTGGCTGGAGGTTTTGGTTTTCTGATTTAATTGTTAATTACCAAGCCAGCTGCCCTCTGCGGGGAACTCTGGGACCGGGGGTGCCCACAAATGCCCTCGCCACTCGCAGAGGATGGAGTCCAGATGGCAGCACGGCTCCAGCAACGTTAGAGCCTCATCAGCAGCACCCCCCTAGGGCTGGGGGTGGAATGGAAGCTCCCCCCCTCCCCAGGTGACACCCAGCTGCAGGAGGAGGTTCGTGTCCCCGTCGGGAGGTGGTGGCACCGCATGGCATGTGCCCCGGTGTCCTGGGGCGAGCGGGGCTTAGCGCCAGGCCTGGCCAGCGCGTCGCAGCTCTGTGGGCATTCGCGGAGCTGGCTGGTCCCAGGGAGCTCGGATTGGAGCCAGGCAGGAAAGTGCCTGATTAAGAAGGAAACGTTAATTAATCCTCTTTGCCGGTGACTGAGTCCTTTGGTGGAAGCTGCCTGACTCGCAGCCAAGCCACCGATCACAAGCCCTGCGCGGGGCCCCGCGCGCCGACTGGGGCCGTGTCACGCCCCCACGAGACGGCAGCCAGGATCCAAGGGCGTCCTTGGCAGGGCCCCTTCCAGCCCACCCTGGGGTGGAGAGGGGACCAGGCAGCACCTTCCTGCAGTCCTGGGCTGCACCCCCTGGAGGCCCCAGGCTCCCCTTGCACCAACCTGCTCCCCCATCAGTGTTAGGGGGTCCCTGCAAACTGTGCCCGGAATTGCTCCAGGGCTGCACAGGGGCGGCCCTGCCCTGGGGGGCTCCCTCTGCTCCTTGAAGTGTGGGAGAGTCCAGCCAGCTCTCGGGACATCGGCACGTGAGCCGGCGATCTCGGCCACCGTCCTCTGCCTCCAGCCTCCTTCTCTGCACGCACCCAGCAGAGGGGGGGTACCTGGGCTCCCACCAGCACCCAGTCCCTTCACACTCCACAGCCAGTGGAGGCCGGGGGGGATCCAGGGGCCATGTCCTCTGGGGCACGCACAGAACAGAGCCCACCGTCCTGCTGCTTGGCCCTGCAGGCACCTCTGATGCTGCTGACCCAGCGTCCCCGGCAGCGCGGGGCCGAGGACCGTGCTGGGGGATGGGGCTGGTGGGGGTGGCAGCTCGGCAGTGCTCTGGCCCCTTCTCCAGCCCAGGCGTGGGACTCTGCCCGTCTCCTTGCGGGCGGAACCCAGTGGGGATCCCAGGGCCAGCCTCCTCGTCAATGCAGATGGGAGGCTGCCCCGGGACCCCGGCACTCGGGGCCCTTTATCCACGCCTCAGCCAGTGCTGCCCCCATCACCCGGCAGGGGGCTGAGGAGCAGCTGGCTGAGTGCGGGCAAGGCAGAGGTGACGCAGATGGGCAGAGGCAGCTCACCCCGCACGCACGTACCCAGGGCGTGCGGGCGTCCGGCTAGGCCGTGCCCAGGATCCTGGCTGCTCCCTGACGCGCACGCTGTGGCAGGGATGCCCAGCGACCCGCAGCCCCGGGCAGGAGACCGTGCCCTCTCCTCTCCAGCGAGGCCTTGCCACGGAGACCCGGCCCTTGGTCCCTGTGGCCAGGGCTCTCTCTGCCTGGGGGCAAAGACAGGCGAGGAGCGAAGGCTGCAGCTCACCCAGCACGGAGCAGAGGCCGATGGGAGCAGATCGCTCGGGGCTCTGCAAGGAGCTCCATCCCCAGCCCCCCAAGACAGAGAGGCCTGGCTCAGCCGTGGGGGCGCTGGGGGCAAGAGGCGCAGGGACTCCTTGCCAGAGATCAGCCTGGGGCGTGGGCCTAGTGACCCTGCCAGGGGCCCGGCCCACCCCCTCACCCAGGCCTGGGGGAGGCAGGCACGTCGGGCTCCGTGGGGGCTTCCAGCTAGATGGGAGCTGCTGGTTGGTGAGTGCCCGGCACTGAGCGGGGTACGAGCCCTAGTGCCTCTCTGTGGTGCAACTCTGTGCTGCCTCCGGCCCGGGCCCGCTCAGCTGCTCTCCGTGCGGCTCGGGGCAGAGGAGAATGAGCCCCTGGGCTGCTGCTCTGGCCGCTTTTCTGGCCCTGGCTTCCTCTCCAGCCTTGGCCCCATCCTATCCCCTCTTTGAGTCCCGTGCCCCCTCCTGGCCCCTCTAGCTCTGGTTCTGCCCCCCTCCTCTCCCCCGGCTGCTCCTCCAGCCCCTGTCCTGGCCCCTGCCCTGGCCCATCTGGGTTTGATTCTGCAGGAGGATGTGACCAGGGCTCCTGTGCTCTTCCGGACATCGCTTCTGTCCTCGCGCCCTGTCTCCAGCGCATCTGCTTCCCATTAGGCCAGTGTGTAACTGTACCCGCGCCGGGCTGGGAAGCGGGTCCGGCTCCTAGGAGAGCATGGGTGTGTGTGTGTGTGTGTGTGTGTGCGCGTGCGCGCACGCCTGCTCAAGTGAGGAAATTCCAGTGTGTGTGTGTGTGTGTGTGTGTGTGCACGCCTGCTCCAGCGAGGAAATTCCACAGCAGGCAGAGGGAAGGGTGCTAACGGCACAGGGGGTCCAGAGGGGTTGGGTATGATGGGGATAAAGGACACCGGGGAAAGGGAGGAGCAGGGGCCACCGAGGTGGGGATGAGGCACCCCAGTGTCACAAGGAGCCCAACTCCCCCTGCCTGCACCGGTTCATATGCCAGCACGTCCCGCAGCACTGCATAGGGGCCAGCACCGATTGTGTGGGGAGAGCGCCCCCTACTGAGCCCCACCCTGCAGCACAGTGCCCCCTAGATTGCCCTACTGAGCCCCACCCTGCAACACAGCACCCCCGAGACCATAGGGGCCAGCACTGACTGTGTGGGGAGAGCGCCCCCTACTGAGCCCCACCCTGCAGCACAGCACCCCCGAGACCATAGGGGCCAGCACTGATTGTGTGGGGAGAGCGCCCCCTACTGAGCCCCACCCTGCAGCACAGCGCCCCCTAGATCGCCCTACTGAGCCCCACCCTGCTCCCTGCAGCACCGCGCCCCCTAGTGCCACTCTGGGCATTGGGCCCAGGCCCGACTCCCAGGGCAGGGCACCCCGCACAATGCCGCCGGCAGCCTGGGTTTCCTGTGAAGGACGCTAGCTCTGCCACCCCAGTGCTGCACTGACGCTGCTTGGCCTGTGAGATCTGCTGCAACGCTGGGCCGGGGGGGAGCAGCTGCAGCTGCATGGGGCTGGCGGGCAAGGGGCTGCCCTGGGCACCAAGAGGAAGCACGTGGGCAGCTGGGAGAGGGGAATTCCTTCCTGCTGATCCGGTCTCCCCTGGGCTCAGCCCCATTTAACACTGTGTGCAAGGGGGCTTCCCCCCGCCCGCCGAGCAGGTCAGGAACAAGAGCCGGGGGCGGGAGAACAGCCGGTGAGGCTGGGGGGCCAGGAGTGGGGTGGGCGCCCTGATGCGGGTGCAGGGGGGGTTAACAGTGGCACTGATTTAAATCGCTGGGTTTGAAGCTACATGAGCCAGGGGGGAGGAGAGACCATCCCGAGGCCACCCTGCAACGCCCGGCCCCTTCGCCAGCTGAGCTCTCAGCCCCGCGGGATCGGCAAAGCAAGGGCCAGGCGATGGAGCTGGGCCCCGAAGGAGCACGTGGGGCCCCCAGGACAGGCAGCCCCTCTGGGGCAGGGTTGTGGGGAGCGCCAGGAGCCCAGCGGCCGGCTGGCGAGAACAATGAGGGCGTTCTTAGGCAGCGGCGGAGGGGAAAGAAAAGGCCTCTGCGAGTCCATAAATCTTCGCATTTTTTCCCACTGACTCCGACCGTCTCTTGTGGCATCAATAAATTCTGATGACAGATCTTAACATGCTACAGTGGTTATATCATGCAGCACGTTCATTTATTAAAGGCCTCAAAGCGATTCGAGTGATGGCTCCATGTCACCCCGTCGCGCTGGGCTAATTACGCGCCCTCCCTGCGAGGCAGCTGGGGCCCAGGGAAATCTCTTCCCGGAAGGGCCGGGACACGTAGTGGGAATTGCTGCCCTGCCCGGCTGTTCGGGTGGATTTTGCTGTTTAGACTTGAGCAAAGCGGGAACCCCCCCAGATCACCACATCAGCTGGGCCAGAGCAGCGCTCCCATCCGTCTACCGGGCACCCGCTGCCCCCTCCTCTCTGCTGATCCGTAACTCGCGCCACGCTCGGGTCCAACGCCGCCTGAGTGCGGGGGCGGGTGCTGGCCATGTGTGGGGAGGGTCCTTTGCTTGACCTCTGCTCTGAGCTACCCCCACCGTGCTCCGGTCCATCACCCTCTGGCTCCCTCCGGCCCCTCCTGACATCCCTCCCTGGTCTCCCTTGTCAGCGCCAGCCTCCCCGCCATGATAGCCTTCCCTCCGTTCTCACTGCTCCACCTGTCCCCAGCCGTGGCTCCCCGCTTCCTCCGCCCCCCCTGTGGGGTGTTGCTGGGGAAAGGCCAGGCCCTGCCATCTGTCCATCTGCACCTCCCCTCGGCTGGACGAAGCAGTGCTGCTTTTCCTCCCTGGTTGAGCGCTCGGGCCACAAAGCCATCACCTCCCCCTCGGGCAGTCACAGGGCGACTGGCCCTTTAAGGGGAGATGGGTCCACCTGTGGCATACTCCGGCCCCCTCCCCAGCTGGCTACGTGGGGGTGGACAGGAGATCGGAGAGAAGGGAGGCTCCAGGTAGGAAATCCTGGGAATTGCTTCTCCAGAGGGTGACCTTGTGGGGCTGAGGACAGTCAGGCCCACCTGCAGGGAAGAGGGGGCTGGGCCCAGCTTGCGATGGGGGTGAAGAGTCTGTTTTGCACTGGGATCCCCCAAAGGAGCCGGGGGACCAAGCTGCTGCAGCAGCCAAACTAGTCTGGAAGGTCAGGAGAGCCAACCCGCGTGAGGGGAAACTGAGGCAGCGGCTAACCCAAAGTTGAAGCAGGTAGGTGGCACAGCTCCAGGCAGGTCCAGCTCTCCCACTCCTGGCCTTTCTGCCCCCTTTGCTCTCTGACTCAGAGGGGCCATGCCTGCTCCTTAGCCCCAGCCTGTCTCCTTGCCTCCCTCGCCTCTATTTTCAGCCTCTTTCCCCCTTGCTGCCTCCTCTGCCACACCTCTCTCTGCCCAGCTCCTGGAGAGGGGTGAGGGTCTGCTCCACTGGCTCGCCTTCCTCTTCTCACCCCTCTTCTGTCTGGCTTGTGCCCCCCCCCCGCGGATGCTGTCCCTGGGCAGAGGCTCCGGGCATGGCATGGGGCACCCCCACAGACAGGGGAAGCATTCTTTAGCTTTCCTCTGCTGCACATGGGGGCTTTGAAGGCCTGGCCTGGAGTCAGCAGCACGTACATGAAGGATGCAGCAGACACAACAGGCCAATGTACGTGCAGCTGCTGATCCTGCCCTGGGAGGGGAGTGCGGGCCAGTAGTTAAAGCGGAGCAGGTGGAGGGCATCAGGAGTTTGGACTCCTGGGTTCTATTCCCAGCGTGGGGCGGGTGGGGGGTAAGAGTTACAGCGGAGGAAGGGGGACTGGGCTCGACTGTGGCAATTAATTATATTTAGGATTAAGCCACGTGCCCGGAAAATGCTTCAAACGGTAGAAAACCCCCGGCCCTGGCGCCACTCACTGAAGTTGGGCGTCTCTCTCCTGAGGCGCCGAGTCCTCCGTGGGATGGGCCCTGGCTCCCCGACTATGCAACCACAACCACCCAGTGAAACCAGTGACTAGGGGCGGTGCAGGAGGCAGACCCCTCTCAGGAGCTGGGCCTGGCCTGTGGAACTCCCTGCCACAAGAAGAGAGAGCAGCAGCCTTGATGCAGACCTCAGCTCTGCCACAGGGGCTTTCCCCACTGCCAGCACCACAGGTGGCTAGACAGACGCACCCGGATGAACAGACAGACAGACACACCATGCTCATCCCCTCTGAAAACACTGCGACCGAAGGAGTCTTTTCCTCTGCTGGCTCGCCCAGGTCATAGACAGGAGGCATGAGGGCAGAGAGCTGGGCAGGGGCAGCCAACCGTGGGCATGGGGGGGCCAAGGCTGGAGCACAATGTGGATGCATAAGGCTTTCCCCCGCCCGGCTTGCAGGTTGCCCGGAGTCACAGGGCCTGTTTGACGGGGCACGCCAGGGCTGGCACCCAGCCGCCTGGAGCCCTGCACGTCCCAGCTGGCAAGGGCGATTCTGTGGCCGGGGCTGTCTGTGCCCCCAGATGCCGCGGTGTCTGAGTGGCAGCGGGAGGCTGCCCTCCCATATGTCGGTGCCATTCAGCAGCGGCCTCCCTGCCAAGTTCTCGCCAGCTTGGCCGGAGCCCAAGCCCATAGATCAAAACAATCCTCGGCTTTCTGCCCTCCTGCGTCCCCCGCCCTGCCGGGTTCGTGTGTGGCAGGGCTAAGCAGAGCTGAGCGGCCCTGCTCAGGCAGCCCCAGAGAGGCCTTGCTCTCCCCATCTGTCCGTCTGTCCCCCTCCAGCTGTCTGTGCTGCTGGTCTATGGGGAGGCTTCAGTGTGGAGTGTGCACGCCTCCCCCCGCTATAAATCAGAGCGGGCGGCTGGGGCCCTGCCGGGAGAGACTCAGCCAGGGCAGCTGAAGATCAGGATCCTGCCAGGGCCACCCCAGCGTCTCCCTCTCTCCTGCCAGGCTCCCTGCTCCCCACCTCCCTGTCCTTGCCCTGAGGGTATAGGGCCGGGCTGGCAGTCTGAGGGCCCATGGGCTGTCAGCTGTTCGGGCCATATGCGCAGTTTGGGGCCCGCGGGGCAGATTCGGTTCGTGCAGGAACTGGGCTTTTCATTGAAGCAAAAGCCAGCGGTAGCCCTCATGGCAGCGGGGAGAACCTTCCCTCCAGGACCCGGGGTAATTGATGCAGCCGCCCCTGCCTGAGTCTGCAGAGAGCCTGAACCGACAGCTGCGAGGATGGGTCAGGGCTGACATTAACTCTTGCACTGCTGGTCACTTTAGCAGATGGGATGGGGGAGGGAAGGGGGGCTGTTGCAGGGAGGCAGCTTGGCCAGCTGGGGAGAGCCGGGAGGGCAGAGCCGAGGGCCGTAGGGAGCGGATTTCCCCTCTGAGCAATGCCCGCAGTGACAATAAGTGAGAGTTCATCACTGCACGAACCCCTTGAGCTCTGGGCAAACCTCCCCGGGGTGCGGGATGGGGGGCGGAGGGGGTCTGCCACGCGTTGGGGGGCTCAGAGTCCCGCATGCGTATCCCACCCCCCAGCTGCTGGTGCCACACGGCCCGGTCTCCAGCTCACGCACCCCTCAGAGTCAGTCCCATGGCTCCTGGGGTCCTGGCCACTGAGGCGCCCTGCTGGGCTGAGACCATGGCCTGGGTCCAGCGGGCAGTCAGGGGCTGAGGGGTGGGCATGCTCAGCGGCCTGGCAGAGTGCAGTGGGGAAGCCCTCGTGGGAGAGGCACCCACTTGGGGCTCTGGGTGCCTGGGGCTGGCAGCTTTTCATCAGCCCTTGGGCCTAGTCCACCCTCCGGCATCCTCTGGGGCTTTGGCGTGCCCGGGGGGTCAGAGGGGAGAAGCTCCCGGGAGAAGGTCCCCCCAGGCCGTCCATCGCAGCCTGGGGATGTGTGCAGCGTTAACCAGCGTGCGTGGAGCCGTCCGGCAGCTACAGAGGGCGTCCCTGGGGGCTGGCCGGGGCCAACCTGCACCTGGAGGGGGCAAAGCGTGAAGGGGAGAGGCAGCACCGGAGGGGATCAGGCAGAGAAAAGGGGGCCTCTCCCTCTGCGCCGAGTGGCTGTTGGGTGCAGACGTGCGGCGGGGGGAGCACAGAACAGAGGCCGGTCGGTCCAGTGCGACGGAGCTCATTTTGTGCCGGTCCCCGTTGTATCCGGGGCCGGGGTGTGGGGAGCCGAAGGTTTAAAATGAGGCGGGCGAGGCTGAAATGGAGCCTGGTGTGAAAGGGGAGCCTGGGGGCCGTCACCTGGGCCCGGCCAGGTCGGGCAGGGCGGCTCGGTAGGGCTGAGAGGGCAGCAGGGAGCGGGGTGGCGAATCCCGCTCGCTCGCAGGGTGCACACGGGACAGACTGCCCTGCAGCCTGGCCTGGCGCCTGGGGCAGGGGCCGTGAGGGAGAAGGGAAGCCGAGGGGAGAGGATGCTCCATTCCCAGGGGCGGAGAACGGAGGGAAGTGGGAGTCCAAGGCGCTGGCGCCGGGAGGAGGCACCTTGGGCTGCTGCGGCCGGTCGCCAGAAGGAAGCCCCAAGTTCGCTTGACTGAAGGAGGCGGGGGCGGAGGGCGCTGTGTGCAGGGAGACAGGGCGGGAGCAGGCAGCTCTGCAGGGGACGGGCAGCCCCAGCCAAAGCTCTGAAGCAAGGAGCATCTTGGGTTCTAACCCTCCCCCCCCCGTGTGAGCCCCAGGGACACAGGCCGAGCACCCCCCAAAACTATAGGCTGTCCCCAAGCTGATCCACTCCCCCCGCCCCTGTACACACACCTCCCAGAGCTGGAGCCTACTTCTTGGCTATGCCAAGCCTCCCCCCCCCGCTCAGCATCTAGGCAGAGTGGCTGCTCCCGTCACCCAGCGGCGCCCAGAGCCAGCAGATGTCAGTGTGAGCTCAGGAATGGCCCCAGTTCCTCCCAGCCCCTACCTGGGCCTGCACCGGGCGGGACAGAGAGAAGCAAGCCCCGCCCGTGTGGGGGTGAGGGAGCTGGTTGGGCTGAGGCGAGCAGCTGGGGTCCTCCCGTCAAGAGAATCTGGGCACAAAGGCCTTGCAGCGAGCCCCACGTCTGCACACACGCTGCACCGGCCCGCTCCGCGGTCATGCACACTCACCCACCAGCACTTGCACGCACAAGGAGCTCCCACACACCCAGATCCCTGCCTATTTTCACACGCAGGCATGCAGCTTCCCAGTCGTGCTCCCGCGCACCCGTGTATGGGAGCGCAGGAAAAGGCACGTGCGCACACACAAGTGCGCAGAGGCCTGCACAGCACCTGTACGTGTGCAGGCAGTCGTGTGCACGCACGCTCGCACATGCACTTGGATGCACACACACACACAGAGGCATGCAGATAAAAGCATGCAACTGCTGGGCTCCTCCACAGCCAGGGAGGGGACTACTTTGCCCCATGCTGGCTGTAAGCCCCCCCATGCTGCATCGAGTTCCCATCTCGCTGCCAAGCGCAGGGAGGCTGCTCTCATCCCCATTCCAGGCATGTGTGGACTCGCATGAGCACATTCCAGTGAGCGCGCCGGCTGAACCTTGCCAGCGATTATCTCCCCACCAGCCGCCCTCACCCTCTCCCCTTCTTTGGGGGCTTCCTTGTCTCCACCCCACAAGCCTGGGGCCCCTGACCTTTCCCTGGGGGGGGGCTCTTTGTCCTCAGATCTCCATCCCCTCCTCGGAAGGTCACCCCCTCTCTGCTGAGCCAGGGGCATCGCTGGGGCAGCCCAACGTTGTGGGGAGGCAGAAGCACTGGCTGGGAGGAGCTCCCAGCAATGCCAGTCCCAGCCTCTCCCAGCGGGGGGCGCTGTAGGCAGCAGGGATGCTGACTCTGGGGGGGAGCTCCCAGCTACTCTGGTCCCAGCCTCTCCCAGCTGGGGGCGCTGCCCCCCACGCCGCTGATGGAGAAGAGCTCAGGCGAGACACAGGCGGCCCCCCCCCGGCTAATCCGCCTGCCCTGTGTGCGTATCTCTCCGGCCCGCGGAGGCGGCTCGGGGAGGTTAATTAAAGTGAAGAACTTTGAGAAGCGTCTGGACTTTCAATCAAGCCCAATCCCCCTTATCATCCCCGGCAGCTGGCGCAGGGGCTGAGTGCCCGGCCTGCTGCAGTGCAGGGCTCAGCCCGGGCCATCGGGGGGAGAGCTGCTCGCTGGCAGGCCGGCTGGAGCCGTGAGCTGGGCCCAGAGGGGTGAACGGAGGGAGGGGGACCAGAGAGCCGGGGGCGCTGGGCCAGCTGCCCGTCTCTCCCGCGGCCCCGGCCGGACCAGGGGCTGCTGCAGCTGGTTCTTCCTGCCCATCCCCACTGCCCCGGCCCGGGGTGGGATTGATAATGGGCTACTGGCCCCTTCATGTCAGCCCGGGCCCAGCGGCGGCCCCGTCTGGGTGGGAGCAGGTGCACCCAGCCTCTGGGGGCGGTGGCAGAGCAGGGCACCCAGGCCCTCTGTGCAGCCTCCTTTCACGCCCGGCTCTGGGGTGACCCTGAGCTTTCGTTCCCTTAGTCCAGCTGGGCTGAATGGCTCGACATGAGCCTGGGCCAGGCCTGGCCATGCGGGGTGCCTGCTCGGGAGATTGGGGGGGGGGGGGCGTTCCCCCACTCTGCCATTCAGGGCAGGGTTGCCCTCGAGCCCCCTTTTGCCTCCCCAACCAGTCCTCTCCCCACCATCCGCTCTTTCTCTTCTCCTGGCCTCCTGGGCCCCTCCCTTCTCCATCCACCCCTCTCCCCATCTCCCTGACATCTCAGCCCCTTCCCCCCAGGATATTCCCTGGGGAGTACCCCACACGCCCTCAGGATGCCCCACGGGAACCCCAAGGCATGATCATGCTCCATTGTCCTGCTGGGCCCATGCCAGTTTCATTGGCTCAGTTGCCCAGGAAAGTGGCCTGATCTTTAAATGCCCCCTGTACCCCCCCCGAGGGGAGCCAAGCCCCAGTGCCTCCCAACCCCCTCCTCCTGCCCCTGCTGTATATGAATATTTGCTGCCCAGCACAGCTCAGGGCTCCCCGGCCCGTGTCTTGCCCCAGAGAGGAGCTTCGGCGCTGCCCCGGCTGGCACGCTGCTCCTAGCCAGGCAGGGTTAGGCTTGCCTTCCTGGGCGCCCACGACAGGGCCCATCTGCCGCTTTGTTTCTCTGTCGCTGCCAGGAGCCCGGCGAACCGGTTTGATGGCAAGGCCGTGTCCCTGACGCCTCAGCAGCTGGCGTGCAGCTTCCCAGTGCTGCCGCCTCCTGGGCCCGGGCTGGGCAGAGGGTTTGGGGAGCCCAGGACCCTGTAACTCCTGGCAGCTGCAGGTGGTTGGTGGAAGCTTTGGTCCTCCTGTCCCATTCCTTCCCGCTGAGGAGGTCTCAGCCCAGCCCAGCAGGCCGGGGCCACGGGGCTGGATTAGTGCATGCCACAGCGCTCCTGGGCCTTGACGAGCGAGCTAGCCTCCGTCAGCACTGAGGACAGGTCTCTGTCCTCGCTAGCCGCTGCAGGATGGGCCCTGTCTAGGCTCTCTTCTGTTCTCTGCTGCCCTGTAGTCAGCGTGGCCCGGCTCTGAGCTCCCCGTCTTCGTGCCTTTGCGTTGCACGATGGGGCCCCGAGCCCACGGAGGTCTCTAGGAGCCGCTGGAGTGTGCCCATGTTGACAGTCAGAGCAGCCGCCCTGGCGCTCAGCTGCGAGCTGTGTTTGGAGCAGGCACCTTGGCTCCATCATCTTCACCCTCGCCTCCCAAGGCCGGCTCCCACCCCTGCAGCCAGGCTCCTGCGCCGCCCAGCCGCAGGTGGGCATCTCCGGGTGCAGTATGGTTCCCTCTGCCTGTCCCCTGCCCGCCCAAGCATCTCTGGCCAGCACGGCAGGCAGGGGAGGGCAGGCCAGGCCGAGGCTGGGCAGGCAGGCTCCCATGGGACTGGCATCCTAGAAGGAAGAGTGAGCCGATGGATGGTGGGTGGATTGGGGCGATGGGAAGGGAAATTTGCTGGTCAAGGGGAAGCGGGGTGGGGCTAGGACTCAGCAGAGGGCGAAGCACTAGGGAGCGTGGGCTGGAAGGAGAGGCCGGGTGTCTGGAGGAGAAGGACTCTGCACGTGGAAGGCTGGGTGACTGAGCCGGAGAAGGGCGTGACGGGAGGTCTCTCAGCAGAAGCCGCCCTCTCCGCCGGGGTTTGCTGGCCCTTTGCACACGGGTTGCGGGCCCCCTCCCCCAGCGCGTCACCATCCGGCGCCGCCTGGGCCCGGCTCCTGGAAACCCACAGGGCACAAGTCCACCCTTTGTTGTTGATTCATCAAAAGCTTCTTAACTTTTTGCCTGTGTTTGTTTTTCAGCTTTTCCCACCGTTGCGTTCCCAGGTTGCTGCAGATAAGGCGGGTTTGCTGGCTTCTGACCACGCGGGAAGAATTAATCTGGAGCCCTGGCACCAGATGCCGTGGGCTGGAGGGAAGGGGGTGGGAGCAGGCCAGGGAAAGTCAACACCCGCCCCTCCTGGGCCGAGCCGCTGAGCACTTGGGTGAGCGTCACATGTGCCAGAGCCAGCTTCTGTGGGAGTGCCTGGGCTGGGTCCCACCTCTGCGCTTTGATGCGCAGGGCCCAGGCAGGGGCCGCGGAAAGGCTGGGTGTGGAGAACGCTGCATCCAGGCCACCAGCTGATCCCAGAAGGCCAGGGCAGTCTCCTGCCCCCAGACTGTGGTTCCCGGGAGGCTGAGTTCTTCATCGCTTTGACGCGTCTAATTTTCGATCAGATGTGAGATGATGATTGCGGCCCAAGCCCCTCACTTGCCCCATGCTGCCCTGTCCCGAGATGGGGCAGGTGCTGGGTGTATTGGGGACTGACCCCAAACATGACCCTATTTCAAGCAGGCGCCGGGCATGTTGTGCGTTGTCTGAGGGCCCTGAGGGGGGTTCCTCTGTGCGGTTTGACAGCCATTGCCCAGCTGGCCCTGTCCACAGACAATTATTTAGCTCGGCCTGGTGCAGAGGGCAGATCCCGTTCCCTGAGATGCTGGGGCAAACCTGGAGTAGCTCCTGCAAATTCAGAGCAGCCGCTCCCCATTTACACAGTAGCTGAGGGCTCCCTCCAGCCTGGGGCTTGGAGTCTCTGGTAGCTACAGAGCAAAGCGAGCGGTTGCGGCTCACGCTCCCTGGCTCGGCGCAGGCCTTGCTCTGCTCCCTTCTCTGGAAGCGCTGGCGCTTCTCAGGAGCCCATCGCTGCAGTATCTGGGCCCTGGCAGCTTGTGAATGTGCTCGGGGAGGAGGGATCCCTGTGGGACTTTCCCCACTGCAGGCCTCTCCTGCCCACGGCTCTGAGGCTGCACTCTCCTGCCCATTTCCCCCTGCCTCCTGCCCCCAGGAGTGGGCCTGTTTCCGCAGTGCTCCATTGCAGAGCACTCCCCAGCCAGGATGCTTCCCAGGGCGCTTGGGGCCTGCAGCCAGGCCTTGTTCACGGCAGGGCCCGTGTTTGGGTTTTGTAGCCGAGCCCGTGTTCTTGCTGACGCCTCTGAGGGGCGTCTGGCGGGGAAAGGCTGCGAACATTAAAGTATTTAGAGGCTCTCGATCCAAATCCCTGTTCAAAGTGCCCGCTGCCTTTGGGAAGCTTTTATCTTGGGTTTCAAGTACAGCAAAGAATGCGCCGGGGGTTCATTCCGCCCCAGGCTCCGAGGAGATTCCCCAGCTGCGGGCCTGCCCCAAACATGGCAGGCGGCCGGGCCCCAGGATGAGGTCAGCTTCCCAAGGATCCTCACGCTGGCTGCAGGGATGCGCTGGGGGAAAAGGCGGGTGTGAGAAAAAAGTGTGTGTGTGTGTGGGGGGAGGGGGGGGGAAGAGTTTTGTTAAAGCTACAAATGGTGCCCCCTACCTGCACTGCACAGCAGATACCCCCCCTCCCCACCCCAAACTCCATCGCAAGGGCTGGTGTGTGGGGAGGCAGCAGGGCCCAAAGGAGAGTGACAATGGAGAGAGATGTCAGGCAGTGTCAGGGGGAGGGAGTGGAAAGGGGAGAAGGGGTTACATCCCGAAGCCTGGAGGGGGGGTGGGTTTTGGGTTGGTTGCGGGAACCCCTCGCTGAGCCTCCAACGAGCAGGGACTCCAGGGCGAGGCCGGGGGCAGTTTGCTCGTTAACACAGCCGGTCCCTCCGAGAGACGGGGCATTGGGCGTGTGCCGGGTGAGCTGGGGTAATGGACCCATCAAACCCCATTGGCCAGCCCCAGACAGCAGAGTGGCCCCGGCATCTCAAGGTCCACACCGCTGATGCCCACCCCAGGCCTCACATGGGGGCATTAACCAAACCCCTGACCCAGGGGGTCCCCGCAGCGGGTTCCCCCAGCAGGCTCTCTGCACCCTCCCCTCACCCACCCAGCTGGGCTCTCTCCTCCTCCCCCCACTGGGTCCAGGGTCTGGCCCACCAAAGTGCCATCCAGAGGTGCCAGGCCCTGTGACTTGGGCCTGTGAACCTGCATGTCCTGGAGGCACCTGAGTCTCCCACTCCTCTCCCCAGAGAGGCCCGGCCATGGGACGCGGGAGCAGGGTGGAGCCTTGCCCTGTTGTCTGAAAGGGAGAGGAAAGCACGTGACGGGGCATGCCGGTCACTGCATCTGTCTGCCGCCCTGCAATGTCCCGGGCTGGGGCTGTCTCTGATGTTTCTAACGGCCCCATCCTCCTTGCATTGGTGTGGGTGCTGCCGGTGCCGCCACCCACCATGCAGGCTGGGAGGCAGGTGTCTGCATTTCACTCCCCCCCCGGCGCAGTTACGGGGGCAGGCACCGGTCCTGGCGCACCTCACTGACCCCCGGGCGTGGCCGCCAGGAGACATGCTGGGGACCGATAGCCTGGCTCGCAGAGCTGCTGAGCACCCCCAGACCCCACTCGACCCAGTGGGGGCTGCTGGGGGCTCAGCACCAGTGGCAGTGAGGCACCAGGTTCCCACGGGTCTGATACCAGCTTCAGGGACCCGGCGTCGCCTCTTTATCTCCTGATTAAACAAGCCGGCCAGAGCCCAGGCACCTGCTGCCACCAGCTCCCTGCCAACGAGGGTGGGACTAGAGGAACGTGCCCGCCAGTAGCCTGCCCTTGAGAGTCCCTATGCCCGCAGGGCTGCCTGGTAACCAAGGAGCTGGAGCCGTCAATTTTGTTCCAAGGGCTCCGTATCCCCTCTCCGCTGTGCACAGGGCGACGCCCGGAGCGCGTGGCTCCAGCTCTGGTGCCGCTCCCCCGGAGGCAGCCACGGCGGGGACTCTGGCAATTGGATCTGCACCTTTTCCAGACCTGCTCCAAGCAGGGTTAGCAAGTGCAGACTGGCAGCAACACCAGGGGGCCTGCCTACTCTGCTGCTCCCACTAACACCCCCTGCCTCGCTGCGCAGGCCCCCAGCACCTTCCCCTGGCATTCGGCTGCACCCTTGCCTTTTAAACCGAACTCAGACGTGGGGAATGAGCCCGTTCTGGGATGCCTAGAACGGTGCCATCCCCAGCAGCTGTGTTTTTATAGTGTGAGCTGGCCCTTTTAGGGCGGGGGGGTCAACCCCAGCTTTCTCCTGTGTTTAATTGTCTTCCAGATCATGCCTGGGTCTTGTAGCCCAGGGAGCATGTGATGCAGAGTGAGCAAATCCTGCGGGGAGGGGGACCCTGTATATAAAGACCTTCCTGTGCTCAGTCCAGGAGAAGCAATGGCATTTTCATCTGGGAGGGCTGGTGGCGGGGGCATGGCCTGGCCACGAGGGGAGGTGGAGCCGAAAGGAAACCCCTGCGCCTTGGAACCCTGTAACGGGCCATAGTCTGCCCCTGTTGCAAGGGGCTGTGTAACCGGGGCAGGGCTGGCCGTATGTTTTCTTAACAAATTGCATTTTTTACGAGGCATGTCGGCTTCCTGCCGGAAGCTTCAGCTTTTTGCCAATAAACCAGAAATATCATTTTTTTCAGGGGTGGGTTTTTTTGTTTGTTTGTTTTGCTTTTTTGGACCAAAATACTAAAAAATGTTGCTGGAGGAGAAGCCCCCTCCCCCATCCTCTGTGCAGCTCTCGGGGGTGGGGGGGGTGCCTGAATTTGCAGATGCCCCTGGTTGCGAGGGAGACTCTTAGTGAAGCTTTGGCTTTGTGTTTTGTTTGGTTCCAGTTCTGCCCTGGAAAGGGGGGGACTCTTGCTTTGTCCAGGGGGCTGCCCCAGTCCGCCCCCTACCCCGCCGCTCCAGCAGGCGAGACTGTGGCTCACTGTGGGGAAAACAAAGCCCAGCCATGTGTCAATAAACCAAACCACAAGGTAGGTGCTGGCCCGGGTGCATCCAGCCCTAACCCTTCAGCCCCATTTGACCCACTCCCAGCATGCCTGGGGGGATTGTACCCTGATACCCTCCCATGAAGGAGCTTTAGCTAGGCTCCAAAGGGGTCTGGTTTGGTATCTGGCTGTGAGCGGTGCCTGCGTGTCACGGCCCGGCCATGACCATCACGCTCCCTGCCCGCCCTGCAGCACCTCTCCGCCAGGGAGAGTCAGGGCACTGCATTGCCCCAGGCGCTGGCCCCAGTGCCTTTCCGTGGTGGGGGGCTAGGGCTGGCCTGTTGGGGAAAGGAGCCCTGCACCTCATTATCCACCTCGTTGCTATCTTCCGCCGATAAATTATAGAACACACGAGCGCCTTTGAAACACAGCCAGGCTCCGAAATCTCACATTTCCCCAGTTTTAATGTAACTAATTTAGCAGGGAGCGAAATGTCAGCCGCCCAGCTCCTCGCTCTCTGAGAATGGGAGGGGGGGGGATAATTGGAGGCAGGAAGATGAGACTGAAGGGGCTTTGAAATGAGATGGAGGGGCAGGAGGGGAGCCCCTTGTGGGGAGACCAGAGCTCCGGCACGCACTCCCAGCTAATTAACTGCACAAAGGCAGAGGCAGCCAGTTCTCTCCGGCCCCGGGAGCAGGGACTCCAGGGTTGTGATGAGCCGCCAGGAATCCCCTCTTCCCTGCGATGATGGACGTCTGGCGCGTAGGGGTGGACGGGGCCCAGGCCCGTGGGGGGGCGAGTCTCTCCTGCCCCATTAATGCAAGCCCTGCCCATGAGCGGCTCTGCCCCCAGCCCGCCGTAACTGGGCTGTAGGAGGAGATTTCCCGGGGCAGGTGCGCAGGACCCTGCAGCCTTCCCTCCTTTTATCCTGAGCTCAGGGTTGGGAGACTGTGAATCGTGGCAGCCCACGTCCGGAGGCATTGCCAGCTCGCTGGAGCCTGTTAGCGCTGCGTGCCAATCCCCAGCCACCAAGGCAGGCTCCACAAACGCAGAGCCAGAGAGCAGGCTGGGGAGGGACCAAGGAGAGACTGAGCCAGACACCCCCTGCCCTATATCCCAGATTCAAGGTCCCCCTCACATGATCAGCACTCAGGAGAACCTCCCCTACCCCTGTGCCCAGCCCTGGGGGCACGAGAGAGATGGCCTCAGGCTACCGAGTGATCTGCCCCCACTGTATTCAGCCCACACAGGGCCTGGAGGGGCTAAGATGGCAAAGTGGGCCAATTACCTACCCAGGCTCCATCTGAAGGAGGAGACAGGGAGCAGGGACTTAATTAGAAGAGGCTTGGCAGGACCTGTGTGAGCCGGGAAGCCGGGAACAGGAGGCTGCAGGGGAGGAGATTGCAGTAACTCCCTGGTCTGGAGGCAATCCCAGAGAAGGGGGCGAGCCAGAGAGGAAGGAAGGGCTCAGGGGAAGGAGCAGTGAGGTGCAGGGTAGGTCAAACCTTGGCCACCAGTGAGCCAGGCCCCTGCGTAGAGAGTGGGTCCAGGTCCCCCTACCAGCTGCTGATGGTGGGGCAGTGAGTAGAAAGACGGCTGACGCCCATTAGCCAAGAAGGACTGTGGTACCCCGGAAGCGGGGAAGACACATGATGACCTGGCTGAAGGGCTGAGTCATGAAGATGAGGCTGGGCTTCCTGGCGTGATAGGGGTCTGCAGGACTACAGGATGGTGCTAAAGACCCAGATGGGAGGGCGCAACGCCTGACCAGAGCTAATCCCCAGGACAGCCACCAGCGGTGAGTGGAGCCCCGTGACAGAGGGGCAGCAGCCACAGACACGCAGGGGAGTGAACCCCACACTGGGTGTGAAGCCCCGAACCAAGCGGGTTGCTCCTGCCCCTGGCAGAGCCCAGAGGGGCCGTGTCTGGGCGCTCTGGCGTTGTGGCTGGTGTTTCACACTGCAGTACAGTGTGATGGGATGGAGTGAGTGTGTGTGTGAGAGCCAGAGACTGGGAGGAAGGCTTCAATAATGACACAAGCGGGGCTGTTCCCAGACCCCGTGCAGAACTGTCCTGCTACGCGTCGCACACTGAGCCGGGGAGCAGCCAGGTGGATGTGCCAAACACAGGGCTAGGGGTACATGGGGCAGGTAAAGAGCGGGAGACAAAGCCCAGCCCCCCGGGCAAGAGAGAGAAATTTCCCCAGACTGCTCCAAGGGCTGGGGGAAACCCGTGGCTAGCCCTGCGAGAACGGAGAGCGATGGCCTCGCTCTGCGGCGTGCCCTAGCCCAGGCCAGACCCGGTCACTAATGGCAAAAAACGCCAGTCCCACTGCGAAGCGCTGTCAGGAGCAGCCTGGCCAGGGGGCGAGGGCCTGGCACCAGGAGCCCAGCTGGAGCCCTGCCTGGGCTGTGTGTGTGTTGTCAGATACGCTCAGGTGCCTCCAGGTTAGACTCCCGCAAAACGTGCAGAGCTGCTGATGTCAATCACAAAGTGCTGGCGTGTGTGGGGAGGCCGGGGTGTCAGGGCTGGCGCGGGGTGTGTGGCCGGTAGACGTGTGCACACGCAAGGATGACGAGCGTGCAAGAGCTGGCACTTGGGCCTGGGCGCTCCTGGAGAGCGACTCTGTGGTGCATCCCGGCTGCCTGCGTGACGCAGTCCCCGAGTCAGTTTGTTCGCTCCCTTCTCTGTCAGCTGCTGCTGAACTGCGGGCAGCAATGCATCAGTGCAGTCCATGGCTTGATGTGGCGCTGGGCTGGGGGAGCTGAGTAGGGCGTGGGATTCACAGCCCTGCCAGCCTGTAGGGATTTGGACAGGAGCAGAACGCCAGGCCAGGAGCCTGAGCCAGAGGTTATCCCCCCAGATCTCATCCCCCAGGTAGCTCCGAGGCCAGCCCTGTCCGGGAGCCAGTGTGGGAGATTAGCGCTTTGCTAGCAGAGAGGAATGACCCATAGGGAGCTCTTGCTGCAGGTGGGCCGGGGAGCCGGGAGAATGGGGGGTGCCCTGATAACTCCCAGGAAACTGGGATCCCCACACCTCTGAGCTAGAGCGACAATGGAGCAACTGGGCCCAGCGGCAAAACAGAAAGGAAGTTTTATTCCCAACATCTGGCTAGCAGGAGTCAGCAGGTGACGCTTCCATTGCTCCGGGCCCAGCGGCTGCCAGGTGATGATAAACCGAGCCGGCCCCGCGGAGCCCGCCGTCTTATTGAAGTCGTAAATAAAGTCTTTTACAACGTCGAGGTTTAAACAGATGAAGAGGTTTGTGTGTATCTATATTAAATTAAATATTCAGCCTGGTGGAAGCGCGGCACTGCCACTGCCCGTAAATTGCCATTGCTTTATGGGATGTTCTCTTAGGTTAGCAAAGTCATAAAACCGCCGGGAGCGATGCCCTGTCCTCTCCCCGGATAGCACCCCTCTGCCTGCGCGGCTGCTTTCATTTCCTGAGCTGCCTTCCCAGCAGCCGCTTCTTGGCATGGTAACTGTGCCCGGCTGAGTGACAACAAACAGAGGGAGGGAGACACGGGGTGGGCAGGGAGAGGTGAGGAGACGTGGCGGAGGGCGGGGCGGGGTGACAGGGGAGAACAGCCGCACCTGTACGCACCATCGGTGTGGTACAGGTTCCCGGCTTCCTTGCCACACCAGACTGGACCAACGGGCCCCTCTAGCCTATTATTCCCCCCTCTGACCTGACCCCTCCCAGTCACCAGGGACGCTGGTACCATCCCCCCCAGTGCCCACTCCAGGGGTCTCCAGGCATGGCTGACCTGATCCCTCCCGGACACCAGGTAACCTTGCACCGTGCCGGCCCCACTGCCTGTGCTGACCTGACTACGCCCAGATGCCAGGGACCCTGGTGCTGTGCCCGACCTCTGCTCCCTTCCCAGCCTGCTCTCTTGCTGCGTGGGGCTGGCAGGGCTTGTGCAAGGTGCTGAGAGGAGACCTCACGCGGCTGCTAGCCCCGGCTCGCTGCCTTGCGTTTGCTGAGCTGACTCTCCCCTCTCTGGGCCTGGACTCCATCCCAGAGCACCGGACGGGGAAGGTGCAGAACCCTTCCCCCCACTCCTTACAGGGAGCCGGTCCGCCATGGAGAACCCAACCCACCCTCCTTCTCAGCCTAGGCAGGGCCGAAGAGTGGCTGAGTCCTGCTCTGCCTGGCGCCCGGGGCTGCAGACATGGGGATGCCCCAGCCATTGTGGAAGCTCTTAGTGCGCTGTGCTAGAAAGGGGCGGTGGGAGCTTTGAAATCCCTTCGAGCCACTGCCAAGGGCTCGGCCTGGCTCGTTATCCGCCCACACAAAGGGGTCGAGAGCAGGGGGGGGATTCGGTTGCATGTGCAAACAAGCTGGGGAGCGGAGAGCGGGGCCCAGCTGTGTCCCCAGGGATGGGCATAGGGCGACGGCAGCTGCCATCTCTCAGCAGCCAGGGCCTGACCCGCCCTATATGGGCCTATACGCAGGAGACGGGGCCCTGGGCCCAAGCACAGAAGTTGGGAAATGCTACTGGGTGGAGGTGGGAGCTGGACTGGGCCACTCCAGGGGCCAGGGGATGAGCGAGGTTGAGCTGGCTTGGCCCTGAATTATTCCCTGCCCATGAGCCCCTCCGAAGCCCCAAGCCCCACCTGCCGAGCGCAGGGGCCAGGCAGAAGTGGGCAAGGGACAGGCCTGGGCCCAGGTGGCTCCCCAGGAAGCAGGTGCAGCCTCTCCCTGCCCTTTGTTTGCGGCAGGGGGGCGGAAGCTGGGTGCTCCCCCCAGTTCCCATGGCTGCACTGTGGGGGCAGGTGCCAGGGCCGGGGCGGCTGTTGACTTTGCCGCTCTCCTTGTGTTTGAACTCCCTAATGGCTGTGGGAGGTGAATGCAAAGAGCTCCGCTGTTGACTCACAATATTTACTCACCCGGTGACTCATTTATGTCCTCTCAGGGGTTTTGAACAGGTGCCGCAGCTACTGGGCGCTGCAGAGGTTTGTTTGCCCAGATCCTGCCGGCTGCCCTGGCCATGGCCCCAGTGAGCCTGGAGCCGCCCCATGCAACTCCTGTGCCGGGGGGTGCAGCCAGGAGGCCAGCGTGCTCCATCTCAGAGCAGCCCGGCTGGGCCTGCACCGGAGCAGCAGGGAAATGGTGCAGCGACATCTCATCCTGGGGAGCTGCACGATCCTGGCCTGCAGGGTGGCGGCGGGTGCTGCTGGAGTAGGCGGGCGCGGGTTCCAGCCCCCTGATGCTGCGTTTGCCGGCGGAGCTGCCCGCACCCACCGCTGTGGCATGGGTCGCCCGTGCCGTTGCCCGATGGTGCTGCCGGGGAGCATCTCTGGGCAGCCCCAGGTGCCAGCTGAAGGGCCGAGGGTGGGAGCGGGGGGAAGCAGGCGGTGCTGGAGTCAGTCCCGTGGCGCTGCCCCGCTGAAATGCCTGGGCCTGGAGCAAAGGCAGAGCTGGCTCTCCAGGTGAGCGAGCGCAGGCGCGCCCCAGCAGCTGGCTGCTCTCTGCGGGTGACTGGGCTGCAGAGCAGCTCCTGCTGGTGTGCCCGGCCGTGACCCCCATACGCCTGGAAGGCAGGCTGCTGTCTCCATTAGTACTCATCCTCTTCCCCATAACTGGATGGGGCAGCGACTCCCACCCAGCCCCAAGGGCTAGAAGATAGCGCAGGAAATGCCGGGGAGGGACAGCGGGGTCACCTCAGAGCTGTCTGCCCCAAGGGGGTGTAACCCCTTGTCCAGAAAGGCGAGTTCCTCTTGCCACTGTGGCACTATGATGCCACTGCCTGACAGCGCTGCAGCCGCCTCTCCTAGTACTGCCAGGGCCCAATGGAGCCTCCCTGGACTTCTCCAGCCCCCATGGGTGCCAGCCAAAGCGCCAAGTCCCAGTGGGTGGGAACGGAGGAGGCAGCAGAGCGGTAATTGCTCCCTGGGGACCAGCTGGGATCTCCAGAGCCAGCTGCATAATTAAGGCAAGAACTGAAGTGAAACCTGAGAGGAGGAGCCACGCGGCTCCTTGGTGAATTGGGTACCACTTCAGGGAGGGATGCGGGTGTCTTGCTGCATAGCAGGATTAGGCATTTCCCAGTTTGTCTGCTCCGAACAGAGCCAGGTCGTCTGGCACTGCTGGGAGACGCAGATCTCTGTGGGCACATCCCAGCTGGTGTGGGAGAGGCCTCTGCCAGTAACGCCAGGGCAGCTGGGACAGGGCCTGCTATGGGCCCCCTGCCCACAGCATAGCCCAGCACTCTCGATTCAGCCTGCAAAGAGACCCAGACCCACACCTGGGTTCCCTGTAGCAGGCCCCCGTAACCCCTACGGCCCGGGCGCTGTACCGTGGTCAGGGAGCCCATGCTCTGGGCAGAGCACTCGGAGCTCCCCATGCATCGAGAGTGGAAAGGAGCCAGGAGCTACTTGGAGGCCCCGGCCATGTCATGCCTTTCAAAGCAGCCGGCGAATCTCGTGACCTGCATGGACTCTAGCATTGGGAGAGCTACCCTGCCCCCACATCCAGATCCCTGCACATGCAAACACCGGACAGACAGACAGACGAGCACGGGGGCTGCGGGCCAGGCTTGAGGTGTGTGTGTGCGCGCGCACTGGGGGGGGGGGGGGGGGGGCTACCCGCAAATGTGCCCTGATCGATGGCGTTGTGTCTGTGCAAGCCAGCATGTTCCCGCTCCGAGCCCGGCAGCGGAGCCGGGCACTCTGGGTTTCCTTCACGCCTGCTGGTATTTCCTCTCGTCTGATGTCCTGTATCACACAGGCCCCAGAATTGCCCTGCGTTAATTCCTGCTTCAGGTCCAGTCGCTGAGTTGACCTAGCATGTATCATTCAGAAAAGCATCCACCCCAGCCGTAGGTCAGTTGTTCCGACGGTTAATTACCCTGCCTGTTAAATACGTGTGCCTTACGTCTAGTCTGAATTACTCTGTATGGACCAGCCCATAGCCCCCCCATGGATGTGACCGTGAATCCTAACCTCAGCCACGGGGAGTTGGGCCCATCTGGGGGAGGGGCAGCTTCCCTCCGGATTAGGGGAATGTGCGTCTCTCTGAGCTGGGGAAGGAGGAGAGACGAGTCCAGAATTAAGCTGTTAATGAACCGTCTGTCACCAGCCTGTCAATTCGAGATCGCTCCTAACGAGAAGATGAGAGGCCAGGGGACTCTCTGCTGAACAGGACGCAGGAGATTGTGGCGTGGGGAACAGGGCAGGACCCCAGGTGTGGGGAATGGGAGGGGGCCCCGGGGTTACTGCCACGGGAGGCAGAGCAAATGGCTTCCTGGGGGCATTGCCGTGAAAGAGGTGGGGCGGGAGATGAGATGTGTGTGGGCAGGTGGGACTGCAGGGGCACTGACCAGGCGGAGCAGAAAAAGGGAGATGGATGGAAGGACAGAGGGTCAGACCAATGGACATGTGGAGCCGCATTCCCCGCCCAGCCCCATATCTGACCATTTACCCCTGCACATGGTGGGTGTAATTCCCCCCCCCTGGGAGCAGCAAGAGGGGAATTCGGGTGCGATGGCATTTGGTACCCGCTGGCGCTCATGCTAGCCAGACCCCCAGTCCTGTGTCCAGACCACTAGCCCAGGCCTACCTTTGTCCGGAGGCTGAGGGCTCTGCCGGGCGGGAAGGGCGAACTCTGGCTGATGAGGGAGGCTGTGTATTAGCTGCAGAGGAGTCGCCATGTGTGCGCTCTCTCTGGCCAGCCTCCCAGCCCTCCAGCCTGGCTGACGATGACCCGTTGCTGGAGCAGAACCCCACCCGTTTGGGGCTGCCTGCCACTCGCTTCCCCGTGCGGAGACGGGAAGCAGGGGTGGCATCTGCTTTCCCTGGTGTCCTGGCCCCACCCGGCCCCCAGCCGTGGCTCCTATGGGCAGGGCAGGGGGCTGTGTCCGCGGGATGCAGGGGGCCTGGAAGGTGGTTTTCCTGGGCTGCTGCCAAGGGGACATGGTGGGCAGGGGCCACATCCCGAGGCTGCTGCAGACTCTCCTGCCTGCAGGCCTGGCTTAGCAGGGGGAGGGGAAGCTGCTTGCCCCTGGAGACTCCTCAGGGCCCGTCCCCCCAGCCTTCAGCGCAGCGAGGGTCCCAGGAGTGCCTCTGCTAATTCCCCTCCTGATAACCCAAGGGCTCCGCTAATCCCCCTCATTACCTCTCCCTAATCCGGAGTGAACAATGACGTGGTGATGGCCATTTTAACAACTCCAGGCTCCCGGCAGCCCACTCCCCTCCTCCCCGGGGAAGGGTTTAGGACCTGCCCCCCCAGTGGGGCTGAAGGGGGGCGGGAGGGGTTAAGGCAGCAGCAGCTTGCAGACGGGGCTCTGCGCAGGACGGGAATGAGGAGTTATAGGGAAATATAATAACCTATTGTCCCCAAGCCAAGGACAAGCAGCTCCCGCATTCCCGGGGCCGGGGCGCTCGCCGCTCTCACGAGCCGGTCGTTTTCGGCTCTCGGGTCTGGGCCGCCCCACAGATTCCCTTTCAAATACTAGAAAGCAGCACAGCCCTGGGCCCCCGAGCCCCACCCGGGGAAACGGGAAAGCAAAGCAAAGCCTCGGGCCTGGCAGGCAGTCCCCAGCCTAGATCTCCCCAGCACAACCAATCCCGGCCCAAGGAACCTCAAACCACTTGTAGGTCAGCGGCCTTTCCCAGCCCACCCAGCCAAGCCCCCAGCCGTCTGCAGCGCCCTACCCAGGCCCAGGCCAGCCCAAGCCAAGGTGCCCAGTGGGGGGCTCCCCAAGTCCGTGCGATACTTGGCCTTCACCGGCATCTCTCTCGGGTATTTCCTGGCTACACCGCCCCGGTGAGATCAGCCTGGCCGGGTGCCCGCTGCAGAGAGCAGGGCCCTGCCCCTCCAGTGCCACGCTAACCCCAGCGCCGGCGCCTGCGCCCGGCGGGGAACCAACGTCTCTCCCCGAGTGCCCTGGCCCTGCTCGATCCCCGTAGCCGTGCCGAGGCCTAGCAGGAGAGCGAGGAGGGAGCCAGACCCACGGTGACGGTGGGTAGCTTTTGCTGCATCAGATGGTAACCTGGCCCCTTATTCACCCCCAGGTCAGGGGCCTTCCTTCACCCTCCCCCCACCTCCCAGCTCTCAGCCTAATCCCCTCAGAGGCCCGCAGGATTTGGGAGGGGGGCAAGGGAGAGGGGCCTTTGAAGGACAGCTGAAAGGGAAAGAAAAAAGTCCCTGGGTTTGGCGCGTGTGGCTCCCCTCCAGTTATGGCGACCCTGGAAAATAGCAGCTAATTCAGGATGATTTTCCCCACAATCTGTATTGTCTGCGGGACTTTGGGGATGGGACCGGAGCGAGGTCATGACAGGTGGGTTTGCCCCCCATCTGGGGTCATCATTGCGGCCCCTTCCTGATGCTGTCACTGGCCAAATCCCTCATCTTGTCCCCATGGGGAGACGCCTAAGCCCCTGGCCAGGCCCTGCTGCCTCAGGGCTAGGGAAAGGAGCCTGGCTTAGTGGTGAGGTTGCTACTAAGAGTCCCCGGTTCAATTCCCAGCTCTGGCACACACTCTCTGTGGGCAAGTCACTGAGTCTCTCTGGGCTCCAGTTGCCAGATCCCCATTTGTAAAAGAGGCTAATGCTGCCCTGTCCCCAGGGCAACACAGCTGTTGGTGACCTGCTCACACTAGAACAGTTGGATGATGGGACCGTGCCAGTAGCGGGAGAGGTAAAAATATCTGCCAGCTGCTGCAGATCCTCTGGCGTATAAACCAGATTCAGCCTGAGAACCTGGCCTCGCTCCCCTTCGCTCCCCTTCCCTGCTTCAAACCTGCTGCCACGTCTAGACACTTGCTTCAGCCCCCAGGGAAAGGGTCGCGGCTGTTAGGGCGCCAAGGTTCGATTCCTGTTTCAGCTACTGATTCCCCAGCTGGCCTTAGGCCAGTCCCTGCCCCTCTCTGGGCCTCGGTTTCTCTCTCTGAGAAACAGGGACGACACCACCAAGCACCGAGGCATCTCTGTGGGGCTTTGGACCGTCGGGGCTGAAGGACACTGGAGTCAGTTGCATTTCTGGTTCTTGGCATGGAAAGATGCAGCGTGGCCCACAGCAAAGCCAGCTCTGCCCGGGAATCCGAGTGTGAATAAACGTTAATGAGGTGGGGAGAGACGGGTGCTGGCCAGGACAGAGCAAGGCACTTAGAGTGGAGAGCGGGGATGGGGAGACACAGGGCAGGGCACTGGGAACTGTGGGGAATGCCTCCCCATTTCGTGCTGCTGGGAGCGGTGCCCTGGCCCCAGGGCTGTGTCACCTTCCCTCTGCTTGGTCTTCCATGCCTCGCTTTGCTGCTGCCGTCTTTCTGCTTCTGCCTTTGGGGCCTCCTGTGGGCAGAGCCCCCCAGTGGCACTGAGCCCATGGCACTATGGGAGCATGACAGTTCTCGGGGTACCCAGGACGGAGAGTCACTGTGTTGTTACTCCTGCCTCTACTGAGAAGGAACCTGGGCAGCTCCCAAACACCCCCTGCCTGTTAGCCACTCAGGCACTCTTGTCTGGGTTGTGCCAGCCCTGTCTTCACCTTGCAGGTTAACAAGAGGTGCCCCTCAGTGAATATCCCCTGTGATATTCGGCCCCTGGCACTGGCTACTCACAGAAATCCCAGATCCTCTGCCCCCACAGGAGCAGGGTACCCCACTTTACCAGTTTTACCTTAAACCACCGCGCCCCTTTAACACATGGCACTTGTAATTAAACAAGAGAAGGTTTATTGAAGGAAGAGCAGAGATTCAGCTAGCAACAAGAGGGTGGTGAGAACAAATGGTTACAATACAAAGAAAATCATAAAACATGAACTCAGGCTTAACACTTCTCGATAGTTACTTTTCCTATCTGATAAGCAAGTTTCTCCCCCCAAAGTTCAGGCTGTTGAAGAGCTGGCTGGTCTGAAAGGAACCAGGATCCAAACTTCCACAAAACACCCCCGCGCCATGGGATGTTTCCTCAGTGAATGGATCCAGAGGACCTCTCTCCACCCTGTGTTATACTGAAATAGTCTGTTGTCTCTTTTCATAGCCAGGGCAATCCCCCGTCTGTTGTTTTTACCTGCAAGAGGTTTTGATTGTTTGCGGTTGTCTCTGATGCTTTTCCATGGAGAGTCTTGGGAAGGAGCAAGGTTGGACAATTGAGCCAGCCAGGGTCAGGCGACAACACCCTCCTGCTTGAATGGACTGACACTGGGAGACGTTATCCCCTGGTGTTTAAGCCCTAATCTACACAACAGAGTTAGGTTGATACAAGGCAGCTTATGTTGACCTAACTCTGTCAGTGTCAACACTAACATTTTGCTCCTGCTGTCATAACGCATCCACTACACTGACTTAATTACTCCACCTCCACGGGAGTCAATGCTGATGTGGTTAGGTCAATGTAGTGTCAGTGTAGACGTTGCATTGCTTACATCCACCATTGCTGGTTGTCAGAAGCCGTCCCACAATGCCCCACGCTGACAGTTCAATGGGTGCGAGCGCTCCTGGTGAGAACACGCACCGCCGACACCAGGAGCAAAGTGCGGACATGCACAAGCGATGTAATTATTGCGGTGGCTGTGTGCCGACGTAAGTTAGGTCAATTTAATTTTGTAGTGTAGACATGTCCTAGCTTTTACTCCAAGTCCCTCTAGCTGCAGTATTCCTTAAATATTACATACATCGCACACTGATTATGAGTCTTGACAAGTGACAATCTTCCTGTAGCTACTTGACACGTCACTCCTTATAGATAAATACCCTGCAAGATGTGTGTTTGGTGTAGTGAGTTTGCCAGGTCTGAGGCAGGAGTTGTTTGCACAGAACTAGGGGCCCTTTGCCATGGTACCCCTGAGTCCCAGGCAGGAGGTTTGATCTCCTTAAGCTGGTCTTGGTGGGTGGGGGCAGGTGCACAGAGGGTGGGAGGCCCATTTGTGATTGTCGGGGGCTGGCATTCGGGGCTGGCCAGGAGCTGTGTTGGCAGGGAGGGTGGGGGGACAGTCTGGGTGCCTGATGGAGCAAGGGAAGGTTTGAGGTGATGCTCAGCTCAGCCAGGCCACCATTTCGCTACCTGCCTGAATTCCCCACGTACCTCCTGCCTCGGGTATCCTAGGAACCAACCACGACATTGCTCAGGGCATCCCAGAAGTGTCTGCAGCACACGGGAGGCAAAGAGGGGGTGTAGAACTGCACCTCCTGTGCCCATCCCTCCCCCACACGCCTCCCCCTCCAGCCATCCTTACCCAGCCCAGCTCCTGCCCCTGGGGGTGAAGGCCCCAGGTCCCAGCCCTCGGGGGCAAAGGGCCGAGCCCCACTCCCAGCCCCAGGAGCGAAGGGTGCAGCCTGCTGCCCGGTGCGGCTCCCAGCCCCGGGGAGCAAGGTGTTAGGAAGCTGAATTCTTCTTGGATGATGTTGGACTCTCCATTTCCAGGACACCTCCCCAGAGAGGGGCCTATTGGTGCTTCGGCCTGATGGGCCTGCAAGGAGCAGGGCCCTCTCCCTCCAGCTGTCATCAGGCCTGCCTGTCTCCAGGATGCCCCTTATCTGTGCACTCTGCAGAGCTCTTGGAAGCAGAAGGCCCTAGGGGCTCTGGGAACAAGGCCTCCCCTCAGCCCCTCTGCAGCAGGGACGGAGCCCAGACCTGGACTCCCCTCAGAGCCTGAGGCACACAGAGGCTGGCTGGCCCTTGCCCCGGAGCCCTGTGTCACTAGCACAGGGGACCTGCTGGGCCCAGGTCGCCAGGCTGGGGATTAGCCAGAGATGGAGCTGGGCCGGCTGGCTCGCGCTGTGTATTCCCACTGGCTGACAGCGCTAGCGATCTGGGGGGGAAGCGAGAGGTGCCGAGGGGGGCTAGTTAGCCTGTCCTGTCCCTGGGGATGGGCAGACTGCTTTGTGCTGGCAGGGAGCGGCCCTGGGGCTGGCCCACATGCTGGGCACCTGTTGAAAGGAACCAGACAGTTTATAGAAGTGATAAAGTGCAGGCAGGCCCTTGCTTATGTTATGGGGATTTCCGAATGGACCGGAGACAGGCTCCTTCCCCCTGCTGTTCCCACCGTGCCCCGGGGCAGACAGGCTCAGCTACGCTCACAGGCCATCACGGGGCAAGGAGCTGCTCTCTAGGGGTCTTGGTGCCCACAGCTCATAGGGGTGTTGGGAGGCGAGTTGGCCAAGGGAAGCACAGGTTCTGAGGGCCAAGTTGGAGCGGGCACGTTCCTGCTGTGCCCTCTGCCCGCTCACCAGCCCCACACCGGAGCCCTGTTATAGCTACCTCCGGCAGAGCATCCAGCCCCGCAGCCAGACAGGGTCAGAGGCCGCTTTGCGGGGCCCAGCCTGTCTGTGCTCTGGGCCAGTGCTGGAAAAGAGCTGACAAAGGATGTGATGGGGGCACATGTGAGGGGCTAGCATCTTTTGGAGACCTGACCCCCTTTGTCTGGCCTCCTGTCTCCCTCTGTTAGATCACAAGCTCCTAGACGGGGCCCAAGTCCCCTTGGCGCTCCAGGCAGGGTCCAGCACGCAGCGTGAGCCCCTGGGCCAGGCCGTGTCCCCTCGGCGCTCCAGGCAGGGCCCAGCACGCAGCGTGAGCCCCTGGGCCAGGCCGTGTCCCCTCGGCGCTCCAGGAAGGGCCCAGCACGCAGCGTGAGCCCCTGGGCCAGGCCGTGTCCCCTCAGCGCTCCAGGAAGGGCCCAGCACGCAGCGTGAGCCCCTGGGCCAGGCCGTGTCCCCTCGGCGCTCCAGGCAGGGCCCAGCACGCAGCGTGAGCCCCTGGGCCAGGCCGTGTCCCCTCGGCGCTCCAGGCAGGGCCCAGCACGCAGCGTGAGCCCCTGGGCCAGGCCGTGTCCTCTTGAAGCCCAGCACCATCCTGGTCGTGCAGCTGTAGCACTTTACAATGCTCACGGTGCAGGTTGATGAGAATTGGGCCCTGGGTGTCTATCTGTGTCTGCTTCTCGCTATTCCCGGGCTTGACCCAAGACGGCCTCCTACTCCCCCTACACCCAGCACCTCTCTCCTCTGCCTCATTTCCTCTCTTCCATCCTCCAGCTTGCAGCATCCCTGGCCCCTCCCCTGGCATTTTCGCTGACTCAGGAGAGGGCTGGGCTCTCTCCCCACAGAAGAGCCGGCCGTAATCTGGACTGACAGCTCAGTGCCGGTCCTTGCCTTTCGTGCTTTATTTGTCATCTCATTGCAGACTGAATTAATTGACTCCACATTTCCTGCAGCGGGGACGCGAGCACGCGGGGAGGTAAATGGGGACGCGCCGTGCACTTGAGTGAAAGGTGATCTGCTGGGTTGAAGTCACAGGTCAGCTTTCAGGCTGCATTTCCCCTGGCAACCCATTAAGTGCTACCTTTGACCTGAGCAGCCATTAGTGCAGGAGGCAGATGGCTGCAATCAGGCGTTTTGGAATCAAACGTGAAATAGCTGAGCTTGATAACCCACTCCCTCCCCCCCCAACCCCACCACTGCCCTCTCAGGAATGTAATGAGCACCCAGAGACCCAGGACAAACAGCCAGCCGGGAAAGAAACGCAGCCGATAAGGAGTCAGGGAAAGCCAAGGTGGGATTACAGCATGAGGAGTTACGAGGGCTCTAAATTAACTTAATGGCTTTGGAAGACAAACAGATTAGAGAGATCCAGAGATTGGGGAAAGGCTCAGCTAAATTGGAACCATAGCACAGTCGCATGATAGCAGCCAGTTAACCCGGAGCCCTGCAGAGTCCTGCACACCGGGCGACACAGCGTGCTGCCTTGCGGGGACCCCAGCGCTCCCCCCGGCTGCCTCAAGGGACCTCACCCTTTTCCCGCCAGCTGCCCGTGTAGGGATCTTTTCCACAAGCCTGTTATCCCTCAGGGCTCCCCGTTGCTCACCCAGACACCCTGCCAGGACCCCATTTCCCCACTGGAATGCGGACCATCGTCGATCAGTCCCGTTCTCTTCGGGTGAACCCCCAGGTCCTGAGCCACAGCTGAATGGAGGGGTGTGCACTGATGATTTTCAGCTGCGTTAATGCTCCCCTGCTCCTCTCAATCCTGCACCTGGTCCAGGGCACAAATCAGAGCAGCCTGAAAGCTGCTTTCATGTACAGCAGCTGCCAGCCGTCACAAGGGGCCATTCTGGCAGCCGGGGCTTGCTCAGGACCATGGGACCTAATCAGAGACGCCAGTTCAGATTTGGGGGGGGGCAACTTTAACTGTGATTCCAGGGGCTACTTAGGACCTGAAAATTCTAGGGTTTTTTTGCAGAGAATAACTTAGAAATTAGCTGGCAGGAGCACTGTATCTAATTCCTACCGAGAGAAAGAAAATTAAATAAATATTAGACCCACTCACCTCTAATACTAACACGTTTTGACATCTTGTGTCAAGTCACTTAAGGGACACGGGCTAGGGTTTAAAATTTTAATGTATATTCTTATTTTGTTACAAGCTTTTGAAGACAACAGTTGAAACAATGGTAGAAAACTCTAGATTACTTTCTATCGTTTAGGCTACTTCCTTTTTGCAGTTCACCAAGCTTGGAATAGATCATTTAACTTTTGGAAGCATCCCCCGAGGGCAAGTCCCTGTGAGTTTACACTGCACCTGCCTGGAGTTATAGGGGGTGTTACCATACCACAAATAATAGACTAGAAACGGACTTTAAGTGGGAATGAAACTGACGCTTTCAAGTCACTTTCACAGTATTGCCAACCCCAAATAATCAAAAATCATGAGTCAGGCTCACCAAAAATGATGATTGGCTTAAAATCATGAGATTATGTAAAAATAATCGATTTGGTGTTCTTTTTATTTGCCTTCTGCTTTTTGAGCCTTTAGGGTGCGCTGGGGTCACATTTTGATGCTTTCTCCACAGCCACGAAGGCTAGAAATGTACTTTTAAGAATGAAGGCTGAAATCATCACAGATCCACTTGACTCCGGGAGCTGGGGCTTTAAGGAAAATAATAATTATCCTGAGACTCATGACAAAATCATGAGCTTTGGTAACATTGCGTTTCGCTTTTGTTTAAAGGCTAGTTACTTTCCAGAAGGCTCTTAAACACAACACCACAGTGACTGAATTGCAGTTCTCACAGGAGAATATTTAAAATAAACACCAAGAAAATTCCACATTTTAAAGTTGAGAAGAAAATTGAGTCTTCGGAGGTATATCAGGGCCAGTGCAGGCAGGAAAGGAAAATAAACAGGCACAGGAACTCTGGGCAGCTCTTCCTCTTGAAAAAAAGGATCAAATCTTCCAGTCCTTAATCAGGTAAAACTTCTATTGCCATCAGCGCCTCCACTCACAGATCTCACATCTCTTCTCTGAACGTAACCTTGGCTCAGGACTTGGCTGTATTTCTTCTGAGTCCCCGCCCTGTCTTCTCTCTTCAGCACCCCTGCCCTGCGGAGGGATTCCTGTCTACAGGCTCATCTAAAGACTTCCAGATCCTTAATCTAATCACCAGCCCTTTCTTATCTTAATCACCCGGCCTCTGTTTGTAAACAACAATCCGACACCCTGCCCCAGGCCCACCACGAGCTGGGAGCAGCCCCTCTCCTCTGCAGAACTCACTCAGGTTTCGGCTTGGGCTAGGATGTGCCCCATGCCAGACCTCCTGTACAACCTCCCCCCAGGGGTTCCGGTAGGCAAGGGGGAATCATCCATGGCCTGCATAAACTGGCTTTAGGGCTGTTTTATGCTTCCGGAACAGCACAAAACAACCCCAATGGACCAAGTGATTTCAGTGGGACTACTCCGAGGGCCAGGTATTACCCTATGAGCCTGCTCTTTAGCCCATGGAAGCAAATGGAAGGCCTCCTATTGACGTCAGCGGGCTTTGGATCAGGGCTTTGGTTAAGGTTTGTGGCCTCCCTGTGTTATGAGGGGCCAGGGCTTGTCAGGCAGCTTTAATTTATTAATAATGCAACCTTAAGAAAATTGTATTTCTGATAATATTTTTCTAACTTATCTGACTCATGGGAAAAAACTTTTCCTGGAGAAACAATATTTTAAAAAGTGCATTTCAGTTATTTGTCCCACTGATTAGGTATCTCATAAAACAAAGCGTGATTGTGACTGAAAGCTGGTACAATCCAATGGTTTCCATAAATGAATTCTGGATCGTAGTCAACAGAAGTCCACATAAGAAAATAATATTAAAGGACCTGATTCTGCAACTTGATCCAAGCAAAAAGACCTTTGAACATAAACTGAACCCAGTTGACGTCAACTGGAATCCACATGGGTAAAACAGCCTGCATGTGTGGATCTGCTGATCCAGCTGCAGAATCAGGACCTCTGCAGGACTGGGCCCAAATCTTTAAACTAGGCAGGCAAAAGTTGGCTGAGGCTGGGGAGCTTTCCCCCAGCCCAGTCTGGCCAGTGGAAGACTCAGGGGTCTCCGTGCCAGGAGCAGAGAGGACAGAGGTGCCACTGGCTGATACGCCAGATATCCCGGTCCTGATCCTCAGCTCTCATTCCTGACCTTGGCACTGACCCTTGGCTCTGACATCTGAGTCCAGCTCTGACTGCTGGCTCCAGAGCCTGACGCCTGCTCCAACCACTAGGCATGACCACCCACTGACAGGCCCCATTACAGATCATGCTAGCCAGCTAAAATCCAGCAGAGATACGGCTGATTTGCATTTGCTGATGCAGTTCAACAGTGATGAGTGGGGTCCCATTACCAGGGATGTTTAAACGGGACTGGCTAAATTGCAGTGTGGTTGGGAAATTTCCATTTGATGGCTTTGTCCAGCTGGAAATGCAGTTTCTGCAGAGCTGAATTTTCAATTCAAGGGAATTTTCAATTTTTCATCAGGAAAATGTGAATGGAATATTTCATTTTGTGTCAGTTCAACACAAATCGGAATATTTTCGTTTTTGAACTGTCCTGAAATCTTTACTTTAGGATCAGTTTAACAAAATATGAAACCACATTTCCCTATCAGCGCATTGCCTTCTGGGAGCTGTAGTTCAGGCCCATATTCTCTCCTATGGGCTACATCTTCCTATAATGCAATGTAGATTTCTCTCTGTGCTGTGTGGTGCATCATGGGAGTCATATGACTAAATGCATTATGGGAGATATAGTCAGGTCAAGGAAACTGACCCATAGTGGAGAATGGGCAATCAGACTCCCAAACTACAACTCCCATGAGGCCTGCACTTTAGTATTGAACTAATTTGAAGTAAAGTGTCTTCAAGTTAGCTCAATAGACCAAAAGGAAACGTTTTGATTTTTGGCAACTCAGCATGTTTTATTTTGATCAAAAATGTTGCGATGTTTTGATATTTCTGCATCAAAACTTTCTTCATTACCATTCTGTGAAAAATTTTGAAATTTCCACTTTTCCTCCTGATTTGGGCCAAAGCCAAATATGGAAATGTCCGAATGTCCAACGGGACAGAACTTCGGAATTTCACTCAGCCCGACTAAAATGCTAGCAAAGGATGGTCCCCTCCGGGGTTTGACACACAAACTGGGGATGGATCGGTCTGGGCGAAAGGATGTTGCAGGACCCCTTGCCTGGGTGCATGCCTTTCCTTGCAACCAGCTGGAGTGGATGTAGTCGGAGGATGTGGGGGGTTGCCCCTACCCATCCGAGCCTTTTGGAGGCCTGATAAGCTGACTGGGTTCTCCCTGTTACCCAGTGGTCACCACCTTGCTAGACCTTATCTGGCTTGCTGCCCAGGAACACTTTGCATTTAGAATCAGGTGAGCACACAACCCTGGGTGCTGCCACCCAATGTGCCAGCTGCCCGAGGGAAACCCCAGAGGTTGAGTGCTCCACTGGGGACAGGCAGTTTGTGTTCCCGGAGCATGAACTGAATGTTCGGGATTGCTCATCTCCGAACTCCAGTGGGATCATATCTCCTGCTGTGAGAGCCCCTTTGCGAGACACTCCCCTTCCCCCCCACCGCCTGGAACTGATCCAGAAGGGCCGCTGAGGGTCGGGAATCCCATCCAGAAGCTGAAACCCCCGGTGCTGTCAGGGAGCCTGTCAGATGGAATCACTGGCCTGTTTCCTCCAGCTGTTCTGGCTGATGATGGACAGGCCTTGTACCGAAGCCAGAGGCTTGGTGAAACATCCCCACTGCTATATGTGCAGTGTCACGGGCTCAGAGAAGGGAGAAGGATGGGTCTGGCTGGCTTCCTCTCACTCTATCCTTCAACAGCTTTGCACCCAAGCTCTCTGCAGTGTAAAGACCCCCACTGCACGCTGGATTCAGCTTCCCGACCCAGCCTCAGTGTCCCCCATCACCGCTGTTCTTGGGCTCGGAGATGGGGAGCTCCCTGGTGGTTAGAGCAGAGGATGCTCTGGGAATCAGGACTCCTGGGTTCTTTCCATGGTTTAGCAGTTACAGGGGGGCTGGGAATCAGGGCTCCAAGATTCTGTTCCCAGCTCAGCCCCTGACTCACCGCAAAGCACTTCCCTTCCCCGTGCCCCAGTTTTCTCATCTATGCAGTGAGGCTAGTGGGGGCCGTGAGAGCGTCAGATGAAAGCCGCCAAAAGAGTAGGGCCAAATGTTGTGACCCCTCCATGTTTCACGTGTGTCTGGGCCGCTCTGCAGCAAATCCCCCTTTGTTGGCTCCGCCAGCGTCTCCTCAACTCCCGGCCCCTTGGTGCCCCTGCTCAGCCTGCGCCCCACTGGCCAGCTGCCCTCCCTCGGCGAGGTTGGACACAGCCTGGCTTCAGAGCTGCCCCGGCTCGGGCCGGCTGAGCGGCAGAGGCTGTAGTGGCGTGTGGTGGGCGTGAAGCCCCTTTCGGATGCCATGCCGGGAGGGGGTGGGGGGGGGGGGGGCAGGCTGAGGTCAGACCTGCTTCATTCTGCTTCCTGAGCTAAACTTAGCCGGTGCTGCAACGATCCTGTCAGCATGTCACCAACAGGGCCGGCCTGCGGGAGCTGACATGGGAGAATGTCCACCTCCAGCCCCCCTGCCCTCACCGGAGACCCTCCCTGCCCCCCAGCCCTGGGCCGAGTCACTCTGCAGGCACACGGGTCTGATAAAGTGTCAGCACCAGAGCGGCTCTTCCAGCCACACCTCCGCCTGCTGACGTGCCCTCACCCGGCAGCTCTGGGATGCTGGGCGGTAAGAGCCTGGAATCGGCATGGGGATGGGGAGCCAGCGGTCCCCCCCGGAAGGCGCTGAGCCGGAGCAGAGCCTGGGCTGATAAGCGTGGGGGGAGGGGAGTGAGGGGGCATTAGCTAATGCCGGTGACGTGCTGGATGGGAGGCCATCTGCCTGATGCAGGACAAGGAGGGCGCTCGTGGTCCTTCTTAGACCATCCAACCCCGTGGCAGGAGAAGCCCTATCCTAGGAGTGGCCCTGATCTGCCAGGCTCCCAGAGACAGCCCCATCCTGCTGGCCAAGCCAGGACTAGGGCATGGTACTTTTCGACGGGCATTGGCTGCACTGTACAAGACGAAGGTGATCACGTTCTTGGCTATGAAATAAGCAGATGGAGTCTCTCCCAGGGGGGCTCTGAGCTTTTGAGGGTGCTATTCCTCCTCCCCCAGCCGCATCCCATCTCCCCAAGTCCCAGCCTGGCATTGGGGAGGGTGATCTTCTTGGGGTGCTGCCCTGAGCTCCTGGCTGTGCCCAGGTTCTTTGCAGACCAGCCTGGTATTATGGCATGCCATGCTGTTAGAGGCATCGCTCCTGGCCCTAGGGAGGTGTGTGTGGGAGGGTGCCATTGCACCCTGCCTGTCTCAGAAGGGCACTGTCAACTGGAAATCAAGCCAACCTAAAAACCTGGGGTAAAAGTCATTTCCAGTCCTATACCTGGGTCCCGCTTCAGCATCGCTCTCCCCCCTTTCTGCCAATTGCTGTGGCTTTGTGATCCCATTTCTCTGTTTTAAATAGCTTTTTCTCCCTCTGTTGCTGCTCAAGAGCTCCAAAGCAACACCCAGGGGGAGCGCAGATGCCACGGTGATGGGCACTGGTCTGAGAACCAAGAGAGCCCGCACCTGCCTGGCTGGGCACAGGAAGCAGTGGCACGGACTCACCCAGAACGCTGCAATTTGCAGCCCCAGCCAGCCGATGGGAAGGCTCAGGCAGGTGAGTGGCTTTCAGGCTGCTGGTGTTGCTGAGCCCCAGCCCCTGACCTGTGCTAGCTCCTGGCTTTCCTCTCCTGGCGGGATGTGGCTTGTGCTGCCCGTTGTGGCGGGAGGCCTGTCAGGATTGACGCTCTCTCTGGAGGTTTCCATTATCTCCTTGCGGTGTCCCAAATATGCTGGTGGTTTGGGAAGCGCTGTCATGGTGCTTCCCTCCCCTGGATTCCTGATGGGCTTGGGAGATGGTTCATTTCTCTGGTGCTGGAGAAGGAGTGAATCCATGATCTCTGGTCCTGCCTTTGCACTTTCCTGCACAGTCTGCTGATAACATTAACAGCAACATCTTCTGTTGGGATTGCCGGGGTCATCATCAGAACATAAGAATGGCTGTGCTGGGTCAGGACAATGGCCATCTAGCCATATCCTGTCTTCCGACAGTGGCCAGTGCCAGATGCTTTAGATGGAGTGAACAGAACAGGGCAATTTATTGAGTGAGCCAATCCCATCGTCCCGTCCTAGCTTCTGGCAGTCGGATGTTTAGGGACACCTGGAGCATGGGGTTACATCCCTGACCATCTAATACACATTGATGGCCCTTGTGACACACTGTACCCCATTATAATGTGATTTGTGTATCGTTCACGTTCCCCCGTATAGTGTCACTGTGTGTTGTCTAATGCAAAGTGTGCCATGTCAGGTGTTTCTGGGATGCTCGTGACATGCTGAACATCATTGTTATGGTAGCGTGTGTCCTGCAACGTCACACGTATGTCCGGATATGAAACTCTGCTAGGTCATGTCCCCAAATGTGTGTCTCACATGGCTGGAACAGAGGCAGACAAACCCAAAGCTGAGTGTTCACGCCTCGCAGGGGCGTGCAGACAGGAACAATGGACGGACCTGAGCACCTGTGAGCACTTCGGCTCAAGTGGAAGAAATCATGCCCATTGCTGGACAGGGCCGATCACCTGACCCCAGGGGGTCGAGGAAGCTTGTTAAAAGAGAGAGGCACCTTCGTCACTGGGCTCTCCCTTGGAATCCATCTTCTAAGCAACATCAAGGACACTGACAACTGCCCACAAGCGGGGAGCCTGGCTGAAAGATCGCAGCCAGCCTGTGCGGTAAGCTAACATCACAGACTGGAAACTTACTGAAGTGCTGAATTTAGTTTAGGAGGCAAGGTACCTGTTAGTTAATTTTGGTCTAACCCTTGATTCATATTCATCTGATTTATAATCACTTACAATCTTGCTGTAGTCAATAAACTTATTTGTTTGTTTCATCTAAAGCAGTGCATGTGGACTGAGTGTGTGTGGAGACTTCACTTAGAGTGACAGAGCTGGTGCATAGCAATTTCTTTGATAAACTGACTGACAATGTAATGAGCTTGCAGGGTGCAGTGTACAGCACTGAGCTCTGTAAAAGGGTAGTTCCCGGGATTGCATCTGGGACTGGAGGTGTTTGCTGGGGGTTAACCCCATGAGCGGCTAGCCAAAAGCACTCCTTCACTAGGTCAGGGACCGATTACTTGCAGGAGGCTGGGTGTAGGCTGACGCAGGAGTGGGCGGTCTACACAGCAAAGAAAAATAAGTTGGGGCCCAGGAGTGAAGAATTGGGGTGACACAGCCACACACCATTTCAGATCACCGGGGGGAGGGGAGGGGAGGGAATGTCACAGACCTATCCTCCATGAACTTATCAAATTCTTTTTTGAGCCCATTTATACTTTTGACCTTCACAGCATCCCCTGGCAAGGAGTTCCACAGGTTGACTGCATTGTGTGAAGACGTACTTCCTTTCCTTTGTTTTAAACCGGCTTTTTGCTAATTTCATGGGGTGAGCCCTAGTTCTTGTGTTGTATGAAGGGGTAAATAACACTTCCCTATTCACTTTCTCCACACCAGTCATTTTTTTAATAAATCTTTGTCATATCCCCCCTTAGTCATCTCTTTTCTAAGATGAACAGTCCCAGTATTTTTAATCTCTCCTCATTTGGGAGCTGTTCCATGCCCCTCATCATTTTTGTTGCCCTTCTCTGTACATTTTCCAATTCTAATAGATCTTTTTTGAGATGGGGCGACCAGAACTGCATGCAGAATTCAAGGTGTGGGTTTATATAGTAGCGATGGATTTATATAGTGGCATTGTGATATTTTCAGTTTTATTATTTATCCTTTGCCTAATGGTTCCTAACTTTCTGTTAGCTTTTCTGACGGCCACTGCACATTGAGCAGATGTTTTCAAAGAACTATCCACGATGACTCCAAGATCTCTTTCTTGAGTAGTAACAGCGAATTTAGACCCCATCATTTTGTATATGTAGCTGGGATTATTTTTTCCAATATGCTTTACTTTGCACTTAGCAACATTGCATTTCATGTGCCATTTTTCCCTTTGCAACTCTTCGCAATCAGATTTGGATTTAACTGTCTTGAGTCATTTTGTATCACCTGCAAATTTTGCCACCTCACTCGTCACTCCCTTTATCAGATCATTAATGAACATGTTGAACAGCAAAGATCCTTGGGGGACCCTGTTATTTATCTATCTTCATTGTGAAAACTGACCATTTATTCCTATCCTTTGTTTCCTATCTTTTAACCAGTTATTGATCCAGGAGAGGGCCTTCCCCCTTATCCCATGACATCTTACGTTGCTTAAGAGTTTTTGGTGAGGGACCTCGTCAAAGGCTTTCTGAAAGTCCAAGTACACTATATTGACTGGATCACCCTTGTCCACATGCTTATTGACATCGTCAAATAATTCTAATAGACTGGTGAGGCATGATTTTCCTTTATAAAAGCCATGTTGACTCTTCCCCAACATACTGTGTTTATGTGTCTGATAATTCTGTTCTTTACTATAGTTCTTTACCAGTTTGCCTGGTACTGAAGTTAGGCCCACTGGCCTGTAATTGCCAGGATCACCTCTGGAGCCCTTTTTAAATATCGATGTTACATTAGCTACCCTTTAGTCATTTGGTACAGAGGCCGATTTAAGCAGTAGACCACATACTACAGTTAGTAATTAGGAGAGGGGGCAAAACACCTAACTTGTTTTAAGATTGAGCTTGATAAATGTATGGAGGGGAGGGGAAGATAAGATTTCCTACAATGGCGTATGGCCCATCTGTGACTGCTATTAGAAAATATCTCCAATGGCCAGAAATGGGACACACTACACGGGGAGGGCTCTGAATTACTACGAAGAATTCTCTCCCACATGTCTGCCTGGTGGGTCTTGCCCACATGCCCAGGGTCTAACTGATCGCCAGATTTGAGGTTGGGAAGGAATTTCCCCCAGGTCAGATTGGCAGAGGTCCTGGGTTTTTTTCTCCTTCCTTTGCAGTGTAGGGTCACTTGCTGGTTTGAACTAGAGTAAATGATGGATTCTCTGTAATTTGAAGTCTTTAAATCAAGATTTGAAGACTTCAGTAACTCAGCCAGAGATTATGGGCCTATTGCAGAAGCAGGCGGGTCAGGTCCTCTGGCCTGAAATGTGCAAGAGGTCAGACAAGATGTTCATCATATTCCCATTCTTAGGGCTCAGTTGGGAGAGCAGAGAGGAACTGTGAATGGTTGCTACGGTTTTGGATAAAGGCATAAACCAGTCTATGAGAATTTCACATTTGAGTTCCTTCCGAACTCTTGGGTGAATACCATCTGGTCCTGGTGACTTATTGCTGTCCTTATTGAGACCTCAGTGGTCTCAAGTTGCAGTGTGGGAGGTGTAGGTTGGACATTAGGAAAAACTTTTTCACTAGGAGGATGGTGAAGTACTGGAATGGGTTACCTAGGGAGGTGGTGGAATCTCCATCCTTAGAGGTTTTTAGTGTGGCTTGACAAAGCCCTGGCTGGGATGATTTAGTTGGGGTTGTTCCTGCATTGAGCAGGGGGTTGGACTAAATGACCTCCTGAGGTCCCTTCCAACCCTCATCTTCTATGATTCTATGATTTGTCACCTAAAAAGAATGCCTTGGGTATGGAGATCTCCCCTGAATCCTCCGCAGTGTAGATCGATGCAAAAAATTCCTTTAGCTTCTCTGCAACAGCCTTGTGTCTCTCCGTGCTCCGTTAGCATTTCAATCATCCAGTGGCCCCACTGACTGTTTGGCAGGCTTCCTGCTTCTGGTGTGCTTGGAAAAAAAAATTGCGGTTAGTTTTTGTGTCTTTAGCTCATTGCTCTTCAAATTCTTTCTTAGCCTGCCTGATTATACTTGACATGCCAGAGTTTATGCTCCAGGTGCAGCAGGCACCATTTCAACCTCGCTTTCTATGTGTGCGCATCCATCTGACTCAACGGCCGCTTGCATGGCAAAGCTGGGTGACAAGCTAAAGAATCGTCACCTGCAAACAGGAAAAAGGATAGCATCCCAGGTCAGATTTAGCCAAGACTTCGCCACTTCCGCCTTTGCCAGCCGAGCATTTGCGTTTCCCCGTCCTGTCCTGGTTGCGGTGAGGAATGAGGACATGTGAATGAACTGAGGCTCCTGGCACCCTCTGGGGGTCTGCGTTGAGACTCCCAGCATCCTTAACAGCAGTAATTGCGGAAAGACATCCAGTCTTTGATCTGAAAACATCAAGAGCTGGAGAATCCACCACTTCCCTTGGTAGTTTGTTCCAGTGGTCTGTCACCCTCACTGTTACAATTTGTGTCTTCTTTCCAGTTTGAATTTGTCTGGGGTCAGCTTCCAGCCGTTGGTTTTCGTTCTGCCTTTTCCTGCTAGATTAAAGAGCCCTTTAGTACAGGGCGTTTTCTCCCCATGAAGGTGCCGGCTCCACAGTAATCAAGTCACCCCTCAATCTCCTTTTTGATAAGCTAAGCAGCTGGAGCTTGTTGAGTCACTGTGAGGTGTTTTCTCCAGCCCTGCCATCACTTTTGTAGTTCTTTTTTGCGCTTTCTCCACTTTTTCAACGTCCTTTTTTAAAACGTGGACACCAGACCTGGACGCAGTATCCCAGTATTGGTCTCACCAAGGGCTGGTCCAGAGGTAAAATCACCTCCCCGTTCCCACTCACTACTCCCTGTTTGTATAGCCGAGGATCACAGGAGCCCTTATTGCTACAGCATTGCAGTGGGCGTTCACACTGAGTTGCTTGTCTGCTATGACCCCTAAATCCTTCCCAGAGTCGCTGCTTTCCAGGATGCAGTCTCCCCGGAACATCCTCTGGGTCTTGGCAGTGAAACTCCCAGCATCCTCCAGGACTCTGTGCTATGACTCCCAGCATCCTCTGGGCCTTGGCAGTGAAACTCCCAGCATCCTCCATGGCTCTGTGCTGCAGCTCCCAGCCTTCTCTGTGCATCTGCCGAGGCAGGTCTGTAAGGAAGCACCTTCCTCATTCCCTTTGGGCTTTCCTTGCTCTTCCTGTCCTGCGATGAAACCAAAAGGCCTTCTTGCCTGAATCGCTTTTGGCCGAAGCAGGACGATCCAAGCCAGACTGGCTCTGTGGTTTCATCATGTGACTGCCAGGAGCACGGGAAGCAGATCACTGCTTTCAGGGCTACTCAACACCCTCCCCATCACCACAACCTCCTCTTTGCCGTCTGGCCCCCTCTGGCCACAACAGAGAGTCACTCTCCCACCTCTGTGTTCACCGGAAGCCCCGTGGCAGGTTCCCTCTTACTGACCACAAGGAAGTGGAATCACTGCAATGTAATGGCCCTCCCCCGGGGGAGGCTCCCTAGCATGGCCCTACACCAGAGGCTGCGCAAAACAATCTGCTGCCCTAGGCAAAACTTCAACCTGCCGCCCCACTCCTACCGCCTTAGAACAGCAACGTGAACGAGGCGGGGGCGCCGAAGGACTGCAAAAGTATGTTGGCCGGGAGGCTACTGGTGTGGCGACCCCGGGCACCAGGTTGCAATGCCGCTCACTCAAATTTGGCCGGGCATGATGGTGGCAAATTTGGTAGGCCAAATTTGAGTGAGTAGCATTGCAACCTGGTGCACGGGTTGAAACCTGGCCGCTCCTCTGTCCTGCTGGTATGGAAGAGACTCTGCCAACAGATAGGCTAGTCACTTCTCCCAGAAATCTGCTGCTCGAGGAATCTGCTGCCCTGCCCTGCACTGGCTCCCTCCTCATCTGTCCAGGTATTTGTCTGGTCCCCCTCACGGTAGCATTTGAGCTCCTCGCCCTTCGTAATGAATTTCTCCTGTGTGGGAGGGACGTAGCAGATCCTCTGTCTGTGCTGGAGCTGCAGGTGTGAATTCCAGCTGGAGGAGATGTACTGGCGCTCGCTCAGTCAGAGCGTGCGTGCCACAAATAGCGTGGCTGCAGCGGTGAGACGGACTGGCTGTCCTAAGTACTCGAGGCGGCGAGCTCATCCCGCGGCTCGCACCACCCTGGCTCCACGGCTAGTCGCTGGCTCTCTACCCAAGCTGGGATTGACTCCTCCAGCTCTAGTGTAGACAAAACCCAAAGGTGGGGCACTGAGAGACCAAGGGGCAGATTTTTCAAGAGCTCAACACATTGGGCATTTGTGGCAGAACCAGGGATTGAACACCCTGCTCTTGCTTTCTAGGGGCGAGCCCTATGCACTGGGCCAGCCTTCCTCCCCAGAAAACAGCAGCTCATTATTGCCCACTTCCTTGAAGGTACTGAGGCACCTAATTTCCATTCAAACCAATGGGAGTGAGATGCCTACATACTTTGAGGAGCTATGACCCAGATCCCTGTGTGTGTATATGATAGGGTGCTATCCCTTTAAGAGCAGGGCAGGCTGGGAATGCTCTCCAGGTTATAAAAAGGGGGGAAGTCAGCAGCTGTTGCAGCAGAAGGCAGCCAGCCAGGAGAAAGGTAAAAGCTGTGGGGGGAAGTGCTCCAGTTTGGAGGTAAGTGCTGTGCTTGGAGAGTCTTTGTTTTGTTGCTGATATGCTGGGGTTTGACCCCGGCTTCTTGTTCTGGGGTCGAGGTGGCCCTGTGTCCCAGCCCCCTTCAGGGATCTAGGAACTGGAGGAGCCATTTGTGACAGCAGCCGTAGCCGTGCTGGGCTAGGACGCCGGATCTGCGTGCCGTGTCCATGCCAGCCTGTGTCCCCTGGGGTCCATGTGACATGTCCGAGGGTGGCTTCAAACAGAGGCGGGCGCAGCTGGAGCTGGGGGTCAATGCTGGGGCTCTGCTCTGGCTGCCAGGACGGGGGCTGATGGGTGAATTACGCCCTGGAGGACTGGGGATTGGCTACCCCAATGGAAGCAACTACCCTGGAGCCCCCTAAACGCGCACGTGAGGGCAGAGCTGCTGGGCCTTCCCTACACAGGCGCCTTGGCTTCAGAGCTTGCTTCCCCCTGGCCCCAGAAAGGCCTGGGCTTGTTCACCCTCTGGGCATGTGCCAGGGCCCTGGCTGTCAGGAAGGGGGTGCTGAGCTGGGTTGTGGGAGGCAAAGGGCTCCAGGGCTGCCGCGTTCCCTGGACCAGAGAGCAGGCTCTGAGTGCATTTAAACACCGCCAGTTTATCCAAACCCCCTTTCCGTGCCTGTGGGCGGCTGGAGAACCCGGGCTGCAGCCCCGGCATGCCCCGCCTGCATGGCACAACTACGCCGTCCCTGCCCTCCTTGCTCTGTGTGGCATTGCTACCCCCTCCTCTTCCTAGGACCACGCCGACCCGCCCCCCCCCCCCCTGAGGATCTTGCTGCACGGTTGCATCGTCCAGCATTGACATTATTGTCTTGCCCATTGCCCCCGTCTGCTCCTAGACGTGCGTGTGTGCACCCCTCCTGGCAGCTCAGCTCAGCTCCCCACTGCGGCTCTGGCCCTCTGGCTTGTGCCTTCGTGACCTCACCCCACCCCTGTTCCAGAGCTGAGATTCTGCCCCATCCTCTGCTGGGGTGGGGGTACAGAGCTGCCTGGCTGCGTTACTGAGATTCTGGGGAGGAGGGGGTGTCCAGCCTGAGTGCTGAGGTCCTGGGGCGTGTAGGGGGTGTTGCTTAGCACCTATCTGCTCCCCCTGGCTCCTGCTTTCAGTGTGCCCCCAACTCTGTGCTGGCATCTGCTCCTCCGGTGGTAGGGGGCAGCAGACGCCCTGAGACAGCGGCTCAGCTGGGGCCAGGGGGAGTCCCGCAGAGTCATGGGGGCGGGGAGGGAGTGGAGTGGTCTCACGGGAATATTCCCCCCTCCTGCAGTATGTCTGTAACCCCCCTCCCTCCCCTGGGCCTGCTGGCTGCTCTCTCTTCTCCATGTCTCTCCAAGGCAATTCACCCGTTCTCTTTCCAAATCCTCTGAAACAAACCGGCTCAGTTAGCCGGGGTGTCTGCGCTGGCACAGCTGGGCCCCTGCTGCGCCGCCTCCTGGTGCCCTCATTTCACGCCGCGGCCATGTGGGAGGGGGGCAGCTTTAGCACCTCTCCCTGCGCTGCGGCAGAGCGGCCCCGTGTCCTTCTGTCCAGCTGTTGGAGCAGCAGGCACCCCCCTAGCACTGGGGAGTCTGTGGGACCGGGGGGCCTTCTGGGGCTGGGAGATGCTCTGGGGAATCCAGAAACGCTTTTCTGGGGGGGCCGGTGTGCCCCCGGCGGGCAGGTGTCCCATCATGGCTGGCGCACTCTTCTGGGGGCAGGTCTCTGCTGCAGAGTTCACCTGCGGCACACACACGACCCTTAGCGTGGGGACGGCCCGCGCGCCGGGGCTTCAGCCGCTCCGCCCAGGGCGCTAGTCTGTGGCCAGGCCTCTCCGCTTCGTTACCTGGGCGTAAAAGCCCGGTGGGGACAAGGCCCCTGTGCTATTCCCTGCAAGGTATCTACCTCCGGTCAGCCTCAGCCGCCCCCACGTCCCGGGGGGATGAGCCTAGGTAAGTGTTTCCCAGGAGGTTCTCCTTGCCGGGATTCTCCAGCAAGCCGCTAACACCCCTTAGCAATGCCCAGTCCAAGCACACCGCGTTAGCCAGTGGAGGGGTGGCACGGCTGTGGTAGGGATCTGGGGGGGATTTGGCCAGGGTGGGGCCAGGCCCGGCTGTGGGGGGTGGATTTTGGTCCGGCAGGGCCATGGAGAAGGATTCGGGATGGGCACAGTGGTGGCAGGAGAGGGTGGGGTTCTCGTCCCTTGCCCCGGGGGGTGATGCGAGCCGGCACTAAGCCCCCATGTGCAGTGGGGTCACTGGAGGGGCTGGGTCTGTGAGACCAGAGCAGCCAGTTGTTCCCTCTGCCCCCCACTTGCCTCCAGCTGAGTTAATCTTCCTCTTTGAGAGTTTAACAATCAGTGATGTGAGCAGCAATTAGCGGAGCAGCTGACGAGGGGCTGTGTTAATTGGGAATCAATTGGCCCCTCAGGAGAAACCCTCTGATTCTTCCCCCCCCACCCCCTCAGGCGGTGACAGGAAGGGGGGGGCAGGATGCCAATCCCAGCGGTGGCCACCAGACTGCTTGGTGTTCTTGCCCCGGCTGCCTCCCCTCACCCCACTGTGAATTTAATGGGGTCCCCATCAAAGGCCGCGGTGCCTCACAGGCGCGAGTTGGATCAGAATGGGACCCAGGCCTGGCGTGAATGGGACACGACCTCGGCCCCCCCGGGAGCTGTCTGAGCCCAGAAGGGGGTGACCTGAGCTGGCAGTGGGGCTGGGCGTGGGGTTTCTGATGAAGCCAGTCTCGTGCTGCCCAGAGATGGGCTCCATCAGGCCCCCCACGTAGACAGGAGGGCAGCACGCTGGCGCCCCGTGGCTGGGAGCTCAGCGGGCGTCCCCCTCGCAATCCTGCGGGGTGGGGGGGGGGGGAGAGGCATCTCTGCTGCCCTGCTCTCTCCCTGGGGAAGGAGGGTGGCTGAGACCCATCATGCCTCCACAGTGATGTTCCTCTGCTGCGCTGCTCGCCAGCTGTCCGTCTCCACCCCAACAAGCTGGGGGGACTGGAGGCAGTTGGTTTTCGGTTTACCTGCCTGCTTGCTTGTCTCACTTAGCCGGGACGAGAGGAACTCTCTGTGAGAGGCACCGGGGTAGGAATTGTGCGGGAAGCTCTGTCCCGTGTGTGTGCTGCCTGGGTTTGCTGACAGTTTATCTGCAGAGCCGGGGAAAACCCCGTTTCCAGAAAGGGGGCTTCTGGCCCCAGTGCCCAGCCGGGAAGCACAGACAAACCCCGCCCAGCTCCTAGTAGGGACCCAGGTGTGCCGGCTGCCGACTTGGCTCCCTCCGCCCTTCGGTGGGGAAGTTGCAGCTGCCGGGGTATGCGGGGAGGGCTGCGTTGCCATGGGGCACACTGGGGCTGACCCCGGTGATCCTGGGGCTGCAGACCTCGGGGTGATTTTTGCACCAAAGCTCCCCCCGGTGGGGAAAGAGGCTCCTGGGGGCACGTTTCCCACAGTGGGCTGTGCTGGGAAAGAAGGGTTCCCCGGTGGTGCCTTCTGGGGTGGGAGCATTTCCTCCGCCCCACCCCCCCAAATACTTGGGGGGAGGTGAAGAAGGGGAGGGGGAGGGAGTGAGCGAGGGAGCAGCTCTGGCTCTGCAGGCCCAGTGCTTGTGGGCAGGAATGGAGACCGGCTTGCCTCTCGCTGGTCCGTCTGCGCAGCCCCGCTCTGAGTTCTCCCCAGCGGTGTCGGGTGGTGTGCCCGGCAGCTTCCCTCCCTGCTAAGAGCTGCGGGCGCAGGCTGGGCTGAGGGCAGAGAGTGGGGGTCAGACAGGAAATGAGTTAATGCGAGCGGGGCAGGACGGGGTAGGGCGACAGCTAGCATGAAAGGCCGCAGTGTTCGGCCCCGGGGCATCATCACACAGCTGCTCTGGGGGATAGCGCGCGCCAGCAGCATCTCTCTGGTGAAAGGAGGAGTGGGTACGTTGGCCCGTGTCCTACTCCATCCCCTGCCAGCCTGCCCTGGACTCCTTGCTCCACAGCTGCTCCGCCGGCTGTCAGACTCGTTCTCCTGGAGGGCAGAGCCCCGTTCTAAACCTCCAAGCACATCAGAGGTCATAGTGTAGGACCTACACCAACACACAATAATTGCACAGTCTGGCTCCTCTTTTGCAGAAGTGCTGAGCATGCTGGGCTCCCTTGACCCACCTCTGAAATGCAGCCACCTCTGGGCATGGGGGGTGGAAACACACCAGCTGTTTAGCAGCATTGCTCCACACATCTGATTAGGACAGGAAGTGAAGCAGAATCTTGTGGTTACTTGGAACTGCAGAGGAGGGATTCGCAGGCAGAAAAGACCTGGGTTGGAATACAGCCAGGCCCCCGGGTTAACACAAGGTACCCCGGGCTCTCTGCTGATCCCGAATGGCCAGAGGGGACCCCCCTTCTGAATGCGTAGGTTCGTAGCTTAGATTTACAAAGGCGGTACCCAGCCCCCGAGAGCTGTGCAGACCCCCTGCCAGCATGAAGCCCGGCTCACCCGTGCTGGGCGATTGGAGCGTGGCGAGGTGGGGAGCTAAATAGCTCACCCGCTGCTATTTTTAGCATGCTAGCTGGAGCCCTGCTAGCGTGAGTGCATCTCTCTGGGCTGGGAGGTTTGCTCCCAACTGCATGCGCTCAGAGGACAGCGCTGTAAAGTACAGCCAATCACCCCAGATGGATGGGGCTGGGGCTTAGGAGGGGTGAAGGATGTGGTCAGGGTTCCTTCCGAGAGCTGCCTTTGGTTAAACTAGAAAGGGGTTTTCAAGGACCGAACGTTTGTTTTCCAGTGTGATCCCCCTTTCCCCAGCCCTGCAGAGAGAGCTCATTGCAGCAGGTTTGGGTGCTGTCATGCCTGCCTCTCCTTCCCTGGACCAAGCCTGGCTTCGGCTCCGCCCGTCTCCTGAAATGAGACGTTCCGCGTAGGTGCCCGCTCCGGCTTGGTTTTAGATTGGAAATTTTGTAGCTTGCCAGTCTGGTTATTTGAGCGAAGACCTGGTTAGTTCTGCCCCTCGGACTCTGTGCATCGGTATTAAAGACGCTCCCTCTTTCTCCCATTCATGGGCGCGTTAGTCACGCTGCTAAATGACAGATTGGAGATTACAGTCAAATTGCCTCCAGTTCTCTCGCTTTCCTGCCCGGCTATTTCAGCCAATACGACGGCAGTGAACTCGAACAATGCCTCAGTCGCTCCTGGCCATAGTTACATGCTGCTGGAGACCGGGGTCTGATTCTCATCTCGCTTACACCGCTCTTACAGCGGGGTAAGTCCATTGGCTTCACACCCTGTGTCTTGGGTACAAACCGTGGCGAGAGAAGCTAGCCAGAACCCCTGTAGTGACACTGGCTGGAGGCTTTGCCTGTAACGGGAGGGTGAGCTTCCACCTGTCCGTCCATCCGTCAGCTGCTGGGAGAGAGTCGTTCCCACCCTTCGTGACTCAGTGGCGCCTGGGGATGGCAGCTGGGCTGGCGCTTCAAAGACGCAAACGTTTGTGTGTTCTGGCTTTGCTGGCACCTGCGGCCCACAGGTGGTCGCTGGGCCTGGCCATCCAGGTGGGCCTGGCCATCCGGCTCGTTCACCCGTAGCCACATGCGTCTGAGCAAGACAAACGATCAAAGGTAGTCACCCAGCGGGAGGAACTGGGGGGAGACCATCCCATGGGACTGCAGTGACCAAGGGGGCGGCTTGAATACATTGCCTGAGCTGCCTGTGGGCTGGACGCTGCTCCCGGGGTCAAGCGGCCTGCTGAGCAATGGGGGCCGTGTCTCTCCGATTCCCAGCCCTGCCTCGGTGGGCAGGAAATCGGGGCCCCGGGCGTGTGGAACTGGGGCTGGTGGGCCGAGCTGCCTGGAGGGCTCGGCATGGACCTGACGTTGAGTCAGCGGCACCCCTCTGCGGCGGGAGGCAGCGGGGATCTTGGGGGGGAGTGCGGGATGGCATGCCGAGAGAAGGGGCTCCCCAGGACTCTCTCATCCGCTCTGCCCCCTTACGGCCGAGTCCCGCGTCTGTGCTGCAGGCGTGCTGGCCCTCTGGCGCCTCTCACCCTGACCATGGCCCAGGGGTCCCTCCCTAAGTGTCCAGTGGGTCCTTTGGAAAGACCCCCACTGACTTCCGTGGATGTTGGATTGGGCCCAGAGTAAAGGGAGGGGTGGGGGAGCGTGCCCATTCCACCCCCTCCCACTCCCCAGGGTAGGGGCAGGGAGGAGCATGCCCCATCTCCCGGTCCCACCCTCTGCTCTCCCTGTGAAGTGCCTCCGTTGCTGCCCCATGTGTGTGCCCCTGCCAGGGGTGCTCTGAGAGCTGCCCTGCATTCCTGGGCGGTGATAGCATCACGTCTTGGGGGCCCGGGCTCCCCTCGTGCAGGCCCACCAGCCCCTTCTGTTTGCATTAATAGGCAGAGATCTTATCGCCCGTAACTGACAACATCTGGACAGAGGCCCCTGGCCGTGCCTTTCCCTCCCCTGGCTTCCCCCAGCCGGGGAGCTGTGCGTCCCTCCAGCCCATCACGTCTGGCAGGAGAGGCCCCCCCCCCCCCCTTGCGCTGCTGCCAGCTCTGCCGGGGCCAGTGGGAAGGGGTTTCCTGGCGCCAAACGGGGGCTTGTGCCAAATCCTGCCTCCGCTAGCCCTGCCGTGCCCGCATCAGGATGGGTAAGGGCAGTGTGAACTGGAATTGCCCCCCTGGGCGCTTTGTCACCCAGGGTCTGGTTGGGAGGGGATGGGGTGGGGGGCCCTGGATGCTCCCCCATTAAGCAGCCAGCTGTTCCCTGTGAGGCTGAGTAAAGGGTTGGTCCATCTCCCAGGCCCTCTTTCCCCTCCGCCCGTTTGTGCTCAGCGCCTGCTCTGTGCCGCCCACCCGTGAGCCTCGCTCTGCGGGCAGCCCGGCTACATGCCTGGCTCCTCTCGGCCTGGAAAGACATTAGCGAAGGGGTTTTCATTCCTGCCCCTTCACAATCAGTGTCTGCAGGGCTGGCTGAGGCAGGCCGAGGGCCGGGGGGTCCCAGGGCAAGGCCCACGGCTTGCCAGCCATCACCAGAGATGTCAGGAACATAGATCCCTGCCCCCACTCAGCTCCCCAATTCATCCTGGGGGGCCAATAACTGGGCATGCCGGGGAAGGTCCCCAGGGTGAACATGACTCTGCTTAGCTGTGGAAGGTGCTGAGCTGAGCAGGTTGCGTTACCCACCCCCCTTCAGCCGTTACCACCCCGTACCCCCCGGTGCTGCGCCATGTCTGCCTGGGGCAGGGGCTGGCAACAGGCGACGGAGGCCAAGGCGGGCAGGACACGCTCTGGCAGAGGCGCTGTGGGGAGCGATTTGAGGGGGGAGCAGAACTGCAATAGCAGGGAGCTGTGGGTCAGGAGTTGGGGAGGCCGGGCAGCGTGGGGGGCTGCGGGGCAGGGCTGGGCAGTAGCGCAAAGATCCCTCCCTCGCCCCAGGGCTCCGTTCATTCTGGCAAACTAGGATGTAGGTAATTTGGGCAGGGGGCCTGGCTCCTTCCTGGCCCTGGGGCTGGGGTGTCACTATGGCGGCATGCGGCTGGGACGCCCCTGCCGGCTCCACCGTGGCCCAGCCGCGGCCATGTGGCTCTCCGGAGCTCTGGCAGATAAGAGGAGCTGAGGAAGGGCCCTGGGCAGGGGATCAGGTCCTGAGATGGGTGAATCATTAGCCAGGTCGCCTCCTTCCCGGGCCGTGTGCGGTGCTAGAGGGAGCTGGCCGGGGACTGGGAGCCGAGCTGGGGACTGAAGGGGCTCTGGGTTGGGTGACTGGGGCAGGCCAGGGCCGGGGCTGGAAGGTGAGTGGGGCGCAGGTGCTGCTAACAGGAACGGGTGCCTGCTGGGCTCCCACGTGACTGGGCCAGTGTGGGGCACAGCCGGGGGGGTTCCCTGCCCCAGGGGCTACAGGCCAAGGGCGTGGATAGCCACAGGAGCTGGATCAGAGGGTGCAGAGAGCTCGGCTGCTGCCTGAATGAGCAGGGCAAGGCTGGGGGGGACCAGCAGGACTTGGGCCCGAACTCCCTGACTTGGCCCCGTCTCTGCCAGGCTCCTTCCCTCTGCCCCTCCAGGTTGCTCAGCTCCCCTCGCCTTGTCTCCCTCCGTGGCTGGCTCCCCCTGCGTGGCGCTGGAATGTAGGTCAGAGTACGCAGCGTGAATATTAACGACGCTGCAGGGAGCCGCCGGCTGCCCCCGCCCGCCTCCCTGGGAAATGGGGGCGGGGGGGCCCTGCAGCTCCACACCCCGAAACACCAGTCGCTGGGGAGGGGCAGACCTCGAGGAGGAGGTGGGGACAGCTTGGGGCTGCACTTGGGGGAGGGGAGGATTTAGGGACCCCCCCCCACACACACTGGGGATTTACTGGGGGCTAAATGGAGGGGCTTTCCCGTGCAGAGACGCAGCCCCTGTGCAAATCTCCTCCCCTCCCCCTGCTTCCATTCATGTACTGAGCTGGGTGGGAATTGCCCTGGGCTGTGACCCATTTCTGCACTGAGTTGGCCAGGTCTCTGGGCCCCAGGCCAGGGGAAGAAGCAGGGCACAGGGCTGATGAGAGCTGGGGCTGAGTAACGCGGGGGTGAGCATGGGGGGTGGAGAGAAGCCTAGGGCTCAGGAGCCATGGAGCTGCCCCAGCCTGTCCGCATCAGAGCAGCCTCCCAAGGGAGGGGACAGAGCAAAGCCAGCCTGGGGAGGACCCGTTACTGCACCATGCCCATGCACTGGCCGCCCATAGAGACCCCCCCGGCAGCGGAGAGCCCAGGCCCATGGAGCGGGAGCGTCGCTCAGCGTGGGTTGGCCCCTGCCCCTTCCTCCTGCTGCAGAACTGGCCGCAGAGCCACACCGGGCCCTGTCTGGGCGCTCTCCGGACAGCAGGCGCCTGCATGGATGTCCTAGTCAGGGATGAGCAACCGGCGGCTCCTTGCTCGGGCCATGGGGAGACCCTGGCTGGGCACCCGGGCTCAGTCTCTGGCAGCCAGAAAAGCACACACAAGCTGAGGGGCTGGAGGGCGTTAATGGGGAAGATTAAAGAGCAGACTTATGCATAGCTGGGCTAACTGATGACTAAGGGGACAGGAGAAGGGAGAGGAATTATTTAGGTGATGTGGAGGGGCCATAAGGCAGCGGGAGGAGAGAGAGAGGTGGGGACGGGGAGCAAATGCCGGTGCAGGCTGAGGTTGGAGAAACTGCCTGTGGGGCCGGGGCATTCACCTGGACAGCAGGGTTGGGAACCCCGTTGCTCTGGGATAGCAGCTGGACCTGGCTGGGGATCGTCCCGCAGGGCAGGGCTGGGAGCATCATCACAGGGGATGTTGAAAACTAGCCCGGACAAAGCCCTGCAGAGGCGACGGTAGCCATCATTGCGGCTCTGGCCTCGGACCGGCCGGCCCTTGATGGAGTCACTTCCGTCTCCTCCCCAACTACCGGGGTTCACGCACGTTCGTGCAATCCGTGCAGCACTTGTGCGAGCAGCGAGGGCCCCAGGCCGGCCTCTGACCAGGCCCCAACCAAAGCGCGCCCAGCACATGCAACAGTCACCGGCTCACGTGCACCCACGCATGCCCCTGCACGCACCCCCCCCCGCAGCGCGCACGCAGGGCACGCTGACGCAGCAGCAGGGAGCCACGGGCCTTCTCCCCCGCTTTGCCGTGGGATCCTTCGCGCTCCGGCGGCAGAAAGACAGTGACAAAAAAGGGACTTTCAAAAGGGCTCATTTATGTTTGGGCCAAGTTAATTAATCCACTTAGCGCCCATTCATCTGCATGGAAGCAGCCGCCCCGCTCCCACCCCGTCCCCACAATGGGCCCCCACTGCCTCGCCACCACCAAAGCCGCTGCCCAGACGTGGCTCGGGCGGGCCCCTCGGCTCGGGGATTCGCCTCCCGGGCCGGCTCCTTTATCTGCCAGAATGAAATATGCTAATACCAGAAATGCGCTCTTAAAGGGGGGGATGGAGCAGAGAGGGATGGGCCGGACAGGGATTGGGCCTGGAGGGGAAGGGCAGCAGGGGATCCAGGGGGGACTGGGTGTTGGGGCTGGGCCTGGAACGGATGACTGGGACTCAGACGCGGGAGAGGGCAGGGGAACGCGGCCAGAGGTGGGCGGGAAAGGGGCTGTGGGCAGGGGAACGCTGCATGCGTCGGGCTCAGGGGACGGGGCAGGAAGCAGGGGGAATCTCCCCGGGAATGCTGGGCTGTCACACTTGCCCCCTTGGTGATGGTTTGATGAGTGGCCAAGAATCGAATGGGCTGGGAGCTGCCCGTCCCTCCCGCCCTGGCGACGCCGGGCCAGGCAGGTGCAGACAGGGATGTCCGGGGGGCTGATGTGGTCCCAGACGGGGGCCAGAGCTCAGCCGTGTTCCCATCAGGTGGGGGGATGCGGCCGCAAGGCGCTGTCAGAGCCGGCCGGTGATAGTCCCCCTGGCACGGAGTCCCCAGCGTGGGGTGGGGGGGCGCAGGCACTATTGTTCATACGTGGCCCAGAACCCCAGCCGGGCTAGCGTGATGGGAGCCCCTGGCTCTGGGAGAAGGGGGTGGGGAACGCAGGGTTACCCTGGGCTGTGGAGACCTGTGGCCGTGTCGGGGGCCCCACACACCCTCCCACCGTAGAGGGGATGCCCTCGTGTCTCAGTGCGGCAGAGGGGCTGCAGCTGTGGCCTTATCGTAACGACCGAGGCTCCCCAGCTCGGCCACATCGCGGACTGGATGTGCCCAGAGCCCATCACACAGCAGCCTTTCCCCAGGCCCGCATGGAGAGACGCCAGGACGGGGGCCAATCACTCTTCCTCCCCCGCCTCCCCACAGAGTGCAGCTGCCCCCGCCGAGCGTTTGCTTTTGTGTCACCAGTGGGCTGAGTGCAGCCGGTCTCAGCCATGCTCCTCCTCAGGCTCAGGGAAGTGGTGCAGGGGTTTGTGGCCTCAACTGCAGGGGGGCTCCCTGACCGCTGGGTCCGAGCCAGAGTGCGGGTCCTGCAGGGGCAGGAGATGATGGAGGCCTGCGTGCCACTGCCGCTGCGGCGAACGTGAGTGGGAGACAGGCTGCGCTGCGCCTGGTGTGCGGGGGACAGCCTCCTGCTGCCAGCACCCTGCTGCTTCCTGTGCAGGCGGCCCAGGGCAGAGGATGAAAGCCGCCCCAGCAGATGTTTCTGGCTTGTTTTCATCTCATTAACTGTTTCCTCTTTTATTAGGATATCAATTATTAATTGCTCTGAAGAGAAACCTGAGGAGAATCCCAGAGTCTGTTCCTGTTCCAGCCCCCCGAGCTGTAGCGTTTGGGGGAGGGGGTGAGATGAAGGGGGGCAGGAGATGAGGAGGCAGGGTGGTATGTGGGTAGGATCAAGGCAGGCGTGTGGGAGCAGGGGTGCGTGTCAGGGTGGCCTGGGGACAGCGTTGGATGGGCAGTGTGTGAGCGCGAGCAGCGGGGTGAATGAAATATCCGACTGGAGATAATCTGCCTGCTGTCCTCTCTCCCCCTACCCTACATCTCCCAGCGATATCCCCCGCCCCACATCCCCGGCTCCCGCGCTCTCTCTAGCTGGCTTCTTCTGTGTCACATGAGCGAGCCCCTCTGCCCCCTCGCCCCCGTGCTTGTCTCCATCCCAGCGCCTCTACCTCCGTCCTCCCTCCATGGGTCAGTCTTTCCTATGTTACTTTTTCCCACCAGCTGAGCCCGCGATACCGGGCCCTGCAGCGACACAGGAAGCTGGAAGTGGAACAGGTGTGGGGACGGAAGGGGCACATGTGGGGAGGAGCAGCAGGAGGTGCCGCAGGCCCTGGGGCAGGAGTGCTGGCTGGGCGGTGCTCCCAGCTGGGGAGAACGTGTGGGGTGACAGGCTGCGATGGCACCATGGAGCATGCTGGAGGAACTGCTGCTTTTCAGCCCTAGGAGGTTGCATTTCTGCTGTCCTCTGTGCTGCTGTTGGAGGAGGAGGTGGGGCCCACCTCTGCTCCCGGGGCTTCCAGACTCCAGCCAGCCCAGCTCTAGGGACCCCAGGTGAATGACACTGACCGTGTGAACCAGAGGCCTGTGCCCCCTCTGCCAGCTGCAGCCAACTGGTGTGTGCAGGACGGGTCAGGGAGGTTCAGCTCCCAGGGAAGGAGGCTGCTCCTAGCAGAAAGGGCCCCTGGCCTGGTTCTGTGTGCCGGAAACTGACGCCTTCACTGTGTCTCGCTGGCTAGGTGCTGAGCCCTGGAACGGGCTTGGGGTGCAGCTGGGCTTCGGCAGGCAGCAAATGGGGCTCGACGGATACATTGCTCCGGCAGCACTGATGTGGGGCCAAAACGGATCGGTCCCCAGGCAGGTGCGGCACGGCCAGCCCCTCTGCCCCTGCTGTGGGACCTCCCCTCCCCGGTCCCCACGCTGCTCTCCCCTGATCCCCCGTGACGCTGGACTTCCCAGGGCAGCAGCGGGTGAGGCGTGGGCAGCACGTGACCGAGTGCGGCAGTGTGCGCCGCCCCGGGGCTGGGATCCACCGCAGGGACGGTCAGGATCGGGCCGGCTATGCCCCTTTGTGACTGTTTGGCATTGCAGGTGGCAGTGTGGAATCGCCCTGCACTCAGGGCAGGACCCCCATTGCTACAGCCCTCACGGGCTGCCACATGCTCTCCCAGGGGTGTCACGCCCTCTCCAGGGACCAGCCCAGAAATGGGGAAGCTGTGTCCCTGCCCTACCGGAGACAGGACCTGTCCCCGGGCACGTGTGGAGGGAGCCTTGACCCTCTCCAATCTGCAGTTACCTTTCCAAGTGATCTGGATCTCTGTAATGCTTGTGGCCTAACCTGCCCACCTGGGAGGCTCTGGATCACGGTACCCGACTGGCCAACATGTCAGGGGGCGGATGGCCTTGTGGGCCGGGCACTGGACTGGGCGCGGGAAAGCTGGTTCAGTTCCCAGCTCTTACACAGACACGCCGTGGGGCCTGGGACAGGTCACCAAGGCCCAGATCCTGGGAATCAGGCACCTTAAAACCTTTGAGGATCGGGGCCTACATCTCTTTGGGCTGCAGTTTCCCCATCTGTAAAATGGGATGACAAGACTCGCTCTGTCGGTGTCCTTTGTAGGCACTTCAAGGCAAGGGCTGTCTCTTACCCAGCGTATGTACAGCTCCTGGCACAGCGGGGCCTCGACCCCAGCTGGGGACTTGCCGTAATAACCACTGTCATCCCGCCATGGCCCTGAGACACCGCGCCGTCAATGCTCCTACCTTGTCGTGCCAAATATTCCAGCTGTGACGGCAGCATACGGACACGCCGGCGCCTCTCGCTCCCAACAGTGCATCTGGAATTTCAGACCCCGGTCCCCCCAAATCAGTGAGTTGGGGACTGAAGGAGGGAGGGCACAGACCGCACCCCAGCTTTACTGCACCGCTGGGAATTCAGGAGCAGCCTGAATGAAGCTGGAGCTGGTTCCTTACCTGGTGGGTGGAGGAGCAGGCAAAGCGGAGGAAGCAAGTCCTGGGCTGGCTCGTGGGCCGAGAAGACTGAAATTTGGAGGGATGTGAAGGCTAAATTCCACCTCCCCCTTACCTCCTGCTCTTGGTTTGTGTCCAGAGTTGATTCCTCAGCTGAGAAATGTTTGGACAGCAAGGCCGCTCTGATGCCGGGCGAGCGCCGGATTCCAGAGATAACCGGGGTAGGCTCGGAGGGGGAAAGTTTATTTACATTTTTGGGGCTGAAATTTTTGCTCTAGAGGGTGAAACCCAAGCTGGCTGGTGTTTATGTAGCAGATAAGCGGGACCGGGGAAGAGGGGTGCTCTGCTCCCCCCGCCAGCTACTTGACAGCTTTGTTTTCCTCTGCCGGAGAAACTCCCAGCGAGAAGGGCAAGGCGGAGGGGAGAGTGGGCGGCGGGGGGAAACGAATGGAGGGCGGGGGGGTGGCAGAGGAATTCCCTGGCCTAGCTGCTCAGGCGGGAGCTGGGGTCAGTTCCTCCCACGGACAGAAAACCGCCCCAAACCCAGAGCGATCAGCAGCAAAAAGTGGAGGGCATTGTTCGCAGGTGAGCTGTGGGAAGGGACACAGCGAAACGCTGAGAGAAGGCACCAGCAGGGAGCAGGAGCGCGGCCGTTATCGAGCCCCCTGGTTCTGCCCCTCCCAGCATCCGCCCTCCTGGTAAGGCTCAGGGATGGCCCCCTGGGCGTGCCTGGGGAAACGGGCCCTGTCCCTTCACTGCTCAGGCAGTTGGGGTGTGAGGGGCTGCTCTGGTCCCACGCCTGGGGAGGGAACTGGGAGGGCAGGGCCGGCGCCGAGATGAATTGCCTGTTGTCCAGGCCATCTTGAGATGGGGTCCGACAGGCTGAGACCCCCGGGACCTTTTGTGGTCCCATGGCCTGGGACCTTCCTTCCTGAGAGCAGGGGGCTCAGAGCTCCCGGGGGGTGCAGATTCCTCCCCACGCCCACCGGCCCAGCAGGCTACGCTCCAGCCTGCCACTTCTCCACCCCCTATCAGTCCACCCCCTACGCCGCTCTCCATATGCCCCTGCCCTGTCTCCCCTTCCCATCCCCACCCCCTCCCTCCACTGCCTGTCCCCCCTCCCCCTTGGTCTTTGCTCCTCCATCGGCCCTGGGCTCCCCTCCCTGCACTCATTTATCAATCTGATCCCCACAGCCACACCCTCCCACGCCCCCCCATCTCTCCCCCCTGCCCACATCTTTTCCCTGGTCTGCCTCTGGCCTCTCAGGCGCGTTCTCGTTGCGTAGGAAGCAGCAAGCGCGCAGGGCCGAGGGCGCTCAGGCTGGTGTCTCTGTGGAAGTATTGAAGCCCACGATAATGTTATCATATTTTTATGTCAGGAAATTTAAAGGGCAGAGGCCCCAGACAAGCAAACATCTGAAGCCATCAGCCCGATAAGGCCTGAATTTCCTCTCCCTGTTTGCAAGGCTTCTGACCTGACACGAAGGCGTTTATACGGAGATGTATTTTCACACAAATGAGGACTTTCCCGGCTGTCTCCTCCCTGTCCAGGATCTCATCCCCACCCTGGCCCTGGGCCTTTCTCTCTCGGTCACACGCACCCTGCAGCGGCTCCGGGTGCGATTTGGTCAATGAACTCGCCAGGAAGTCACCGCATTGGCTCACGACTCCAAAAACAAGAGAGGCCACCAGCGATCTGTACGCCCCCCCAGGAGACCGAGGGGAAAACCCAAAGGGGCCGTTCTCTGCCGGCAGCTCGGCCCTGACTCATTGCTCTCTGGGAACGCCCGCTGCATCTGTTTAACTGCTGAACGGCCGTGTCGGAGCCGGGGATGCATTAGGAAGAGCTGATCCGCGCAGTAGCACGGACTTCTTCCCCTCTGCCGGAGCCTAGGGCGGAGCGTGAGGAAGGGCGGCCCCGAGGTTTGGACACTAACCTGGGCTCGTGAGAGCTACCCTATGTCCTTGTGTGAGGCGCTTGGCCCGTTTCCCATCTGTCCGATGGGGGTAACAGCCCAGCTTTCCCTCCCAGAGAGCTGGTCCGGTTCCATATGTTAAAGACGGAGGGGTTCACAGACTAGGGCGAGCGTGAGGGACACATCAGACCTTGGCTCGGAGCAACCTGCCTCTGATTTTCCCCGGTTGCAGAGGGGAGGGACGGACACGTGTTGGGTTGGCCTGAGCCGGCCCCTGCTGCAGAGAACTGAGCCCCAGCATCCTGCGCTGCGGGGGACGGAGGGCAGGCTGGGAATCAGCCCAGAGGTTTCTCAAAGCAAACTCCTCTCTCCTGGATTTCTGGGCCATGCGCTCTCTGGACCGGCCTGGCCTGGAGCCTCCCCCTGGTGGGAGCACTGGTGCCTGGACTGGGGCTGCTACATTTGAGTGGGATGTGGGGAGCCTGACCCCACGGCTGCTTGCTCTGGGTATGCGGGTGGGAGGGGCGGCCACATGGCATGAACGGGGCCATGCCATACAGCAGGATGGGTGTGGGGAAGGGCACACGCGCCACCCCCCAACCTGTGTGCTTCAGAGACCTTCCCCCATCCTCGAGGGCACTCGCTAATCCCCAGGGGGGGCGCTGGAGTCTGCCTGCCCCGGGCGCTTGTTTGCACAGGGCGCTGGAGTCAGCCCGCAGCTGGGCCTGCGCTGCCCCTGACTTCCTCAGCGTGCCGCTGGCGGGCGGACGCAGGAAGCTGCCCGTTCCCTGCCGGCCCCGCGAGTCTGCGCCCGGGCCAGGGAGCGGGAACTCGGTATTTTGACAGCAGGGAGCCCTGGCGGCTGGGCAGCTGGAGGATGCTCTGGGGAGGGAGCTGGGCTGGGGTGCTGGGGAGCGCTGGGGCCCGGGAACGGGCCGGGGCAGGGAGAGAGATGGGACAGGCCTGGTGGCCATCTCCCCCCCTCCCCTGCTCCTCTCCGATGCCTGGGGGAGAGTGGGCAGCTCCTACCCAGCCCAAAGTGGGGGAGAAGGGAAGAGGTGTCATTAACCCTTTGTGGCCCTAGCTGCAGTCTCTCCCCGGCTCCAGCGCTGAGGTTTCGGTTCTTCATCTGTAAGAGAACAGGTGGGGCGAGATCCTGCCCCCAATGGCTCCCCAGGAGTCCCAGGTGGGTCACGGCAGGATCAGGCCCTAGCGCTCTGGGCCCACGCCTGCCGCGGGGAGGAAGGTGAGGGAGCAGAGCGGTCACGGGGATCTCTCACATCCGTCTGGCCTGGCGGCGATGGTGGGGAAGTGTCTGTTGCGAGGGGCCGTTTGATGGGAAATCGCAGGGCGGGAGGCCCAGAGCAGGAAACCAGGGAGCGGCCTGACGAACCACATGCAGTAAATCAAGGGCCCGGATGGGCTGACGAGAGAGTTCAAGGGAAAACATGCTGTGAAATAGCTGAGCGGGTGCCTGGGAGCCGCGGCGCGAGGCGGGGTTACACGCTGCATGGCCGCTGGGCCGCTTGAAGGGGTTAAGCGGAGCAGGCCAGAGGACAGAGTCACTCAGCCTTGGTCGTGGGGTGTGTGGACGCGTGTTGCTGCCCTCATTTGCCTGCACTGGTAACAGCTCCCCTGATGGGGTTTTTCCTTAAGCCCCAGCTCCGGGGCTCCCGTGACTCCCGGCTCTCAGTGAAACCAGAAGGAAGTTTTGAGCCCTCGGGGCTGAAGAGGAGACCCTGCAAGGCTCCCAGACCAGACAGCAGAGACCCCCCCCCCGATTGATCAATATTAACACCTGGCATTAGGCCAATCCCAGGATTGTGGGGGGCCTGCTCCATCAGTTTGACGTGCTGGGGGGCAGCACTGCTGAGGTCCCCCTGGCTTGCCCCTGGTTTCACAAGCTCTGGCGACAGCCCCTTACCTCTGCAGGCTGGCGGAAGCAGGGCCAGAGGGGAGCAGACCAGGGCCCGTCTAGACCAGTCTCTGTCCCCAGCAGCGGCCAGTGCGTCGGGGGGAGGGGCGAGAAACCCCGGCGCGGATGCTCAGGGAATAACCTGCTGCTGGGGGTTCGAGGGTGGTTTGTTCTGAAGCCTGGCGGGTGGCTAATGGGAGGGTGATGGTGGCTCCCCATCCCCAGTATCTAACACCCGGCCACAGCCCTGAGCCCCGTGAGCCCCCCGCACACCCGTGTATCGGTGCGTGGCTCACACCAGGAACGTTGCTGCCACGGCCTGGCCCGGGGAGAGGTGAGGGAATGGCTGGCGGGACGGTGATTTGGGGTATTTAAAGGGCCAGGAGGAGGGGATAACAGCCTGTCTGAGGTGGGAGCCAGGCAGCAGGGAGATGGGGAGATGCTAGACGAGCCGTAGGATGTGGGGCAGCAGGAATGGGGGGGAGGGAGCCGTATGGGCTGTTGGAGCCAGTGCAGTGGGGTTTTGGGCTGGAGGGGCCCTAGGATCCCGTGTAGCGGGGATGGAGCAATGCTGAGTTAGACGCACTGTCAGATCTGGGGCAGCTGGCAGGGATTGGGGCAGTCGATTCCGTGTTCAGCTCCATGTCCCTCCCGGGTGCAGCGGGGCTGGCTCTGCTCCTGGGCGGGTGATGAGGAAGTGTCTCTGCTGGAGCGCTTGCCCACCCGCTGACCTGGCCGCCACAGCTGAGCCTGCCAGGCAGCATTGACCCGGACGCCACGGCTCAGAAGATGCTACTGACCCGGGGACCCAGGCTGGCCGCTGGGCTGGCAGCTGCTTCACTTGCTCCCCTCCCATGAATCATGGCCGCCTGCCCCGGACTCCAGGGCTCCTGCTTCCCAGGCATTGTGTCAGCCAGGGACAGCCTGGAAGGAAGCCCAGGCCGTGCTCCACTGCCTCGGGATGCCGAGGAGGCAGGCGACAACCTGCCCAGCACAGGCAGGGTCTGGCGCTGCCACCATTCCTGCTGCACGGGCTGTGTCTGAGTTGCTCACGGTGGCTGGATTCCCCCAAGAGCAGCCAGGGAGAGGAACTAATGGCCTCAAAGACCCCCTGACCCGAGTCCTGGGGGGCTCCCAGATTCCAAGCCACGGGATAATGCTTGGGGCTGAGCCGCTGCAGCCTGGATCTTTGCACCAGCTGCCCCGTGCCCCTGGGCCGCCCCCGTGGCCTCCCCTTACGCTCTGCCATGCTCTCTGGGCGGGCTGCCCTGCTGCTCCCATCTTGCCGCTGCTTTCAGCAGTTCTGCCCTGGCCTTTGTCCCCAGCTCCTGCTCATTGCTGCGCCCAGGGTAAATGCGCGGTGCCCGTGGGTTACCCCAGGACCCGGGCCCAAGATCTCTGCCCCTTAGGAGCTGGGCGGCTGGCACTCAGCATAACCCCTGCCTATGCCTCCGGAGCAGGGGGGATCCATGGCAAGGCAGAGCCGGGAGCAGAGGATGGTCTTGGCAGTGCCAGGGTGCCAGGCTGCTGGGCATGGAGCTGCCGGGAGCCCTGTGTGCCCACGGTGGTGCCAGGAGCCCCGTCTCGCAAGGCCTGGCCCCCCTCTTTCTGATTCCTGATGGGCCAGCGCGCTGACATGACATGACATGACTGTGTTTACTTCTGGGATCTCATCCAGCAAGGGAAAGTTCACGGAGCTTCCTGCTGTCATCATGTTTTGCTGACGGGCGGCGCGGCCACCGTGTGTAGACGTGCTGGCTCGAAAGCCCAGGCAGCCGCCGCCGCCCCTTCCTCTGGTTGATACGGGGCAGCCAGGCCACAGCTGGGCTCAGGGGGAGGTGCCCCCCCTTGTCTTCCCATCATCTGCCAGGCTGGGGGGGGCCAGGGAGCAGCAAGAAGAGAAGCCTTGTTCTCCAGACACCGACCTGCATCCAGGCTCTTGAGCATCCCCTGCCCTCCCCGCCCCAGAGAGCTGGGGAGTCCTGTGTGCTCAGACACAACGAGGACGGGAGCTATACAAATACCCACTGCAGGCAGACACCTGGCCTCTCTGTTTGCCACCCACAGCACGTGTCTGCAGCGCTGTGGGGCTGGGGGGATGCGCAGCAGGATCGGGCCCTGGTAGGAAATAGACTGGCTGGTGTCAGATGGCGGAGAAGCCATGGATGATCCAGTTTCTTAGAGGGAAGGTGGTCACCTTCCTCCTGACACACTCTTCCCTATATTTCTCTTGGTCACGGCCCGTTCTGCCGGAGCCCTTCCTCCCTGGGTGATGGTGAGCCACCAGTGGGACCAGCAGGTACTGGCCGCACTGTATGGACCCAGCCAGAAGAGCCCCCAGGGGCTGATTCCTCTCCCCTTCAGTGCTGGCAGCATCTCGCTGCCCCCGGCTGTCTCGCCTCCAAGCCTGGAATGGTCTCGGGCGGCTCTGTGAATTCTCTGCTGAGGGTTGCTCAGGGTCCAGGCTCTTCCCTCGTGGCGTTGGTTTGCAGCCAGGGCAGAGGGGCCACGCGTGGGTTTTGTGGGTTTCCTTCACTGGAAGGCAGGTGGCTGGTCTCGTGGCTCCTGGAACCCATCCACAGCCCCGGAGCGAAGGCGCTGCAGATCAGACTGTGGCTCACCGCACAGGAAGCCTCCAACCAGGGGGAAATCAAAGAGAATCAATAAAGCCGAGGCGGGAGCAGATCTTCGCCTGCCCAGCAGCCAGAAGTGAAAGCAGAAGCCTCCTTCCTATTGCCCACCATTGCGCCGCGGATGGCCACAGCAGAGGCAGCCCCAGCGTAGGCAGCCTGCCATGAGCCGCGGGCACGTTACTGCCATGGGGCCTAGACTTGGTCTGAGCTGCGTTAGGCAGCACCGAGGTCAGTACATGGGTAGCACGTCTACACTGGTACCCTCTCTGATGCTACTACTGGTGGGGCTGGGGCAGGGCCAGGGCTGGAGGGAGGCATTGAGAAATTAAGTCCGGGGAGAAACAGCCAGAGGCCCCAATTACACGCTCCAGCTGTGCCTAGGAATGAGAGAGGCATGTGTATTGGCATGTGAGGACGGGGTGGGTTCTGGGGTGTGGGTGGTGCATGTATTGGGGGTTAGGGTGTAGGTGCATTGGGGGTGATTACTGGTGGGGTATATATATGTGGAGGTGTTGCTGGAGTGTATGTGCATTGGGGGTGGTTATTGGTATGGGGTGTATGTGCATTGGGGGTTGGGGTGTATGTGCCCTGGGGTGGTTATTGGGGGCTGGGATGTATGTGCATGGCGGGTGGTTATGGGATTTTAGGGGTTGTGTGTGTGTGTATGTATTGAGTGTTGAGGTGACAGATGTGCAGTAGGTGTTGGAATGCACGTGTGGTGTGTATGCGGGTGCCCGTGAGCATCGTGTGCGTGTGGTTATTGGCGGGTGTTTGTTGGGGTGGGGTGTGTTAGGTGTGCACTGGGTGTTGGAGTGTGTGTGTGTGTGTCTGAGCGGGTTGAGTGTCAGGGGTGTGTTCTGGGAGCTGGGCTGCGGGTGTGGTGCGGCTGGGTGCTGCGTGGTGCGTGCCCCTGGTCGGTCTGGCTGGTCTGCCAGGGTGCATGGCTGTGCAGGTGTGTGTGGCTGGTACTGATGGGGGGACATGGGGTCCGTGGGTGGGTGCGGGCCAGCGGGCGGGTGCTGTGTGGCTCCCTGCTCCGCGGGCTGTTGCAGGGAGATCTGCAGTGAGAGCTGCACTCGGCCTCTCACTGCTGCGCACACTTCGCCCTTCTCCCCTTTTTAAATCACTCTCCCCGGCCGGGGGCTGGGGGCCTGCGCTCCAAGCGGCCGTAAAAAGGGCCTGGAATAAATGAAATATTTAATGCGGCCCATAAAGCCGTGTGAGGCCATTAGCCGCAGCTGCGAGAAGAACCCGGGGAGCGGTCTGCCCCACACGGAGGGGCGCCTGGGACAGCCTGGGGCGGGGAACGGGCACCAGAGGAAGCAGAGGGAATTTCATTACGGGGTGGTTGTGTGTGTGTGTGGGGGGGTGGGGTGTGTGTGGAAGGAGCTGTAAATCTTTGGAGAAGGTCAGAGAGGAGAGGGAGGGAGCAGCAGGCAGGCAGCTACCAGTGCACACATGGGGGCACAGGGCAGTCGGCCCGCCCGTGCCCGTGACAGAGGGGCTCCTGGCCTAAATCCAATCCAATCCAGTCCTGCTCGCCCAAGGCAGCAGTGTGTGGCGGTGGTGGAGGGGGCGTCCTTGTAGGGCCTGGCGCTGGGGGAAATCTGTGTGTTGCATGGAGGGAGGAGGGATGCGGGGTGTGGTAAGGGAGGATGCCTGGTTGTGTGTGGTGTGTTGGGTGGATGGGGGTGGTGTCGTGTGGGGAGCGACGGGAGTATGCACTGCACAGGTGTGTGTTGTGTTGCGTGTGGGCACGTCCCTTCGCTCCTGAGCGGCAGCCCCACGGGCGGGCATCCTCCCCGGATGGCTTCAGCCCTCTGCAGCTGGGCCGGTCTAACCAGTGGATGCTACATAGCGACACCCCCTCCCACTGGCACACCCCCCCCCCGCCCCCCCAGCTGCACTGGGCCATTTGCTCTGGCCTGGGCATGGCTGCTCCCTGGCCCGCCCGGCTCCGTGGAGTCCCTGGGTCTTTGTCTGCGGGTGGTGGCTGTCTGTCCAGCCGGGGAGACCCGTCTTTCCTGAGGTGATAAGCGGGCTGCCCCGCCCCTTCGCTGTGGATGAGTTACAGCCTCTGACCCACAGGTGACTCCCTGCACCTGAGGCCCTGGGGCTTCCTGCCCCATTGTGGAGCCGGCCCAGCGCTGACAGGGAGCATCTGCCGGCTCAGCAAGGTAAATACAGGGCCCTGCCGGGCGGGCCAGGTCAGCGGAGCGCAGGTTCAGAGGGCAGGTCACGGGGGGGGGCCGCGGGCGGAGGGCAATTGCAGGGCAGCGAGGGAAGAGTTCAGGCGGGGGCTGAGTCAGCACGTGCTGCCCCAGGGTGGCTCAGCTCAGTGGGGTGATGGGGGTACGCAGCCTCCCTGCCAGCCCCTCACGCACCACGGGGGCTGGACCCTCTGCTGGGGGCTCCACAGGGACCCTGCTGGCACCCTGGGGTACCAGGGCGACGGGCACAGCGCAAGGCCCTGCAGAGAATGGAGCAGGATCGGGGGGAGGCAGGACCTATGTATGGGATTCATCTGCCTCCCCATCCTCCCTGCTTCTGGGGCCCCCCCATCCTCTCTCTGGCTAGGGCAGTGGGATAAGCCCCCCGCTCCCCTGAGTTGGGGATGGGAGACAGACCCAGTTCTGTGCCCCCTCTCGAGAAGGATGAGTGGGGGAGGGGCCCAGCTCTCCCCTCCCCCCATGATTGACATTTTGTTCCCGCGGTTTCACAGCCACACACTGGCCCCCTGGTTTCAGGGGCTGGGGAGGGGTGGCCCAGGTCTGCCCCCCTGCTCTCTGGGGGGGGGGAGGAGTCCAGCCTCCCTCCTACCCCCCCCCCCCAGCCTTGTCCCCTGCTGTCCCCCCTCGCACAGGCTGGCTCTGTGCAGTTGCAGAGCCAGAAGGAATTTTAACTGCGTCGCCCCTTGACCCCGCAGCTCGCAGAAGGGAAGTGATGCCCCAGCCTGCCCCCAGTCCTGGCAGGGGCCGGGTGGGGGGTGGGGAGGGATGAGTGTGGGCGGGGGGAAGGCCTAGTTCAGCAGAAGCTGGGGAGAGACCAGAGCAGCCCCAGCCGGGCACGGGGGGGGAGGGGGGGGGGCAGCCGGCCCCTTAGGCTCAGCTCACTGGCTGGCCCAGGTCCCGCTCTCAGAGCAGCAGGGAAATCTCCTGGGACAGGGATTCAGCCTTCAGCGTCCGCCCTGAGCCGCCCTACCCGGCCCGCCACCCTGAGCTTTCCGCAGCAGAGCTGGGGCAGGGCAGGACTGGACTAGCAGGGGGCTGCAGGTCGGGATTGAGGGGCGTTGGCGGGGCGGTGGGTGGGGAGCCCAGGGTTGCGGACGAGGGTTGAGAGGCGTCAGCAGGGCAGGCCTGCACTAGCAGCCGGGCGACGCTGCGTGTCTTGCAGAGCACCAGGCCCGGTGCCAGCCAGACGCTCCTGTCCATAGTCCCTCTCCCTCTGGAGGGCCGTGATTGCTCCTCAGGCAGCCACGCAGGTGCCTTTCCTCCATCCCCGCAGGGACAGCACGCTGCAGGCGCCTGGCCCTCTGAGCCCAGAGACGGGGCTTCGAACCTTCCTCCGCCCCCTCCTCTTTGCTAGAGGTTGCAGGAGGACGTTGCTGGCCCGTCCACAGCTGGATCAGGGCGGGCAGGCACTTCTCTCCCCTGGGCGCCGCCAGATGGGCCGCCAGCTGCAGAGACGGGGAGCAGCCGCCCTGAGGTAGCAGCACCGACGCGAGGCAGCTGTCAGGGGGCCCTGGGTGTCTGTCTGCACCGAGTGCTGCATTTCCAATTACCAGCCCCTTCCCTCCAGCGCGCCGGAGCCGTCACGCTCAGCCGCGCTATCGATTAGATGCTGACGCTCGGTTTTCCCTTCCTATTAGGTCTGGGAACCGAGGCCGCTCCGAATCCTCTCCCCAATACGGCTGGCATGCCCGGGCCCCGCGGCCCCCTCCCCGGCGCCCCCAGGAGGAGCACGCGGATTGACGGGTGAATTTAGGCCGTCACTCAGCTGGAACAGAAGCGTGTTCAGGGACGGTGAACGCGGAGCCGCTTGTTACCCAGGCTCTTGTCAGGGCTACAGGGCCGGAAACCTGTCAGCGCTCTGCAGCCCTGGGAGCCGTAGGGGGCATGGAGCTGGGGTGTCCTGGGGGGTGGCTCTGTGTGTGTGTGTGTGTGTGTGTGTGTGTGTGTTTGTACCACACTGAGGGGTTGTGTGAATGGCACAGAGATGTAGGGTTTTGTGTGCATGAACAGCATCGGGGGGTTGTATCTGTGTCTGTGTGTATACAACACAGGGAGGTTTTCGGGGGGAGAGAGATTACAGCTGTGGGGGTTGTGTGTGTGGTGTGTGTGTACACAGTGCAGGGAGATTTTGTGTCTGTGTGGACAGCGCTGGGATATTGTGGAGCTTGTTTGTGTGTGTGCAGTGCAGGGAGGTTGTGTGTGCATGTGTGTGTTCACAGTGCTGTGTGTGTTTGGACAGCGTTGAGGCGTTGTGGGGTGTGTGTGTGTGGACAGTGCTGGTGCTGCCTCTCAGGCCTGCTCTGTGGGGCAGGTGGGGGTTGCACAGAGCCGGGCCGGGCCCAGAGGCCAGTTGCGCGGGGTTTCCTCCTGCCCCACCTCCTCTGTCTACTGGGGGGCTCACTTAGGCCTCTTGCACGTGGGGGTCCCAGGCTGGGAGCTGCTCCCAGGGGCAAGACCTGCGCCCCTCCCCAGTGGCCCCACAGGGCCAGTGCCTCCCGGTGGGGTCACTGAGCCCATCCCCTCCCCATGTGGAAGGTGGGTGCCCATCTGCACCCCCTTTTCCCACAGTGGCTCAGGTTCCATTGCTCACCCCGTCCAGCATCGTCGATGGCTGGATTTGGCCTGTGCTCCCCCGGCAGGGCCCGTGTGGGACAGCAACGGCACAGATCCCCCCTCCCTGCTCCTCAGACAGCTCCTGCATCCCCCACCCCCAAACTCCCGCCTCCTGCTCGACGGGGCTGGAATTATTACAGTGTAATTAAAAACGCAATTAAGCACTGCCACTTAGCAGAAAAGTCAGACAGTTTGGGAATAATTATCTGACACTATAACAAGTTGCACCACATTAATCAGGCGCTGATCAGCTCCGGCAGCTGTGCATCCGACTCCGGCCCGTGCGCTTAACGGCGGCAGTTAGGAGAAAGCAATGAATCAGACACTTAGCCAGGCCCTGGCGGGCAGTGCGCTGTTCACCGGCAAAGCCAGAGTCCAGGCCGCTGTGCCCCAGCTTGGGCATCCCTGGTAGGGCTTTATCCCCGCCCCTTTTCTTGGGGGACAGGGAAACCCACAGCTCCCTTCCAGTCCTTCCTGGGGTGGGAGCACTGTCTAGTGGTTAGATCAGTGGGGGGCAGGGAAGTGCCAGGAGTCCGGACACCTGGGTTCCATCCCCAGCTCTAGCAGGGCATGGGATCTAGTGGGTAAGAGCAGGGATGGGGCTGGGGGCCAGGACGCCTGGGCTCTACTCACAGCGCCAGGAGAAGAGGGGCATTGCCCTCCCCAGCCTTATGCAAGCAGGATGGTGCCAATGCAGATCAAGGGACTCCTCCCTGGCCCCCAGCGCCTTCTCCCCTCCGGCAGTGCAGGCTGTGCCCAGGCGCTCCTTTGGGCACTGGCTTGGGAGGGCGCCAGCCCGCTCCTACAGCCTCGTCCCTGTCTCAGTGGTGTGTGGCGACGGCTGTAGCCATGGGGCTTTGCTAAGGGGCGGCGGGATGGGCACTGGGCTGGGCCTGGCTAGCTGGGAGGGCCTGGGCCATTGTGTTCAGATCCCCTGAGAACTTGCTGCACCAGCCTCCCCAGGAGCAGGCTGGCGGGAGTTGCTAGCAGGCCCATGTCAATTCCAAAGGGATGTGCCAGCCAGGACCTGGGCTCGTCCCTGCTGAGACCCGCCCCTCCCGCCAGCAGGGATCGGGGCGTCCCCCTCCCAGCGGAGCTCCACCGTGGGAATCTGCTGGGCCAGGCGGAGTCCGTGCGGCCTCTGCTCTGGGCAGATGGACGGACGGGGGCTCCGTGTTGCTGGGCCAGGCCTGCGATGCCCGCCACCGGCGGCTGCCGCAGCCCCACCGGATTCCGGGCTGCGAGTCCAGTGCTGAGCTTGCAGCCCGGCTGCCCGTCAGAAATCTACCTGCCGCCTCCCGCAGCCGGCTGTGCCAGCGTGGGGCGCACACGCCGCACTGCACAGCCACACCCGGGGAGCCCTGCGCACGAAAGGATTGAGAGATGGGCGAGAGGGGGCAGGCTCTGAGGGGTTGAGAGGGGCAGGATGGCAGGGGGGCTCTGAGAAAGGCAAGGTCCCAGGATGGGGCAGGCAGGAAGGGGGGGGGGGGGGGCTCTGGAAGGGTCAGGGCCCCCCCATCCCAGAGCATGGGGCTCTCGGGGTGAGAGGGGCAGGGCCCTCTGTTCAGCCAGGCGTACGGCTGGAGCGGGCGTTTCCAGGCAGGGTCCTAGCAGGCAGAGCCGGTGCGTGTGCACAGCATTGGGCGCGGGCTGTTCGGTGTGGTTGGATGGAGCGAAGGAGCGTGTTGGCCGTTCTCAGGGGGACCCAGGCGATCGATGCCGAGCAGCAGCCCCGCCCGGCCTGCCGGAGCCACCTGACACCTGGAGGCCATTCCCCCACCTGGCGAAGGCAGGAGAATCAATGCCACGGCAGCTGCCTCCCTTCCGGGTCAGCAGAGAGGACGTGCCGGCCACCCTGGGCTGGCTTTCCCGTCACGCCACACCCGATATCTAGCACAGGCGCTGATTGCCTGGGGAGGGGAGCTGCTGCAGGAGCCCTCCCTACACGTGTGTGTGTGTGGGGGGGGACGACACCGGCTGGGAGGGGGACGGCCCTGGAGGCATCTCCCCTTGCTCACGTGTCATATAGTCACCAATGTGCGCTGGTGACTTGTCCCCTCCCTGCCCCACTCTGCCCCGGACCGGCAGCAGGCAGGCTGGGGGGGCAGCGGGGAGCCCGCCCACTCCCGGATGCTGGCAAAGGCTGAGCTGACGCTTTCTGGCAGGATTTCCCTGGTCCTGCCACTGGGGCTCGGGGTGATTCATGGGCGTCGTGGAAGCTAATGGCGGAGCCGGGCAGACGGAGCGAGGCAGATGGAGCAGCGGGCCTTTGAACAATTTGTACCTGGCTCCTTGGCTGGCTGGAGAGCGCACAGGAAAGGGAGTAGAGGTGGTGGTGTGTGTGGCCGCAGGGCAGCGGGGGCACCGGGCAGGGGGCTCCAGATGCAGGCAGTGCCCACCGCAGCCTCCTCAGCACAACTCCCGTCCCGGCTCGCTCTTCTCGGCCAGAGTGCAGGCACCACAGGCAGCTTGGGTTAGGAAGGCAGGCCCACCCACTGCACGGCTGTGCCCAGTTGCCCCAGTGGGAAGGAGCCTTTGTTCCGGGGGACCAGACCCTGCCCAGCACGCTGCTCCCTGCCTCGCCCAGCCAAGTGGCCCAGCGCTTTCCTGCTCAGGGCTAACGCCGGCGGATGCTCGGCATCCCTCCCTGCACAGCATCGCCCTCCTGCCAGCCGGCTCAGTCCGATCACCTGGCCGGGCTCGGAGCCGGTACGTGCTTTCCGGGGCGGTAGGTGCCGCATCGGTCTGTCCAGCTCTCACACCCCATGGCTTGTGCGGGGAGGAGGGTGCAGGGAGGGGAGGATTCCAGTGGGATCCAGTGAGTCTGTTCCACCTCAGCTGCATTTTCCTCCCACACGTGTGGGGCTTGAAGAGATGCCGATTGGCATCCACTGGGCATGAGTGGCTGCCCCCCAGAGCGAGATTGGCCATGGGTGGCCTGGATGAGGCAGTTACCCCAGGCCCTACCGACGTCTGGGGCCGTGGCTGGAGCTGGGGGTTCGGCGGGCGCCAGGATGGGCTTAGGGAAAAGCACCGAGGAGCCGGCGGCCGTGCAGACCCCTCTGGCAGGGTGGAAATGTAACCTGGAGGGAGGCAGCCCAGGGAGCCGTGCAGGAGGCCCGAAGGCTGCAGGTGGGCGCGGATCCCCGAGCAGCTGGGGAGAGACAGGCCAGGCCTGGCTGGGCCGCCCGTCAGGGAGTTGGGAGTCGGTAAAAATGAATAATAGCCGCTTCGTTACCGCGCTGCAAAGCGCAACGAGGTGAGAGGGCCCTAAACAGAGGGACGGGCTGCAGCATAAACAGGCTTTGAAGGGCATCAATTAGCCGGCAAATTAATGAGTATTTATGGCTTGCATTTGCTGGCGCTAATGAAGTCCTCGGCTGGAATAACATTCATCCCGGAGCGCGCCCGCTCGGCGTGGCTGCAAACTGTGCGCGCGCCGCCTGCCCCCCCCTCACCCCCTGCCGTTGCCATGGCAGCCCCCAGGAGACTGGCAACTGGTGCTGCTTGCACTGCCCGGCTACAGGGATGCAGGGCCGGGCCTGCTCCGGGGGGTGGGGGGCGAGTGTCAGTAACCGGGCAGTGCCTCCCCGGGGGGGGCCGGAGCATGTCTGGGGTGGGGCGTAGGGCGGGGGCGTGGGCACCAGCTTTGCACCCTAATCCCGGCCCCCAGGAATTTCCCTGCCCCGCAGGTGGCAGAGGCCTCTGACACCACTAGGGGGGGCCCTACCAGGATGCTGTCAGGGCTGTGTCATGGGGGCCCCCGGGGCTTGATCCCCCCAGTCCTGCTCTCCGCCCTTCCCCAAGTCCCCTTCCTGACCCTGCATCCCTCCTCTCCGCCACCTCCTTCCCCAGACTCCCCCTCCCTTTCCTCTTGGTCCCCCTCCCCCACCAGTCCGGGGCTCCTTTCAGGGCTGCCCCCCCTCCTCCCTTGCTGTCGGGGGTTTCCCATGATGGCTCCGGTTTCTAAGAGCCGGAGATAAAAGGCAGAGATTGTCTCCTTTGTTCGGCGCGGTCCTCGGCGCAGCCCTTGGGCCTGAGAGAGGGAACCAGCCAGAAAGGAAATCAGGGGCTTAGCACATTCATTTCTCCCCTCATTTGCCAGTTCTGCCATGAAATCCCATTACAAAGGGCTTAGTGGCTGCACGGAGGGGAAGGTCACTCCCGGGGGCCTGAGGAGATTTACACTGCAGAAAGGTGCTAGAAAAGAGCAACCCCACACAGCTCTGTCCATAAACGCACAGCCCGCGCTTCCCCGCCCCCCTCTCCCAGCTCACAGGCAACCCACCCCTCAGACACATGCATTACACTGGGGATTAGGCCACTCTCCGCTGCCAGGAGAGGAAACCAGGGCTTGGGCGTTTGGGGCAACTCTTCGCCTTCTTGCAGGCTGCATTCTGGCCTGTGCGGAGACACGACGGGCCGCTCCATGTGGGCCCAGCACAGGGTCTCTGTGCTGGAAGCTGAACCAAAATGATCTGCCCCAGCTGCCCTGGCCTGGGGGGGATGTGCTTCCTGGGATCAGTGGCCTTCGTTCTGAGGGTGGCACGACATGGGAGGTGTTTGGGGAACGCTGAGCTTTTGGGCTGAGGTCAGACACAGAGAGGCCCCCCTGCTCTCTCCTCTTGTGGCAGGGAGTTCCACAGGCTGGGCCCAGCTCCTGAGCAGGGTCTGCCTCCTGCACCGCCCCCCTCTTCGCCGATGTCACTGGGCTGGTCGAGGATAACCATCGTGGTTGCACAGGGCAAGAGGCTCTCGGGGATCAGGGTCACCCCCCCGGAGGGCTCAGAGGATAAGGAGAGAGACCCTGACCTGGACTCTTCAGCAGGGGTGATGCAGAGGGAGAGACACTGGGGCCAGGTGCTCATGCAGTGCAGATGGGCTGCTGCAGTGCGCCTGGAGGTCAGGGACAGTTAAGGCCTGGTGCTGGGTCCATGTCGGTTAAGAAGGGGCACAGTCTCCCGCCCAGACGTGGTGGACAGAGTATTCTCGGCTGTTGTGGCTAGCTGGGCACTCACAGAGGAGCCCAGACTGCGACCGAAGCAGCAATCTGAAGGCAGGCATCCCGATGCTGGGGGACGTACTAGACTGTTATTTAATCGTGTTATCTGTGCTCGAGCAATGCCCATTGTGCTGGGTGCTGCACAGACACCGAGTGAGAGACACGCCCTGCCCCAAGGCACCAGCTGAAGAACTGGTGTCTTCATCGGCAAGTGCAGTATGAAGGATCTGCTGCACGTGTGATTAATACAGAGCTTAAACCAAGACCAGGTGGGAGGCTGTGCCATGGTGCAGCAAACGACGAGGGGTGCATGCAGGTTGCAGGAGGGAGACGTGGGAAGCTGATTTCACCTTTGGTAGGAGCCAGCAGAAGGCAGACTCAGGCCTGGAGCAGAATGAACTGCCAATTCCGGGAGAGCGCTAGGAAATCAGAAATCCAAGGGGGGTGGGGGAGTTGATAGGCAGAAATCCTCTGCACTAGATGTAGTCAAGATCATAAGCCAAGACATCTACCAGCTGTTGGTCAAGGCTGCCATAAATTCTGCAGAAACAAGCCAGTTCTCAAAGGGACATCACTCAGCTAAAGGCAACACAGCCTCTGTCTCAGCAACCCATTAACCGCAGCTCTGTAGCTGTTAGAGTAGATACGAGCGCACAATGCCGTGTAAGCCCAAGGACTGCACCGCTCACTGCTCCTAAATAAACTCCCGAAATCTATCCTACAGCTGAGTTTGTGTCCCATTCAGGACAGAAAGCACCACGGGAAGTAACTCTTAAAAAAACTAGGGTCACTTAATAGCCGCCCAGTCAGTAAATGCAGATGGCCCATCTGTGTTACGACTCAAATCCTGCCTAGCCATCATTGTGTTAAAAAGGCATCAGGACTGCACATGAGACAGACACCGTATGAGACATCTTCCATGAGCTAGGGTGTTTGGAAGGAGACTACGAAAACAAATCAGCAACTCCAATGATTCCCCCACGAAGCAAAAGGGACGCTCTCGAGCAAGTAACTGAAATGCTGAACTTGACACTGTGGGAAAGCTGGGAGATATTGAGAAGACAGAGCAACCTAAGCCTGGGCTAATGCTGTGTATATAGCTGAAAAGCTAAATAAAATCCGGCTCTGCATTGATTCCCAGGATTTAAATAGAGCCATACACCCTTCCCAGGAGCTGATAAAAGATATTGAAGAAACGGCAGCTGCATTCTTGGAAGTGAAAAATGTTGCAGCCTTAAATGTAGGGCCTGCAAGCTGGCACGTCAGGTTAAACGAGTCACCGTCTCTGTTAGCGACTTTCCATGAACTATTTGGGCTAGATCCTCAGTTGGTGTAGCTCAGCCTCCCGCCATTGACTTCAGCAGTGCTTTTCTGATTGGCACCCGCTAAGAATTTGGCCCGCTCAGTGTAAGATGAAGCAAATGCCATTTGGTGTGGGCGCTGCTCCTGGTGCATTTCCGAGTGCTAGCACTGGTGTCTGAAAGGTCAACTGCCCATTGTCTGAGCAAGCCTTCTCGTCCCACCTGGGGACCTGCCTCAATCGCTTTGGGTGGCTCCTTGTTCTCCTGTTACGAGCAGCCCCTGAGAGGGGGTGGGGAGAGCCGGGGAATGCAGGGACAGGAATGCTAGCTGTGTACACTGTGCGGAGTTGAGGAGGGTTGAAGGTTAGGGGGCAATGCCAGAGGAGGAGGTTGCATTGTGGTGGTGAGAGGCGATGGAGAAGGTGAAGAGGTGAGGGAGAAGATGTGGACGGACACGGAGGAGGGAGAAGTAGCTGGCAGGTAGGTGTGAGTGAGGCTGGGCGCTAGGGGCATGGGAGCAGTGCACGTATCCATCAGCAAACCCTTAACAGGCCAGGGGGCTAATCCAGCAGGGAAACATTTCTCAGCTTAGCACAGCCTCCTCCACCTCCCCAGCTACTTGGGCTGGGCATGGACTGAGCAGATGTGACTCAGTTGTGCTCCAGGTAAGACAAAAACTCCTGCCCCGCTGGGACACAGCACTGCAGAGCTACAGGGCTGTCCAGGGTGGGAGGCAATCTTCAGTACACGTCATTCCCCATCTCTCTGTGCCCGGTGAGCCCTGCCAGGGTCTCTGGGAAAGGACACAGCCTGGCCTCAGGGAGATGGACAGCCAGGCAGTGCAGCTGCAGGTCCTGCTCACCAGGCCAGCTGCTTTAGCATCGCTTCCTTGTAACCTTGTCCAGCGATGCCCCTTCCAGAGGCACAGGCCACGCCTTATGCAGGGAGACCCATTAGCCTTTGCATCAGCATCCCTGAAGAAGGCAGGGCATCCAGCCTGGAGAGAAGCTGCTGGCAATGGGGGCTGGGTGCCAGGAGTTGCACCAGCAGAGTGCTGGCCTAGCGAGGATACACAGTGCCGCTTGTAGGCGTGGTTAAAAACCCTTGGGGATGCGGCGGATTGTGCTGAGACGGCCAAGATGTGATCTCAGGCTGGAATGTCAGTGTCTACACATTATCAGGGCCTCAGGCAGACTGGTGCCACCTGGCAGTGCTCGGGGCATGGGCAATCGCCCGAGCAGGGCATGTAGCCTACGCACAGTGAGACGTAGCTTGGCATTAAATGGAAGGACCGGTTTTACAACGTGGCTGGCAAAAGGAGCAGGTCAGGCCTGCAAAGAGGGCATGGAGGGGAGAGGGTGAGCAGGGGGCTAGGAGGTGAGTGTGGCAGTGCGGGAGATGGCAGGGCGCGGGGGGTGTGTACAATGGTGCATGGGGGGGATGGATGTGTATGCAGGAGTGCGGGGCTGAGCACACCCGGGGGCCTGAGTGGCGGAGGATGCATGGGCAAGCGTGTCAGAGAGAGGTGTGAGTGAGGGGGAGGGCGGGCTTTCTGCCCGGCGAGCTGTGCGAACGCTGGGCGCGCTTTGTCCTGGTGCTGCGAGGTGATTAGCGGCGAGGCTGAATGGGCTGCGGCACGGAGAGGCGCCGGGGGCCGCGCCGCTCGGCCTGTCTCACTGCTTCAGAAGCCGTGAAAGAAGCAGGGAAGGAGCCCACCCCGGGCATGGCAATTAGGCCCCAACGCGGCACAAAGCCGCCGGCTGGGGAGGGGGGCGAGACCCTCGCACAGCCGCTCGGCAGTGTTTGCAAACACTGGAGGCCACTTAGTGCCTGGAGGTGTGAGGGGGCTGCCAGGCTCAGGCCCTCCCCCTCGCGGCCTGGAGCAGCAAGCTGCTCAATGCAGGGTTTCCTGTTGCCGTCAGGCTGGATGCGGGGATCAGCCGTCTCTGCGTGCCCTTGGCAAAGCAAATCATCAGCCCCCGGCTTCCCTCTGCACCTGGGGCAGCCAAATCCTGCTGCTCGCTGCCGGGAGGACAACACACGTGGGAGGCAAAAGCGGAGCTGTCGATCTCAGAGCCGGGGGCAGCCGGCGTCCCAGCACCGGGGTCGGGCTGCTTCTGCACGACCGGCAGGGCGACTCTGGGTTCTAGTGCCCCGGGGGACGGAGCTCACTGTGCTGTGGAGCCGGGCAGACCCTGCTGCCTTCACAGGCTGCCAGTGTGACTGGTGGCGCTAGCGCCCTGGGGCGCGGAGCCTGTCCTCCTCAGCTGGCAGCCGCGTGAGTCCGGCGCTGGTGTCCTGGGGTGGGGACTCTGCTGCCCTTGTGGCGGGGTTGGTAGAGAGGCGCTGGGTTCCTGGAGCCCACCTGCAGCCCTTGCCGTTGGCTCCGCGGCAGGGCTGCTGGCCAACTCTCTGAAGAGGCTTTGTTCCCACGAGCGGTTCTGAGTGCCCGGCCTCGGCAGCTCCTCTCCCGTCACTGTGCTGGCAGCCAGGGGAGCAGGGTGCGCCGGGGAAGAATGTCCCTCCTGAATGCACCCGCAGGCAGGCCTGACAAGCCTGAAATCAAGCTGTCAGTTCCCGTCTGGACAGCCCTTCACCCCCATTCGCTCTGCCTTGTTCATTTCCCCTCGGCATTCACCCAACACAATCCAACCACTTAACCCTCTGGCTCACACACTCCCCCAGCCGGAGGGGGCGGATGGGAAAACACCAGTGCAGGGCAGCTCTTGTGGGGGGCGGAATCCTAGCACTAGCGCCGTGGGGCAGAGATCTGGGGCACTTGGGGGCGGGGAACGTAAATCCTGGGGCTACTGCCCCGGGGCAGGGATCCCATGGCACTCAGGGGCGGGCTGTCAATCCTGGGCCTGGCTGCCCCCTGGTTAGCTGGTGGCTGTGGGGTGGGGGTGGCTGCAGGTCATGCACAGACCCCTTTGCAGTGGGGATCCCAGCACCCTGCTCTCAGCCCCCCCTGCTCCCTGGCCTGGAGCTGCTGGGCAGAGTGTGCATGGGGGTGTCGCTCAACTGAATCCACGCTCCCCCGTCACCTGCTCATTCATGTGTCCTTACGCCCAGGCCTGGGCTGCAGCTGAAGATTGCCGAGCCGGGCACTCGCCCCCAGCTAGAGAAGATGCCTCAGCCTCTGCCCAGCTTGTCCCCCTGCCTCTTATCTGCCCAGTCTGCAAACGTGGGGGGAGACCTCTCCCTGAGTGTGGGGGGGAGACCTCGAAAACAGGGCTGTTTCTTCCCTTGACTCAGGGGGACCCCACTTGGCCATGATGTCTGCAACGCTTTGTAGCACCCCGCCTTCAGCCAATCCCTTCCTGTGCACCCCCATTCCAGCCCCCCTGCACCATAGCCCCTCCTCAGTGACCCCATCTCACCTCCACATGCCCCCTCCCCTGCTGCAGGACCCACCACCATCCCTATCCCTCTCCAGGCCCCCTCCCAGCCTGGAGCCCTCTCCTCCATTGCTCCCTGCCCTGCAGTGAGCTTTTCTCCCCCGCCCCGCCCGCTATGCCCTCTCCTCACCCCTTTCCCCCCTCCCCTGCTGCGAGATCCACCCCGAACCTTCCCAACCTCTGGCTGCTAATGAAAGAGCAAGTGTACAGAATTTTCTCTGACACAATTAAAAAGCCCGGGGTCCCGGCCTTCTCAGCTTGCTGCAGTGTGTTCAATTAATGTAGCATAAAAAATCATTATGCAGGGACACAGATGGAAGTGGCCAAGCAGAAAATGCGATGTGCAGGGGCAGAAAGCCCCGTCTTCCCCAGGTAAACATTAAGGCAGGAGCCGGCTTCCAAGGACTGTCCAAGGCCTGCAGAGCGAGGGCTGCCCTAGGCTGGGATTCCTTGCACCCCACTCCCTTGGGCTTCGCCACTGCTGGGATTCTGCTGCCCTCCAGCCGGGACCCAGGGGGGTTGCACAGATAACGGGGGAGGAGGAAAGTGGGGGACAGCCGCACTGCTGGGGGAAGGGGGAAGAGCTGCAGTCTGCAGGGACCTGATGCTCTGTGTACTGACAGGAGGAGATTAATGAGAGACACCAGCTTGTTTGAGTAAAATAAACGAGCGTGTTTGCGGTGCAGAGTGCCCCAGCCTCCGGCTAATGGAGCCAATAAGCCTCAGGCACCTGCTTAAGCAGGGTGTTAAGTGCATGTTTGTCTGCCAGGGCTCAGCACCCGGGCTGCGCCGGGCCTGTATGGGCGCGGGGCCCGGAGCTCCGCTGGCCACCGTTAGCGGGACATTATGCACGGGCACAGGCGGGGGTAACAGAGCAGAAAACGGGCCTGGTTCATGTGACGCCGGGATCAAAGTGCAGGAGACCTTTAAATGGCAAGTGCTGGGGGGGGAACGGATGGGGGGGGGGGGGGAGAGCGGGAGACACAGACATGCACGGATCACACACACATGTCTAGATCCACATCCATCTAGCCATGCAGCCACCCCAGCCGGGCACAAGCGCCCGCACGAGCTCACACGCGTGCCCCCACATGCATCGGCACAACTGCTCACGCCTCCACATGCCCAAGTGCCCACACACGTGCATCAGCAACCGTGTACCCACATGTGCAGCCATTCACACACCTGCGCACACAACTGTGCACACATTCCCCACCAAGTGCACAAGCACAGCACTCCCCCCCCTCAACGGAGAAGCATTCATCCCCACACAGAGGCATGCAGCCATTTGCCCCCCCATGCACAGCCGCTCCCCCACACCCCCCACTCTCCCCCTCACCAGACGAGCAGCTGTAGCAAAGTCTCTGGGCCCTGTAACACAGCACAGCGCGCTCCAGTACAGAATGCACTGTTCAGTCGAGACAGGAAAAGTGAGCCTGGGGCTCTGCCCCCCTCCCACAACCTGCTTCAAGCAAACCTCACAGCAATCAGGACCAACACAGAGCAGGTGCATGTCCCCAGCTGGAAATACGTCCCTCCCCACCGGGGTTAGCTAGCCCCAGACAAGCTGTGGCCTCGGCGAGGGCGTGGGCCTGTGAGATGGAATCACTGGGTGTGGGAGACCTAGGGATCCGCTACAGCTGTGACATCCCTCTATCATCCACCCCGCCCTCTAGCCGGCTAACACAGAGTTTTGCATAGGCCCCGTCACTGTGGTAGCTGGCCTGTCTCCTGGGTGTGCAGGTGTGCACACGCGGACGTGCAGCTTCACCCTGGTGCTAGCGCCCGCCACCCGGGCACAGACAGACGGGTGGTGCAAGCTAGTCCGACTCTAGCTTGTGCGGCGGCTTCAGTGGCCCCGGGGCTTTGCAGAGAGGCACAGAAATAGCCAGGCTGCGAGAACGCCCCAGCCACACCCCATCCCTCTTCCGGCCCCTTCGCGCTTCCTCCGCCCTGGCCGTGAAACGCACGCCGAGGTGGAGCCAGCTGTGTGCCAGGGATCGAGCCCCACCCCCGTGCCAGGGGACTTCCTCATGCGGTGGGCTATGTCTGCCCTGCCGCTTGCCAGGCTGGTGGCAAGGGTAAGCATGCCCACCGTGCCCATGCACATTCAGACAGCTGCAATGCCTGCCATCCTCTCAGCAACCGGCCGGGCCCAGCAATGTAAACGGGGCTCTTTCTTCCTTGGCTGGCCCGCACCCCGCCCCCGCGCTGAGCCTGCCTGCCCGTCTCGCCCCAGCGCTGTGAAAAATCTGTCACCTAGGGTGTATTAATCGGCCTGGAATGTTAATCCTCATTGCATTAACCCAGCCCCTCATCCCTCATCCCCCCTCCCCCCGCGTAAGCCACTGGAGGGGGTGGCATTCTGGGTCCAGCTTTTCGGGGCACAGTCGGGGCAGCCGGCGCTACGCAAGCAGCAGGCTGATTTGCTCTGTTAATTACTGGTGCAGCAAGGAGTTAATCCTCCTCCGGGCAGGAATAAAACGGGCAGAAGTAATTCACAGTGGAGAAATACGGAAGCAGCAGGAAGCAAGGGGGCGGTGCAGGGGGCCCGGTTGGGGGCAGGAGTCTGGTTCTATTTGCAGGGTGGGAATAGACCAGTCACTTCTGCTGTGGATCTGGTTGTGTTTGCGTCCAGGCCTGGGGAGGTAGATGTCATGCATGTTCCCAGCGTGAGCTGGATGAACTGGGATCCAGTTCTGGGGGATCTGATAGTGGGTCTGGTTTTGGTGATAGGTGCTGAGGTGAGGTCCAGTTCTGGGAGAGCTGATAGTGGGTCTGGTTCCAGGGGAGAGTGTCATAGAGTTTGAGGCCAGAAAGTACCACCCTGCTTTGACCTCCTGTATATTACAGGCCATCCCCCTCATCCAGCACGTACACACTAAACCCAATGACTGAAATGAGACCAATGAGCCGGTTCTGTGGCACAGGCAGACAACAGGAAGGACAAGGTGCTGCAGTGCCCAAGGACCCCGCAGTGGCAGGGAAATGATTGAATGAGATATACCCAGATAATTCTTGCAAGTGACCACCCCCCCACGGAAAGACTTAAATTTTGCTGCAGTGAATTATGGTCTGTCGCCCATCACTGGTTGCTCTGGAATATCAAAGTGAGCAAAATTGCACTTCAATTTCTTGATAAGACTGTGACATGTTGTGTCTTTCAAGAGCATTATTGCTCTATACCCCTGGAAAAATAGTTCATGACAACCACGTAATGCTGTCTTCTGAATTTGCATGGAACTGCAGCTAGTCTCTTCCAAGGGCTTTCTGGTAGAGGTGCTTGTATGCTGTATGGTTCAGCATTGTCTCAGAAGTTGATTTGTACTGGATCCCTTTCAAAAGCCCAGTATCATCAAATCCTCCGCTGAGTTCTTCCATCTTTCTCACTAGGCCCATCATGGGTGCACACTGCGGCTGAGAAGGTTGTTTGTCTTTGATCACAGGGACTCTGAATGCATAACTTTTGTCTTTGTAAGTTGTTTCGGTGGTGAACTGGCCCATGCAGTTGAGTCCAGGGCTAGTCAGAGCTGTGTTGGGTGACTTCAGCTCTGGGAGGGGCTGACAGTTATTGCAAATCGTTTCTGAGATGACTGTGATGCCTGCTCCTGAGTCAATTTTAAACTCAATAGTCTCGCCAGGAATAGTCAGTTTCACTCTCCAGGTCGGCTCTGTGTCATCACAAGTGATAGATCCCAGAACCAATGACGCTTGATTGTCTGTAATACGAATCAACTCCCTGACTGCTTTGGGGCACCAAACAACTGAAAACGTCCACATTTCAAACATTTATTGCACCATGCGCGTCTGGCTGGACATGCATTATCTCTTGGGATATGCCTTTGTGCATGTAGGCAGAATTTGTCCCTCTCAGCCTGAGCATTCTCTCTTCTTGCCTCAGGGGTTTTATGATGACTTCGAACAGTCAAGTATCTGTTTATAGCTAGTTTTAGGTTTTTCAAGTTGCTCCTGCCTTTTGTTTTGTTGTTTGTCTAATTCTGACTGCTTTGCTCTCTATATAGCTGTGGCTAGGCTTAAATTTCCCTTCAAGTGCAGCTGCTGTGGAAGGCTTGTATCTGTTAACCCAATAACCAACCTGTCTCTAATGTTTTCATGTTTTACATTCCCCAAAATATCACAGTTTTCAGCCACTGTATGCAGAGCTCCTATAAAACATTCAACATTTTCCCCTGGTTCTTCAATTCTCTAACGAAAACATGCTCTTTCATAAACCACATTTCTCTGGAGTATAAAATATGCATCAAACATAGCCAGAACCCTTTCATGGTCATCTTTGTAACTGTCTTCAGTAAAGTCAAAGGATTTAAAGATATGCTCTGCCTGTTTCCCCATAGCATAAATTAAAGATGATACCTGTATATCTCCAGTTTCTTTGTGGAGTTTGTTTGCAATGTGAAATCTTGCAAAATATTGCTTCTTGTCTGTCCATTGTGAAGGTTTCTCAAAACTGAAAGTCTCCAGGGCATTGAAGAGTGGCATGCTGATGAGATCCTGCTACTTTTTTGTTACTTTGTTCCTTCTGTCTGCAACTTTTGTTGCTAGTTTCCTCCTGTGTCTATTCTTAGTTTACTCCTGACACCATGTCATATTCTTCTATACCAGATCTGGCCTGGCTACAGAGCTTGCTTATATACACCAGATGCATTCACCATAAGGTCCTTGAATGCTCTGCAAGATATGGCTGAGGTTAGCTTAAATGAGGGATTTTACACACAGTGCCACCAAATAGCTGAATAGAATAATACAGTTTAGCATTCCACTACACACCCCAACACAGACACCTCCCCCCCCCACCAGACACCCCACACATGCTGGGCGTGCACACACACGATAGCACCCATGTGTTGTGCACACCCACCCACACTGTGCATACACACATGACAGGCACCCCATGTGCTACGCGCACACACAGCACAGACACCTATACACACTGTGCACACACACTCAATCCCTCTCTCCCCCAAGCCCATGTGGGTGTCCTTCATCCCTTTTATGGGCACACAACCTAAACAAAGGCATGCGCGCATATACACACACACAGCATGCTAGCCCACACCCCACACCTGCTCTCGAGTGCCTGTGATCCCCTAGGATTTGCTTGCAGAACTGCATGTGCCGGGCTGCACTGGGGGTACTGTCTGTTGGTGGGGGACAGAGTCTGCAGCACCAGGGAATGAAACGCTGCCAGAGGCCTATATGGCACGTCAGCCTTCCCCGCAGACTCTATAACACAAGCTGTGCTGGGGAACCGTGTGCCGACTGCATGCAGCATCTGGCCATTATTCCTTGTGCTTCTAGGAACTACCGCAGAGAAACCCCCACTGACTTCTCAGGTGTCCCGCTCTGCCCTGGCATTGTGGAGGCAAACACCACATGGCCCCGGGAGACAGCAGCACCAGTCTCCTGGAGTGGATGATCCTCGTGGAGAGAAAAGCAAAGACATGAGGCATGCACCAGGGCAAGTGGAGCATCCCACCCAGCACCGGAGAGCTGAGGAGCCAGGCTAGATCCCGGAAGAGCTGGGTGCAGAGAATGACTCTATGTAGGGAGGATGGTGGTTGCCTTGTCTAGAGAGAGCACCCATGGAATCCCCTGAGGGGCCCCTCACCCTGCTCCGTCCCCTAGCACACTCCCCCCTTTCCCCTCCCTTGCAGCTCTGCAGTTCACTGGGGAGCGCGGGACATGGCGTAGCTAAGTAGCTGAGACGGCTGCCCAAATCACAGGCGCTAAACTTCGCCACAAACGGTCGTAGCCGTCGCTTTGCCGGGAGGCCCATTGCTGCAGCGTCTGGGCTCTTTGTTGCCATTCCAAAGGATCACGAGTGCTGGGGCCCGGAGAACAAGCTCTCCCTGTGACCCCAGAAGGCAGAGGGTGGGCCCAGGCGCAATCCCCTCTGCTCTGTGCTCCAGCACCGTCTGGGAGACAAACGGACAAACGGCCTTGTGGTACCCCGACCTGAAAGGCCCCTTTGCTGACTCTGTCGCAGCAGAATCCAGGATCCCACCCACAACTGGTGGCTGCAGGTGCTGTCCGTCCATAGGGCCCCAGCGTGCCAGAGACACAGAGAGCAAGATGCTCTCCATCGCCTCCCACCTGGCATGCCCCTGACGCCCCAGCACCGAAATTCCCATGCTCGCAGAGCGATGGCCAGAGAGGTTCTACCTGCCCGCCCGGCTCCCTGCTTCGGGAGCAAGCAAACAGGAATGGAACACCCCCCCGACACACACACCCCTGCCCCTCCAGCATGCCCCCCCACTCCATGCCCTCCCCACTATCTCCCAGTGCCCCCCCTCCCCCCCACAGACTGCCATACTCCACCAACTGGAGCTCATGTACTATTTCACCAGCACCCCGTGCTCTCACCACCAGCTGTTCGGCTGCAAATCAGTGGCATATGGAGGGGAGGGCGGGGGGGGGGGAGGGGGCACCGGCCCGATGACCCCCCCCAGGGCCAGGGGGTGAGGCCACCCCGCCTGAACCGGTGCCAGGCTGCGGGGCTGCAGCGGGAGAGGCGGGCGCCATGCAGCGGGTAAGTGCAGGACGGGGGGGAAGCTGCAGAGCCATGCCTGCATTTGCACCCCCCGCCTCGGCCTCACACCCCCTGCAGGTAAAGACCCACCTCCCCGTGGCAGCTGGGGGGTGGTGCCAGGACCCCTTCTGCCCTGCGTGGGGGCGGGTGTGAGGCGTGGGGTGCAAATGCAGGCTTGGCCCCCAGGCGCCGGAGACCCACGGTACGCCACTGCTGCAAATACCCGGCTGGAGCCTTCATTTCCTCTGGGCTTCTTGCTCCTCTCCCCTGCAGGCCTGAGCGCAGGGGGTAGATCACCCCTGGAGCCGGGGCTGGGCTCTGTCAGAACAGGGCCCCTGAATTACTGCTCGGGGAACCAGCCGCCGAGTCAGGCCCGTTTCCCCCGACAGATGAGCTCCACATTGCACCTGACATCATTGCAGCTGGGAGGCATTCAACATCCCTCAATTATCTCCTGCGACTGCCGGCCCGGCACGGAGCTCAGGCGCTGTCCTCGAGCGGCTGGGTAAGGCTGCGAAGCCACCTGCGCCGCAGCGCTCGGGTGCTGGATTCCCAAGGCCCATCTGCGAGGGGACAATGCAACGGGCAGCTGCCATCCCCCATGGGGAGGACACCCAGCCTGCAGGTACTCATGCTACCCTAGCGCCCGTCCACACCTAGAGCATCTGTACCTGTACTCCAGCTGCAAGAGCATAAGTGCAGGTGTAGACAGAGCCGCTCCCCATTCCGGAGCCGTCACGCCACGAATACGCCCACCGTTTGCAGACGAGGAGCTGCAGATCCATAGGCCAGGAAGGCACCGCTGTGATCACCTAGTCTGACCGCCTGCCACGCGCAGGCTGGAGGGTTCTGCCCGCTGCCTCGCGCCCAGAGCTGCTGGCTGACCTTTCAGAAAGCTGCCCGGCCCCCACGCCGAAATGCTGCTCAGCAACGAACACAGAACAGCCAGGGTCAGACCAAGGATCCATCTAGCTCGGCGGCCTGTCTTCCAACGGCGCCAGGTGCTTCAGGGGGAATGAAGAGAACAGGCAGTTATCAAGTGACCCAGCCTCTGTCGTCCACTCCCAGCTCCTGGCAAAGAGAGGCTAGGGACACCCAATGCCTGGCTAATCGCTCATCTTGGCTAATAGCCATTGATGGACCTCTCCTCCACGAACTCATCTAGTTCTTTTTTGAACCCGGTTATAGTTTGGGCCACAGGTTGCCTGTGCGTTGTGTGCAGAAGTTCTTCCTTTTGGTTGTTTGAAACCTGAGGCCTATTCATCTCCTTGGGTGACCCCTGGTTCTTGTGTCACGAGAAGGCATAAATAACAGTTCCTTTCTCCACACCAGTCATTATTTACAGACCTCTGTCACACACACCCCTTAGTCGTCTCTTTTCCAAGCCAAAAAGTCCCCGTCTTTTTAATCTCTCCTCGTATGGAAGCTGTTCCCTGCCCCAATCTGTTCCCTTCTCTCCATGGGGAAAGACGCCACTATAGTCTTAGATCTGCAGGGAGGGCTGGGGGCGGCGAGGAGCCAGGGCGAGCATGCAGCATGAATGAGGAATGGGAAGGGGGTAATGTGCAGTGGGGCATATTTGTGTGGGTGAGCACCAGTGAGCGGTGAGGGGTGTGTCACGGCAGGTGTGAGCAAGGGGAGGGGAGCGTACGTGCAGAGCTGTGGGCGCTGTGTAAAGGTGGGAGCAGGGGAAGGGGAGCGTGCTAACCGAGGTGAGCAGCAGGCAGAGCTCCCAGCCCCTGGGGCAGAGACTCGGCTCACTAGAGGGGGCGACGAGGAGAAGCCATGAAAAAGAAACTCTCCGCAAGAGAGCAGGGAATTGAACAGCAGCTGTGCTCAGCCTGCCTGCCCCTTCTGATGTGCGTGAGGCACTCAGATACCATGGAGACAAGCGAGGGATACGGGGCGAGATGGGTTTGCAAGTAGGGAGTGTGCACGCAGAGACTTGTGTAGGGGAGAGAGCGTATGGCCAAAGGAGACGTGTGTGCAGAGCTCTGTGCAGGTGTGTATGTGCGGGCAGAGGTTTGCGTAGGGGTGTGCGTATATGGATACAGGCAAAAGTTTGCATAGAGGTATGCATGTACCGGCAGAGGTGTGCATAGGGGTGTGCGTGCACAGGGAGAGGTCTGCGTAGGATTACGTGTGTGCATGTACACGCAGAGGAGACAAACGAAGGGTACAGGGAGAGATGGGTATGCAAGTAGGTTGTGTGTGTGGAGGGGTGCATGCAGAGATTTGTGTAGCAGTGAGTGTGTATGGCCAAAGAAGATGTGTGTGCAGAGATCTGTGCAGGTGTATATGTGCAGGCAAAGGTTTGCACGGTGCGTGTATTTGTGCACACACAAAGGTTTGCATAGGGATGTGCACATACACTCAGAGGTTTGTGTATACAGGCAGAGATTTGTGTAGGGGTGTGAGTGTACAGGCAGAGGTTTGCATAGCGGGGTGCATGTATGTGTGTGTACAGCGATGTGGGTGGGTGTGCATGTCTGGGTGTAAACAGGCAGAGGTTTGCGTAGGGGAGTGTGGGTGGGTGTGAGTGTCTGGGTGTGTTCAGGCAGAGGTTTGCTGGAGACGTGCCGGCAGCACTTTCCAAGAGCCGTGGGTGTGCACAGCTATCTGAATCCACCCAGCTGCGGCCAGGCGTCTTGCAGCGAGGCACCAGATGTCTTGTCTGAAGAGCCTTCGCATTCCTGACCTTGGGTGCTGCCCACTGCGGCTGGGTCAGCAGAATAGGAGACCCGCTCCCCGCTCCCCAGAGCTTCACTCAAACGCAGGCCCCCAGCGTTGGGGAGGGGGCACAGCTCAGACCAGGGTGAGCAGGTCGGGAACCGGCCCTGGCAGGCAATCAAGCGTTTGTTTCACGCCATCGTTTGCTAAGACGTGCAGAGCTCAGCCCAGCCCCGAAGCAGCTCTGCCTGCAGCCTCTGCCCAGAGACAGCCTCAGACCAGCTCCAGCTGAGACAGCAGCTGCCCAGCCCCCCGCAACCTCTTAAATGGGATCCAAACACCAACACCCACATCCAGTTCCCCACCCGCCTGGGCCCAGCGAGCAGGTGTGTGTTGGGCGTGCACAGGGACACGCGTGTGTGGGGGGTGGCAGGCACTGGCCAGCCAGCCAAGCAGGGGTGACTGCCCTCCCCTCTCTCTATGGCAAACCCCTTCTTCTGACTCCACTGCTTTGAAACCGGCCTGTTCCCTTGTGAAAGATCTTTACCTATGTCCAACTCTGTTCGCCACGGCCGCTGCAGCCCAGTACAAACCAGCGGCAAGGACCATCACCCTGGTGCCAACCCACAACTTCAGCACAGAGCCAAAAATGGTCCCGATGGGCCAGGTGCAGCGTTAGTGTTAAAAGAGGCAATGAAGCAGCGATTGCTCATGCCAGGGCTGGATTTGGCCCACATTTTTATACGGACAGGAAAACAGAGGCACTAAACACGGAGACTATCTTAAGACCGTCCAGTAACGTTGTGTATAATCTAGACCTGCTACAGGGGACAACTGGGGTTAGGAATAAGATGAGACACAGATACATTTCTCCCTACATGTGCATGGTATTTATGCAGTAAGCAGCCCCTCAAATTAAATCAAGTGCTGCTACAAATATTGATTTTTGCATGCGAAAAGAAAAACCGCCCCCAGTCAATGCACAAAGAGACTGACTGCCAAATGGTTCTTAACAGCCAATAGCCCTGCGCAGATGTAGAATAACCGACCAGTTAGTACACAGAGATACTGTATGGATGGGACTGAAGGAGGTATGTGAAGGCTGAGATGATGTTATGATAGGAGAGGAATCGCTATGGTAATGTCTAGTGTTAAACTCTGAGCATACCAAGTGGGGAGTGATGTTCTCCAGAAGCCCAGGAAAATGCAGACTAAGCTGAATGCTCATGCAGTGGATGAAAACACTGTCCTGAGAAACCAGGCTCCTCTGTGTGCACTGAAAATTATATACGGTATTACCGACTCCAAGCATTCTTTTAGGTCCCCAAAAATCAGGAAATTGACTAAACAAATCATGAGATTTTAAACAAATCAGTATAAATTGGGGTTTTGAGCTTCTAGGAGGCACAGTTTAGTGTTTCCCCACAATGTTGATGGCTAGAAGCTTTGCGTTTTTAAAAAAACAACCAAAACGGAGATTCTCACATAATAACATGACTCCAGAGGTTGGGGCTTTAAGAAAAAAACACCAAGTATTGGGAGACTCAGGATAAAAATCACAAGAGTTGGCAACATGGTAGCTCCTGGTGTGCTGGAGGTGGGTGAAGGCTCATTGAAGCTGGTGGGTGTAGTAGGATAATATCAGAAGCTGTGAAAGCTCCTTTTGGAATAAGAACAAAAGGAGCCACTGCCCAAAATACCTGACATGGGGTCAGGAACTGAGCTATGTGCATGGTGGGGTATCACAGGGGACAGAATGCAAAAGCAGAACGCTGGTATTGTCTGGTAGAGTTGTGTGTGTGTGTGAAAGAGAGAGAGAGAGGAGAAGCAGCCAGAAACAATGCAGAAGCAGACGGAGAAGGCAGCAGAAAGTCAAAGACAGCCAAAGAAGCACTTGTAGCTTGACCCTGAGCAAAAGCTATGGGAGAGGGCTTTTTGGGTAGAGTGCTGGCTTCAGAGAGGCTTGGAATATTAAGTAAGACAACTGTCTCCTGTCTCCTGTTGTTTGATTCCTACTGCGTTCAGGGAAACAGGACTTTGTGTGCATTCTTTGCAAAAATAACAGGATTGCACCAAAGAAATAGCAAACTCATTATCAATTTCTCCTCCCAATTTGCAAACCCCCTGAATGCCGGCTAACTGCCCAGGTCAAAAGAGGTAACAATACTAAATGTGCTTCCAGCCAATCAAAATTTAGCTCCCTCTTCAGAGGGTCTGAATGGTCAAGATGCACCAAGCTGTACAGGCAGAGGGCGATCTGAAGTGGTAAGAGGCTGGGCAAAAATTCCACAGGGGGGGAATCACCTTTCCTCGCTTGATTGGTGATGTCACAGCTATTTCTGCCCCATGGCACATTTTTCCACATGCTGTTCTAGAAGAGTGTTTCTCCAACTTTAAAGTAGCAAGTACCCCCTAGCTTCTGAAACTTTTAATAAGTACCCCAACACTCCAGTTTCCACTCTGGGAACTGGGACCAGGCGGGAAGCGGGCAGCTGCTACCTGCCTCCCCTCACTGGGTTTTTCGCCGCGTACCTCCTGCTTGTGTTTCGAGTACCCCCAGGGTTGAGAAACTACGTTCTCGAATGTATCATTGCACAGACTTGCAGGGCGCCACCACCCTTGCTCAGATTGTTCTACAATGTGACATACTAATACAATGAGCGAAAGAGATTTGTGTAGCTATGCAGTTTCGGCGTTGTGCTGTGTAATTCCTGGGGAATTAACTTTAACCAACGTGCGAGTGGAGGATTTTACAGCAATTTGTGCACCTTTAGCTCATTTCTTCCACGCTTTTACTTTTTTCATATAGTTAAAAATAGACATGTACTAAATGGCTATTGGCTTTGCAATATTTGGGTTTGCTGTTTAAATACCATCCTTAAAATTGAGAGCGCTTCAGAATAAGAATCATCTTTCCACAGTGTTTGAGAAGAATCAATCACATAATAGGTGCCACCATAAATAAATACTCCTAATGAAGGTTTGATCGGCGCGTATCCAATGAGAAGGCAATAGTGCAGAACCGTGGGTAGGCTGCATGCATATACTTTGTGACCGAACCTGGCAGGAGGAAATGGCACCATGGAGTAAAGGAAGGCAACTTACGTGGAAAGATTTAAAGAGCCAAATCGAGGCTTGGAGCAGCAACTCGTGGGTTTGCAGGAGGTGTGTGTGCATGGTGGGAAGTGGCAGAAATCTGCAGAGTGTGCACCACCAAGCAGGGGTATTTAGTGACACAAGGGGCTGTAACTAAGAGGAATGGGGTCGGGTTAATTCATTTAGACTGAATCTGGCAGAGATGGATCTGGCTGGGGAGGAATTTCCCAAGGGACAGGGTGGAAGTCATGAGACAGCACCAGATCTTTCTAGCTATTTTAGGGCCTTATCTGGCCTCCATCCCCCCAGCATCTGAGCCCCTCACAATCTTTGCTGCATTTACCCTCCTGCCCCAGCCTGTGAGGTTAGGGCAGGGTGACTATCCCCATTGTGCAAAGGGGGAATTGAGGCACAGAGAGACCAGACGACTTGCCCAAGGTCTCGCTGTGGCAGAGCAAGGGACTGACCCCAGGTTTTGCATGTCCTAGGCCAGTGCCTGACCCGTGTCTGCACCATCCTCTCTCTCTGCATAGGGAACAATCCTGTACAGGCCGCGGGGGCATGAGCATAGTAGGTCTTTGCCCTTTGTAAAGGGGGTGCCCAGCGTGACCCAGGATCCCTATGGGGATGGAGCTGGCCCCCGATAATCCTTGAAGGCTTGGATCCCCGGGGAGTAGCACTCCTCCAGGATTTGGTGGCACTGTGGTGGTCCCAGCTCCATAAACCCATCACTGATCTCTGGCACACGTGCCACCCTTAGGTACTGCCATGCAAACCTCCACCACAAGAGCGCTCACCGTGGACTTCCCAGCCCCAGAGCAGTACCCCGCTTCCCCAGGGTGCCAGCTGCTCTCTTCTCCACCGTGATGGGAACTCTGCTCATCAAAGCCCAGCTCTGTGATGGCAGGGCCAGCTCCCCAGAGAGCACAGAAAAGTCTCCTCCCTCATCCTGCAGTTCAGCCAGTTGAGAAAGGGCCTGGGAAATGCACCAGCCCCCCAGAGGTTCATGGGTATTTCCCATGGAATCCTGGGAATTTATCCTCTTTTCCCCCAATCCCCAGAAGGCCTTTCCAAATTTCCCACAAGCCACTGCTTCAGGGATCTGCACTGGTGTAACCCACTGTTCTGCGTGTGTGTTATGAGTTCCTTGCTGGAACAGAGGATAAGGGTCTACTACAGCTGCCAGTCAGGGGAGCCGTGACTTCAGCTCAAGTGGCAGAGACGCATGTTTTAGCGGTGGAGTCCTGGGTTTGGTGCTCAGGGGGGACCCAGGATAAGCTGGGCCAGTGGGCTAGGAACCCAGAGGGCAGTGCAGGTGGACGACGGCACCCAAGAGAGACAGGGTGTGTGGATGCGTTACCCCATGGGTGCTTACGCTGGAGCTGTCCCACCTGCTCAGTTACTCCGGGCTGCATGCCTGTGGGCAGAGGCTGCTGAGAGAGGGGAGATGACCCCTGGCGGAAGGTCAATAAGGGCCCCACTTTAGCAATCAGCAGCCCATGCCTGACACTTGGCTCCTAGCTGTCTGGGGGAGGGAAGGGAAGGGGCCATTATCTGCTCCTGGCCTGGACAAGGGCCACCTGATTCGCAGAGGTTATCAAGCCAGGGCCCAAAGAGATCCTGACCGGAGCACAGGAGGCTAACCGCAGCCCTCCTCCTGTCGGCAGGGCGAAGTGTGAAGGGGCAGATGGGGGCACCGAGCCGCGAGGGGGTGGATGGGGGAAGGAGGGCTGCTGACTGCAGAGCTGGGGGCGCTGAACGCTGACGTGAGACGCTGCTCACGGGGGCAGCGGCAGGGCCCAGTGACAGGCAGAGCGGCCCTAGGGAACTCCATGGGGCACCGGCCGCTGGGCTCTCCCAGGAAGACGGCGGGTGGGGCTGACTGGGGGGGAAATGGCCGGGGAAGGAGGCCTAGGGAACAGGGCCGGTGGCACTGAGCGGAGGGCGGAGGGGGCTATAGGGGACAGGGCCATGGGCGCTGGCTGTGGGGAGCTGGAGGGACCAGGTGGTTGGGGCTGGCTAGAGGCTTCGGGAGCCGAACAGAACGGCATGTGCTCTAGGCCGGGCACAGGAGCCCAGGAGCAGCTACAGCCCTCCGTGGCCGAGGGAGCAAACCCCAGGGAAGGGCAGCACGGCCCCTTTCTGAAGCCCTCCCGTTGCGCTGCGTGGCAGCCCCTCGCCGCTCCACCACTTGGCCCAGAGCGGCGAGGGGCTGGCCCAGAGCTTGGCCCCTCATTTCCCAGAGCCCGTGCCCTTCCTCCGGCCCTGCTCCCATTTAGCTGCATGGCTTCCTTGTGTCACTGCTCAGCCGGGGGCCCCGGCCCCTGGCGTCTCTGGCAGGGAGGAGGGGGCGGTGTGGGGAGGTGGTGGGCCCCTAGAGAGCTGGCCTGGCCCAGGGCACCGGCTTTTTGTCTCCGCTGGGCTCCCAGGACTCCTTCTCACCCTTCGACTATTCATGGCGGTCGTTTCTTTTGCTGCGGGGCCCCCGCAGCTGCTAACCCAAGGGCTTGTTGACCAAACCGGCATATCCCTTAAACAAATAAGCCCTGGGCCTGGCTGGCCCCACAGCTGCCGGCCCAGCAGGCTCCGCTCTCAGGATTAGGAGACACCCTTTCACGGCCAAAGACCTCGCCTTCCATGGGATGAACGGTGCTGTGTGCCGCTGTGCACCCCTTGCTCACACAGAGCGTACTGGGCTGGGACGATCCTGCCCCCTCCCCCCAAGCCCCGCTGCCCCACCCCGGGGAGGGCAACCCCTGCCCCATTCCACTACTTCCTCCTACCAGGCTGAAACAGACGACTCTGCAAGTGCCAGGGCAGGGGCTGGGATATTTACAGTGGGGGATCTGGGAACGCACTGAGGGTCACGGCCTGTCCCCCAGCCACCCCCTGGAAGGCCTGGCTCAGAGCATGTGCCTGCTCTCCATCGCCTCTGTCCCCAGCCCCTTAGCGAAGGCCCTGCTGGCAGCAGCAGATGTGTGGTCGCAGCTCGACCCTGAACGTCCGAGCCTGCCCCTGGCTGTGCGGGGTGCTGGTTCCCTGCCTGCTACGGCCTTTCCTAGGTGCTGGGGCTGCAGGCCTTGCGCACAGCTTGTGACTGCTGCCTCAGGGACCCCGGGGTGAGGAGAGGGGGCAGCATGCTCTGTCTTACATCAGGGACCCAGCTTCACTCTCTGCCGCTCAGACCGGGCCCCCTGTGCCAGTGGTACTCAGAGTCAGGAATCAAACCTAGGCATCGCCAACCCTCTGCTTCCCACAGTGAGACTCGGCCCTGCAGGGACTCCCCAGGCGGGAGAGGGGAGCCAACCCAGGGACGGGGGCCAGAGGGGTAGGGCCCTCTCGGCAGGGCAAGAGAGGGCCTAGGAAGAAAGGACAAGGAGATGCTCCCCCAGGAGAGGAGAGGTTAGATCTGGCCTGGGTGTGGTGGAGGGACATGGGGGGAGGGAGGCGGGAACGAGGGATGGGTGGATGGGAACTGTGTCCCCACATCTGCCTCCTGCTGCGAACTCTTCTTCCCGTCTCGGGCATCATCCCTGTGTCAAAGGTCTCCTCCCATCCAGGTCACCATGGCTGCTACTATCTCCCTGCCCCACCCTCGCCGGGCTGTGCTGGGCACAAGGGTCACACACACAGCGAGGAAAGGGTGTGTGAGCCACCGGCTGCCATCCCCCGGGGCCCACAGCAGAGGGCGCTGCTCTCTGGGGCAATCCCCCAGCTCAGCCCCTGCCCCAGGGAATCTGTGGGACCCTTGGGAAGGGGAGTTAGGCGAGGCAGGCCCGCTGGAGGGTACAATGGGAGAGGCGCATAAAGTCCGTGCCAACCCTGGGCAGTAGGAAAAGACAGGATTACACCCAGAACCAGCCAGCAGCCCTCCAGCCCCTCCGCAAGCCCCCACGCTCCCCTCCCTCCGAACTCCCCAGGGCATTGCCTGGCAGTAACAGGCTGGCTGGGTCAGGGGCGCCTGGTCTCTCCCAGCAGTAAAAGCTGACAGCTTTAGCACGGCTCTCCCCGCACCTCCTTAAAATGTCTCTGCCCAGCTGGGAATGTGGCCGCATGTGAGACCACCTGAAGGGCGCCGAGCTCCCCAATGCACAGCACATCCTGCCTCAGCGCGCGCACAGATACGCAGTGCCTGGACCAGGCGGGAGCGTGCGCACGCACACCCCCCCCTTTCTTAAGGCATGCATGTGCGTGCACACACACTGTCTCAGAGAGCATGCACACGCGTGCACACACACACACACATCCGCCCCAAGGCATGCATGCGTGCACATAGCCTGTCTCAGGGCATGTACACACACACAAACACACCACCCCATGCACGCATAGCACACACACACAGGCTGCCTCAGGGTGCATGTGTGCACACACACCCTGCCCCAAGGCATGCATGTGCATGCACACATAGACTGTCCCAGGGTGCACATGCACACACGCACACACTGCCCCCATGTGTGCATGCAGGTGTACACACATACAGCCTGTCCCAGGGCACATGTGCACACACCCTGCCTCAGTGCATGCATGCACGCCCAGAGAGACTGTCGCAGGGCCCGCCCACACATCCTGCCCCACTGCATGCCCACACACAGCACACAGCTCATACAAGCACTCGCATGCTGGATAGGATTTTTTTTTAATTTGAATTTGGGGGACTTTTGTATTTATGCTTTTAAATCGGGCTAGAACCACACACAGCACCGGCAGGAGCTCTGCAAACGTCTTCCAGACAATTCTACCGGGGCGCCGCAGTCCTGACTGCCCCCCTCTTTCACTCCGCTATTCCAGTCCCTGCTGCCCCACAGCCAGCTCTGCTGACGTCCCTCAATCCCGCCCCACAGCTCCCTGCTAGCCCAGACCGCTCTGCTAACTTGCGCCTCTCATCCAGTTCCTTGCATTGCTATCTGGTTGTGCCTCCAAGCCACAGCGCTTTCTTACAGGGAGGGTAATAAGCGTTACTGATTAGCTGGACATTCTCTTAATTATTATTTATTCATTTTAGCTTTAATTACATTAATTACATTACAAACAATCTCACTGCACGGCTGAAAATTATTTCTGAAAGGTCATGGACACCTGGGAAAGGGCTGGGGGGGGGGAGCAAATGTGGTACCTTGATTGCATCTATTTTCAACAACAGTACATCCTAGGTAACTATTGAGTGGTACAAACGCATCATGATATCTAAATATACAGGATCCAGTGCCTGCCTCTTCAAGGATCCTGGTGTTTCTGAATGAGGGAGTGGCTCAGAGACTGGGGGACAGAAAATGCTCGGGGAAGAAACCACCCAAGGGAAAAAAACCAACAGAACAAGTATAGAGAAGCCTTTGCCACCACGGAGCCTTGGACACAGGGAAAGGCAGGGGTGTGGCTGACACTGACCTGCATTTCAACAGGACTATAAAGGAAACTGCAAGGGGCTAACTGGCTCCTCCTTTCCATCCCTGCATGGGGGCCTGTACCAGCGCAAGGGTGAATCTGCCCCAGTGAGTTAATGATGTCCCAGGAGCAATAGGGAGAGGGAAAGCTGCCCCCTTAAGAGTAAAGAGGGGCAAGAAATTAACAAGGATTCTACAGGGGCCGAGATGCCGTGAAACTTTTACGTGTCCTTAATGAGAACAACGTTTGGACAATTAGGAGCTGATAAAGAGCCAGCAAAGGAGTACTGGGAAAATTCAAACAGATGCTGCTCAGCTGATCCGGAAGAGACAGACCCTAGGGCAAGGAGGAACTGGCAAACAATCTCACTGCACGGCTGAAAATTATTTTGAAAGGTGACCGATCTTCAAAGAAAGAGAGGGAGAGTGATCCTGGCCTCTTCACTTCCCTTCAACCCCCAATAAAACCAACAGAACAAGTATAAAGAGGCAGAGAAAAAGCAGAACCATTTCCAGGATAAAGGAACTGCAAGCAGCGAGCTACCCGGGGAGTTTATCAAGGAGAAATCAGGCCAAACAAATGCACTATGCTTTGTTTGATTGAATGGCTGAGGCCCATGCCTTAGGTGGAGCTGTATTTTAGTGACTGCTCTGAGCGCCCTGTCGTGAAATCTGATTCTCAGGGTCATTCTAATTGGCCCGGCCCTAGGGGGCTGGAAACAGGCTGGAGGCTCAGGCTAGCTAGCGAGGTGGGGAGGTGTCTCTGGAAGCTGACGCTGTGGCCAACAGAATGAATGTGATCCTGGGATGCACAAACAGGGGCATCTCCAGTCCCGCACGCTGCTGGCTCTCGTGCAGCGGCACCAGGGATGGGTTTGGCCCAGTGATGAGGGAGGATTTCCTGCCCTTCCGGCAGCAGCTAATTCAAGCCAATCACTGATGGAAGCCCTTAGACCTAGGGGCGGCAGGGGGCCCAAGGAGGGACCCCGGTGCCAGGGTCATGGCACTGAGCAGCCGTTCGAGGCAGCCGCGTGGGGCAGGCGGGGGAAGGGCCGAGCCTTTCTCTAACTTCCCCAGTTTCCTCGGAAGGAGAAGGGGAAGGGTCAGAGGCGGGTCAGCTGAAATGCCCCCACGAAGGGAACTCTCTGGCTGATTAAAGGAACCATTCGGTCTGGGAGTTGTCTGGTTTCTGTCAGATGGGCCCTGGGGAAATGAGAACCGCTGTGCCGCACACAGAGAGAGCGGGCAAAGCCAGCCCAAGGGATGGAAACTGAGCCTAGGGGGAAATAGGGGAGCGGATGGACAGACACACAGAACTGGGGAGAGGGCAGGACACAGCCACAGAAGGATCAGCCCCACCTGTCCGAGGTGCAGAGACCCAGCGGCTGCATCCAGCCCCGGTGCTAGGAGCCCTAAGCCTGTCAGGCGGGGAGAGGGGCCCAACGCAGAGAGAGCTGCAGCCTCCGTTCACACCTCTCCGGCTCAGACTGCCTCTTCCACGCACCGCATCGATGGAGATTAATGGGGATCCTGTCACGGGCAGCCCCAGCGGCTCCTCCGGCCGGGAAAGGGAGCTGGTGCGCGGGGGGGTGGGAAGACGTTTTCATGCTCTGGAATTCTGGGTCATCTGCAATTAAATGAATTAGCTAATGCCAATGGCGGCTAATTAGCAACTGTGTTTGCACAGGGCTTTGGGAATATGACGCGCCTGATTAGAGGTAAGGAGCCCCAGCCCTGGCCCCCCTGTGAATGTCGGGGGGAGCTCAGATACCCCCGTGATGGGCTCAGTATAAACAACTGAATAGTCTGTCCTAGTCTACAGGGGGCGCTTAGAGGTGCAAAGGAAAGGACGGATGAACCAGCGGGTGTGGAATTCACCTGGGACTCTGCCCCAGAAGTTGGGTGAACTGCGGGCAAAACATCTAGTGTCTCAGGGCCTCTGTTCCTTCCCTGTAAAGCAGGGAGAATAACCCTGCCCTCCCTCGCAGGGGGTGTGAGGATGCATACACTAGTGGGGTGCTTAGATAGTGCAGCCAGGGGGATGCCCTCGACGGACGGGCTCCGCCCAGAGGGGGTGCTGGAGTGACTAGAGTGCCGGGCTTCCTGTTTACCACACACTAAGCGTGTCCCATGACCATGAGTAAGAGGATGTTATGGACTCAGGTCTCTGGAAGTCATGGAGTCTGGCTCTGTGACGTTTTCTGCTTCAGCCCTGGGATGGCAGGGCCGGAGCTGTCAGCCAGCAGGGACCCTGGAGGTCGGAGCCGTCATGGGTGGTGGGGGGACCCCACAGCTCCCAGCTGCTATGGATGGTAGGGGGCCAGGAACTCCGAGTTGCCACGAGTAACAAGGGGATCCCGGTGCACCGAACTGCCATGGGCGGCAGGGGGACCCCAGAGGACCAAGCCGCAGCGGCGGCAGGTGCTGGACCTGCCCCCCCCCACACACAGAGGGGGGCTTGGGCTCTCAACCCCCAGCAGCCCCATTGTGTCATGGTTATTTTTAATACAAGTCAGGGACGGGTCACCGGCTTCCGGGATTTTGCTTATTGTCCGTGACCTGTCCCTGACTTTTACTAAAAATACCCCTGACAAAATCTTTACCTGCTCCATGACTTTGGACAGCACATGTAGCAAGCGCCCGACTGGCACTGATTCTCCATGAGGCAACGCCCTAGGATGTGATGTTGAGGGGAGAGCAGGGAACTAGGCTGTGGGGAGCGACTGAGGGGCATGAATGGTAGCGAATGGCAAAGGGCCGGGCCGTGGGCAGGAAGCAGCTGGAGTAGAGGTCAGTAGCTAAGGGTCTGGATGGTGCGGCTGACAAAGAGGGAGAGGGATTGTTTAGGGTGGGATGTGGGGCGATGGGATAAAATGCAAAGGTATCAGCAGGTGCATCCGGCCAGCGGCATGGAGCTAGCGATGGACTAGGGGAAGCCCCATTATCTGGTACATTTGAAACTGACAGGCCCAGCCCCTGGAGAACAAGTTCTAGGTGATCCTACCACACCCTGCGTAAGGATGGGCTCAGTGAGCTACTCATCGTGTCGAGATCCAATGCAAAGGTCCATGTCCCAATCATGAGCAAAACTGAGTGGGAGGAAAAATGTAAACACAAGAATGGGACTGAGCACTGGGAATGGTTTCAGTGTACTTCGAATAGATGCCTAAGAAACCCCCATTCTACAGTCATGAAAGACAGGTTCTTTGGGTAAAAAACATCTCGGTTAGGAGGGGAGATGAAAGTGACAATAATATATATAGCAAACGGAAACACAGGGAGGCTGACAGCAATGAGCATAAATCAGCAGCTAGGACATGCAGACGACGAGGAAAGCGAAAGGTATCTAAAGTATCTCTGGCCAGTAGGGTTAAGGACAATACGCAGGAATTCTTGAACTATATGAGGAACAAATGAAATCTTAGCCATGGTATAAATCTGACATATTAGATAAAGATACGTTATTAGATAGGGATGGTAAAATTGTCACTTGTGATGTAGAAAAGGAGGAAGCATTCAATGGATATTTCTGTTCTCTGTTTGGATGATGTATTTGTCTCTGACTGTCCTAGTGAAACACGCTCAGACCATCAATAACTAAGGAGCGTGTTTAACAGCAATGATCAGTGTGAAACGTTTTTAAAAAATGTTTAAGGCCAGATAACTTGCACCCCAGAGGATTAAAGAATTGGCCAAGGAGCTGTCTGTTCACCAGGGTGCGGGTTTCCCTTAATGCCTGGCGGGGAATGGCAGTATTGCCTGAGTCCCTGAGAGAGACTCTCATCCTGGGCTATATAAATGCTAAAGGGCCTGGCCTCGGGTGAACAATGGGCATGATGAGTACGCAGGAGTTTCCCTTGGGTGATGAGACCAATCTCAATTCAAGCACCAGGGAGGAGGGCAATGCACTCAGGGAAAACCAGGCAGCACAATAATAAATAAACTGCTCTGCCCCGCCCTCCCTCGCCACTCTTAGCATTCCCCCTCCCCACCAGAGCTCAGTGGGGGAGAAAGGATTAAATTCGCTCTCAGGGCAGGCTGAGAGACATAGGTGTGTGTGTGTGTGTGTGTCTCCTCCCTGTCTGGGTAGAATGACCAGAACCCGTCAGGAACTGGCTGAAACGGAACCAGCTCAACAAAGGGTCCAGAGAGAAAATGCAAGCTCCAAGGACTCATGGATCAACACTCCCAGCAGGGATGCTGAGCAGAGAGCCCAGCTGGAGAACAAAGGACTTCAGGGCTGTGAGGTGGGGTGATAAGTGTGGGCCCTCGCTTGGGAGCTGACTAAGGAAGTCAGAGAGAAAGAGCCTGGAAATGGAGCTCACTACAGCTTGGCTGGTGAATTGGGGTTTGACCAGAAGGGTCTAGAGACTCGAACCTTCCTTTTTCTCTGCTAACCTAAGGGCTTCCTGGGCTGTGTTCCAGTTGACTGATAAAGGTGACTGTATTGACCAGGCTGCTTGCAAACACTGGGTGGGGTGCATTAGTGCCTGAAATGCGGACAAATCTCCAACCAGGAGTCTATCGCCATTGGGCTGAGCAGAGCTCCCGCTGTGAAGCAGGCGTGCTGGAGCCCCACAGGTTCGGTCTCAGGAGATGATAAGCCCGCGTGGCCGGCCCTGAAGGAGCAACGAAACCCCTTGGGGGTGTGGCACATAGAAGGAATTCCTGCAAGAGACTGGTCCAAAGCTGGAGGCCAGAGCTTCAGGGGGAGTGTACAGAACAGGGCAAGTATGGAGGGAATCCACCCGTCTTTCACTCCCAGCTCCTGGCAGTCAGAGGTTTAGGGTTGCCCCAACCATGGGGCAGTGTCCCTGACCATCTCAGCTAGCAACCACTGATGGACCTGTCCTCCATCAACTTCTCCAGCTCTTCTCTGACTCCAGTTACTCTTCTGGCCATCACCCCATCCCATGGCAACAAGCTCAGCTGGGCATTGTGTGAAAAGTACTTCCTCTTGTTTGTATTAAACCTGCTGCCCATTAAGTGCGTGGGGTGACCCGTGGGTTTTGTACTGTGGGAAAGGGTGAATAACGCTTCTCTATTCACGTCCTCGTGATTGGATAAACCTCGATCACGTCCCCCCTTCGTCATCTCTTTTCTAAGTTGAACAGTCCAAACCATTTTATTCTCTCCACCCATGGAAGCCATTTCAGACTCTTGATCATCTTTGTTGCCCTTCTCTGAGCCTTTTTGAATTCCACTATATCCTTTTTGAGATGGGGTGACCAGCCCTGCATGGAGTATTCACGGTGTGAGCACACCATGGATTTATAGAGCGGCATTGTGATAGGTTGGGTCTTATTTTCCACTCCTTGCCTAATAGTTCCTAATATATTGTTGGTTTTTTTGACGGACGCTGGACATGGAGCGGAACTATCCACGGTAAGTCCAAGATCTCTTGGCTTCAATGGATTCTCTCCTTCTTTGAGGCAGGACCAGCTGGTTTCTCTCGTCGCATTGCTGCTGCTTCGCTCCTCAGTATGTCCTGGAACATGGGGGCAATGGGGAGGAGAACACAGTCCGTGTGTCTGTCTAGGGACACCATCCCCTCAGAGCAGCGAGCACTAGAACCAGTGCAGTGAGACGCTGGGCTGGGCACCTGCTCCGGGACTCGTCTGAACAGCATCAGCGTCTCATCTTCTCCCACCAAGCCCAATTCACTCTGCTCTGGCAAAGTTCTTCACTGCAGGCCGTCTACCTCCAGTGCCTCTCCCTTCTCGCCGAGGGTCTCGCCGGGCAGAATCATGGCAGAGCGGGTCACGCACCCTACACACCCACGGCCTCCAGCGTGACGTGCAGAAACACCCCGGTTACCAGCAAACTGGGCAATCTCAAGATCTGAACAGGGTGGCCGTTCACCAGAAACCAGCTCTCAGCTCCCCTACCCCAGCCGTCTGCTCTGCACGCTGGCGGGTCTGTCTTGTGTGCAAGAGAGGTCAGGCTCAGCTAAGTGTATTGAAACCATCAGCCTTCCTTCCCCAACTGGGCCAAAGCTCTCGGCTTCAGCAAACAGGGGCAGCGCCCGGTGCACCTGATCCTGGCAGCTTTCCAAAGGATCCGCACTGTCCCTTGTCCAGCTCTTGAGAGAAACCAAAAAAAAAAAAGCCAGCCATCTCCAGCTGCTTTCCCCCTTCAAGAGGGCATCCCAGTCTGTCTGTAAGGAGCTGCAGAGCCACAGGTAGGTTTGTTTCAGTGGCTCTCCCCGCTGAGCGGGGGAAGGACAGGCAATCGTGGAGAGAAGGTTACCTCATAAATTCCAAAAGCTGGCACAAGACATCCCGCCTTCATAGAAGGCAGCAAGTGTGAAGTTAAGAGATAAAGAGGGAATTATGAGATAAGGTCTCCTTAATCCCAGTTGCTTCATGCAATTAAAATGAGCTTCACCCGCCTGTAATTGGGGGAGGCATCCTGCCAGCAGCAGCGCGACCACGGGCAGCACACAATCAGCAGAGAAGGGTTCGTAGCAGGAGACTTATCTCCGCACCGGGAAAACCAAGGGGGCAGCAGGAGAGCAAACGGGAATTAATGAGATGAGTGTGGGAAGGCTGACACAAAGGATTAGCTCCCTCCCGACTCCGCTGGTGCAGTCCCCAGGGTTTCTGGGAAGGATTCCTTGCATTCCACGCACCGGGCCCGCTTCTGCCCCAACCCACCGCCCCGGGCAACCCCGCTGGCCTCCAGGCCCACTGGGGCCAGCGGCAGCGAGGGACTTGGGCCCTGCTGACTGCTTTCGAAGGGGCCCAAATGCGACCGCGCAGCCCTGCCCTAGTCCTACAACAACAACAACCTGCAGCCTAAACCTGTTAACCCCCGGGGCCCCATCTTGGGCCTCCGGCCCCATCGGCACTAGGCGCCAAGCTCCTGGAGTCAACCCCCCCCAAATACCTACTGCAGCCCTACTTGCTCCTGTCTTCCCCAGCCACAGCCGCAGCCTTCCCCCTCAGCCACCCCAAGCTGGGAGCTGCTCCGTTCTAGTTCCCATCGCTGTGCGGCGTGGAAACAGCCCGGGGCAGCACTACCTTGGCGGGGGGAATTGTGTGCCTGGTGCCGTAGCAGAGGAGAGGTAGCCGTGCCTTTGTGCAGCTAGCTTAGCTGGGCCGAGTGCCTGTCAGTGCAGAGCGGAGGCAGCTGGGGCTCAGAGCGGGCATCTCGCTGGTACATAGGGCGATCTGTAGGCACGGTCTCTGTAACAGGGGCTCCCACGGGGGGCTGTCTAGGGAGGCAAGCCGGGGCAGGAGGGGGTGTAGTTAGGAGGTGCTGCTGTGTGTCCCAAACCCCAGAGGTCCCCCGGCGGTGCGGCACTGCCGAGCCGACGCAGGTGCGGCTCAGGAGAGGGATACAGCAGAGGGGCTGCGGTTGCGTCCCCTACCCTCGCGAACAGCCGTTTTCAGGCTGGTCTTTCGATTCCCCCCTCCCCACTGACTCCCCCTGCCCTGCGCGGCCCTCTGACTGAGCAGGACGCAGCGCACAGGTAGGATTTATGACGGGGCTGTGGGCTGGGCTTCGGTGGAGATGTGCGGCCGGACTGAGCCTTTACAGCTTTAATACACTTTTTGATAATGAAGTTTAAATAGCCTCATAAAAGGCCCCCCAAAGGCGGGAGAAGCCTGCGGTTTATTAGGGCCATAACTCTTCTGCTGGCATTTCATCAATGGCCTTTTAATCTGCACTTGGTTATTTTATTTCTGTTTAATACTAGCAGCTATAAATGTTATTAGGGGCGGGCTCGTCCAGGAGCCAGGGGTCCTGGGGGGAGACCTCCTCACAGCAGGGGGACAAGGGGCAAAGGAGGCCCCGGGGAGGTGGGAATGGCAGAAGGATTAGGGGGCCCGAAGGAGCTTTGGGGGCTGCGGGGATAGTCCTAGAGCCGCTTGGCTGCAGACTGTGGGGCTCATCACAGACGCAGGGATCCTGGACAGCCAGACAGAGCGGGCCAAGAATACCCTGCCCTGCTCTCCTGGCCCGGGGAGGGGGTTCTCACTGCGGGGGGATGGCAGGGTCCTGGAAACTGTGGAGTTGCTTTAAAACCATTAATCTGCTACCTGTAAAAATAACATGCTAAGAGGATTTAGTGGCTCAGAGTCTCTCTCCACAGGACAAATGCTGAGCTTATCCCCAGCGCGTCAGAAAGAGACAGTCAGATCCAGTCTGAAAACCCTCATTCACAGCTCTGCCACGGCCCTCATTCCTGCCTGTCAGCCCCCGGCTACCGCGACTCCGCCAACCGCCCTCTGCCCAGCAGCCCCCTGCTCCCCCCGTCCTGCAGTCCTAGACACGACCCAAATTCCACCTCCTGGCTTGCCTGCGTTTCCTCGGCTGAGTCGAAGGGAGCCAGGGCCGAGGGGGCAGAGGAAAGCTACCCACCTGCGCCAAGAGCGTCTGCAGCAGAGAGCAGAAGTTGCCACACAGCGTAGCTTCACGGCCGGAAGAGGTGGCCACCCCGGACAGACGCCTGCTACAGCGGGACAGGCGACACCTCCTCCAGATCCCAAAGCGGGGCCAGGAAGGATGAAGGGCCCTGGGCCATCTGTCCGGCCCCAGGGGTTCTCAGACAGGTAACAACCCCAGCAGGAGATGTCCATGGAGCCCTGCAGACCACGGCAGGATCAGGGAGCAGCTCAGAGACGAGCTGCCCAATGCTCGTTGGGTTAGTAGCAGGCTGGCTCGAAGGAGCTGAAATTCTGGAGGCTGTTAGTGCTGATCTGGGCGGTGCGGGAAAGAGACTCTGGCCTGGGATGGCTGTCCTGTTACACAGAGGGGCATCTTAGGCAAGGCTTATCAGCTAGAGCTCCGGGCTTGTCCGCACTTACGTCTGCTCACCTGCCGCAGCGACGTGGCGCTTCATGAAGATGCTACCTCCGCCAACGGGACCTCCTGTACACCGCCGATCTCAGCCCACCCAGCCTCCCAGCATCTGTCACCTGCCAGGGCAAGGGGCCGGGGCTCCCCCAGCGTCTCTGGCCGAGGAGGGAAGGATTAGGCCTGGTCTACATTAAAAAGTTGGGTCAGCCCAGCTACGTCGCTCAGGGGTGTGAAAAACCCACCCCCCAGAGCGATGGAATTAAGCCAACCTAGCCCCCGGAGCAGACGGCGCTAGGTCAATGGAAGAATTCTTCCGACCGCCTCTTCGGGAGCTAGATTACCTGCGCTGACGGCAGAGCCCCTCCCGTTGGCGTAAGGGGTATCTGCCGTGCTGCTGTAGCATTTCGAGTGTAGACAAGCCCGTTAGCCCTCCCTCCCCTGCCTGGGGGCCTGTGGCTGGTGTGCAGCAGTGCCGGGATGCATGGGGAAGGGAGAGCGGCCTGGGACAGCTGTTATTTCTTGCTGGGGTCCCAAGGGTGACGACACCACTGCGGTGAGATAAGGCAGGGCCGAAGGCACTGGGAGCCGGCCAGGAGCCGGGGCAGGCGCACGGTTATCTCCAGCTGGGGCTCAGGAGAAAAGAGAGGCTTTGGCGGCACCTAATTCATCATTTTGCATCCAGTTTTCCCGGCTTGAGCGCACAGACTCTGAGAGGTCCTCACCAGCCATTCTCGCTGCGGCTTGCCCAGTGGCTCCTCGCAGCTGGCCCCACGGCCCTGCAGGGCTAGTGCTGGGGTGCTTCCCCTGGGACTTTATTCCACTGCTTGGCCCCAGACGGTCGGTGTCCTGGTCGGCGGTTGCAGCTCCCATGCCTTCACCTGCAGCGCAGCTGGGAGGGAGGGCGCAGCCAGCACCGTCCCTCTGGTTCTCCCTTTGGTGCCCCAGGACGGGTGAGAGGGGAAGCGCAGAAACACGCCAAAGCCAAGTGATTTCAACATGCCGGTTCCCACGGCAACGCTATCTCAGCCGCAGGCTGATCACAGCCCTCGCGGGACAGGACAAACAAGGCTGGATCGGCCCCTGCGGCTTGTTTGTCAGCTCAGGAAACTAGACCCTTCCTAGGGCCGACGGACCACAACCGGAGGGCTTCTCGCGGGCGCTCACTTGCCAGCCACAGCCTCCTCACCCAGCTCCCCGCGCCTACCAACCTGCCCGGCCTCTGGCCCCTGCCACCTCGCTCCTAGCGCCCAGCCCCCAGCAGAGCCCCCCCAACCCGCCCAGCCGCTGCCAGAAAGCGTAGGCTGAATATGAGCCCTCCCGCCCAGGACGGGATCAGGGAGTGGGGAAAGGAAAACAGAAATGGCTCTAAATGGATTTTCCTCCGGCTCGCCGGTGGGGCTTGGCTGGTCTACACCCAACCGGCTGGCATTGCTCTGGTGGTTTGCAATGCACTGACTTCTCAACACCACAGTTGCTATATTCCGAAATTTCAGAGCAAATACTAGGCAACAAAAGCCGAATCCCTAGTGATTTTGAGGAAAATCTGGAAACCGGAAGACGGGAAATGGGGGTGTCACAGAATCCCTGGCTTGGGACACGGGACGGTTGCAGGTAGTCCCCGAAATAGAGGGGAGGGGATGTTGCCAGGAACTTGGGTGGGGGAGAGATAGAGGGATGCGCTATCATAGAAGTTATCAATATCTACCAAGGATTTACAAGGTTGCCCATCACCGGGGCTTCTGGGCGCCTGTCTCACTGGCAAAACCCTCGGAGCAAGTACCGTTTTCTCCGCGGCTGCGTATCGCCCAGAGCACGCCGTCGAGGCGCCGCCCATCATACAGTCATCAACACACCCTACCAATCAGCTCGCGTCTCACCTGTCAAGGACACAGGGAAAGGCCTGGGCAAATCTTGCAGAGAGCAAGACAAAGATACCAGCCAGCACCTGGCTCCTCGTCAGGGCTGCCTGGAAAAGAAGGGCTCTGAGCAGCCTCGCCGGGGGGTTGGAAGATTGAAGCTGGCAGGGCAGGGCTTTCTCTGTGATTCCCAGCCAAGCGGATCGGTGGGGCCGAGAAGAGATTTGACAAAGTTCGCTCCCCATCTCTCCCCTGTCAGCGAAACCCACCAGGGATTGCTACACAGTGGCACGGTCCCTCTTGCTGAATAGACAGCGGAACAAGTGCAATGCGGAGGACCCAGAGATCATTCGCTTGGGACGGGCCATGCAGATAAAGGGAAGCTGTGTCAGGGGGTGAGCCTAGGCAAATGAGATGCTGCCATGCTAATGTCAGTGTTATGCTCCAAGCACATCCGCTGGGATGTGCCCGGCAGCGGGAGGTGATTCATGCCGGGCCCACTCCGCTGACAAACCGGCCTCCTGCCTGGCGTGGTTCCGCACAGGGACCTGTCTAACAGTCTGCCAGCTGCCCCAGGCAGGGGCCGGGCCCGGTTTCTTTGCCGGGGAGGCCCTGGGCCACCAGTAGCCGGCTCAGCATGCCCGTGATTTTGGGGTGGTGCGCGAGGAGGCTGTCAAAGGTGCAACGCGCTGAATGGAGGTGGGGGTGGTGTTTACTCCCAGGATCTGCTTTAACAAACCCACCTCGGCGGCTGGCTCTTCCACACTAAGTAGCCGCCAGGATTTCACCCCGGTGCTGCCCTCGGGCTGACTGGCTGGGTCGCTCATCGCGTGAGCTGCCGAGGGGGAAGGAGCCATGGGACAAGATCTTCCACCCCCTGACAGAGACCTCAGTTCCCCAGCTGCCTCAGGCTTTGCTGATCGTAGCCTGGTGGTCGCAGATCTGGGAGGCACCTGGGGACTTTTGGGTGCTGTTTGCAGAGATTCCTGCTGCCGCTTGCGGCCCGTCAGAGACTCAGCCTGAATGCTCAGCTCCCCCTGCCAGCATCTCCAGGGCAGCCCCCTCCCCGAGCTGGCAATCACAGGCCAGGCGAACAGATGTTCCACCTACGGCTGGGCCAGGAGTTTATCCAAGGAGCAGAAAGACACCGTTCAGCAAACCAGACACTTTGTCTCTGTGCAGCCAACCATGGTGTGACGCTGCCGGGGCTGGGCAAAGGGCCCCGGGGACCATGGCAAGCGGGCTGCTGGGGTAGGAGTGCCGTCCCTGTATGCTGAGGCCCCTGGGAGATGGTGCTGGGTGCGCACCACGTGCAGGAGACAGAGCTGGGGTTGGCAGCACCGGGTCTGCAGAGGGCCCTGGGGAGCACTCAGTGAGAGGGGAGGGCGGGGAGGACAGGCCGTGCCCAGGCCAGCCTAGCCCTCTGGGAAGAAAGGCAGCGAAGCCATCTCTGTGTGCCTGTCTCTCCCCCACGCAGAGGGGCTGGCAGAACTGGGGATGGATCCGGCCGGGGAGCGTCCCCAGAGCAGAGCTGGGAGCCCCGTGTGATCCAAGCACCGCAGAACGTTGTAACAAATCCGGGGTCACTCTGCTGCCACCACACCCAGTGGGGATGGAGTTCTGCTCCCTTGCACCGGAGCCGCAAACCCCATCGCTCGTGGTGAGCAGTCTAGGGCCTAGGACACAGCTGGGCAGGTCTGATACTACCCAGCAGAGGGCAGCGGTGATACGGCTACAGAGGCAGCCCCCTGCCAGCCAGCACCCCGGGGCACAACGCTGCACTAGATGCCACCTGACCGGGACATGGACGTCGCACTGCCAGCCCCTGCCAGGGCAGCACGGAGCCCGCCCCCCTGGTTACGCCACAGGGGCATTGCCCCGGTCCCAGGGCTGCCGCAGCCGGGGAGCAAAGCCAGGCCGAGGGGCTCTGAGCCTGCCCCTCCTGCCCCGTTACTCCCGCTGCGGCTGGCTCCGGGGAACACCCAGACTGCAGCCGGCCTGGCAGCCATCCTGCCTGAACGCAGGTTTATTTGCACAGCGAGGAAAACATCAGCTCGCATACCTCAGCACGTACACCGGGCCCCAGCCGGGCCCGCCCGCCCCACAGCCTCTCCTCGTCGTCCCGCTCGAGCGCCGGCTGTGTACTCAAACACCCGCTGCTCCCCCAGGGCCAGACGGCAATGCCTGCCCTGCACCCCGCCTGCTGCCAGCTGTCCCCCGCGGCCTCGCGGCTCAGCTCAGCTCAGCGGCAGTGGCTGCTTTAATCTCCCGGCCGAAGAAGGCAGGGAAGAGGTTGGGGACTGCGGTCGCCAAAGGAGGCTGGCCCCGCTGGTCTCCGAGGGACAGACAGACTGAGTCCAGGACGGGTCATGGTTTCAATAGATTCTCCCTCCCCAGGGCCCTCCGTTGAGTGGCTCTGGCAGGAAGCAGCCAGACCCAGCCACGCTCCTCCCCAAGGAGTCCGTCTGTCCGTCCGGATCGGAGGAAGAGGGGGCTTTTCCCTCCACTCTGTCACAGAGTCACGCCTGCCGCCATCAGCCATTTGCAAACCCGGCCGGCCCCAGCATTTCCCGCAGACCAGACCGAGAAGATCGCCTGCCTCCCAGGGGGGCTTGGCAGGAATAACAAGCCACAGGCCTAAGGCATGACTGGCACTCGGGCACCGGAAATACCCAGGGACGCTTTTGTGGCAAGCAAGGGCCTGTCCTCTCCTCCCCAGCCTGCTGGGAGAGCACAGAGAGCCCCTGGGCCCCTCGTGACAAGAGCCAACCCGGATGTCCACAGCTGCGCTGCCTGGGCCCGCTGCACCAACGCTCCATTCTAGGGTCTGTCCCATTGCTGGTGGGGCCTGGCCTCTCCACACGCCCCCCCCGCCACTCTCCAACATCACTGCCAGTATCCTGAGTCCATCCCCAGGCTGGGATACGGTACAGTCGCGCCCCAGAGTTACGAATCCCTCGGGAACGGAGGTTGTTCGTAACAAAACGTTCTGGTTGTTCTTGCAAAAAGTTTACAATTGAACATGGACTTGACAGAGCTTTGAAACACGCCTGGGCAGAAGAAAAAATGTTTACATTGAACACAGCCGTGTACTGTAGTTGCTTCCCCCCCCCCCGGTCTGCGGCTGCCTGAGTGTGAACTGCTGGTTCCAAAAGAGGTGCGTGGTTGACTGGTCAATTCGTAACTCTGGTGTCCATAACTCTGAGGTTTGACTGTACTGAGCTCTGGCTGCCCGCCACAGCCCAGAGCAACCCCCCTACACTCCCCCCGCTGGGCCCCTCTGCAGCACTAGAGATCATTGATCAGTAAACCTCCCACCCCAGGAAGTCGCTGTTACCCGGCCAGGGAGTGAGAGGCGGAGGGGTGGTGACACCGCGCTAGATGGCAAGTGGCAAATTTCAAAAGCAGCAAATGCCTGTCATGAACGTGAAAAGATCTGGAAAAACAGCACAATTGGCACGGACGCAAACATGCGATTTTTTTAGCTCTGGCGCTGTCTGTCCTTTGTGGAGCAGCCCAGAAATCTACATCAGAAATTGAGACGAAGATCAGTTCACGCGCTAGTCAACGCCTGCGGAAATGCTTCAGCTTCCACTGGAACGAGCATCTCAGCCCGTCAAAAACTCCAAGCAGAGGAATCCAATCTCAAGCACCCACTCTGGTACGAAAGCTACCAGGGACACGTTGGGGACACACTCTAAGGATGCCACCAGCATGACTTCCACGGCGAGTGAGACTATTTACACCACCCGGCGAGAGACAAGGAGGCCGACCTGGAGAAATGTGGTGCAGAACAAAGGAGAAAGACGCCAGATCCATCAGCAGGGCACTCGAAAGCCTGAACAGACTGGTGCAATACATGGCGGACACTGGTGGATGCCCCATGCACCCAGGGGTGCGGGAGGATAAAGAAAAATGAGGAGCCAAGCCCACGCTGATACAACAGGAGATAGACACAACACACAAGAGCACACAGATATGCAAAGATTGGCCCGCACTTTCTGCATGTGCATGTCTGTGCACGCCCTCCCCATCCCCCCACTCTCTGCTAGGTACACACACACACACACACACACACACACACACACACAAAAGCCATCTCTTGTTCTCTCCCTCCCAAAGCTCCAGTCCCTGTGGGGATTTGCTGGGATTCCGGCTGCCAGGTTCCCCAGGCAGGGGGGCAGCCAGTGCACACTGGTTTGGTTTTCTTGACGGGGCTGTTTAATCTTTAATGGAATGACGAGAGCAGCGATTGTTTAGAGAATAATTCAGGAATGCCAGCGCTTTGCAGTTGGGGGCTGGAGAGCAAGGCGGGGAAGGGGTGTGTGTCTGGGATTCTCTGGCAGGACAGCGGGGTGCGGGCTGGGCTCGAGGGCCCTCGGCAGAGCTCCGCGTCAGCTCAGGTGAGCCCTCGCTTTCACTGGGCCCTGACTTTAGCCATTGCTCAGAATCTCAAGTTTTATGAGTGGTGAAATTCACATGCCGCCCACACACAATGTCTCAGTTTAAGGGTCCTCAGGTCCTGGTGTTTCACACACAGGACCGTTAAGTGGTTCAGAGAAAGGAAATCCATTAATGGCATAAAATGACTCCAGGCTGCAGCCGTGGAGCGCGGGAGCGTGGAGCTGAGATGAAACCCACACAGCCGCTCAGAGGAAAGGGGAGTTTTGCTTTGAACTTTCTCAGCAGCTTCCAGCTCTGATTTGCACTTCTGGAAACTCTCTAATGGCTGGGATTGCAGGGCATGGGGCAGAGAGGGCGCAAGGAGCTGGCAGACGAGGCCCCGGCAGCTCAGTAGATGCCAAACGCATTTTCACACATCATTAGGTGTTACACACGCAGCCTGGAGCAGGACATTCACAGAAGCCTTTGGCTGCTTCTGCACCGTTCTGTGCTGTAGTTGGTGGGCTCGCCCTGCTGTGTCTTGCACAAACCAGTGTGAAGAAGGGAGATGGGGGCATGTGTGAGCCTGCCCCACCTGTGTAAGGGCAGAGTTGCCAACCCTCCAGGATTATCCTGGAGTCTCCAGGAATTAAAGCTGAATCTTTAATTAAAGATGATGTTATGTGAGGAAACCTCCAGGAATATGTCCAAGCAAAATTGCCAACCCGAGTAAGGGTGTGCACACTAACACACACACATATACATACACACACATACCCCACCACCTGTGTAAATGTGTGCCTACAGGAGCGTGCATTAGCTGTGCAAACTCTTGCAGCAGTGTGCACTTGTGCAGGAATGTGCATGGGCTGCTTTCAACAGACACATGCACGCCCACAGAGGAGCATATTGTGTGTGGCTTATGGGAAGACCTTGAGCAGGTATTTGGACATTGCATCCCCCCGGCCGGCAGCCTGGAGAGGATTTGTGCTCTGCTCAGCAAGGAGCTCCGGGCTGGGGTCTGTCGGGCTCTAATTCCCCATTAATGGGGAGCAGGTGGAAAAATCCCACACACTGTGGCTCCACTCCTGGCTCCCCCAACCACCCCCGCCCTGCTCTGTCTGTGTCACATTCCACAGCAGCTGCACCCGGGCAGCTCAGGCCGGGACATGCAGAGGGGTGACAGCTGCCCCTTGCCCCAGCCCTCCAAGACTCAGACAGAGAGCGGCGCTAGTATGGCGACGCTGCACCCCTGCCACGAGGGAGAAGGCTGGGAGAAAGCCCAGGAACCAGGCTTTTAATGGACAAGGGAGGGGGCTGAGGGGGATGCAATCCCTCAAGCAGGCACTCTCCCCTCCCTAGGGGTTCCCACTGCCAGCCACATTCTGCACACCCCCATTTCCTGGAGATGTCGGTGATGCAAAAGCACCAGGTCGGGCAGCAGAGCTGAGGAGGAGCAGCCTGGAAGGTAAAGGAGTGACCTAGGAAGAGGGACCAAGTCCACAATAAGACCTCATGCAAGAAAGAAGGAGCCATGGACCCCAGGAGTAAGTGGGGAGGCTGGGAGGAACTTACCAGGACTCAGGGCGCTTGTCCCCTGGAGAAGGAGGCAGCCACAGTCACCTAGCCTCTCTGCAGCTCTCCTCTGCCCACTCACCTCTGCCAAATTTAAAGGGCCAGTCCCCAGAAAGGCATGCTGGGAAAAAGTGCTAGTGATCTTGTCTGCAGCTGCACAGGAAGGTGAGAGTTTTCTTCTGCCGGTGCAAGAGGCCGCATTTAACCAGGCGCAGTGCGATTTACCATGAGGCAGCTAGGCACAGGTTTAAGCTAAGCCGCAAGATGGCTCATGGACTGGCAGGCCAGAAGGGACCGGTCTGATTCCTGCACGTTGCAGGACACAGAACCTTCCCCCTCCCCCTGCAACCACTGCAACAGGCCAAGAACCTCTGGCTGAGTTACTGAAGCCTTCAAACCTTGATTTAAAGACTCCAAGTTACAGAAAATCTGCCTCCCTCAAACCCAAACCAGAGCATTCATTCATTCCCCACAGGGGTTTGCATTTGTTTGACTCGACTGGCTTCCAAAAGGATTTAAGTCAAAGCCAGGCAACTTCCTTGTGAAGCTGAGGCCTGTTGTAAAGAAGTTCCAATTCATGATTTCTCCCTACTGTTTGGGAGGCAGTGTTGCATAGTGGATAGAGCACAGGCTGGGACTTGAGAAAGCTGCGTTCTACTCCTGGGTCTGCCAGTGGCCTGCTGGGTGACCAAGGCTTCTGCATCTCTGTTTCCCCAGCTGCAAAATGCAATCGGCTGATGAAAAGTGCTAGGTATTATATTCTTAAAGGGCACCCCTGCACTAATCACCCAGGGTGGGGTCTCCAGGGGAGGGGTTGTTTAGATGTAGCGTTGCACACCACACCACTACACACTGGTGCAAGGAGTTTGAAAGTGAAGCCGAATGAACTAGAAGGCTGGGCAGTGGAGAACACGACAGGCGTGACTTAAACATGGGGAGCAGCCGCAATCAGCGGCGTAGTGTAAAGGCATTGCAAACTCTGGTGATTCTGCTGCAAGCGTCACGATAAAATTGTGCTTCTCTGAAAGCCCCAGCTGCTGGAATCAAGAGAACCTCTGCTTTCATTTAAAAAATATCTGCATTTCTGGTCCTTATGGCTGCAGAGAAAAAGCTCAAGAACATGAAGCAAGCATGGCCTAAAGGATCAGAAGGCAAAGAAAAAGCACCCACAACTTATTATTTTAAAACAATCTCAAGATGTTCTGGGGCCTGACAACAGCGTAGTAATAACATCCTATAAATTATTGAGGAGGGGTGTGTTTGGTGATGGGAGGAGGGGGAGGCACTCTACAGAAAAATCTTCATTAGCTTCTAACGAGCTGACATTTCTGAGGAGCGGGGTTGGGCTGTAGAAGTGTCCTGGGTACAGCTCCCAGATCATAAGGATGCAAACATGGAAGGGGTGGGGGGGCTACACTCAGATCAGGAACAGGATTTTGAGTGCCAGGTTTTGAAGAAGATCAAAGACGCGGCAAAGTCTAATAAAAGGTAATAATGGGTGACCTCCGCTTTCTGCATGTAAACTAGTGACGTGTCATATGAGGACAGGGTTTAGAGAAGCAATTTCTCACCATCCTAAACAACTGCTTCTTGGAATAACTAGTTCTGGAGCGCTCCTGCCGTGGGTTAGGTGATAAGCAAAGCTGATTCAAACAGTAACACCACATGAGCCATCAAGTCCTGATGACCAGAATTAAGTGCAGCATTCTCCAGGTGCAGATTCATAGTTTTGGGGTTCAGTACCAGGAAAGAGAATTTCCCAAGCAGAAGGAAGGTAGTCACAAATGAAGAATTTCAGCATAGAGGCTACGTAAGCAAGCAGAGCAGAGACTCAGCAGGTGGACACACCCCACCACAAGAAAGGAAGCAGGAAGACGAGGGAAAAAACAAAAGCAGGGTGGTTGAATGGCAAAGGACAAGTGGTTATAGGAGACAAACAGACATCCTTCAGAAAATGGAATTTCAGATCAAGTGAGCCTCATAGGAAGGAACATAAACTATAACAGGTTAAATTGTAATAGGGAATTTGAAGACAATAAATTCTTTAAGTTAAATTCAGAAGTAGGAAGTTGGCAAGAGGATTGTTGAGTTCACTGGACCACCAGTGAGCGAAGGGAACAATTAAAGATGATACTGTATGGAGGCTACCCATCTTTTTTTCCCATTAGTCTACACCACAGGGGAAGTTGGGGAGATACCCACCCTTTTCAGGTGCTGAGGAGGACGTATTGTCCTCATTTGAAGTGCCAAAAGAAGAAGGGCTGCAATAAACTGATAAATAGCAACAGGTCTCCGGGACTGGATGGTACCTCCAAGAGATCTGAAGTCACTTCCAAAGTGAATAGCTGAGTTTTGGCAAAAATATGCCTGTGCTTATTAAACTCAGCTGCTATGCTAGACAATTGCAAGGCAGCTAATATTGTGTGTGTCTTTTAAAATGGTGCTGGGGTGATGCTGAAAATGTCAGACCAGCAAGCATTACTTCAGTACCAGGTAAACTGATTGAAAGGTTAATTAAACAGAAAATTATCAGACACTTAGATGACCATGATATGATGGGGGCAAACAAGCCAGGCTTCTGTAAAGGAAAATCGTACCTCTCTAATCTACTAGGTGTGTCTGAACCTGTCAGCAAAATAGTGGCCAAAGCAGAGTCGCTTGACATAATTCATCTGGACTTTCACGAAGTCTTTGATGAGGCTCCTCACAAGCAGTTATTAGGAAAATGAAGTAGCTATGGCCTTAGAGCCAAAGTACTGCCAGGGGTTAGAAACCAGCTAGGAGATGGAAAGCAAAGAGTAGGAATGAATGAGCAATTTGTCACATGGCCTAAGCTCACCAATGAATTTACTATAAAATACATCTGTGGTGTGGTAAAGGGATGAGCAGTGACGTGGTCAAACGGGCAGAGGACATAAATTCTTGCCTACTCTAGAAAAGGTTTGCTGATAGGGCTGCACTAGCATAGCTATTCCAGCACCGCTCCGAGGGGAGATGCAGCACCTACTGGCAAAAGAGTGCTTTCGTCTATCTAGCCTATGCCCCCATCCCCCTTCCTTGAAGAGGCATCACAGTGGGGAAGTGCTGGATTAAAAGGCCCCAATCCACGGGTTACTCAGCTTTGATTGTGTTTGATAATCAAAAGCCGTGTTTTGCCTCTGGGGCCAGTCCCATTTCAGATTTTCCCTGAAACAATGCAGACAGGCAGCTGGGTGATTAATGCGGGTGCGTTTGCAGTGAACCTTTCATGCTAGTTGAATGCTGCCAAAGAAGATCTCAGCTTCGAAACATGTTGGGGGAGAGCCATATTCTCTATGGATCCTGTCTTCTAAGGGCTGCATCTCTGCAGAGCCCCAAATAAGCACCTCCAGGCTGGGAGAAAGCATATTTTCCTTGCTTGTTTCTGCAACCTTTTCAGAAGCCCGGAGAGATTTCTCCCACTTGCCTTATAAGCACCCAGCTAGTGTTTCTCCTGGCGATTAGCCAGCCAACTAAAAGATGATCCTGGTTAACCAGTCATGTCCCAGGTCCCTTGTGCTGTGAGACGCTGCAGGGGTGTTGGCTACAGTATAGAGAGTGACCCTTTCTCAGAACAGTGCAAGGAATCGTTTTTGGGCCTGGTTTGAACGCCCTTTGCCGAGATGCCTGGGCCAGGTCAGGTCTGGGAGCCTGGCAGGGAATAAGTGTGGGAGTGTTGGAAATACTTTGACCCTGCAGGGGCGATGGAGCTCTCTGAGCACAATCACATGGCCAGGAAAGGACTCCAGTCCACCTCCAGGCAGGGCGCCGGTGACTTTTGTCCTAAGCTCCCCTCCTTCCAGAGCGTGCGCACAGCCATTGCGGCCCGCTCGCTCACGCCCCCACAGGCTCGTGCTCCTCCTCTCTGTGCGTTGCCCACCTGCCTTCCCACAGGCGTCCCAGCCCAGCCCGTGGGCACAGGGGAGCCATGAGAAATCCAGGAGCAGCATTTCCTGTCCCAGGCGACCATCACGCCACGGCTGCTGCGCACGCACAGCTACCTGTCGCCTTTCCTTCCCTCGCTGCATTCGCCTGCCCTCCGTCGTGCATGGGAACGCCCAGCCCGTTAAGCTTGTTCTGTGAAGACCCGTTTCCTTCAGTCCCAGGGAATGGGACTAGCACCGCTGTGTCCCGTGGGGCCTGCCAGACATCCCCCTCTGTGTCCTCATTCACCCTGCTTCTTTGGGGTTTTAGCGGCCCATTAGTAACGAGGTAGGATTGGGACCTGGCTCCAAAGGCGCACACGGCATGGGGCAAACACGCCCGGCTACAAAGCCCCCTGGCTGTTCTTGAGCCACAAAAGACTTTTAAAGGGGAAAAAAAAACAAATCCATGGGAAAAAGCTGTTCATGGGCCTGGCGCGTTGTCAGCATCTGTGAGCAGGCCTACGCCTTCCTACTAAATAATCCTGACGGGATCCAGAAGGAGCCGAGCTGGGCCGAGGGGGGCGTCCAGCAGCACTGGGAGACAGGCAAGGATAATTCCCCAGGGTGACACAGTCTCCTAGACCTAGCCTCAGCCCGTGAAGAGAACATGGTCCCGTCTGTCCAGCCAGCCCGGTCCCCCCAAGCTGGGCTCTGACCCATCGCCTGGCTACATTAACGGCCTTGCAGTTGTAGTTCCCCATTAAGCAGCGACTCCCAGACGCGTGGCCAGAGCGTGAGAAAAGCAGGGAAGGTGGCTGGGTAGGCGCAAGAGGCTTTGAGAGGGGCCATGGCCCGTTCCGGGGCTCGCTTCCCCCGGGTGTTGGTCCCTGCTTCGTGCAGGCGGATGTTTTGGGCTTGGCCCACCCCTACTTGTCTCCTGGGCGGGAACCCAAGCGAGGCCGAAGGCTGATTCTTTCCAGCTGTGCGGGCCCAGGCAGCTGACATGGTCTTTGAGCCACGCTGCCAAGTCGCAGGGGTGTCAGCCAAGAGTTAGCAGCCAGCGCACTGAGAAGCCAATGGCCTCGGCCAATTAATCCCCAATCTTCCCCCTCTTTTCGGGGGAGGGACCCAGGGAGAGGCGCTCATATTCCCGGCCAAGCCCCCAGCCGCTGATCTTTGCCTGGGCTTGGGGTGGGAACTAGGCGTGGTCGGTCCCCACTCTTCCCAGCCAGAGAGAGCCTTAGTCCGTGGGTGCCAGGGGGCCGCCCAGGCTGCTTCCCCCACCCAGCCCCCATGAGCCTTGTCCGACATTAGGCCGTGACCCAGGAGCGGGAGGTCCCTTTAAGAGGAGGGCAATGTGGACTCCCAGCAGATTATTCGCCCACACCCCACAGCCTGGTGCCATCGGGGCATCGAGACGCTGCAACACACGGGGCGGCACTGGGAATCCAGGTTGTCTCTGGGTCTAGAAAAAGAGGCGTCGTGCAGGGCGCCGGCCAGGAGGACGCCAGCGCTGAGAATGGGGAGAGGACAGAGTGCAGGTCTCTTTCAGTCGTGATTTTTCTGGGCAGCGGGGGTGGTCCTGCCCACCCAGGCGAGGTCCCAGGCGTCAGGCTCATCGCCTGGCTAAAGCCTCCTGCAACAGCAAGACACCGGATTCCTGCCATGTTCAGCAGCCACTGTCTACCCCAGAGGGGGCTGCACTGCAGTGCTGGACAGGCACGGCCCATGCTTTTCCAAAGGAACACACGATCTTTCCTCTCCCCCCACCAGCCAGGCAGCTCCGCTCACCCGGCCCTGTAACTCGCCCAGCTGGCTCCAGTCCCAGCTACCACCTGGCCAGGGCTCACACCCAGATCGAGCTGCACCTTCAGCAACAGGGAATGAAAACAAAGGGAAACCCTGGGTGAGTTCTCCAGGCCCCATTCTGGGAGACCAATACGCAGGCTCCAGCTCCCGCCAGCCAGGCGGGGAGGCTGCACCCACACAAGGGACGTCTTTCCCTGGAGCCCCTTCTCCCCCCAGCCCACAAGTGCAGTTGGAAGGGAATCCCCTCCCCTGCTGGGCTGTGGGGCAGGAGGCTTTGGGGCCCCTCCTGCTAGTGTGTTTGGAGACACAGTCGCTGCCCCCGCCCCTCCTGAACTTTCCAGCAGCTCCGGGCTCGCTGCAGCCCCAGGAACAATTGGATCCATTGTCTCCCCCTTAATCTCCTGGTTAGGAATGAAAAAGGGGTGGGGGGTGGGGAGGAAACAGTAGCACAAAAGGCCCCTTTGCATGGGCTGTGGGGAGAGCAGGAGGGCTCTGCTGCCCCTGGAGATCGGCATGGACCCTGGGGCCTAACCCCCCCACCCCATACGCCTTCCTCCCTAGGAGATGAGAGACCAACACACACGCCCAGCCCAGCTCCTGTGCCCACCCCTGTTAAACTGCTCCTCTGCCGCCAGCCCAGCCCAGCCCAGCCGTGCCCATTCTGCCCAGCATCAAACCCACCCCTTAGCAGGGGGCCCCCTGGGCTCAGCCTCCCCGCCCCCCCAAGCCATCTGGGGGGGGGGGGCAAGAGAAGAGAGGCCAGGACTGGGGGGGGAATTAATGGGCTGAGGGGGCAGAATATGGATCCAAGCTTTGCAGTAGACACGCAAACTCGCTGGGTGGGTGTTGGCAAGTAACTGGCCGACACGGCCCGCCCCAGACAGAGGGATGGGCCTAGCGAGCCTGCACCGGGTTGCTGAGCAGAGCTGGGGTAGAGGGTTCCAGTGCCGATAGACCCCCCCCCACTCCGCAGGCCCTTGGAGGTGAGGGTGGGGGGGGGGGGGCTCAGGGCCAACTCACACACCAGCCCCTGGGGGTGCCAAGCCTGGTGCAGGGCTAGGACTGAACGCTTTGCCATTTTACACCTCAGCTCCCATGCAGCAGTGGCTTGGGGAGGGGCCAGCCCCTCAGTTACTGTTAGCGGTGTTGGCTGCGTGCGTGTGCCCCCCCCCGCATGGCAGTGCGATCCCAGCTCCGCGCAGGTAACCCTGCCGGCACTCAGGAGTGCATGAATCCACACGACCATGGATGAGTTCCCTGGGTGAGTTCACCAGGGCTCACGACCATGGATCCGCTGAGCACCGGAGGCACCCGGCCGGGTTCATTGCAGTGGCAGCACGCCGCGAAGTGACCTGTAACTCACACCCACACTTCAAAGACGAGTGCTGCGTGACAAGGGAGCGGCCCACTTTAACGGCGGCGGCACTCTCCCTTAGCCCCTAGGCCAGGCAGGGTTGTTCCCTCGGACACCCTCTTTTATACACTGCCACAGACAAGTCTCGCTCTGCCCCTGTGACGGAGGCAGGTGCCACCCTCTTGCCGTCGTCTGATCCCACCCCTTGCCTTGCTCTGCCTGGCCTGGACACATCTCTAGTTATCGGATTAAAAGCATTTCTAGCCATGGACGTGTCAGTTCAAGGGGGCAGGGGGCCCTTCTCATCTCTCTGGGGTCAGGAGGGCCTGCTACCTTCTGCCTCTGATCCGTCTTTTTAGACTTTAGCACTGGTTTGGAAATACATGGGCTTGCACTACCAGCTTTCTGCTTGCCGGTTTCTGGGAGGTCGGAAGTTCACAGCCCGACTCCTGCTAACTCGGCTTTATAACGGACTTGACCCTTCTTTCAGCTGAAGTCTTATGCCTTGGCCTGCTATGCTCTGACTTCAGGCCTCATGCTCTGACTTTCTACTGCCGTTACTACAGGAGCATGACAGAGCCTGGGGGATGCCTCGGGAGATTTTATTTTGCCATTCCCCCCGTTCCTACTGTCCATCCTCCTTTACAAAGCTGCAGCTGGGGACATGGGGGCAAGCCCACCCCTGCGAGGAGCAATGCCCCAGAAGGGGCTGTATTTACACTGCCCAAGGTTACAGAAACCAAACCAGCCCTGCAGGGCTGGAGCTCAGGAATGAAGCCCACAGCTGCTCCTCTTAGCACCAGAACAAGCTGCTCCTGGAACCAAATCCTTGCAGGATCAAGCAATTGCTTCCCCACAGCCCCTGCCCAGGGCCTGGTTAATACAAAGCCCTCCCAATAAGCTGCGGAGCATGGAGAAGTGCCCCTCCCTGCAGAGCTCCGATAAGAAGAGGGGGACCTTCCCCCAGCTCTAGATTAGATGGTGGCTAATGAGACAGCCTCTCCCCTCTGCCTTCTCAGCCAGAGCCCAGGCCTGCTCGCCCCTGCACACAGCACTGGGAGCCATGGCACGGGCGAGGAGAGCTCGACTGTAAGCCTTTCCCTACTTAAATAGAGCTTCGCTGGGGCTGGACGGACGCACGGCCCCGCTAGTGCTAAGGCATTTCTCTGAAGAAGGCCAGGCTGCCCCTCGGCCTGCAGCAAGCCCCCAGGGCAGGCAGTTAAGGTCGTGCAGTGCAGAGGCAGCGCCAGGAGAGAGGATGAGGTTCAGGAGCTGGGGCAGACAGGGGTAGGGGTTTAGGCCTAAACAGGGGCAGAGGCGGCAGCACGGGAGATGGCCCAGAGGTTACAGAACCTCCTTTTAAGATCAAACAGCCGCTGGCCCGGTTGGGGGCGCCGTGCTACTCCCTGTGCCTTGGGGCTCTGATGGGAAGCGAGAATCCAGTGCACGCTGGCTGAAACAGGGGCAGGCCAGCAGGGACGGTGAATAGCGAATAGCAAAAGGCGCTAGGAGCAGGACCACAGGCCCCTGGAAAGTAGCCCTGGGCTAAGCCCCCTCCACCAGCTGGTCGCCCCGCGAGCAGCCATAGCAATAAACACACACGACCCCTGGAGCTCCATAGATTTCTTAAATAATTTAATTGAAAAAAGTATTTCTTTAAAAAATATTTCTACAAATGCACAAGTGCATCCTTTGTTTGCTTTGTGTGTGTGTTTTCCTTTTTCACCATTAAATACATCTCAATATATATATAAAAAAGGTGGCAGGTACAGTACATGAGAACCAGCTGGGAGGGGGGACACCACCGCCTGGAGACACCGCCGAGCGCCACTGGGTGCAAACCAAGCTGTGCGGCAATGGGGCTGGCTGGGGCCGGGCCGGGCCACTGAGCTCGGGTTCAGTTCTAGAGTCAGACTCTCCCACTCCAACCGCTTCAGGGCGGGAGTCCCAGCTGCTGTCCCGGGAGCTAGAAACGTGAGAGCTGGGCTGATGCTAACGGCCAGGCCGTTCAGCGGAGGAACACGGGGACGTCCAGAGAGCAAAGAGGATCGGGGGCATGGGTCACTTTGTTCTAGAGCCTGCGGCAAATGTCTCTCTGCCCAGTTCATAAACGGGAGCGAGCCTAGCGCCAGGGTGAAGCTCAGAGCAGGGGGGTGCTGGGGATGTGCCCTGTGTGTTCTACAAATGAAATCTGAGTGCCAGGGGAACCCTGGGCCAGACCAACCTGGCAGGACCCCCAGCCAGAGGGAGCCTGGGGGGATGAAGCAGGGAGGCAGAGCTCAGAGCTCCAGCGGGCAGCGACAGCAGAAGGGGTGAGCAGAAAGCCAAGGGGGGTCGGGGGGCTGAGCAGACTTGGTGTGAGCCGCCCAGAAAAGAAAGCCCAAGGCAGGGACTAGATAAGACCAAAGGTGGCCAGAAGAAGCCCATTCCTCATTACAGCAAGCGGCTCACTGTGGCTGCAGGGAACTGGGCTAAAATGCCAGGAGATGCAGCCTGAGACCGAGCCAGGTGAAAGGAGAAACGCAGCAGCAGCAGCAGCAGCAGAGCAAGGAGATGGGCGGACGTGGCGTGGGGGGCGGTGCTCACAGGGCATGACAGCCTCTCTGGAAATAGGGGCCCAGTGGGGAGATGCGACGCAGGGCAACAACTGGGCTGAACACCAGGGAGAGAGTGTAGGGCACCCAAACTGGAAGAGCAATTCAAGGTGGAATAAAGGACACCGTGAAACGAAGAAGGCAGCACCTGTGAAAGGAAGATCTCGAGCTCTCAGCTTCTTCTGATGCCGCTTTACCCTCCCCCTCCCTGCTACTGCCTCTCTCTCTGCCGACTTGCGAGCTAGGGAAGGGGCGAAGGGGAAGGAGGGCACAGCTGTGCAGCCTGCGTTCACCTCCTCAAGTCTGGGATTCCCGCTCTGCCCTTCACAAGGTCCCTCCAGCTCCGATCGAGCACAGAATTGTGTGCCCGGGGACCGGCGCTCGCTTGGTCACCCGCCGATTGCAGTGCAGGCTCCAAGGTGGCTTGCTAGGAGATGCCAGGCTCCTGAGACAGCGTGCATCCGTGCGGTTAGCTTCCTTCTCCAGGGCCTGGGGCTCCCCATGGATCAGCTGTTTCCGTTTCAATTCACCCTCGCCTGGAAGGAAGGGCGCACCCAGGGAAGGCAGCAGCCACGCCACGGGCTGTGGTTTCGGAGAACGCCAAGGACAGGCAGCGGGAAGGGGCGAACGGCCCGTTCGGCGGGAGCGAGGGGGGCGCTGGGAAAGACCAGCGAATGCGCCTGCCTACTTAACTGCTGCAGGAGTTGGTGTGGAGCATCCCGAGGAAGGAGACAAAAAGGCAAGATGCCTTTGTCCGAAACAAACCACGCCACAAAGGAGCCCTCGCTCCTGGGCCGGGCAGGCGAAGATGCTGACTGGGCCCAGCGCACACGGCGCATTTCAAGCCATTTTGGAAAGGGATCCGCTTACCCCGCTCCACGCCCTGTGCCGACAGCTGCGGCTGGGAAGCCGGTTGCTAGGCAACCGGGGGCTTCGTTCATTAAGCCAGTTGCATAGCCACTGGGCCGCAGACCCATCGCACCCAGACAAGGCCCTGCTCCGAGCCAGGCTGTGAAATGGGGAGTGATCTTGTCTCAAAGCTGGGCCCTGGTCTGGCGACGACTGCACCCCGACATCGGAGGCAGAGCCCAGCCTCAGAGCGTGAATTGGCTTTTGAAGCAGTTTAATAAAAAAACAAACCAAAAAAAGAACCCCCCTCCCCCAAAACAAAGCAAAAGTCAATGGACGTTCATTTCATGCCACGCAATGTATCCAGGCTCAAGTCAGCTGCCTGAGGCAGAGCAGATGGCCTTGTACCAGAGAAAAAAGAAATGGAACCAAGTATAAAAATGGACCAGAACTACCTTTACCTCCCTTCCTTCCAAAGGAGCAACCCATGACTCACCGCAGCCGAGACCTAAGCTATGCAATACTTTCAAGAGGAGTCAGAGGCAAGGTCTCGAATGAAACTCCGCTGAAAACGACAGGAAGGATCCCAAACACGCCTACATTAAAAGACAGCCTGAGCCTGATAAAGTGAAGGAACAGGCTAAAAACAAGAGCAGAACAAAAGTACCGTCCAGCAAAAGTCAAACAAAGTGGAACATGCCCCGATGTTGGGTGATGTACTGGAAGAACTGGCACTATGAAAGAGCCTTGTTGAGCTGTGTGACAACGTCACATAGAAGTTGGGCTTGCGTTCAGTTCTGGACACACGGGGAGTGTTCAGAGCACAGCAGCACCTCATTAAGCTTTGAGGAGGAGCGCCGGGGTGAACTACCCGGCCTTATACAGGTCAGACTAGGTGGTAATGGTCTCTTCCAGCCGGAGTCTCCCAGGATATGAGGAAGAGCTGAGAGAACAGGAAGAAGGTTCAGATAGGTGGGAGGAGAACCATCCACAGATGCATCAAGAGATGTCAGAGCGGACCAAGCCCAGTCATTCTCTTAGGCTCCAGAGATCTACCGGGCAGAAATGGGCTTGGACTGCAGCAAGGAAAAGCCCGGTTTCTGCCAAACCATCGGCACACAGCACTTGTGGAGATGCCATCCCAGGAGCTATCGAAAGCTCTGGGGGACACCTCTCCCGAGCATGGGCCATGGATCGTCAAGTGCAGTGAGGCAGCCAGCAGAGAGGCCAAGGTGAAGATGCAGCAGAGACTGCCGCCCCAGAACGAACGTCCGCCCACGCACAGGCTCCCAGCAAGAAGCGCAGACCAACAGCACCTGACACGGGAGAAAATGAGCTTTGGGTTCTCCAAGGAGAGCAGAGTGGAGGGGTATAAAGACAGGATTCCCCATGAATCCCCAGGGTGGGCCTGGAACAGCTTCATCTCCCTCTCTTTGAAGCCAGTCTCTTTCACTAGCACCCACCTCGCACCCCGGGGGAGGTGGCCAGGTGTGGCCGCATTCAATTGGTGTTTTGCCATCATTTTGACCGAGAAGAGCCAGGTTTATTTTAAAACTTTCTTCCGCATTATCAAAAATGTGCACAGCTGGGTGAAATATTGAAGGGCGGGGGAGGTGGGGGGAGAGATCAACATCACATGTTGAAATCCACAGAGTAAATATCCTTAAATCAAACTCCAATGAGTTCACAAGCAGCATTTTTCTTACTTTGCCTCTGTAAATTTAAAATTCTCACCCATGGAAATATTTTTTTCCCACTGGTCTGTGTGTATGGTGAAATAGACGTTTACTGACATTTACCGATAAAAATCTAATCCTTCCGAGCCTAGAGATGGCTGAGGATCAAGCATGAATGTTGCACCTGAGTCATGGGCGTAGCTAGTTGCTACGCTCCACCCAAGTTGTCCCCTCATTATGCTGGGCTAAGTAGTCCCAAGGGAATGCTGGGACGCTGGAGGACTGAAGCTCTCCAGTAAAGAGCAAAGGTGGGCAGGAGAGGGAAGATGGTGTCCAACAAAAACTCTCTCTGGTGGAGCCCAGGGGATTTGTCTATCAGCAAGAGTGGCCAACACAGAGGACAGAACAGGGCCTGGCTCAGCACCAGCTGCCAGGAAAGTCAGACAAGCCCAGCCAGCCTGGGCGGTTTCTCTTTAAAGTTTGGGGCTGGGCCCAGGCAGGGCTCCTGGCACCGGCAACGCAGGCTCTGCTGCCAGCCCAGTGGCTGCACCCACTCGGCTGGTCGTGCCTGGCTTTGGCTTTAGGTTTGTTTTGCACAGTGCTGGTTCAGGCTGAGAGGGTCAGAAACCAGCATTGTATATTGCACTATAGGTAGTTCTTTGTGACCAAGTCGGTGTGACCCCTAGCCCCAAGCCTCCCTCCCTGCTAGTCCTCAGGCAGGGGCATCCCTAGCCTCCTCCCCAATGCGGCCAGGGGACATTACCCTTCTCCTCAAGGCTCCCATTGCTCACCCTTAGGGACTCCTGCAGGGCAATGCTCCCTAGTTAGCATTACTGGGGAAGGGCAGGCGTGACGCTGGCGGGTTTGTGGACACAGCTGAGGAAGTGGCGAAGACCCTGTATGACCATCATGGCACTGGGTGGCAGGACAACTAGGCTTGACTGGCAGGGAAGGGGGTGATGCTAGCGAAGCCGGCCCCTTCTGTCAGCTTCCTGTGATATTTACAGCCAGGGGACGGAGCACAGGGCTGGGGGAAGGGAAGGACCACGCCCCGTGCTCCAGGAGAGCAGTAAACCTGTACAAAAGAAGGGATGGGCTTGTGCTCTGCGTCTCTTGGGTTCTGTACAGCGCGAGAGACTCAGCGAGCGAAGGAAACTCAAGTAAAATTCTTATTGCCTTTATTCTGCCCGTGCCCTCACCCAGCCCAGCCGGCCAGCACACACGCACACACACACGCTCGCGCTGGGACTCTCCCCCTCGCTCTGGAAGAACTGAGCGGCAAGGAAGAGTCAGAGAAGCAGAAGTGAGAGTCTTTTGGCAGCAATCACAGCATGTGTCAGGAGAGGCTCTGCAGAGACTGCTCTGCTCTGACAAGAGCCGCTCCTTCTGCATAAACATGAGACTGGGGAGAGTCCAGGCTTTCCAGTCAGCTTGGCCTGGGCTCCCCAATGCCTCTCCAAACTCTGGCTGAGCAGCAGCAAGGCTGCCCTTTGCTCCCGGGGTCCCTGTGCAAACTCGCGCGGATGGCCTTCCTCCGCAGTTCAGATTCGGCCATAAAAGAAAGAGGGACGAGAGATCTGGAGTTGGTGGGTCCAACTCCCTGCATAGTAATCTCACTGGGTTCAGGTTCCGGCATCCAGAGCCAAAACGGACCGGTACCCTCCCTTCCGACACATTCCAGTGCAGATCCCTGGATGGGGGCAGCAGGGGGGACATGATTGTCTGGGGCTGCACAGGAGAATGCCAGGCCGGACCCCGCCACGTGCACCTCCATGGTCGTGCAGCTGCTGTGCATGCGTAGAGTCCCCACAACCCTCACTCCCTCGCCAGGCCAAGAGCTTGGGAAGGTGCCCGCACGCGCCGCAGCGTCTCCGAAGGACCCTTCTGGCCGCGTAGCAGGAGCACAACGTTTGTGACCTTGGGGGTTAAGGAAATCCAAGAAGTAGAACAACGCTTGAACCCGTGGCGCTGCGGTCGGTGGAGACAGGGCAGGAAGAGGGGGGTGAAGTCTTCATCCGATAATCGGTCTTCAATATGAAGACTGCATCGCCGGCTCTATTCCAGACAAAACACATGGCGGGTCTCCCTCTCGGCCCAAGTGCGTTGGATTCGGGGAGGCGCATCCCATCCCGTGTGACTGTCAGAGGCCGAGAAGCTCCACGCAAAGGGGAAAACAGGAAGCCGGGCTGCACTGCAAACTGGAATCGTATCGACAGATTCCCTCAGTCCATTCCAGTCCCAGAGTTCCCTGCGGTCAAACCTGAACCGGGAGCGTTTGGTTCATTTGCAGCCTCATGTCCTGAATACTGCTCAGGATCTTCTTCTGATGTCCTGCTAGCGTCACCCCTATCCTGAGCAGGTCTCTGAAAGGATAAGAGGAGGCAGAGCTGGTAACAAAAGTCTACACACCCCTTGGAGAAGCCCGGGGAGGGGCAGTTCTGCTGCAGCACTGACCGCTGGCTGATGGAGCAGACAGAGAGATTCCCCAGCTGTGTTCAGAGGGACCCAGAACACGGCAGCAGAAATCCTTTACTGCCACTCCGCTTCCTGGCCAGACACAATAGCAATCTAGTCAGGGCCTCCACCCGCCTCGGACATTGTACAAATCCCCTCCAGCCCCATGGCCACTCGGGGGGGCGGGGGAAAGACCTCTACAGTGCAGTGAAGGACTCACGGCATCAAGTCTCAGAGCCCAGATCAACTGACTCAAATTAGCCATGTCCACATCTGGGCTAGGAACCGAGCTGAAACCCAGAGCCAAACCCACACAGAGCCCAGGGATCTCAAGTCAATTGATCTGGGCTCAGATTCGGTGCCACCGGTTTTTCTTTGCCATGTGGACACACCCTAAGAAGCTACTTAATTCTAAAAGCAGAGATGCTAGACACTGGTCACAGAGCTTTCCCAGCCCAAGAGGGAAAACGCCTGCACAATTCATTCTTCCTGGGCAGGAGAGGTTTGCCCTCAGAGTTGCGGAGCGATCTTCCTCCCAGCAGTACCCCCGTGACCAGGCCCAGCTCCCAGCCCCTTCGCCCCCCACTCACTCTGCCGTCATCTGCGCCACCAAGTCGAAGGATGCAAATCCAGCGTTGACAAAGCTCTCCTTGTACCGTCCCATTTTAATGGCGTCGAGCCAGTCGCCCACGGTGGTAAAGGTGGTGTAGTCCGGCACAGTGCGGTCCAGGAGCGGCTGAGACACGCTGCAGGGACAAGACGAGACCAGAGGTAATGTGGGGGCTCGAGGAAGGAAGTGGCACAGGTGCTATTGGGCTGGGGTAGATACAGGCCTCTGCCCTGCACGGGCAGATCATGGGATCATCTGGATCCCTGATGTCAGCCTGCCTCCAGCCCACACAAAGCAGATTTCCCAGCATTCCCTTCACTTGGGGAGGGCAAAGGGATGAGGGGGCGGGGGGGTTGCTACTGGAGCAGGGAGGGGCGGGCACTGACCCGGACTGGACGCTGGTGATGACCTTCAGGCTGGCCGCGTTCCGGATGAGCTTGTCCAGCGTATTCACGATCTGTGCAAACTTGGGCCGGAGGTTGCGGTCGCGCACCCAGCAGTCCAGCATGAGCTGGTGCAGCGCCGTGGGGCAGTCCATGGGGGGTGGCAGGCGGTAATCCTGCTCGACGGCGTTAATCACCTGCAGCGAGACACACGCACACGGAGTGGCCGTGAGTCAGCCCCGCGGCCAGGCCCCCCAGCGCTGCAATAGCCTGCCTCCCTCCTGCGGGCGCACTTACGTCCTGGTTGGTCATGTCCCAGTAGGGCCGCTCTCCATAGGACATCACCTCCCACATGACGATCCCATAGCTCCACACGTCGCTGGCCGAGGTGAACTTGCGGTAGGCGATGGCTTCCGGGGCCGTCCACCGGATTGGGATTTTACCACCCTGTGGGGAGAGATGCTTAACTTCATTATTTAGTGCCTACCTCGGGGCTCCCCCACGGCCCCCGCCCTCAGCGGCAGGGCAGCGGGTGCCGATAAGGCTCTGACATACCAGCGAGCTGGTGTAGGTGGGGTCGGCGGGGTCGTCCTCCAAGAAGCGCGAGAGGCCGAAGTCCGACACTTTGCAGACCAGGTTGCTGTTGACGAGGATGTTGCGGGCGGCCAGGTCCCGGTGCACGTAGTTCATCTCCGCCAGGTACTTCATGCCGGCCGCGATGCCGCGCAGCATCCCCACCAGCTGGATCACCGTGAACTGCCCGTCGTTCAGCTGCCGGCAGGCAGAGGGGAGAGGTCAGAGAGGTCTCCACGGCGAGCCCGATTCCCGGCATTCCCCCGGGGGGCTCGGGGAGGGGTCTGATCTCCCCTGGAACGGGTGGATGAAGCTGTTCGAAGGCTCAGGCTGGGTGAACCTCTAGCACTCCCCACCAGGAAAGGTAAGTGGGGGGGAACCCCAATGCACTATTACCCTCCTTCTCCTCAGTAAGTTGCCACCAGCCGCCCCCCCCCCATGTGCTCCTCCAATAGGGCCCCTAAACCAACTACTAAGCCCTCCCCTCATTCCCAAGCCAGCCAGCCCTGGGGCGTGGGTGTGAAATGCAGGGAAGCAAACGGCTGTTGGCGGGAGTGGAGAGTGCAGAGCAGAGAGGGGGGCAGGGGAGCGATGCCGTCTCAGCCTCTTTTCCTCCCACGTCCTGGAGGCACAGCCGTAGCCCAGTCGTTGTAAGGGGAAATCACAGCCTAGCACAGCCGCCCCCTCCTGCCCCCCCAGCGCAGGAGGCCTGTCCCCAGGCAGTGCCTCACCCGGAGGAAGGAGTCCAGGGCGCAGTTCTCCATGAACTCGGTGACAATCATGACAGGCCGGCTCTTGGTCACCACGCCCTCCAGGTGGATGATGTTGGGATGGTCGAACTGCCCCATGATGCTGGCCTCGCTCAGGAAGTCCCGCCGCTGCCGCTCCGTGTAACCCACTTTCAGGGTCTTGATGGCCACGAAGATCTCCCGCCGGCCCGGCAGCTTCAGGCGGCCGCGGCAGACCTCCCCGAATTCCCCTGCAAGGGGAGAACACGGGCGGAGCGGTTACACTCAGAGAGAAGCCCTGGGTAGCGCTGCAGCACGAGCCGCGCCCCATCAGATGGACTTGCCTGCTCCGATCACCTCCTCGATCTTGACGCAGGAGATGTCGATCTCTTTGGCAAACTCCCGGACAGCTTCATTGGGGTCCTCGTAGGTGAAGGGGTCGATGTAAACCTTCGTCCCGGGAGTGACTGAGAGAGCAGAGCAGAGCAGAGTCAGGCCCAGTGCGAGAGCTCCCCACCCACTCCACAACCTGCAGTGTTATAGGAGGACAGGGCAGGGCCCAGGCCAGGAACCCCAGCACCAGACGCAAAGCCCCCCACAACAAAGGAAATCATCTCCCCTGTCTTGCCGGGGCACAGGCACCACCCCCATTGCCCTGCCCTGCAGCAGTGTGCATGCACGTGGGGGTGTGTATGGGCCAGGTCACGCTCCTGTACTGCTGCAGCATGCGGGGAGGGGGGGCACGAGCACGCCTTAGGGTCTGGGGTCACACTCACTGTACTGCTGCAGCTTCTCCGTGTACTCCGAGTCCGCACTGCTCCGCTGCTTCCTGCCCAGAGGAGACAAGAACCACTTAGGACAGTCCCGTGGCTGCTGGGTGCCGAGGGGGGCACAGGTAAGTCCAGGAGCCGGCAGCAGAGCAGACGGACAGCTCCAGCACTCGGCCGCGTCGAGGTCGGCATCTTTCCGCCCCCACTCCCTGTTCTGTCACCCTCAGCCTAGCAGCTGGACATGGGCACGAATCGCTGGTGGGGACGTTTCCTCTGGGCTTGGCTGCCCTGATTCCCACTGACTGAGGCGGGGGTGGGTTTCTAGATGCAACAACCCAGTGTGCGTCCGATGGTCTCTAAACACTGACGAACAAAGCCTGAGGTTCCCCCGAGAAGAGAGCATCCTCCCCTGCTGGCTTAACACCCCTCTAGCACCACAGCCAGAGGACAACGGTGCCTGACAGGCCTGGAGCAATGGTTATTCCAGCGCAGCAGGCAGGGCTCTGCTAGGACACCATATGGATGCTGCATCATGGGAGCGCACTGCTGCATCCAGCCAGAGCTGTGGAGCAGCCATGGGTCAGGGAGCTGTCAGGGAGGCCCAGCCCCCTTGCTCCAGCCCCCTGCCTGCAGATGGTGATTTGTTCTATAACACAGACGGTCGGAGCACCCCAAACGCTGCAGGCACGGAGCGGGGACAAGGCCCCAAGGGACTCCCCAGCCTGGGGCTTGCACCCTTCCTGCCCTGTCTGTCCCCAGAGCCGGTACCTGAAGCAGACAATAGCAATCACCGCCACGGCGATGACGAAGACAAGGCCTGCGGTTGCTGAGCCCACGATCAGGGGCAGCTCCTGGAAGCTCTTCCCGCTGGAGCCTGCGGGAGACACAGGAGGCTGATCAGAACAAGAGGGTGCGGGGCGGGGGGGAAGGTGCGAAGACGGGGAAGGAGTCCCAGTCCCACCCAGTGCATACCGTCTTCTGCAGGTGTCTGGAACTCCATGGGGACGCTGTACTGGCCATAGCCAGCCACGGTGCGGGCACGAACCTGCACCACGTACAGGGAGCTGGACTTCAGCCCATCCAGCCGCACGGTGCTCTTCTGGCTGGTGACGGTGTTCGCAATGCCATCACTCTGGCCCTGCTGGGGGGCAGGGAGAGCGGGGTCACTGACAGGTGGTTACCGGCCCTCCTTCCTCTCCCAATCCCAGGTGCCCTCCTGCACAGGGGTTACCCTGAACACCCTGATCCAGCCCCTGCGACTCCTGCAGGCAGCAGGGGTGGGCGGCCTGAGCTCTGCTTTACCTTCTCAAGGTACTTGATTTCATAGTCCAGGATGATCCCGTTGGGTCTCTCCGGAGGCGCCCACGATAGCGTCATGCTGCTGCCTGTACTGCCGTGCAGGTGAACTGCGGGAACGGCCGAGGGGGCTACAAAACAAAGGGAAGGGATGCATCAGGTTCAACCAAACCCTCCTCGCAGTATTCGCAGCCCAGCACCAACGCCAACGTGTAGTCGGTCACTTGAGGTCCCGCTGCGCCCTACAACGTCCCCCGATTCACCAGCAACACCTCAGTCTTCTCTGGAGAGGCTCAGTCCAGCTGCAGCCTCAACCAGGGGCAGCACCTGCAGCCATCAGGCAAGACCATCCACTGCCAGGCCGCCCACAGTCCTGCCCATCTGTGCCACGGCCTGACGGCGGTTGGAAAGATGCTGAAGGACCCTGCCCCACCTGGAAGCCCTGGGAACTGCTCAGTTAGCCTTCGCATCCACCCTCCCTGAAAGGGGGTCAGCTGATGACCCCCCAGGGAGAAGCAGGCTCTCGGCAGGCTCCTGCTGAGCCAGGGAAGCACGAGGAAAACAGTCAATGGGCAACGCCTCGCCGTTCCTGGTCACAAACCAACAGGACAACGATCCCACCCACAGGCAATGAAACCCAGGTCCCCACCTCCCACCTGCCTGGGACTCCACCACCCTCCTCCTGCTCTCCATGTTACCCGCCACCTCACGGCAAATGCCCAGGAATGCCGATCCGCAAGTGGCATCAGTGGGTTTCCAGCGCATTGGGGCTGAGCCCGATGGCAGGGGAGAATGAAATCAGAGAGCATGCGGCAAGCTCTGAAGGTTTGGTTAGGTCCTGATTGGAGCCGGGGCCACGAGGAAGAAAGCCCATCTGGCCCTGCCAGCGGAGAGTCCCTGGAGCCAAGATCAGGGATCCAGGACCCTTAGGAACAGCTCAGCGCCCATCGTTGTTTGCAGAAGTTCTGATCTCGGTCCCTCCAGGGATGAGTATTTAAAGAGAGAGAAAAATTCACCCCAGGGATTAGCTGCAGGAGCTTAGAGCCAGCATCGCTGCACAAAGGGAGTGAACAAAGGACAAGCAGCCTCAGAAAGACTTTCAGCAGGAAACCCTGCTCTGGTTACTTGGGATGTAACAGAAGCAGAGTGGAGATGCACCCTCTTCCTGGCCAGCCGTGGCTCCAGCCTGCAGCTGTCTGTACTGACCTGCCTGGTTGGTGGTGATGTTGACGGAGGCGAACTGGGGGGAGTAGGGGCTCTTGTTGGACACGCCATTCACAGCCTGGATCTCGAAGGTGTACTGGGTGTGCGCCAGCAGGTTGCTGATGTGGATGGTCTTGTCCGTCAGGCCGAGCTGGCGGGGCACGAACTCCACGTTGTCGTCACAGCGCGTGCACACCCGGCGCTCCACGCTGCACTTCTTGCAGATGACGTTGTACAGCAGGTCGTCCCGGCCCCCCGAGTCCCGGGGCTCGCTCCACTCCAGCGCCAGCGAGGTCTCGTTCACGTTGGAGATGACGTTGAGAGGGGAGGATGGGATGCCTGCAAGCGAGATACGTCAGAATGGAGAGAGCCCAGAGGAGCCCCCAGCCCAGCCCATACCCAGGTTTGTGAAGAGGTGGCCTTCAGGACTGGATCCACTGCCTCTCGGTCTAGCTGTTCCTTTACGCGAGAGGTTTATCCAGGACACCCCACTCCCCCACCCCAGGTCAGTCACCTGATGCATGAGCTGCAGAGGAAAACTCAAACCAGTGTCATGCACTGCTGCAAACTGGGACCCCTGCTGTCTCCCCCCACTGTCAGGGTCTGAGCGACTGGGAGATCCAAGACACGTGCTGGACGGGGACCAACTTACTGGTGCAAGCACTGTCTGCAGAGTCTGCGTCTGCCCTGAAGTAGCCGTTCCGACAGGTGCAGAGCGTCGCTGCCCCAGCGCTTGTCCGGCTATTGGGAGGACAGGGGGAGCAGAGACCTTCCCCTTGCTTCGACTTGAAGGTCCCTGGACCACAGGCTGCACGGAGGGGACAGAAGGGAAAAAAGCTTTGTTACTAGTGCTCCCGGATAGACCCCTTGGGTCATTAGCTTTCCACGGACAGTGCGGGAAAAGCTGTGGAAGCCCAGGAGCTGCTGGGAAGCCCATGGAAGGGCCTGACAACCTGCCCTGACAGGACAATATGAAGATGCCCCGGCAGCCGTGGACGCTCCCTCAGAGCAGTGTTGGAATTCAGAGTTACAGCGTTCGGGGCTGTAAATCTTTCCCAGTGACATTCTCCAGAACCCAAGGGCCACCCGCTGCAGGAGAAGCCAGGGAAAGAGTGATTCCCCTCAAATTCTTTCTGAACAGAGAGCGCGCTGATCCACGGGACCGGACCGAATGCTGGGAAAGAGCCCAGACCTTCCCTCTTCAGCCCTCTAATCCCAGTGTCTGTAGCACCAATGTTTACTGCAGAAATCAATCCAAGCTCGAATACCGTTCGAGACGGGCGTGACAACCAGATCCCTCCCCAGCACTGCCCTCTTGGAGACCCCTGCCCAAACCTGGCGACGCCATCCGTCGCTGCTCCCCGGGATTCAGAGCAGACTCTTCTAATTCAGTGCTAACCACAGCCAGCTCCCCGGGAACTGGTGTGCGATGGGAGACAGGCCAGCTGCACCTTAGCTGGAGCTGGTCACAAGGGGTTTGCTGGCCGGGGCAGACAACCGACTGTCCCTAGCCCAGCTCAACTGAACACTTCTGGGCTCAGAGACTAACACCCTGGGCTGAAGATGCCTCCAGGCAACACCAGCCTGCAAACATTTACACCCTTCAAACACCAAGGAGGAAGACGACGTACCCAGGAGTAACGGACCTCCCAGGGAAGTGGAGCCAGGGTAAATCTCCATTGGAGAGCCCTCAAGAAGGGTATAGGGGAACAATCCTGCACTGGCAGTTAAAGAGGGCAGAGACCTACAGGGTCCCCTATAGTTATCACCTGGGTCAGGGCAGGACCGGCCCCTGGAGCATGTCTGCCATTGCTTTCTCCTACCCCAGGCCACAGTCCCTTGGGAATCCATGCTGCAGATGGACACAGCTCACCCACAGCCAGCCCAAGCTTCCCCTCCCAGGTTTCTTCCCCTTTGCCCATGTTATATCCCCGGTGCTGAACTGAGCAGCGTCTCCCTCCTTGGCACTTAGCCCCTTCAGGCATTCACCTTCGGTGGTGCAGATAAAGACCCTGCTCACAGGCATCTCTCTTGCAGCTGTCTCCCCCTGGCTGGCCCCTCAGCGTTCACTGCTTTTAAATGACTCCTTCCCCGCTTAGTCTGCAGCTCAAATTATTATACCCCATTTGTACCAGCTGCTCCATTTCCCAAGGACAGTCCCAGGCAGGTCAGTCATGATGTCACTAGTTCTTGGTTTCTGCCGGTTTTCATCACCCCCTCTTCACATTTGATGTGCTGTTCACCCCCTTTCAGAGGAGCCGAGCTGTTGGGATGGGATTCCGCCTTGACTCCAGCGGCCCCGCACCAAATCCAATACGCTGCCATTCAACCCGGCACCTTTTGTTTAGGGCCCTTCTGCTGGTTTCCAGCCCCTGAGATGTGTCAGCCCCTAGCCAGTCTGAAGGACTTTGTCACATCAGTTTAAGCCAGTTTATTAGATGCTTTGCTAAACAGTTGCCTCAACTCGGCTGCCAAGGTCTGAAAACCCTGCCGATTCTCACCCCTCTCTGAAGGAAAGGCCGGGGCCCAGGACTGGTTTGAATGATGGAGCGTTTAGTCCTAACAATGGATCTGCGACAACTAACAGCACTTGAACCTGAAGGAGCCCAGCGGCAGATAAGTATCATGCAATTAACCCACGTCTCAAGCTGTCTCATTCACCCCTGCGGTGGCGTTAATTCTGCCCCACAGACGTCTCTCCAGGACCGTTCCTGAGCCACCAAGTATCAACGGCACAAACGAGGGCACCCCAAAAAAAAAAAAAGTTAGACCTCAGCCTTCTGGAAACTCAGTTAAAGCGGAACTGGTCAGTGGACAGCCCCCTGGTGTGCGCTAGCACCACAGCTCACGTAGCAGGTCAGTCACCCATCGTGGAGACAACACAACCGTGCCCTTCAACATCCACTGGCTTCCCAAGAGATTCCCTTATGTATCCCTCCCTTCCTGCCCCCCTCCCACCAGACAGCCCTCCCCCTCCACTGGAGGCGATCTCGGGTTCATACTCCCTCCCTACCCACCCACCCCACCGGAGGTGTCAAAGCACCTTCAGTTATCAGGGTTCCTCTCCAACAGCCCCACCTCGGCAGAGGGGCCGCCTGTTCCAGGCCTGCCTCACTCGGCACCCACCACGCGAGAAGCCTTCAAACCGCTCCATCCCTGGAGAGGCAAAAGCAGTTTCCGTTTACGAGGCATTTCCTACCCTCCACAGTGGGCAGTTTGCCAGCTGGGAACTGCAGCCTTGCACACAGGGCGTGGGTGGGGCATTTCATAATCACACAATGGCTTGTTTTTATACACTTGCCCTTCAGATCCTCCAGATTTCCTACAGACAGCACCCAGCAGCACAAAGCAGACACCCGGGAACGAATGCCAACTTCTTTCCTAATTCACTGCCATGCTGCACCTTCATCCTCATTTTTGCAGCAGAAGAAAGATTGCCCAGCACCGCCGCCACTGGCCGTTGAGGCTGTAGTAGGGTCTCGTGAGAGCGCAGGGGCTCCAATTCAAGAGCCACTGTCTCCCTCTGTTACCTCTTCAGACAAATCATCCCACGTTGTGCCTCACAAATGCTGCAGACCCTAGGCGACCAATAGGTCGAACAATCACAGACTTCCCTCCTTTTGCAGATAAAATGGAGCTTTCCACTGACAACTCCACACACCAACCAATATTCCACATGGCACCAGGGGCTGCATCCTTAGACCGACCACTCCACACCAGGGACAGTACGGACAACCACAGCTTCACAGACAACTACGGTGGCTCTTGCAGGTCAGAGTATGTGTAGCCACAACAAACTGAAACGGGCAGTAATGATCTTTCCCCCGTTAAGATCCGAAATAAACTAACGGAACGGACTTTTTTATTGTATTTATTTTTTAATTGCATAGTGCGGATTCCTCTCCCAGGTTTTGGTATCCAATAAAAATCTTTTTTTTTTTTTTTTTTTTTTTTGGAGTGAACAAGTCACCTTTATTACTTCACACTATACGCTGCAGAACGCCTAGCGCTACCGAAAGCGTCCACTGCTTGTTCTTGTGCAGGGCGACAGAACTCACAGGATCAGTGACTAACAAAGGGTAATAATTATAAATGCACAGCAAGCACCGCAAGGCTAAGTGGTACATTAACCGCCGCTGTGCGGTTCACAGATGTACACCAGGCGCAATGCAAATTCCTAACAGCCCCCAAAACGTCAGAGTTAGATGCAGCACAGTCCCTTCCACCACACTACTGCGGCTGACTGTGGAACTGCTCCAAGGCCTCCCTTAAGTACAAGGCTCCTCCTGGAGCTCTTCCAACAGCCCTGACGTCTGGGCTGTTCAAACTCAGCAGGCAGCTGCTCCACCCTCGACCCCGGCGGCAACTTTTCACACTTTGCCTCACAGATATTATGCAGGACACAGCAGGCAGCTATAACAGGGGGAGATTTTTCTCACGGAGATCCAGTCTTGTGAGTAAACAACGCCCACGTCCCTTCAACCTACCAAAAGCACATTCAACTGTCATTCTGTGCCTGCTGAGCTGGTAGTTGCTTTCTCTTTGGTGGTGACAAGGTGGCCAGTCCACGGTTTCATGAACCGCAGGAGAAAGAGGTAGGCTGGGTTCCGCAGGATCACTACTGGCATTTCAACATTGCCAGCACTGACGTCAGCGAAGCATACCTGGTGATCCACCAACACTTGCATAACCATAGAAAAGTCGCCCTTTTCTATGTACTCCGTGGCAAGGTGGGTTGGTGTCAAAATAGGAACATGCATGCCGTCCAGCGCTCCATCACAGCTCGGGAACCCCACTGCTGCAAATCTATCCATTATGCCCTGCACATTGTTGAGAGTCACAGTCCTGCGTAGCAGGAGACAATTAACAGCCCTGCACACTTGCATGGCAACAGCCCCTACGGCGGATTTTCCAACTCCAAAATGATTTCCCACGGGCCAGTAGCAATCCGGTGTTGCAAGCTTCCACAGCATGACCACTATGCGCTTCTCCACTGCCAGCACAGCTCTCATACTGGCGTCTCTGTGCTTGAAGGCTGGGGCAAACTTGGCACACAGATCCAGGAATGTGGCCTTGCACATCTAAAAGCTCCCGTCATCCCAGATCTGAATCATAATGCGATCCCACCAGTCAGTGCTCATTTCTCAGGCCCAGCAGCAGCATTCCGCAGTCTGCAGCTGCTCCGTGAATGCCACCGACAACCTTGAATTGGCTCTCCCTGCGTCCCACAGCCGTCTGTCCTCCAGGAAATCATCACATCCCCTGCCGCTGCGGTTCTTCCTGCAGCTCTGCAAATACCGGGAGTATCATGCACCCTGTGTTTACAACGCTCATGACAGCAATGCAGAGCAGAGCAGGCTCCATGCTTCTGTCAGAGATGGCAGACAGCGAGGAGGAGCACATGGGTTTATGCAATTTAAAAAAAGCACAGAAATGACGGGTTATGGATGGCATTACGGGATGGAGGAAGTTGCATGATAGAACCTCGACCCTTTGCTCCCAGTCACGCCTGCATGACTCATTTCTGCCCCACTGCGCATTGACAAACTTTCCCAAAAGACAGTGCACTGGACAACGGCAAGTTGCACGCTGGGATCTCTCCTCACGGTGCACGGACACAAGCATTACTGGTGCATATGTGCAGTGATGATGCAAAGAGTCAAGCATGCACATGCACACGCGATATATTAACCGCAGTGGTTTCATGCTGACATAACTTGCATCGGCCAAAGTTTGTAGGGTAGACCTGGCCTCAGAAGTAGTTATGTCACTGGAAAGAAAGCTACTTAATGCAATGGTTCTTCAAGTGTACTGCCTCTGCAGACCCACACTGGAGGAGTTGCATGCCCTGCCACATGCAACAAGGAGCCACACAAAGCAGAAAAGCTGTTAGGGGCACCCGGCACATGGCCCTGATCCTGTGATATGGGAGACCAACACCTAACCTCTGCTTTGTTCATCTTCCTCTCACAGAAACGTCACAGAGAACTCTAATGTAGCAGGACGGAGGGCAGGTCAGTGCGGAGCTGCAAAAGGAGCACTTGTCACTGAGCGTTCTCGCTATGCAAGCATTCTTTCTCCTTCACAGCACTGTCTCTGCAGCTCCCCACCGAAATAGACAAGCAAGCAGCAACCATCTTCAGGAAAAAGCTCAGTGCTACTGATTAAGAGATTTACGCTTTACTCTGATTTGGAAATCCAATCTAGACTCAGCAAAGCAAATGCTTTTAAGTCTACCAGGAGTCTGGTTCACACTCTTACAGAGACATTTCATGGGCAGGCTGCAGAAGCCCTCCAACTGACCGGGCTCCAAGTCCTTTAGATGCAGAGGTTCCAGCTAGGTCACACCACACTGATTACATCACTCAATCCATTGTGTTACCGTCTGAGCTGAACTCACTTGGTCTTTGGGTCCCCCAACCGCCTTGTAGATTAAGAGTTTAGTCCTCTCTAATTTTACCATTTAGACTTTATGCCCGGGCTTTGCCCTGCAAAGTGGACGGTTCAGATGAAAATCCAGGACAGCCACTGGCTACGAATGGGGACGGTGTCTCCCATGGACACCGTCTCTTGATGAAAAGCGCAGAGGGAAGGTCTGCAACTCACACTCACCTCACCAATTCCTTCGCAAAGCACGCTTACGTGAAAAATGGAGACAGCAGACATCCAAAGAAGCCTGCGTGTGTTTAGATAGCCAGGCTTAAATCCTGTATGGTTACAAGCTGGTGGACACGAGTTGAGACTGAAGGAACTCTACTTCTAAGGGATGAGGAGTGATTGAAACCCCTTGGACACATCAGGGTGAAATAGCTGCCACGTACACTTGACTAATGGCAAGAGAAGCCTGAATCCAACAGGGACACAGAAAAATCCCAAACAACAGAGACAATAGGAGAAACTCCCTTAGTTTGCGCAAGGTAGGAAACCCTGATGCTGCAAGTACAGCTTTACTGAGGCGATCTGGCTAGATTCCAATGTGGATAGTTACACTCTACCTCCCGACAGCCTCCTCGTCCTGCATATTCGAGGGGACATGGCATTCTTTGCTTCCCATCCTAAGCTGCGTGCAGTGTTGCTGTGGGGCTGTTAACTCAGAACCAGCTGCATTTCTGCAGAGAGTAAAGTAATTTCTGTACCTGGTTTACACCAGCACCCCCTGTCCTGTGTCTGAACTGTTTAGTCTGTGTCTGCACTCATGGTGGAAGAATCTTCTTCCTCCCCAGGGCCCCATTCCCTCTTCTATTAATGCCCAGAGTAGTGGTGGAGCCCTCGGTTAGACAGCCGTAAACATATTGTCGTCATTTATTTTGCTCATTAAGTACTTCGGGATAAAAGGCCCTTGAGTGCGAGACAATTAGTTACTGATTTGACTCATAGCATCATCATCTCGACAAGTTTCAAGCCAGCAAATCCCGGGAGGAGCAGAGAGGCGCAGGCTCTAACAGAGTCACTGTGCAATCCACAGACAATATCCCGAGCCTGTATACCCAGCAGGTTACCGACACAAAAGTACAACAGTGTCACTTCACGCCAGGTCCTCTGGAGTCTGGAAAGAGCCGGCAGTGAGAGACGCAGACTCATCCTTCTTGGGTTCTTGCCTCCCCTAGCTAAAGTACTTACGTGGTTCTGTCACTATAAGATCCAGTCTCTTCATAGTATTTATCCCCTTTGCACCCGTGAGGCAGGGCAGGGCTATCACCCCCTTGTACAGATGGAGAACTGAGAAACGAGGCTGTGTGAAGTCACACATCCCCAGTCAGCGCCCTAACCACTGAACCATCCTTTCTCCGTGAGAAACGGCATGTGACAACCAGAGTCTGGGCCAAGGCATCAAGGATTGAACCACGGATCTCCAGGGAGAGAAGCCTGAGTCTCTGCAGCTTGGGCTAAAGAACCAGCAGGAGCTGACATGTCTATAAGTGCTTTTTCAGGCAGAAGGCTCCCCAGAAGACTCCTGACACGCAGATCATCTCTGGCAGAACCGAGATGCAGTCAAGCTCTATGGGGAACGTGGCAGCCGTTTAACAGTCACAGCACAGCTGGACACAGGAGAAGAAGGGAAGCAGAATCCCTGTCTAAAAAAAACTAAAATCAAGCTACTTGTACAAGGGGAGGGGAAGAGGCTGGCAGGCAGTAGTTCCTCACATTAGACTTTCACCAGGACTGCAGGGACCCGGCTGCCAAAGGATTTTTAATGACACCACAAGATGTTGAGATTTCAGTTTCGCATCTGGCTTGCAAGTCAACTACTCCTCCAGTGACAGCATCTGTTGCATCAGGAGGAGGCAAGGGCTCAGAGGGCCACCTGCCAAAACACCACTTCCTGCAGCACCCTGGGTTTTCAGGAGAGATCTCCCCTGTCCAAGCACTGACCCAGCCCAAGCCTGCTCAGCCAGGGAGTCAGACAGAATCACAGTACCAGGTGGTCTGGTTGCAGAAAGCTTCTCTGTCAAAAACAAAGCCACACCCCTGTGAATAAGGGCCAAAGGAGGGAGTTAAAAACCACCGAAATAAATCATTCCAGCGTCACACACCTTGACTCACCACGCACAGCGCCTGCGATGACTGCGCTGCATGTGGGCAAGGAGAAGGGAATCAACCACCCACACACTGAACTCGATATTTTGGGGTCCCCTCCCTCTGCAGGGAAGATGGAGGGTTGTCCCGACAGAATGGAAACTCAAAAATGCAAGGTACAGTGTACTGCACCGTCTAGATCATTAGTCAAGTTATAACTCTCCGCCCCAGCACCAACTCCTGTAGGACTCTGCTGCATTATTGCTCCCTCTTAGAGGCGGATAATAGCCTGGAATTATACTGTTTAAGGGCTGAGACAGTTTTCTATCCACACTACTGTATTCTAACCCAGACAGCGTCTTTCCAGTTTCTCTATTCCTTTCCCTGTAGGACTGAAGCAAAAGCCTCACGAGTCTAGATAAATTAAACCCATCATATCCTTTTGTCCAGCAACCCTGTAATTTTGTTAAAGGCAGCAATCAAGTTTGCCTAGGACAATCTGTGCTTTATGAACCCGCGCTGTTCACCCACATTACTCTTTCATAAGTGCCTACAGTAGGATTAGCGTCACAGCAGCAACATTCCAGCTACGGTTCAGGTGGCAACTCTCATTCTAAGCCTCAATTTTAAAGGCATTTAATTTTAAGAATAATTACCCTTTGGGCTGAACTCTCTCATATCAGTTGAAACCAAAAGGGGTGTCCTGGTTTGGGTTTTTTTTGAGTGTATTTGAAAAAGCCCTTGAGTGTTTGAATGAGATACGTCCAAACAACATGTAAAACCAATTTTTAAAAGGAAAATTTAAATTTTTTTGTACTCCGATCACAACAATATGAATTGAAAGGGCACTGATGGGTCAGAAATAATATTTAGGAGTCCGATTTCCTTAACTGTTACAAATAACAGATTTTTAAAACTCTAGCTTACATCTCATGCTGGCCTCTCTTGCTGTCTTGGAATCCGTCATCTCTTCTTTTAATTATCTAAATAATTAGTTTCACTTCCTGGTTTTCAGGCAGTAACCGAATGTTGCAATGTTGGACAGCAAACAACAGGCAAGTGCTATGATTAGTAGGCATTTTTTTAACGTACGGTAACATTTCTATTAGTCACGGTTGCAAAAAGTTTGTTTCTACAAAATCCAGACTTTGGCCCCAATTTGACCCAACGATACCCTTTGAAAAAAGCTCAAATTCAGTATACAGTCTTTGAAGGAACACATGCTCTGCTGAGTTTGGAGAGGATGTGGTTGAGGAATAAAATCAGGGGTAAGAACAGCAGAGCATGCATGCTCTATGCTCTCTCTGGGCATTTAACTGATTAGATATTCACATATTATTGAACCATGCGATTACATTTCTCTTTTCTAACAAAAGAGAAGGAAATGTAAACAAAGCCCATTGTTCCTGTGACATGATGGCTATGATTTTATGTGCACAGAAATCAGGGAAGCTGAGCTGCTTTCTAGGCAGTGGATTACTTTGAATACATTGCCTCAGATAATCATGCAAGTCGGAGCCCTGAAACGTGTGGGGAAAGGGTGTATTGCCAAGAAGACTTCGAACAGACTTCCCTATAGGTCCCATGTGTCTGAGGTGATGGAAACCATGCATGAAGGAAACTGGATACGTTGTCCCCTACAAGAATTTGTTTTGGGGAAGGGAGAAAGATGAACAATGACAACTGCTTCTCCCAAGCCACTTGTACCAAGGTAGGAAAAACATCAAGATGACTTTACCACAAAGTGATCTGAGATCCAAGTGCCAAAAAAAAGCTGGATATGATCAACCTAGATCTCAAGTCTGGTATGACAGGGACACCCACAGTTTTCTTTTTTTTTGGGGGGGGGGGAGGGGGAAGAGGCAGGAGGGAGGGGAATGTCAGACAAAGATACCGTGCGTTCTGTGTCGCTCTCGTGAAGCCCCATTGGGGGCTCTAAGCAGGAATATTTTGAGCCCCCTCCACATACAACAATTACTAATAACTAATAGGACCCCCCCTTGAGCTGCTTGGGCCCTAAACAATTGCTTAGTCTGCTTACGCCCAGCGCAGCTCTGGTCCAACACGGCCTGCGCCGGGAGGAAAACCCCAATGGGATATAGTTTACCTTAAAACTGTCCCATCAAAAGTTGAAGTTGTCTCTGTTTTTAAAGAAAGAGAGGCAGTAAACAACAGAAAGGGGACCTAGCAGTTTGCTGAGGGAATACAATGAGGTACATCTACACCAGGGAGAAAAAAAAAGAAAATCTCAGAGCCCGAGTCAACCAACTTGGGCTTATGCTGCGGGGCTAAAAACACTGGTCTCAAGGTGGGAGCCTAGGCGCTGATTAGCTCGGAGACTCACTGACGTTGAGTGTTTTGGGGTTTTTTTGCAGTGCAGATGTACCTAGCGTCGCACACAGCTGATGGAGTGCACATGCTCATGATGCAGCTGGGCTGGGACCCGGGGGTGCTGGGGGATGGGGGGTGGAGGAAGAAGATGGAGCATCCCTTTGAGGAACTCAGCATTTAGGTCCAAGTATATAAAAAGCAGCAAATCCCCCTGGCAACTCTCTTCCTCATTCCGTGATTCCAGAGAAGCTGGGTGGGGCTGCTGGTGGATCTGCAGAGGCAACATAATCCAAGAACCACAGCCAGGAGTCAGCAACCTTTCTTCCCAGGAGAGCTGCCTTTGAAGATCCCCATTCTGGGAGAGCAGTGAACAGGGCAACCCCCCAGAAGAGCGGTGTGCTAATTAAATAAAGATAATGCGCCAGGAACAAGAGGGCAAATCAATGCTGTGGAAACGTATTTTACAAAGCATGCCAAAGAAGCTGCCTTCAACCTGGTGGAATGAGGCCTCAACCCCTGAGGCATCAAGAGACCAGCTATGTCGTAAACAGGTCTGAATACAAAACCGAATCCCGCCACTGCATGGAGATAACTGAGACGATCTCTTCAGAAGGCACAGAAAGTCTGCAGTGGGCTGGATTTACAACAAAGTTTTCTCCATCTAAGCAGTAACTCGGTATTTTCCCCCCCTTTAAAGGGGCCCCTGGCACTTACAGGCACTTTTCACCCACAGATCTCAAAGCATTTTACAAAGGACGGTAAGTAACATTGAACCATGAGAACTCTCTGGAGCAAGTATCTGCCTGCACAGCGCTCAGCATGATGGCGGGGCCACAGATGTGATTAGGACACCTGGGTGCTATGCGATAAATAACACCCCATTTTATAGACGAGGAAAGCAAGGCAGAGAGTAGTGGAATGAGCTGACAAGAGCCACATCATTGTAACATGCAGCTTAGACAGGTTATGTTTGCAGGCAAAACTGGCACACACATACCAAATCTTGTACCATTTTCCAAAGGATGACAGAAGACCGCTCCCTTGATGGGTGCATGGACGGCAGAGATAACAGCCAATTACTGTGTGGTTGTATCCCAGGGCAATTCTTAACCCATAAAGGCCAGAAAAACTCTAAAATGACTGGTAAAGGCACAAGAAAATGGAGTGAACGCTCTGCGTTCTCCAAATTCTTAAGCTGCTTCCATTTATGGACACGTGACCTTCTAGTGAAAGATCCACTATTCCACGAGCACAACATGGCTTTTCCAGAGAAATGAAAAGATTCCCCTTTTAACAACCCAGCAACCAGTGCATCACATGGAGGTTTTAAGGTCTAAGGAGCTTTCCTTATGATGAGGAAAAGAGGTCCGGGCAAGAACAAAGGGGTTGCCATGGACAAGGCAAACAGAACTGGGATCACTTCTTGATCAACTTTTATTGAAAGAAAAGATGGGGAAGAACAGATGCAGCCTCTTCCCCGATCATTTAACACAAAATTGGAACCACCGATGCACTGGAGTAGATCAGATACTATTTTGAACTCGAGATTCAAGTATTTGGGGGAACCTCACTTGGCAAAAAAAAAAAAAAAGAAAAAAAAAAAGCAGCTTGCTTCAGTCTCCATGAAAACTACTCATCTTGATCTGACTAATTTGCTGGGGAGTTTTTTCCTCCTGCCCCAGAATGCCAGCTGAAAGCAATGGCCTGTCACAGAAGCCCCCTCCCTCAGACACGTTGCTGGCACAACACGACCCCAGGATCTCCCTGGCTGTTCAGAAATGTCATTGCTGCACAACACTGCTCGTTCAAACCCCGGTTCTCTTTTCTCTGATCAGAGGAACAAAGGCACAGACATTAAGTTGCCTGAGTCTTAGCCCCAGCAGCTTCCTGGGCAATGTGAATTCTCCAAGCATTGCCTGGCAGGGTTTTACCTCACAATCTGGCCTCTGAGACCACCTGCTAGAAGCCTCCTATCTCCCGGGAGGAGGGCAACACCACCCCTAGAATCCAGGAGAGGCCATATAAATGTTGGAACCTGGCAACACCACAGCCAACTTCCCCATCTCCTGTCTTGACAGTAGGGTTAAGAGGAGAGAACCAAATGAATCACACCCTTATAAGTACAGGCTCTTAGCAGCCAGTTGTCTAAATATGGACACCCCTGCAGGCTCGGATGGTTACGGTTGGCAGCCACCACAGCCAGACGCTCTCCAAACTCCCTCACTCCTGCAGTTTGCCCTATGGGCACTGCTCTGTACAAACCCAGGTAGCCTTCCCCATTGAACCCGGGTTGTTTCCTGTGCTAACTGCCTTTACTGACACATGGACGTGACTGTCCTAATAGGCTGCGGGTCCCGAAAGCATCTTGAGCATTTAACAGAAGGATTATACTGCCCAGAGATGCAGTATGGCTCCGGCCCAAGGCCCGCTCCTCTAGCCTCCACCTCCAGGAAATAAGGACTGCCCCCCACAGCTGCCTATTGCAAAGACAACTTGAAGCAGAATGGGGTGGGCACTGGGTTCTGGCATGACCTCATATGGAGTATCCGATTCAGAAAGTGCCAGGATCCCAAGGTTTCTTGTGGGGCCTGCAAATAAGGGACATCAGAAGCTGAAATCAGAAGGGGCTCTAGGGTCCGCCAGCAAAACAGGACCCCCTCAATGGCATGCAGCGCTCGGCCTGATGCCAGGGGAAGGACCAGGAGGTGGCAGGCCTGGGCCAGAGCTCCCAGCTGCTGGAATCCACTGGGTGCTGGTGAGTGGCCTGCAGTGGATGTTAACGACACAACGTTGGCGTGAATGCTGAGGCTTGCACACCATCAGACGCCCAGAAGCACAGATGGTCATTACGCCAGACTCAGAAAAGATCAAACTTCCATGTCCAGGACAGAGCGGGAGTCACTGCAAATGCCTGGCCTCAGGCCAGAGAAACCGCTGAACTCACAGCTGAAGTCCCCACATCCTCTGCTTAGAGAGGTACCCTGCTCCAGAGGAAGAGAACACATTACAGGCCATATAGCCAAGTGCTTACCTTGGCATTGGGTATCTTTCATGGCAGGCTCGTACCCAGCAGCACATGTACAGGCTCCAACTGGCACCATCCACTCGCCATCTCCATTACAGTACAGCTTCAGGGGCACAGACACTTCCACTGCATTGGGAATGCAGGTCCCCGGGGCAATGACCAGAGAAGTGGGTTCAGCCCCAGTTAAGGTCTCCGGGAAAACAGCAAAGCCAGCAATGGTGTTGGAGCATTTCTTATAGAAAGCGCGGACAGAGATGAGGGACATGCAGGCGCCCAGGTCCTGGAAGGCCAGGTAAAAACCATTCTTGGAAAGAGGCCCAAAGCTGCGCACCTTGGTGTTCACACGGCCAGAGTCCAGTTTGGAGAAGCTCTCGTCGGCGGCAATTGTATCCACTTTGATGTAAGGGTTTTCCATCCAGAAGGGGCTAGAGGCAGAGGCAGAATCTGTATCCGATTCATAATAGAAGAGATTGAAGGTCTCCTTGCAGGAGCCCGGGATGTTGGGGATGCTGTTACAGTCCCGCACCGTGAATTTCAGCTCCACGTAGACTCGCTGGACCTCCTGGCGCTCGATGAACTGAGTACGGAGCCAGTTGTTCTGATTGACCTCCCGCACGTTGCACACCTGGTACGTTCGGATGGGGTTCATGGCCTCGTCGTAACCACTGACTTCTTCCCACTGCCATGGAGAGAGATTGGCAGGTTAGCCACTGGGATGGGCCGACTGGAATGCTTCAAAACACAGCCACACCCCATAGCAAATTAATCCAAACAATATTGCATAAAACAGAGAGATGATCACCTCAGAAAGCAGCCACACGCGCATACAAACAATATGAACCTAGGTACCCTTACGGTCCATCCCCACCCTGCTTCTTCGTTGCCCTACTCCCCACATCAACTTGACTCTTCTCTGCGCAGGGCCACGCACCACGTTACTCCCATAGCCAGGAACGAGTCAGCATCAGAGAGCTGAGCTGGTCTGGGGAATGGGGACCATTTCACAAGGCACACAACGGGCCCAGGCGGGACTCCACAGGGTGCCCTTGTCCCGTGAAGCGTCCCAGTTCGGAACGGGTCGAGACCGGCCGCTCAACTTGGAATCCAGAGCCCTGAGCAGGCTCCGAGAGGAGGGCCCGTGTCTTACCCCGGTCTCTGGATGAGCCGTCCACGCCAACTCGGATGTCACCCACTTCGTATCCATCAGGGTTTCTGAAAGGAAAACGGAATGGAGAGAGACGGTCAGGGTTTGGAAAAGAAATCAGAGGGAAACCTTTGAAGATGTTTCCAGACAATGCACAGCCACGCAGCTTGAGGGGAGGGGAGAGAGAAGAGGGGCAGAGCGAGACGGACTCTGCGTTTCCCTCGGTTCCTCTGTCCCGGGGAGCGGAAAAGACCCCGTCCGGAGAATTGCTAAGGGAACAGCCGGTGGTGAGGGGGGACGGGGGCGACAGCGAGCAAGTGCAGCCATCTTCCTTTCAACAACCTATACCCTGAGCCCTGCTTGACGGACATCCACACACACACACCCCCGCCCCCCCAAACACCTCCCCTGCTGCTAGGGGCTGCCAGAGAGGGGAATAGCCGCATCCCCCCCACCCCCTTGGCACTGGTGTATTTGCGGTGTCTCAGGCCCAGAGGGCCTGGCCCCGTGACAGGGCGGTGCAGGCCCGGCAGGTTTCTCGAGCAGGAGAGGGACGGCTCTCCCAGGCCGCCCCACATCACTCGTTTCACAAGAGGCGAGAAGAATTTGACCGTCTGGCCGACATTCCAGGAGTGGATTACAAGCCAAACCTCCCCGTCAGCATTCCCCCGAGAGCCCCAGCCCCAGCCGTGGGGGGAGCGAGAAGCCTGTCTGAGGAGAGCCAGAATTGCAGCCAGCTGTGGCTAAATCCCAGGCTGCTCCGGGCAGCCCAACGAAACCCGAGCAAGCTACGTCGGTGGGAGAATCTTGGCTAGCAACAAACTGCCTCGATCCTGGTCTTAGCCCCAAGGGTGACCCCCAGCAACCCTATGGGGGGTGGGGAAGAGGCACACAACTCCCCCCATTCACCTCCACTGCAGTCAGCAGGTCACCTGGCTCCCACGCTGGCCCCCCAGTGCTCCCGAAAGAAGGGGTCTTCATCACTGACGGCCAACTGCCTCGCTCCCACCCCCAGGTCCCCAGCACACGCTCCCCCATGCCCCGGGCCTTTCCCAGCTCCGAGGGCCTCTTGCTGCAGAAAGCACAAAGCAGATCCTGATCCAAACGCCACCGCAGGGCAAAGAAACGCCCCTTGTGAACCCCTCGCGGAGCACGTGTCCCATCAAACCCTCCCCACGGACAGCCTCCTCCTCGCAGACTGCCCCCGCGCTCTGCCCGCCGAGGAAGCCCCTCTTCAGGACACAGCCCCGGCCAACAGGCAGAGGGAAGCATCTCCCCCCCCTCACACACGCTGTGGCTGAACTACAGCTGCTCCAATTCACCCGTCTCCATTCCCCTTAACCCTCCTTCCCCCCCCCCACTTTGTGGCCTTTAGCCACCAGGTCCCATAAGTCAACTCCCCCCAACCCAGGCTGCATGCCTCCATCACATCTCTAACGCACGCCTCCCAGGAGGCCTGCGAATGCCAGGCCCTCCGTGCCATTTTCTGCTGAGGCACCAGCTGAGCTGAGGCAGCAGCCAGGAGCCTGGCACCTGGGCCACTGCCCCATCCCGCTCCTTTGTGCGTGGTCTAAACCGCGAGCTCGGGGGCAGGGGTTCCCTCCTTACCACGCAGGTGGTCCGAGCGGTCACCCCAGCCCATGACCAGGCGTCTGGCATCTCTTGGGGCATCCCTTTGGTGAGGGCACTTCTCCCTCCCTGGCTATGGGACGTGTCCGGGCCGAGGCACCAGACTTTCCGATCCTTCTGCCTCTGCCAATTGCCACAGAGTCTTTCCTGTCCACAGGTCACCTGCCTCTTAACAGAGCTGTACTCTAAAGCGGGTTTCCCTGCCGTACCACAGTGGGGATGCAGAGGACACCGGGCCACTCGGTGTGGGCAAGCAGCAGCCCATCCTATGCATTCACTAGACTTCCCCATAGCCCCCCCGACAGCTCACATCTCTGTAACCCAGCAGCTCTCCGGGGCACAGACAGTGATGATAAAACACTAACCACTATCCTGCCAATAGGATAGGATAGTGCACTGCAGCATGAGCCCTGAACCCAGAGCTTAAGGGATCCACGTTTCAACCACCCCCAAGAGAACCTCAATACACCGGTGCAGTGTATGAGGAAGGGAGAAGGGGGCCCAGTTAATGCACGTCTTCAGGGGAAACCCCACTTGCTGGTCAGTAACTTCTCTCTTCATGAGTTGCTTCAGCAGACTCCCACTCTTGGAGACTGCCCAGCAGAACCAGCCCCAGGACGCTCCCCTGGAACCAGTAGCTGATCTGGCTTCTCTCAGTGTGGAGGAGTGCTAAGCGAGTGCTCCAAGGTACCTCCCGGCAAAGGCCTCATGGAAAGATGGTGATTACAGGAGAGGCTGTTAATACCACAGCCCTGGTAAAGCCAGTGAGCCCTGGTGCCAGGATACCAGACTGGTCTCAAGAACTCGATGGCCCTCTCCACTCAGTCTGAGCTGAGATGGTCTTCCCCATACGTTCTGCCCCAGACAGAGGAATCCATCCCCTCAGAAATCACCATCAGGGCAGTAACTGGCTGCTTTTGTGCCCAGCACGAGGCATTTGGCATTCTCTGGAGAGGTAATTTCCATTTCGCGGCAGACTATGTGACTGATGCTTCACACACACCCTGGGGCTTGCGACTCCAACCGTCCGTTGGGGAGCTCCCTTTCCCAGCCAAGCAGACGGCGGAGAGGAGGACACGGCCCGTGTTCTTCTGCAGCAAGACAGACCTGGGTGGGATGAATGCATTGAGACAGACAATGCCCCTGCGCTGGAAGGTAAGGAACGATGCTGCTTTGTTTCTGGTTAAAAGCTTGGGGCTACACGTGAAGCCTCACATCTCTTAGGCTCCTGAGTCCGTGGGATGTGACTTCCCCAGAAATTTTTAGTTCTCTAATAGCTCTTGCAGGGACCCTGGCTCTCACTGAGACAGTACGTGCTCACACCCACATCCAGCCACTGCAGGGAGCCCTGAACCGGCCAGTTCCACCCACGCTAACGTGACCTGGTTTGTAGAGGGAATTTCACCATGAAACAAGAGGCCCCATTTCGGCCTTGGAAGCGGAGGAAGTAACGTGCAAGGATGGGAGAGGCTGAAACTCCAGATGAAGCACTTTGAACAAACAGCCTTTACACCACTCTCGCTACTAGGCGAAGTGAATCTGGATCCAGGTGTAGAACCTGACCCTGCTGCTGAAACCTTAGCGGACAGAGTAGAGGTTCCACTGCCAGGGCAGGAAGATCTGTTCTCCAGATCGGACAAGTCCAGGCAATGGCTATTCGAACCTGGGCTCTGCCCAGCTTTGCTCTCCTGAGGTAGGAGAGGCTCTGGAGGAGGTGGCAGAAAGGTCTTGAGCGGACAGAAGAAAGCATCAGAAATCCTGGCTCTCCAATGGCTCAAATAAGAGAACATTTGGCAGAAAGTTTTATGAGGCATGGCACAGCTAGAGACTGATTCTCCCCAGGGATCCCTTTAGAGGCCTCCGGCGCTAGTCTGGATTCTGGTGAAGCCCATTCTCTACCGGAGATTTGTCCTACCTGGCTCCTAGCAGCGAAGACCTGGTTTAATACCCCACTCCCTCAGATACATGGCCCCAAGACGACAGCACTTCTCCCCTCATGCCCTAGTCACTGCTCCAGGAAGAGAAAGCTGGAGAGTCAAACTGCCTTCAAGTCCAGCATATCTGAGACACCCTAGATTTGCCAGGTTTCCTGCAGAACTCCAGATGGGCTCCACAGCCTGAACGTCAACCATCCACAATGAGGGGGCTAGGAGAGAGTGCAAGATAATTGGACCACGCTGCCAGCCAAAGCAGAGCATTCCAAACTATTCCGGGCATCATAAGCCACATCTGCAGGCTGCCTTCCTGGAGGGTAACCTGTGGCCAGCCTGGACTGTAGTAGCTGCAGTCTGGGAAAAGGTGTCACATGCCAGGTCCATAAAACAGCTTAAGGGAGACCTGACTGTCCCCCAGGGACGCAGTACCATTACAGAGATTTGCATTTCCCATTTCTAGGACTCTTTCCTGCAGCAAAAAGGCTGCAGTCGCAACGGAGTCCAGGGGCTGGCTCCTATAAGTCAGCCGGAGCCCGTTTGTTCAGAGTCCCAGATCCCTGCAGGGGGAACAGGTTGCACGAAGGGATATATACACCCTTTGAAAGGCCAGAGCCAGTTGTCCAAATATGGGCACACTTGTGTTCCATGATGGCTAAGATATGCAGTCACTACCACTAAACATTTCGTGGAGACCCAAGTGGCTGTCGGGAAGCCAAACAAGCACTCTGCATTGACAGGGACGGGTCCTTGCCAAGTCTGAATGTTCCATCTTCCTGTGCGAGTTCAAATGGCCCAGTGGGAGTGCAGCATGCATCACCCAGACAGGGCGCTCCGAGCCAGTCCTGAGGGCTCAGAGAGAAGGGATTATGGCTCCCAATGGAATCTTACAAGACTTGAGCTTCTGAGCAGACCCACAGCTCTCTAGGGTAATGGCACACAAGGCTCCTTGGGGTTAGGAAACACTAGGAATAAAACCCATTACTCCCCCCAGAGCAGACTGGTTATTTCTATAGTTGAGTTCATTGGAAAGACCTTCCTTGAGCAGTTTATTTTGGGGGAGGTCTGAGAAGGGAGGAGGAAACAGCCTGGAGTGGGAATGGATTTCCTTGCTCTGTGCTCCCACCTCCAGGTTCCAGCAATCTGAAACAACTCCACTGTGTGCCAAAAGGAATGAGAGAGGAGCTGCTCCCGGAGGAGGAGGAGGAAAGGTTTGCACTGGGGACTGGCTCGGAGCTCAGAAAAGCTGTTGAGAAGAGCCAAGAAGCCAGTGCAATCTCCAGGTGTCAGTGCCATGTGCACCAGGAGGGGAAAGAGATAAAGGTTAGGGAGCCCAGTGGCTGAAAGTGCCTTGGATTTAGGAGAGAACCCCGGTTTGAGGGGCCCAGAGTCAGCCTGCCATCCCACCATGAAGCAGGCAGAGGAAACCCAAAGGTGAACGGATCCGAGGCCCCAGAGCAATGCAGGCATTCACGCCAGAGGCCGTAGGGATGCCAAGCCACTGGGCGTTCCACTACTCCAGAGACCGCAGCTGAAGCACAGTCTGTAGATTCTTAGTTCGGGACAGAGTGCCAAAGACAGCCAAAGACAGCGGAAATGCACAGAAAGAGCCCAAGAAATCTGATCCAGTGGGAATACAATCTTAGGCTTAAGAAGAAGGGTACTGCCAGCTATCATGATGTTCTGGCAAGGCAGGACTTTGGCCACTCATCTATACCTACCCCATCAGGAAAAAAGAGGTGCTCAGATTCTAGGGAGGGGCCCCTTAGAAATATCCAAGAGAAAGATTACTGGGTTACCCATTCCACAGTGTCAAACAAACAGAGGGGCCTGTTCTGCGACCCACTGATACAGAGTGCCAGAAGCCAGGGATTTCCAATACGCGCCCTAGAACATTTGGGTCCATACAAGAGGTGAGCCCCTCTCTGGAGTGCAGGAATGGTGCCGTGGTAGACAACAGCGCAGGCGCTAGCCAAGGAGTGGATGGGGTTGTTCACGAGTCATCATCCTATCCACAGAAGCCGGCTAATATTTGGTTGTGGCTTCTTTGGAGGCATAGAGGAGCAGATCAGGCCACTACCTGCTGGTGGAGCTGCCACCGGACGGGGCATCTCCCGCACATTTTAGTTCCCTCTCCAGCTTTGAAATAATTACAGCAGGAACGAGTGGGCCTTGTGCACTTCTCATTCAGGCACCTATTGGTACAACTAATCTCAGCCCCATTCTAAACTGCAGCACAAAGCACTGTGGAGTGAGGCCCTTTATCTGGAAACAAAGGGCTGCCTCTGGGAGAGAACCTGAGGTTGCACTTTTCCCGCTGACATGCATTTCACACGCACAAAAGCAAAGCCACACAAAGTGTTGTGTGTCAGGGCGGACCCTGCAGGGAGACCCTTCCACGCACTTCCCAGACCCCCATGCCCCCCCACTCCTAGATCTCCCCCCCCCCCCCCTCACATTCTCTGGGAGGAGCTTCGACCAAGGCAGAAAAATTCACAGTCCGACTTGCTGACCAGCTGCTGGGGCCTATTCCAGGACAATCATCTGCTAGGGAATGCACAACGCCCCGAATCCCATCCAGCCCTAGCTGCTGGCAAGGGACACCCGTGATGAACTGGGGCTATATCTGCACCTCTTACAAACAACTCAGGCTGAGAGTGTGAAGTTGTGTTATGAAAAGCTGCTGAACTGGGAGTCCTATATGAATGTGGATCCAGCTCTGCCGACAGGTCTTGGAGCAGGAGCACACCAGACACGGGCAAGGGGAAACACTCAAGGTTAACAACGTTACTTAGCCCTCACAAAGGTTATGCTAGAAAGCAGTTCAAGCCTTGAAAAGCCAGCGTAGCTCGACCTTTCTGAAGGAACAGGGCAAGGCAGGAGAAGTAGAAACTTACCAGGAGTAAAACAAGAGAGACCAAGTGACTAAGAGGGGTCTAAACAGAGAAACACACAGGACCCAGGGTGAGACAGGAGGAAGTGTGGGGCAAGAGACAGCAAGGCCACAGAAGCTGAGTAAAGGACTTCCAGGAGGGAGACGTCATCCTGCATGTAGCAGTCCAGGGGGTAAGAGGCCCTACCTGCTTTCCTGAGCCCAGATGGCTCAAGAGCTCTGGACAAACCAAGGGACTTGGACCCCAGCCCAAAGAACGCCCCAGAGTGGTGAGGAAGCTGAGGCAGGGGCGTGTGTTTAGTGTTTGTTTGGCATGATCTGCACTATCCTGTGCTTCGTATGAAAGGGCACAAAGGAGTTAGACTCCGTGCGAAGCACAGGAGCGTGGTGCCGATTGCTTCACAACTGCGGCAGACCCCCCAGAGTTTGACTGTAACCAGGAGCTTCACGCCTTGGGGGGGAGGGGAGTTTTGGAGAGGGTGTGTTTAAATAACTGGGGTGTCTTGGGGGCACACAGGTGGGCTGAGGGGCCCCATTTCCGAGGAGTATCAGACTGAGTCAGTGCAGGAAGCATGCCAGACAAGCCATAGGAGGCACCGGTGGTAAAGCCTCTGAGGTGCTGGACGCTTTAACACACCCCCAGGGACTCGGAGCACAGACTCGGATTCCCCTCACAGCCGTCCTAGTGGGTGGCCGGCAGGGAGCACTCGCCAGGCCTGTGACAGCGCCAGACTCTCCAAGGGAGATAGATCCCACTGACACCCCCTTCCCCGCCCCAGCGTCTGCTGAGTCTGGGGTGTAGCTCTAGCACCCCCGAGACCCACTGCCGGGAATTCCCATGCCGCAAAGAGCGCCCCTGGCTCCCCTCCCCGCCCCACCGCACGCCCCTGCACTGGGGAGCTCCCACCCCTTCACAATGAATTTCCCTGGAGGGCTTCAGTGGTGAGAAACAGGGTTTTCCTCGTGAGGGGAGGTGCAGGAAGGGAGATGCTGATGGAGGAGGCGGCTGGAGGCCAGGAGAGCAGAGGGAGACAGCAACCGGGGTGCATGTGGAGTGGGGAGAGGAGCCAGCGAGCGTGGTTTGGGGCTAGAATATCAGCCTGACACTAGCAAAGCCAGGGCACTGGCAGGGGCCACAGAGGAGCGGCTGCTCTTACCTCCCCCAAGTATTTTTAACAGGGAGGACCCCTCTGCTCCTTCCCCACACTCCCCAGGGAATCAGCACAGTCAGCGTAAAGCTGTTCCAGGCCCCACAGAGGCAGTGACCCCTCTCAGCACAGGACACAGCTCTCTGCAGGATTGCAAAGGCCCGAAACCTTCGCCGGCTGCCTTGGAGCGAGACAGACAGACGCTGTGTGGCAGCTCCCCCTGCAGGAGCCGGGAACCACCGCCGCTCAAATGCCAGAACTAGGAGGTCTGAACGCCTGTCCCCTGCAAGTGCCCTATACCTGCTCCCTTGCCCTGCCCAATGAATTACACCCTGACCTGGGGTCACTCAGCCCTCCAGGTCCCAGCCACGAGACCCCCCTGGGAAATCCACCCCGCACCGGATCATTCCTTCCGCCATCGCATCTTGTCAGGCAGCGAGACCAGCTTTCCTGCCCCCGCCACCTCCAGACTCCCCCCACACTCCAGTCTTGCACCTTCACCTCTAGGCCTGCACGTACTGCTCCGCCCCGGAGCAAGAGCAATGTGCTGTGCTGCACCCGCGCGCTTTGTCACCGTATCGTACAAACAGATCCGCCGGGCCCTGCCAGGCCCCCGCTCCGGTTTATCTCCTGCGACGGCAGTGCAGCCGCAATGCGGGGGCAGGCACGAATCCCTCCAGTGGTTAGGAGGCTCCCCCTCTTCTCTTTCACCCACACACACGTCAAGCCACGGGCACTTGTCATGAGTCCGTTCATTCCTTGCCCATTCCCAGGGGTCTGGCTTTCAGCTTGGTCCGAAGAGCTTCCCACCCTGCCTTCTCTCGCAGGGGCAAGGCGCACCCCACCCTTCAGTTCAGAGCCAGCGTGTGTCGACCCACGTATGCCAGGGAGCAAAAGGAAAATGGAGCCTGTGTCACAGCTGTGGCCCTCAGTGCCAAGGACATTTGGAACATCATCAAAGAAGATCAGATCTGCTGAGCCAGACATGGGCACATGCAATCCGGTGTCTTGCCTCCGGCAGTGGGCAGAACCTGCCTCAGAGTTCAGAGCACTTCTGTGACCACTTAATAATAGGCTCATTATTTTTGTATTACGGCAGGGCCCAGAGGCCCCAAGGAGATCAAGGCCCCATTGTCATTGGGTCTGTACAGTCTCTGCCCTGAAGAGCTTACAACCTAAACAGCCAAGCCAAAGGAAGTACCTTCATTCACTGATGGGAAACTGAGGCACAATGAGATTCCGTGACTCACTCTAGGCTACGTAGTGAGTCTATAGCAGAGCCAGGAATTGAGCCCAGATCTTTCCAGCTCCCGGCTGGGTCCTTTATCGCAAAGCCACCCTCCCTTTGTGAAGCCTGATGCTTTTGGGGAAGGTGCATGGAAAACTGGAAAACTAACCCAAGCTAGACGGTACAATCAACTAAATGGGAGAAGGGGGGGGGGGTGGCGGCGGGGGACTGAGCAGCCAGCAGCTGCATCTCCCCCTTCCTCTGTCCCCCATAAACACACCTCACTGCTCATAACTCCACCCACACTCACTCAGATCCCCTCGGTGATTTGCAAATTTAAATCCCAGACAAAAATCACTCAAGGACAGGCCCACAGCCAAGAGGAAGGCTAGCGGGAGCTTCTCTGGATTGGAGCGTTTTCTTCCGTCCCCGGTGTCTCCCCCACCCGCTGCTAACCCCCTGAAGGGAAGTTTCCGGCTGGATTCTCCCCAGGAGCGGTTCTCCTGCGGTAACAAGACAGCCGAGAAGCGTGTGACGTCGGGCAGGTGCCAGCTCTCCAACTGGAAAAGTAGCTGAAGTGCTGGCAAAGGGGATACAGGGCGGGCCAGAGGGCTCCTTTCCTCCGGACCCCATGCTTTCGCTGGAGCTGCCTTGGCAGTACAGGGGCTCTCTGAGCGGCTAGCAAGCAGAGGTTCGGTCTGACGGCCGATGAGGGCTGCCTTCCCCATGGAGGGGGTCTAACTCTTCCCCACATCACACAGATTGAAGCTGACTGACAATTCGAGGGCCTAGTCACTTCCCTGCCAGGCGGAGCTCCCAGTTCGTGCTGGGCACGCAGCTCCTGGCCACCACGCTTCAGGCAAGAACAAGAAATTTCTTGCTGAGAAGCAGACTGTGCCTGGGAAGAGGGGAAATCCCTCTGGGTCTCACATACTAAGGGGAAGCTTAGACAGATTCACTCCCTTCTGCGGCCATTCAGGTGCTCCGCACTGGAGCTCTTGGTGCCATCTCCAAAGCAGGCAGCCCGCCAGCCCATTCAGAGCACTGCCAGCCCTTGGCGCTTTCTCGGGCAGTGGCAGCCATGTTTGAAGGCCCCAAGGAGGAAGAGAACCCAGAGCCGTTTAAGAGCCAGCTGCTCAGAGCCCTTCTCCACATTGCAATTACAGTTCTATTAATACCCTGGGGATTTCGGGAGCGCACGTGCAATTCCAGGATCTGCAAAGGGAGGCGGGTTCATGTGGAAGAACAGATAATCCCCAGCTCCATCTCCCCTTCCCAGGTGTGAGACATGGAGAACCGTCCCCCCCCCCGCTCTCCTCTGCAGGGGCCCTTTAACATTCCGGATAAGGAGCATCCCTCACGCCCCCAGGGCTGCTTATGGACTCATCACAATACAGCCCCCACCAATCTCTGTTCACTGTCTCGCTCACACTTCCAAACCGTGGTCTCAGCCAAGCTTCCGGCTGCCGCTTCCTGCCCTTGGGCCTCTCCTCAGCCCTACAGCCTCCAACACACGGCCAGACATCTGCCTGCCCCATTGCAAGGGGTTTCTCTCATCCCCACTTCCCTACTTGGAGATCCGGCGGCCAATCTGGGCTCTGGGAGAACGTGACTGACCAGCCCAGGAAGCAGAGACCTCGCAAGACAGCAGGCAAGGAAGTGATTTATAAAACGCTCTCACAGCAGCAACAGCCACTTTGTCCACTCCCTTGCCACGGGAATAACTCAGCCGAGCAGGTGACATCAGCCCCGTCTGAGCCGCCAATACCATGAACCGAGACACGCAGGCAGCAAACTGCTCCACAAACCCCGTCTTCGTTTCCAGACTTTAGGGCAAAATAAAAGCACTCCACGAGCAGAGCTCACTCCGCGCCCACCAGGGCTGTGACGACAGGAGAATCCTGCCCACCACCAGCCTCATCCACAAGCCCCCCACAGCCAGGGGAGAGGGCCACAACACGGCCTCTGCACGGGGTTGGGCACAGGAGGAACATGCAGCTCCCTGCTTTTTTATGCTACACATCTGGCTCCATGGAGCTCCTGCAGGGGCAGAGCCCAGGTCGGGAGGCTCAGGCGTCTGCACCCGGGCCTCTGGGCTGCACACGATTCAGGGCCACTGAACAAGCTCCCCGTCCATCGAGTGATACGAGGTCATCTACGTTCTCCAGCTTTGCTCTGGCTCCTGGAGGTGGCAGCCATTTCTGGGCTGGGATACCTCCCGTGAGCTCTGTTTGCAGGTTATTCTGCTGGAAACGTGCGGGGGAGAGGGAAATGGCCAGAAGTTACTTATGGCAGATCCAGAGACGCTCACAGCCCACAGACAGAGCGGCTCGGAGAGGCAGCGCTCAGCTGCCAAGCTGTATCCCATCCAGTCAGCTCGGAGATGGAGCCTCTGCCAAGACTTCCCTCCCCACTCCTGCCTGGGGCAGTTACCCGAATCTCTGCACTGCACTCTGCTCACTTCCTCCAACTCGCCAGCACCAAACCCATCTGGAACTGTTTAAACCCAAATATCCCCCACCCCCCAACTCAGATTCTTCCAAAGTTAAACAAGCAGAGAGTCAGAGGGGGGGGGGGGGGGGTGCCAGGCCTGGCTGACTCTCTCCTCTTCATTTCAGTTTAATTTCTGGGGAACTAGAATAAATCTGTTCCTGGCAATCATTCAAGCTCTGCACATTTTTCTCATTAATAAAAAAGGCCTCGGACTGCGTGCCGTTTGTGCACGTAGAACGGGTCCCCCCGCCCGGCAGTAATGCCTGAAGTGGGGTCTCTCTCATGGTGTGGCTCTTACAGGGCAATGGGCTGATTTAGCCAAGTGACAAGCAGGGCTGGGTGGAGAAGCAGGCAAGCCCCCCCGCGCACACTCGGATGCATTTCAGCCACTCGGCAAAGGGTGCCCGGCCCCACCTCCCAGGGAAAACGGTCAGAGCAAATGCAGCAGCAGCTGCTGCCAGCGGGAGGGAAGGAACCTCCTAACCAGGAGGCTGCAGGGGGGAGACCCTAGCACGCTCGCTCTCTCTCCGACCATCCGCCCCCAGGACTAATTGCCTCCCCAGCTCCCTCTGGGGGCAGGAAAAGCCAGGCAGGAGGGGGCCTTTGGGTGAATCCGGCCTCAACTCCGACCTTCTCCCAAGCAGCTCTTCAGGGCTCAGCTGGGGCCCAGGGCCTGCAGTCGGCATGGTTAGGAAGACGGCTGGCATTCCAGGGGAGGGGGCTGGGGAACAGGTGTTTGTCGGCGACTCCCAGCACAAGGGTGGGACATGCCAGCCCGTGGCAGCGGGCTTAAAGCGACACACAACAAACAGCGAGGCCGAGAGTTTATGCAGACGCGCCGAAATTCAGGCGGAAGGTTTCCACAGCCGTCCGAATTGTGCCGAGTCACACGCCGCACGCAGAACAGTCTCGGGGGGTAACCGCCTGGGCTGCTGGATTCCTGCCTTCCCCCTTGCAGGGTGCCCCCACACGCTGCGGGAACCTGCACCCCGGATCTCCCTCCTCACGCCGCGTGGCACTCGGCAGTCCTCTTTATGTAAAAGCATCCCCTAACCTAAGCGCTTCCGCCTCCTAACACTTCAGCAGTTGCGTGTTAGGGTGCCTGACCTTGCTGGGAATTGGAGACAGAAGAGGGATGAGCCTAGCCGTAGGAGGAGGGATGGAGGAATTGTTGGAGGGGTGACTGGTCCCCCAAGGCTGTGGGGAGGCAGGGTGCCCCATTGGCGCCGGCCCACGGGTGTTACAACCAGTGCAGTTGGGGGACGCGGAGCCCCCTATGCGCCGCACATTGGAGATGGCTGGCGGAAGCTCGGCGTTGTACCACCAGATCTGTGCCTTTTCCAATGCTGTCTTCCCGAATCCAGGCATTAGCCAAGACAGGGAACAGTCAGCACAGTGTGCAGAGAGTCCCAGTGCAGAACTGGCTAGGTACGCTTGTTTTCAAAAGGCGCCCTTAATCAGAGAGGAGACTCACAAGGCAGCCATGTGTAGGTGGCCTGTTTTGCTTATAAAATGGTTCCTAGTTTCCTTTGCGGCTAAGCAGCCGCCCTTCCCTGCCTGTTAGTAACACGCCGGGTCTGTAGGCTTAAGATCCTCTATGCGAGTTATCCCAGCGCCAGGCAGGGCTGGAAATCGCTGTCTTTCCCTGCTCGCCTGACTGGAGAGCGCTCAATTTTTTGAGGAAGTTCCTTTTGGGCCTCGTTTTGTGCGATCCCCTTACTGAGGTATGAAGGGTTCAGAGCGGCTCTTCCTATCCCCCGCCTGCAACGACCCGGCTGGGAGGGAAGCAGAGACTGGGGTGCGGGATCCCGATCATTTTTTTGGCCATCGAAATTCCTGACTTCTTACCGACAAGCCAAACAAGGCCCATCTCCCGAAACACGACAGCTCCGTGACCCGCCTCAGCCCAGAGCCAAATGTGAGACCGAGGAAGGGGAGAGGAGCCGGGTGAAAGATTCTGCCCTCCCTCCAATATGGCGGCTTCTGCTCAGAAATCCCGCTAGGAGACTGAGCTGCCTCCCTGCTCCAGCGCCCCCGTGGCTGGACGCAGAGGGGACTCGGAGATGACAAACGCAAGGCTGAGAACGGGTTTTCCGTCCGGCTCCTGTTTATTTTCTAGTAAGGTGCAGAGTGCGATATCCAGGGAGCTGCTCGCACACATCACTGAGCTGCGAGCAGGAGCGCGCATGTCCAGCCCTCCGTCCCCCAGCCACCGACTCTCTCCCTCCCAGACGCACAGCCAGCCTCGGAGGGGAGCAGCGGATCCGGGACTTACAAGCCTCTAAAGATGGCGCTTCCACCACCTTCCAAGGTGGATGCCAACAGCCCCAAGTCTCCCTGAGAACTCAGCGCTCTGCCTGACCCTCCCGGAGACCGACCCACTTTTGGGGAAAGCTTGGTGACTCTGATTTCAGTTGCTACCTTGGCGGTTAAGGCAGAGCCAGGCTGAGTGCCCCCTCCCCATCCCCCAAGAAACCGGGTGTTCATCCCACCAGCTTGTCCCAAACTAACAAGAGAAGCAGGACACCCAAATCAGACCTGGGCTGGGCCTAGAACGCTCTGTCCTGTGCATTTGGAGGGCATTCGGCTGTGTGCGCACACACCCGCCCGCCCGCCACCCCTCCCCCCCCTGTGTTCGGCACCAAGGAGGAGACGCTTAATCCTGACAAACCAGTTTGACTCAGCACAACAACAGGCACAACTACAATTTTAAAAACATGCAAATCGGTGATTCAGAGTCTTCTGGGCCATTTAATTAAACGCCAAGCTCTGGTTTTCCAGTATCAGGAGCTGCAACGTATCATGGAAAGAAAATGCAGCAAACTGGTTTCCCCAAATATTTGTTGCAATAAGTCATAACAACAATGGGGAGTCTGGGTATGTTTCTTAAAACCAGAGGCCAATATTCCTGTCACAAGACACACACACACACACACCCACCCACCCAGAGCTTCTGTCCCTCAGGCAGCTGGACGTTTTATGCCTCTAACTAGGAGAAAAGCGTTATTATGCAAAAAAGTGAACAATGGAAGTGCAAAGCCACAAACATACAGACTGCCTCCGAAATCTCACCACATGCAACACAACTCTCACTAACTAGCTGCCTGCTCCACTTGACACAAAGAAAAGCCCCTCCGCTCCCAGTCTCAGGAAACACAGACGAAGCAGCTTTCAGGCAGCGGGGCATTTAGCAAGGAACAAGAGATTTAACAACACTACGGAAGTCCCACGACCGGCATTCTCTCCCCACCCCAGTAAAGCAGCCGGGATAACATCCATTAGTCACTCCTCTGAGAAATGAGGCATTTCAATGAAATGTAATTAAACAAAAAGCAAATTTCCCTGCCAAAAAAATACCTGACAGTCCCAGAACTTGGGGAGTGGGGGTGGTGTTTTTGGTACAGGAATGAACTTGGCGCAGTATTTGGGGTCAGCCTTCATAAAGCTAAGCTGTGGGTCTAGACCAGCAGTCGGGGAAAACCAAGACAAGGACACGGTCTTCTATGTGACGGCCATTTGTGCCAGCAAAGACCTGGGAGAGAAGGAGCCCGCAGCTTCCCTCTGCAACTTCATCCCAAACATCTCATTTCCAACCGTCCAGGGAAAGCTCACCAGTTCAGTGACTTATATTAGGAGAGCCCATAAAACATGCTCCGTTCTCTACATGGGCAGGCACAACGCCTGCTTTCGGATTGCTTTAGGAATGGCGCACGAGGCTGGAAGTTGCCTCCCTCACCCAGCCGTGGAGGAGTTCCCGGCACTCCCCGACATGCTTATGGGGAGCAGCGCTGATGCCTCCAGGAGACGTGCGTGAAAAACATCAGAGAGGCAGAGCTGCTCTCCATAGCGAAATGCTAGCGCACACAGTCGTCTGGTCTGCCCACCCAGCCCACATTCGTAAGGGGGCCTGGCCGAGGCTCGTTAGCAGTTATCCATTATCCTTTCTTCCACAACCATTCTACCCCCCAGCCATGGAGCCAGGGATCTCACTTGGACAGCTGGCAATCACATCAGACATGCTGAGGCATTAAACATGGTTAAGAGAAAATGTGATTTATGTGCAATAAATTAATCCCATACCGTTTTGCTCGGGTCCCACATTTGGGTCTTGGCAGGCGGGGACTCAGTCTCGGACACAATGGATGTTCTTGGTGCTCCGAGCTGTTCCACCGCCCAGATCCTAAGTGCCAACAGCTGGGAAGAGAGCTGGTTACCGAGGCCATAAGGAGGCCTCCCTCTGCTACACTCATGTCAGCCTGCACGGAGGGCTCAGTCCCCATACCCGGTTCCCGACCACAGGCGCCTCAGCTCCGAATCAAACCAGGACAAACCCGTCTCCTCCTTGGATTCAAATACTTCGCCAGAGAAAGCCACTGCTGTTGCTTCTGGACAGAGCATTCCTTCTCCAGCAGGCTGAGGCACTGCTGAACTGGAGAAGAAAAACACATTGTGACTTCAAACAAACGCAGCGCACTTACAGAATCTGGAGAGAAACCATTTTCTTCTCAGCAGCACAAAGCCCTCACTGAGCTGCTGCGGAGAACAGCTTTTCCCCACCCTCCTGGTGCCTTGCTAAGAAACCCAACTCCAAGCGATTCCGCCCTAGGACAGGGCAAGAGGGAGCACAACGCCACAGAGTCTCCCTACGGCAACGCCGGACGAGAGGGGCGACCCCCGCACCCCAGTGCGACTGACCACCAACTACAGCAGTTACTGTGGGCTACAGTAAGTCAGACATTCCCAGCACAGAACCTGACAAGCGAAGTGGCAGGGTCCTGGGCCATGAGCAGCGGCGGTTACGGAGTATGTGTATACAGATTTATTACCACGGTGGATTTATGATTAGCACTAAAATATCTGAAAGCCATACAGACGCGAGATTTACAGTAACGGCTTGAATGCTCCAGTCCGTGTCAGGAAACAGCTTTGCGAGCGGCTAAAAAAGCCAAACACAGCAAAAGTGAGGGAGCACGATCCCCTGCCACGGAGTCAGCGGTCCCTGCTCCCACAGACAGGAAAGACCAGAGAGTCACCAAAAGCCAGCCAGTTTTGCAGCCTTACTGGGAGTCTATGTGAAGTCCAGCTAGAACAAAAGCTGAAACAGGCTGTGGGCTAGAAGCGGCCCGTAATCCCAGAGAACTCAGTGACTGGCATTACCCAGGCTCGTTTTCCACACACAGGCAGCCTCTCAAGCCAGCACCGAAGCGGGACTTTTCACAGGGGCCTGGTAAACAGCTGGACCGTGACCTCCTTAGGAGGAGCATTTGGCCCTCTGACCCCTTCACACACGCAGGAAGCTGAGAAAAACCTGCAATGCCTAAGTGAAAGCTGTTTATTTTCCCTGTCCTACTCTTCGCCCCAGTTGATGTGGGTTAAACAGCCAAGCCACCAGACTCCTCGTGGGAGAGGCTGCATCTCCTGGAGCTGTGTGGATTCTGGCTGTTGCATGCACAAGCCAGCGAACGCTGCAAGACCAGACTGTCACAACGTTAGGGCCGGATATGCAGGAGCACAGGACAGTCCGCCCAGAAGCACTGCAGAGGGACAATGGAACAGCATAGGAGCAGATAACTGAACAAGGAGTAGGCAAGGAGCCGAGGAACTCAAGCAATCCAAAGCTGAGATGCATGCTGGTAACACAATCGGTCCCCTATCACACGCACACAGAGTCATAATCCTCTGCAATTGTGCTGGGTCCCAGAATTGGCTGAGTCCTCAATTCCCAAACGACTTGTATGAAAGTCATTGTTATTAGAAGTAGTATAATGGCAGCACCCAGGGGCCCCAATCGACATCAGAGCTCTGCTGTGCTGGGTGCTGCGCAGACGCATAAGAAAGCAGCCCCAGCCCTGCAGAACTTAATTCTGCAGTATCCATTTAATACACAAGACTTACAGCCACTCTCTCATGGTAGGCAATTTCCAGGCTGATATTTAGGAGTGCACAAAGTGGGTTCACCCCAAAAGAGCAGCGCGCATGCAGAGTCATCACCGCTTCCCCAACTGCTACAGCACGCAGAAAGGGTCACCTTCTCGAGAAGCTGAACGACTGAGCAGGCCCAGAGATCCCACTCTGGCCCTCACTGGGAACGACTCAGGGTGACTTTTGCCCAAACTTTGAAGTTTTCTTGAGGGGAAGGGGAAAAAAAATCAATCACATTATTTGTAACGAAAAAGCAACCTTTCACAAAGCCTAAAGGCCAAGAGAAACGTGGAGGAAATCTCCAACCCTCACCATCTCCAAAAGCAAACATTCCCCAGGAGCTGCAACCCAAACTTCGCAGCATGGGGGCTGCCCAGGGGAAACAGAAAGCAAAATGACTAGAACAAGTACCAAGGCTCTCTCTTTTCCATTTTTGTTTTCCAGCACAGCCATGCAAAATAAAATAAACTCATCAGCTGCTCAATGAGAATGTTTTTAACAACAAGCCAGGAAATTCCCTTAATCTGGTTTTTGTTTGGTTTTTTTGAAGTGGTCAGCAATCCCCCCCCCATACACACACACACCTTTTTATCCTTTGGCAAGCAACTGTGTTTAGTTTCAGAACGCAAGAGGAGAATGAGCAATTTACACTGATCCCGAGCAGAGGCCAGAGGCTTTTATCACTAGACAAAAATTAGTTTTCACAAGAGTGCAAGCAGAGTTAAAAATGAAACTTCTATCATCAGCAACCCGCCTCCATTCCAAACTGCCTGTCCACAAGACGCACAAATCCCGGCCTCTCCCCCTGTGATCTTTATCCAGTTGGGCTATAAAGCTCCTTTCCTCTCACAAATATGAAGGATCACCCGGCTGCCCAAAAGATTGGGATTTCACCCTGTTAGTGGAAGAAAATTAATTGCCTTTTTATCTTCAACTGAACTAGAAGAGAGTTTTTTCCAGATTAAGAGGGGGAGGAAGAAATCTGTCCACAGCAAGTCTGCTCTTGGAATGACACACACTAATACAATCCCCAGCTACTTTCCTTCGGGGGAAGCAATGTTAGTTAGGAAAAGGCTCCATATGTAGGGCTTCCCTTCACGTTTGGGGTTAAATTGTTCAGTGCTTTACGACCACCATTCAGTCTCAGCAGGGGAGCCTGGAGGCAGTATTACAACACCCAGGTACTTCCCTGGTGGCCCCATCAGCTTCTGCAGCACTTAATCTTTCACTTAAAAATATTACATTTCTAGACCTTTTGGTTGTGGAGAAAAACCTCTGATCACGAAGGGAGGAACCACTGAAGCACCTTTTCCTGCGTTCACAAACAGCCAGCCTGAAACAGCTGACAGAAAGTGGCGGCTGCCCCCACTCCGAAAAACAGGGTGTTGACTCTGAAGTCTAATGAGGGGGGGAAATTCAATGGAAACGTTTCACGGCTGATCTAGCTGCTGGGAGAATCCAGACAAAGTTCAGGGTTGTGTGAGTCCACTACTCCTCCCACACCCCATCCACCCCTTGAATTTCAGCAGGAAATCCTGACTTCCAGACAAAACTGGTCATTCAAAAAAACCAAAGATTTAGGGAAAAAAAAAAAAAAAGCCAGCAAGAGTTTTTTCGACAAAAGATTTTCGTTTTTTCAACAACCTTCCATGTGAGCCCTGGCAAATCTCCACCCCGACTGTCCACACCATGGACACCGAGCCCTCTTCACCCCTTTCCTACCATCCACCTCCGCCTGGGGCCGGCGAGGCCCGTGCTCCCCACACACCGCAGGGACAGGTCTCGGCCACCCATGCCTGCTCCAGGCAGAGCGGCCGCGCCTGGCCGCATGGCGCAGAGACTGGAGGGGACGCTGCGGGGCCAGGGGCCGTGGCGCTGGCTTGTCTCCTTCTCCAGGGCTCGGGGCAGCCCCCGGGGAGATCCAAACCCACTCCGCCTAGCCCGGCTCGGACCCCACAAGCGGGGGGCGCTGCTTTCCATGGGGCAGGAGCCCTGGGGGGGGAGGAGGGGGGCAAAGCAAAACCAGCCCGTCCTGCGCACCGCTGCCAGCGCCTCCAGGTGTGCAACGCGGCGGTGCCCAGGGCACCCGGGGGGGCGGAGAGAGGGAGCCCCCCAGCCAGTGCCCGGGACCACCCCGCAGGGGGATGGGGACTCCCGGGCGGGGGGCGTCGCATCCCAGAGAGATCGGGGCGTCCGTCCGTCCGTCCGTCCAGGCAGCGGACAGGGCACCGCTGCCGCCCCCCAAGCGGGGAGCACGGACCCCCCCCCGGCGGGTCTCACCTTCCAAGGCGCGGCGGCCGCCGGGCAGGAGCAGCAGCAGCAGCGGCAGCAGGAGCGGCGGCGCGGCCATGGCGGGGGCCGGGGCCCCGGCAGTGCCCGGACTCGGGGCGGCCCCGGACGGGCGGGCGGGTTGGGGGCGCTCCGGGGCGGGCTGGGGGCGCTCCGGCGCGGGGGGGGGGTGCCGGGCGGGGCGAGTCGGCTCCGGCGTGGCTGCCCCGGGGGTCTCGCGGCTCCACTCCCCGCCGCTCACGCTCCAGCTCTGGGGGCTCCGGCTCCGCCGCCGCGGCTCAGCCTCGGGGGGCGGGGCCGGGCCGCCCGTCAGCCCCCCTCGACACGCCCCCTGGCAACCAAGGCCGCACTCAGCGGGAGCGCAGCGCTGGGGACACGCCCCTAACAACGCCAAGCGCTCAGCCTATTGGGCCTCGGGGCCCTGGGCCCTGCCCCCTCCCAGCCGTGAGGCGGAGCTGAGACTAGGGGGATGGGCTTCAGGTGAAGATGAATTAGAAGGGGCGGGGCCTCGGTGCCAACCAGGCCAGGAGACCCCGCCTCTATCCCCGCCCATTGAGCCGGTAGCGGCGGAGCGAGGAGAGTGCCCCACCTAGCGGCCACAAATGGAACTGGCCTCTTAAAGGGGCCGCACCCCTCCTTTCCCACCCATGGTGGGGCCCCGAGCTCAGGAATCAGGAGACTGGCTTAAAAACAAGGACCCGCAGTGGGCAGCCCCCATCCGCCACGTGTGTGAGCAGGGCAGGGCCCTGGCCAGCCTGGCCCACCAGCATGCAGCTGGCTCTGCTGGGCTCCCCCCCCAGGACAGCTGCTATCCCCCTCCCCCCCTCTGTCTTGGCCCCCCACGACCTCCTCCCTGCCCTCCACAGCCCCCTCTCAGGCTCCCCCACAGTCACCTCCTCCTCTGCACCCACATGATCCCTGGTTCTCTTCCTTCCCAAGATCTGGTCCCTCACATTCCTTACTGGCCACCTGCTGTCCCCTGCCCCTCCTCTGCTCCTGCCCCCCACGTCCCCCTGCACCCCCTCAGTCTCCCTCCTTCCCCCTGCATCTCCCTGTGCCCCCCAGTCTCCCTCCTTCCCCCCCACATCCCCCTGCACCTCCCAGTCTTCCTCCTCCCCCCCCCACATCCCCCTGCACCCCCCCAGTCTTCCTCCTGCCCCCCACATTCTTCTGCCCCTTCCTAGTCTCCTCCTCTAGTTCCCAGGCAGCCCCCATCTTTCCATCTTTCCTGAAGGCAGCAGCCTGGCCTCGGTCCCACTGGAAACAAGTGCGGCTGGGTGTCCAGCGGCTGCCCCACCCCGTTACGTCTCGAGTCCCAAGATTCCAGGTTCCTTTGAGATCAAAGGGCTGCAGCGTTTATAGGGCCCGCAAGCACCAGCTCCTCCCTGATCACCCCCATCCCTGAGGCTGGCATGCAGCTGGAACTCCTCTGCCAGGCAGCTGGCATCGCCGCAGCTGCTAATGCAGGGCAGGCTTGCCTACCTCCCTTCCACGCTGCCGATGCCCTCACCCCCTGCTTCACAATCCCAGGCTTGGCCCTGTGGCTGATCCAGGCCTGGAGAGCTGCAGCGGCACAGGGAAGGGGAGATCACACTCAGGGCTGGGGCTGAGAGGGTGTCTCCTCTGTTCTGCCCCTCAGCTGCACCCAGAGAGTTGGGACTTTCCTGCCACCCTGGGCTCCTGGCAGGCAGCAGCCCCAGTAACAAAGCAGACCTGGGGCACGCGGCATGCCAGGATCCCACCCTGCCATGCCAGCCTCCCTCTGTCCCGGCCATCGGCCCGCAGACTGCACCCACCCGCAGACACGCGTAAGGCGCACAGACTCCAGGCAGAGGGGGTGCCTACGAGCCCTTCTCTCCCGGTCTCTTGGAGGTGGGTGATGATAGCCGCTGAAGGACACGTCGCTAATGTGTAAATTGGGCGACCCTGAGCCTCCCAACCCCGGCCTGAGTCTGCTCCCCGCTTGCATGGGACTCCCAGCCACACCGGGCCAGCCACGATCCCAGGGAGAAATGTCCAGACCTTGTAGCATTTTACCAGCCAGCTCCTTTGATCCGCGCTGCTCCCTTTGCACCACCCATGTAGGTGGCACAAAGGGGAAGGAGACGGGCTGTGCTCTTCTAGCTGGGGCTTCTCCAGGCGAAGGAGAGTTCCCAGATGGGACACAGCTGGCATAGCTGGATCCTGGGTCACCCTCCCTGCAGCTCCTGGGGCAGGGGGCGTTGGGGGCAGGGAGAAAAGGGTGAGTGGCTGGGGCACAAGGCACTCCGGCTAGTGGTCCTTAGGGACCGTTACCTGGGGACAGAAGATAGAGCAGAAAATCAGAGAGATGCAACCAGCAAACCCACCCCCCCCTCCGGCATTCCCTCTCCTCCTTGGTCACTGGTTGTGATCCTCCACGGGCGAAGTAATTCACAGTCAACCTGCCCAACGCTGCTGCCCGGCTGGCCGGTCTGACCTGCCTCCCTCTCCGGCAGGAGGGAAAGCTAACACCGAGCTTGGTCAAAGTCAGACACGAAGTCAGCGCCGGAGCCCAGAGCAGAACTCAGCAGTGCCTCCAGCACGAGAACCATATCCCCCTGCTCTGCGCCCCATCCCAGCCTAGACTCTGAGTTCTCCCAGGACTTTGCCTGGTGCCCAGCGGGGCCCAATCCAGGTGCTCTGGGCATGGTCAGAAACAGCTGGCTGGGCATCAGATCCTTAACAGCCTGCTGGGGCAGTTACCCACCTGCCCCCTTGATGGGAACTGCGCTCCCCTTCCTCGACCCCATCCTCTGCTCATCATGCTTCTGTTTGTGCCCGGCCGGGTTTACCAGTGCCACACAGTGCCGAAACTCTGCCTCAGCACTGCCAGGCTTGTGTGTGTCTAGTTGTTCAGTTCTCATCCCCCTTGGCCCCACGGAGAGCAACTGCAGACCTGCGTCACCCCCAGGGCCTTCGCCGAGGGTTTGCATTGCGCTTTAGGGGTGTGTGTGTACAAGCTGAGCAGCCACTGGGCTAAACTCAACCTCTCCACTCAGTTCGTGTCTCTGTGTCCAAAGGCAGGGGGTGAATTCACCAAGTGGTTCCCACAAGTGGAGTCCCAGCAGCTGTGAACAGCTGGGCGAGTCTCTCCTCTGCAGCTCCTCACCTACCGTTGCTGCCCTCCGCTGCTTTAGAAAGCCAAAGGGAGATGAATACAAAGAAAGGCTCCTTCCTGGTGATGGCTGTTCTTGGAGCTGCCACCCTCTGCGGATCCACACCAGCCAACCTGACGTGCGGACAGAAGCTTTCTCCAGGAGGAAACCTGACCTGACTTTCCCTCAAGATCCCTCCACTCGGTGCCCACAGTGAGTTTTGCAGCCCAGCGCCTGGGGCGTTTCCAAGGCAGTTATTGACACTTTCTTCCCTCTAGCCCAGAGGCGTCCAAGTCATTCAGAGAAGCCCGAATTACATCTTTAATCAAGCTCCGGGGGGGAGGGGCTACAGCGCTAGGGTGCTATGCAACGCTGGGCACGCTGCGGATCCTCGCCGGCACCTGGGGCAGAATGCAGGCCCAGGGAACTGCACCTTCCGTCATCGCCTGCGCTGCTGCCCTCAACGGCCCCTCCTCACGATGGCAATTGCAGATGTAAATTAGGCGCACATGTACCCACCTGTGACTGGAAAATCTGGCCCCGATCATCCTTACGCTTGAGTCAACGTCCCAGTTTTGGTAGAGGGGACACAGTCCCCGTGTCTCAGAGCGTCTCATGCAGCGCTAGCACCAGGCACGGATGGAAGGCTCTTCACAACCGGGGGGCTGGAAGCATCCTGGAGAACTAGGAAGCTCCCACTGTACACAGCCAGGGGCTGCTGCTGTGATCCAGCTGAGCCGGTGACGGACACCTGTGCTGCAAAGGGTGGAGCAGCCAGACAGAAAACAGAAGCCTGGCACAGCGCTCCCCAGGCGCTGCTTTCCCCGCAGGGGCTTGGGTCTTACTGCCTGTCAGCTAACTGTAGTGAGGGCCTTGGAGTGGCCCATTGTCTAAGCGCTTCAGGCACGGCCTGTGTCTTGCTGTGTGCGTGGACAGCACCAAGCACAGCATGGGTATTGATCAGAAGCCCAAATCCCTCTAGAGGGCATGTTATCCCTCCGGCTGTAATGGCTCTCTGGCCTTTTCCAGGCTTATTACTGGGGCGCCAACAGTGGAAGTTACGAAGTACAGTTGGTCGAGCAAAGGGAAATAAGAGCATTGAGAAAAGATATTCGTGAATCGACCTGCTGATTGGTCCGCCTGTTATTCCTGGGGGGTCTCCCCATTCGTCACCCCGGGGGATTCGGTGGTGCGCTGAGTGTCTGTGAAAATGCTCACACAGCCCCAAAGGTTCGGGCATTTTAACACCACTGATTCATACAGGGAGGTCCGCTATTCCGCATTCCCTATTTACTAGCCTGAGCGCTTCATCGTCCTACCAGGGAGCTGAAACGATGGTGTGACTGCCCCTTGACAGAGCAGATCCCCTGTGTCGTGACTGCCCCTCGACAGGGCAGACTACCCCTTCCCTCCTGATAGAAAGACAAGGAGAATAAACACAACCAACAGGCTGGAATACCCCGAGGGCCTTTCCCAAACTGGCGCTTTTGGGATGACCCAATTCTTGTGTGTCTCCCTGTCATGTCTTGAGCGCTCCCAATGTAAGCGGTGGAAACCCATAGATGAGGTGCTTCTCCCAGGGCCACGGAGAAGTTTTCATGGAGGCAGTGTTTCCCAAAGCGTGGGCACGCCTCCTGCTGGGGGTGATGCAAAGGACTGGCCATGTAGTGGCAGGGTGCATGGAAGACAGATAGGGCTCCAACAACACCTGGTGGGATTGTGGTGGGGCCGATGTGTGTCAGTTTCCTAGAAGGGAGCTCAGCTTTCCAAAGTGTGGGGACAAGTGTATAAAGGCGTCTTTGCTTTGGTGTGGTGGTGTGTTGCAAGGAGAGTACTATGGGCACAGATACCTTGGTGAATGCTGAGGTTACTGCCAGAGACCGATCCTTTTGTTCACAGCCTGGGAGCTGTGTGTGCTGGCCGTGGGAGTATCAGCTGAGCCAGTCTTGGGTGTCAGCCTATTATTTACTATTTGTACAGCAATAGGGCCCAGAAGCCCTATTGTGCTGGATCCCATACAAATATTCAGGAAGACTCCAGAGAACCTGCCGACTGATCTAAGACCAGACACAACTCATGAATGTGATGAATGTGATAAACAATAGGTGTGACAGGGGAGAAGGGATGAGGCCAACCGTCATTGGGTCAGTATGTTTCTTGGGTTACCTAAAAGGTTGTATTGGAACTACGTGGAGAGCAAAGTGCGGTTGCCACAAAATCTGAACTTCTCTGCACCAGCTGCCTGTAGAGCCAATTGGAAAATGGTATTTTTTTCCATGGAAAGTGTCAAGTTTTCTGCGACAAATCAAAATATCTGGACTTTGAAATGTCTCATGGGAGTTGTAGTTCAGACACCTCATGTTCCTATTCTCCTTTAGAGCCAGGAACCATAGTCAGACTATATCCCCCATGATGTACCACCAGTTCCCCTCATGGTGAGCGTGCAAAGAATCATTATCAATGGTTCGCTGTCAAACTGGGAGGGTGTATCTAGCGGGGTTCTGCAGGGGTCCGTCATGGGTCCAGTACTAGTCCATGTTTTCATGAATGACTTGGCTAATGGAGTGCAGAGTATTTTTATAAAATGCGCAGATGACACCAAGCTGGGAGGGATTGCAAGCACTTTGGAGGACAGGATTAGAATTCAAAATGACCTTGACAAATTAGAGAATTGGTCCGAAGTCAGCAAAATGAAATTCAATAAAGACAAGAGCAAAGTACTTCACGTAGGAAGGAAAATTCAAATGAACTACAAAAGGGGGAATAACGGGTGAGGTGATAGCACTGCTGAAAAGGAACCAGGGGTTTGAGTGGATCACAAATTGAATATGAGTCAACAAGGTGATGCAGTTGTGGAAAAGGCTAATATCATTTTGGGGAGCCATACATTTCTATGATTCTATGAACATGGCAGTGGGTGGCTGCAGTGCATCATGGGAGAGGAAGTCCAGCTGGGGAGTCCCGCTCATAGGTGAGAATGGGGGCATGAGGCATCCAAACTACAACCCCCATAAGGCACTGCAGTGGCATTTGCAAATCAAAATTTTCCGGTTGTCAGGAAGTCAATTTTTCTATGAAAATTTGAATTTTTATGCAGAAACACACTTTTCACAAAACAATTTAATTTGGTCAAAACCCCAGTTTTCCACTGAAAAATAGCTGCAATGGAAAATTTTCAACCAGCCCCAGCTGGGAGACCTCACTCCCTTTTGTAGGCTCAGGGAGGAAGAGCCTGCCACATTGTCCATCTATTCCTGAACAACTGCACCTGGAAGAAGCAGGTCTGATGGAGGGCTTTGAAAGAGGAGAGGGTAGAGGACTGGCTGAGCAGCTGGGGGAGGGTGTTCCGTGCAGATAGGGGTGGAAGTGCATGGAAGGAAGTGCAAAGCCGGCTGATAGAGAAGCAAACAAGGTACTGAGGCTGGCATCGTTAAGTGATACACTATGATACAACGTCAGATGCATAAGGAAGGAGAGAGTCACAGAGTGCCCGGATGATGAGGACAAAAAACTTGAGCACGACAGAAAAAAGGAGACAAAAATTCTATTGCATAGATGCAAACTTGCTAACTCCACTTTTAAAATACTGAGCTGATGTGGCTTCCCATGTAGCTGGAAATGCATGTCTCAAAATGATGCAGAAACCCGGGTTTATTTTGTAATTTCAGATGGTACCCAAGCACAAAATTTCTGACTGGAACACATGAGAAAACTGTTTATTCACACTTAAATAACTCAAAAATGGTTGAACTGATTTTAATCAAACTTTCCAGAAGAATTCCCCTTGGGGCTGAGACGCAGGCTGGAAAATTTCAGCCCATAAGGAATTTGTTCAAGAAAGTTAGAAGCAACCAGGAGAGTGGGGAGATGGAATGGAAGCTGGAATTCAGCCTTAACTACAGGATAGCACATCTGTCAGACTTGCCATAGGACCTTGAACAACTGTACAGCTGATTCAGGAAACACTGGTCAAGCATCCTTCACTCACTGGGCATAAATCCCTCCGTTGCACTAAATGGCTATGGGCTTCTATTTTTCAGATGAAATGTGCTGACTGCCTGTGGTAATTAAAAGATTAAATTAAGGTAATTAAATTCAAGGAGGTCAACTCCAATGTCCTGACCAACTTCCTGCTCCATGCATGGTCCTTCACAGATCCAATCATTCAATGCAGAGTACAAATGGTCCTGGCCCTCACCCACCCTCCCTCCTCTCGCTGGAAATCCAGAAGAGGGATCTTGAGTGAACGCGGTCTAATAGCTATAGCACAGCTACGGGCACCCGCAGACCTGAGTTTTAGGTCTAGTTGCTCAAGTGACTTGCCGGGTGACCTTGGGGAACAACCACTTCCCCGCTCTGTGCTCCAGCTTTCTTAACTGCACACGGGGCGAGCGAAGCTGACCCGGCTTTACAGAGCACTTTGAGAGGTGCCGGAGAGGAACTAAAGGTTGTCAGTCATAGGGAAATGGCAACAGGGGCAGGGGAGTATAACTGCAGAGGGAACGTGCAAACCCCAATCACTGCTAAATAGCCTGCCCCTTTCTTTCAATAACTGCATCTGCAGATCCCTGTGCTTGGGAAACAGACCATCAGTAACAACCTCAACAGGTTCTCTTGACTTGCAGGAAACTGGGGGAAGGGGAGAAAATCTGGGGAAGATGGGGGTGGGGGCAGGTGCTAACAAAATATTTTATCCATCAGCAGCTCCACATGGACCCTAACATCAGCATTAATCCTTCTCTGTAGGCTAAAACCTGACATAAATATGTCACTCCTGACAGGAAAGGGTTAATCGGAGAATCAGGTTTGCGTGTGCCCAGCCCCACCCAATCAGGCTTGTGTGAACAGAGCCTAAACTTTCCCATCGCCCATGAATAATGGCCAAAGTGAGGTAAAATCCCATGTTTTTATAAATAAAAACTACCCGTGGAACCAGAGCTACTCGGGATCCCCCCTCCCTACCAATTTCTGTGCCGTGAGACAGTCTTTTAAGAAATACAGGTCAACACTGAGAAGTAGGACTGCCAATGACAAATTTCAACCAGGGCCCAATTTCAAAGACTTCCTTTGAGGAATATACGAAGGGAAACCAAACGAAAGCTACATAGAAAATTCAAGGGACAAAAAAAATCACACTCACCCTTTGTGAAATTTCACATCAATCGGCCACCTACCTTTAGAGGAAAAGCAAGCATTTCTGTCCCATTTAGGCCCCATTTAGAACGCAACTTTGGAGTCACTATGAGATGCTTCCATAGCTCCGAAGCTGAGTGGCTTTTTTTTCCAGACAAATCGTTTATTCGCCAAGAAATGCAGTTTCGGCCAAGCTGAAATGATTTGTCAATCTGACAGAATTGTTTCTGCCATTCACAAAACAGCCAGAAGTGGAGTTGACAGCCATGGCAGTCCTCTTAGCCTGGTGGCTGGGGCACTTAGCTGGGATATTGGAGACCTTTGTGTGAATCCTCACTCGAGAACAAGCCTTTCCCCCTCCCCCAGACATTTCAATTCACTGAAAATTCTGAACAATTTCAAATTTGGTTCAACCCTGAATTTCCCCCAACTTTCTACCCCAGCCACCAAACAAAAAAAATCAGTTATTCACCCAGCTCTACATAAGACACATGCACGTGTATGTATAGATGTATATTTACACTAAGGCATCATCTTCACTTCAGTTGCACTTAGCAACTTTGACTGCAATTTAAAGTTTTTGTTTTGGAATTTCTTTTGTTTTTAAATATGCTGCATTTACTATGATGCCAGGCTCCTGCTGCTTCACATGAATAGCTTGGTGCATTAGCTTCCAAGAGCTTGAGTGTCAGTTCAAGCCTGGCATACAAAGCTTTTCCCAAAGCAGGTATAATTGGTTTAGCAGCTCCCTGGCTTCTACCAGTTTCTTTCCCAAGTGCTTTAACCCCCCAAGTCCACCCCTCCCTCTGCAGGGGGGAGTCCTGGTTTGGTTTGGACTTTAGCAAGTCTGCTAGACACTTGCATATCAGATCTAGGATGTTATTTAGCTGTGACATTATCCTCCTTCCCATCCCCCCCGGCTCCACTGACTCACCCTGCTCTGCCCCCCAGCTCCAGGATGTAGGTAAGCACTTGAACGCTTAAAATTTCAAGTGCTAATTGCTTAGTAATTAAAACTTTAATCACTGAGCAATTAAAACTTTAAGCAACAGTGGGAGATCCGTTCCATATCAACAAGGATGCATTCATCCCTTTCTTCTCCGACTGCCCCCCTTTTTTTTTTTTTTTGCAAAACCCCCTTGGTCTAGTGGTGCTGAGATCTATCTATGCATGTGTGTGGTATCTGGAGATCTTCAGTATTTCCTGTGCTGAGCAAGAGTTGGACAGAGAATGATCAGTCCCTGCTGTAAAATTTTAAACCCATCTAATTTTGCATTAAGCAGCCTATGAAAGGGTTTTTTTTAAATCTACTTTCCAAGTTCCCAAGATTAAGATTCTCTTAATCACTTATCTGAACCACAGTCATTTGCAGACAAATTGCTTTTCATTCAAAATGTGAAGGAGGCTTTCAGTGGAAGTCTGACCACGCTGTTCACTATGCAACCACTCCAGTGACTCCCTGAGACTGTCTGTGCTCCTGGTTTTCGGGTCCAGATTTGCAAGAGAGTTCAGCTTCCATCTGGCACCAAAATAAATGGCTTGATCGCGGAGAGAGTCAGCACGTTGGGCGCAGAGCTCTTGCGAAAACCCAGCTGTGAGTGTCACAATGCGGAGCTGCTGGGTGCTGAGAACGGCTAGAAATGAGGTTCGAAATGTGAGCTGAGCGCTTCGGAGAAGCCGGTAAAAAAAAACCTCGTGTGTGGATGCCGAGTCCTTACACACGCTCTGGGTAACGTTATTTGCTATTTTTGTCCGGTGATGACACCGTCTAGTCCTACATCAGATGCTTTGGATCAGATGCTGACAAATGTTACCCCAGTTTCCATCTCAAACAATAACTATTGTCAAGTTCTCTTCTCCCGTGTCAGTTTCAAAGAGCAAAGACAGGCCTTGGAAAGGAAGGAGCCCTGAGGATTCCAGCCAAGAAAGTTCCAGAAAGAAAACCTCACATTTTGCAAGACTGGGGGGGGAAGAGAAGGGGCAGGGAGGAGAAGTGGGGGGCTCTCAGACACTGCAGACTAGTTCCACCTGCTGGAAGGTGTGGAAAATGCATCCACCTCTAGGCAGCAAACCCCCCCATCCTCCTGTCCCTCCATCAGAGCGGCATCAGTGTCTGGAAAGCATCAGTGCTTCCCCGTTGTCATGTCAGATTGTCCCCTTCCCAGTCTGCTCGTGTTACCGCCTGTCATTCCCACTATCCCGTGCCATGCCTGAGGAAACAGCGCAGCGACCAGACCTGCCTTCTGTCGGTGGGGTTAGTGGCTCAGTCAAGCAAACCCAAATGTCCTTAAGGGCAAGCAGAGAGGAGGGAAGCAGCTTCCGCCTTCACCTTCCAGATCCAAACCGATCTACGCGTAGCAATGTGGCCTGACGAATGCTGCCAACGTTGTCCAGCCAGTGCCACCAACGCATCCCAGACAACACCGCCCGCACCGCCTGGCAAACGCCCCCACAACCATCTGGCAAACATGGCCAGTGCCTCCCAGCACTGCCCAGCCAGTGCCATCAGCAAACACCACCGGGCCTGTCCGTCGACTGCCACCAGGGTCAGCTGGCAAATGTTGTACATGCCTCACAGCACTGTCCAGCCAACACCAGCTGGCAAACACCACCAGCACCTCCTGGCAAATGCCACAACGCGTCCTGGCAGCACCACCAGCTCCGCTCGGCAAACAAGCCTCCTCAGAGAAGTTCCTGTCCTGTGTGTTTAAAAGCTCCAGCTGTGGTTCCCACACAGCTGTAACTCACCCACCCACACGTCCAGACAGATGCTTTTGCTGCCTGTGCAGTGGGCTTTAGCGCCCCATTATTAACAAGTCAGGAAAGCCTGAGTTCAGGATTCTCCAGTAATGCTCACTCAGCCATGTTGCACATTTTATGTCCAAACACACACTCCCAAGGCCCAGCCCTGCATCTGATGAGCCATGGGTGCCCCACAGCAACTACTTCTCCTACCTCGTGAATGCACACAGAGAGGTTTTGGTTGAGGCAGCACAATTTAGGACTTGTCCAGAAAGAAAACATCTTGGCTTCACCCACCCATAAGTACCCCTCTCTTCAGCTCCACTGCCAGGTTATACACCCTGCCCTCTCGCCAGGGAACGCAGATGCTGCTGATTTGGTATTTGTGCTGTGCCAGTGACTAGAAACCCCGGTTGAGGTCAGAGGTCCCATTGTGCTAGGTGCTGTACACACACATATAAAGAAAAGATGGGCCCTGCCCCCCCCCCTGCAAATTTGCAATCTGAGTATAAGCCAAGAGACAGCAGGTGGGTGCAACACACAGACTGGGAGAGCACAAGGAAGCAGTGAGACGATCATAGTTAGCATAAAGAGCACTCCTCGGCACATCAGCTGCGTAGCCCTGGTCCGGTGTTTACCTGCATCACAGCACAGGCAGGCCGAAGACGTGTGCTGCTGATGTATGGGGTAAAAGCAAAACAGCCTAGATGGCTATTTTCAGACTTAAGGAAAGGAACCAAGAAAGAAAGAACCAATATAAGGTCTCCATGTGAGCGAGTGAGTTCAGTCACTGCCCGCCAGTCACGGCTCCCGGAGACTCTATGGCTGTGCCAGAAAAAGGGTGTGAAAAATGGTCGCATGGCAAAAGCGGGTTGCCCCCACCCCCATCCTTTCCACACTCAGACAGCTGAACCGGTTTTGCCGGCACTCTAAAACAAACAGGATCCGTTCTCAGGCCGAGATCAACGTGGGGAAACTTCAGCCTGAATAGTACAACTTGGCGGAAGGTGAAAGCACTGGAGAAGTGCCCCGCAGAACGGGACAGCTCAGACAGCCATTACGCACTAGCCCCAGCGCCCCAGCCTTTTTCAAAAGCCACGTTTTTCTACTGCGCTGGCTGAAGTCAATGCTTGGGGAGCTCTTGGTGCTGGCCCAGGATTCAGTTGCTGTCATTGTCACTAGGAGGTCGCGCTCCGGCCTCAGCTGGCTAAGGGAGCCCATTTGACCTTGCTGGGCAGCCCCAGTCTTCACCGGGAAAATGGTCACTAGCTGATCTCCTGAGTGTTTGAACTGCCAGTCTTGGGTCCCCCCCATTGCCTCCTTCCCATCTTAAACGGCTCCTATCCAATTCGCTCTCATTTCTTGGTTGCCATGGCATCCTCCTCCTCCTTTCCCAGGTTGCCATGGCTCCCCCTGGCTGGGACAGCAGCAGCGTCTTCATCACAGGGAAGGCACCGTTTTCCCTTTTAGTACTTAGCGCTGCAAGATGATGGGGCCACCCAGGAAAGGCAAACGGGTTTAGGCTCCCACAGCTACGGCAAGTCGGCCAGGCTGCGTGGAGGCCTGAAAGCCTGGTGATGAGTTAAGATCAGGACCCTCATGGGCCTTATGGGGATGAGGCCTCCACCCTATTCCTGCCATGCTGCCTTGGCACCAGGCTCCTGGGCATTCACATCCACTGGTGCACACCGGAAAGGACTCAGGAGGGTTTGGTAGCTGTGGGAGGGGGGATGTAGAGGCTGTCCTAGGGTTCTCATGCGGGGGTAGGATGTGTGTGTCTCGGGCAGGGGAGGTTGGTAAGTCAGTAAGGCCAGGTGGGGTGCAGGGAGGGTCTTGGTTCAGATTCACAGCATAGCTGGGAAATGTGCGAAGCACGGTGAGACGTGGCCCGGTGAGACGTGGCCCGGTGAGACGTGGCCCGGTAGGGTGACCAGATCTCCCAGTTTTATAGGGACAGGCCCCAGGTTCAGGGCTTTTTCTTATATAGGCACCTATTACCCGCCCCGATTTTTCACTCTTGCAATCTGGTCACCCTATGACCCGGGGAGGCACGGCACGGCCTGGCGAAGCACGTCCTCCTTCTGTCACTTTCAAACACTCAGAACTTGGTCCTTCCACATCCAGGTTTCCCCCCACTCAGCACAGGCCAGCGCCTTCCTCACAGGCAGGGACGGCTTCAGCTTTGATAACAACCTGCGTGTGGAGTTACACGCGCCCATCCCCCACCCCCGCCCTGCCCAGACATCTGAACTGGCTGCATTTCTCTCCTGCTCAGAGGATGTCGGGGCCGAGTTTATTCAAAGCGCCTGGAAATGCGAAGGAGAGGCACACAGTGACGTGAAATTACATATGCATGTGCATAATCATATGCCAACACACACACGCACAAAATCTCACTCACACGTGCACCACCTCACTCACGCAGGAGACATTTCAGCCTCCATGGAACAGCCATTCCTTCCTTGGAGCCGCCACGCCAAGAGAACGACGGGTGCAATTCAGGCAACATACTGCGCTGTGACATGGGGCATAAAAAGGCCCCAATTTATCCTCATTGCATCCATTACGGGGACCCATAACTCCCTAGACAAGGCTGCTGCATGGGTCACTTTCTTCAGTGCAGTATTTTCTATTCCGTATAAGGGACTAAATCTTGCTGCAGGTCTCGACCCAGGCCCAGCCGACGGAAGCCCGCCACGCCAAAGGTGCTCAAGCACTTCCATCCTTACCGCTGGCATTTCTGATGCAAAACAGCTCCCCTTCCTGCTCTGCCATGGTTGGGGTTAGGGTTTGCCCCAGGCACGCTGTGCAATGTGCTCAAAGGGCGGTTGGCTAACTGCACGAAATCAATGCGATCCCCGTGAGACAGGTCAGCCAGGAATAAACAGGCAAACAAAATAATACGCGGGAGGATAAACAACTTCAGGAAGTGCCCTGGGGAGGGGCAAATTCCCAGTTAGCCCTGCCAGGCTGGGCCGTGGCCCAGCCCATCCTTCCCCAGGGCCTGCAGAAGAGCTGCCCACAGGCAGGTCAAGTGTGGGCCATCCCACCATCACCCAGCTGCGAGAATTCCCATTTTTAAAGGGTCAGCACCTTTGATTTCCACACATCTTCCCACACAGTGTCTGGTGTTTGTGTCCGGGGCTGGGATGATCACAGGATTGATTATCCCACGAGGCGGAGATAATTCTAAGTGAACACCCAGGAATCCGGTTTGTTGGGTGAGCAGGCCGGGCGCGAGCCACACAAGCATGCAGCTCAGCTTGAACAAGCTCAGGTTCCTGAAAACAACTGCTTCCCACTGGGCCTGAACACGTATTATATAGTCCCTTCCGGTCATTAGCATAGCTTTGCCCTATTAGTGACATCATCCTGGCCCCTCCACGGCTGCTTGGATTAGAGTGACCCAAATGCTTTTTTTATGGACGCTTTACAGAGCTCTGCAACAAATACGGCTGTAACCCGCACCCCTCATACCAATGAGTAGCCCTCTGCCCTGGCATGTGTCCAGTAACCCTGAGCTGGCCGGATTTAATAGTGCATCTGGAACTCAGGCCAACAAAACATCTGCCCCGGCCTGCCCAGTGAGGAAGCGCTGGTAGAAGAAGGGGATGTGGAGGATAGACAGGAGCTCTTCGAGACCCAGTGGAGCCCAGAGAAAGAATCCGCTGAGGAACGGGCAGGGGACTCCGGTCAGTGTAATTTACTGCTCCCATAAATGCACACCTTGTTGTGAACTCTTTTCACAGGCCCCAACACCTCAGCCCCCACTCCGCCCCCTCCCCGGCCCTCTCAAAGTGGCGGCCAAAGGCATGCAGGCAGGGAACAAAGGAATTCTGTTTTAAAGTAGCCAGTTTATTTGAAGAGCAAGTATAGCACCCGTCCTGGACTGCCAGGGTTCTGTTTATCGATGCTCTGTCCCTGTCAGGCTGCGCCTGGGAGAGTAACGTGCACTGACAATAACAGGAAAAAAATAACACAACGTTTGAAGCAACCCCCAAAGCATTCCAAAATATATATTGTAACAGATCACCCTCTGCCCCCCCCATGATCTGTTATCTTTGCAGGCAGAAAAATAATTCTAGTCAAATCAAAACAAGGCAAGTACAATTCAAAGCATTCAGACTTGGGAAAGAAAGCCAGACAGACCAATACCGGAGCTTTCAAATGAAATAGATCCAAAATGCGAAAGGATGCACACGAGCGAGCCCGGGACTGGGCAGTCAGACAATATGAGTTTGCAGACATGGCATTGTAAACGTATGGGCTGCAGGCTTTTGTAGTTCAAAACGCAATCTTCTGGTTTCCCAGTCTGAAAGGCCAAGTCCCAAACAAATGACTTGCAGGCTGTATTTAGATTCAGGAAAGCGGGTAGCGCTGTCGCTGGCTCCTGGGACGTGGCTTGGACAGGATCACAGAACTAGCCAGCGACCACAGCCCGTCTCCGTTTCTGGCAATTGCGGTTTAGTTTTTTCCTCTGACACAATTTCTCTGAAGTCCTCAGGCAAGTATTGTTTGAGCTGTGCCTGCACGTTGCTGGGAAAAGCTGCCTTGTTTCCACCCCGGTGGTAGAACACCTTCCCGCAACGCAGTGCAGAGAGCTCCGGGGATCCCAGCACCGTGAAGAGCATGGCAGCATGGGGCCTTCGCAACCTCACGTCAGCTTGAAGAGCTGTCTTCTCTGGGCCGCCAGGATCATCACCGCCTGTAATAAGTCTAGCTGTGTTTCCTACGCTGTTCCTGCACTTACCTGGATCTCCACCCCCGGCCTCCATCCCACCCTTCATAGAGGGGACAGGGTTTGAAAAGCGCCCCATAGAGTGCTGTCGCACGGCTCTGAAACAAGCAGGAGGAGTGTGTGCTTGTCCACATGCTCGTGAAGATCGACGTGGGGAAAATTTTCAGGAGTTGTGACACATCTTTGGAAGGCTGCTAATCCCTTAAAACTAACAGCTGGGTGTTTACAGGTGACCTCGTCTGGGGGATGCTGAAAGATTGACTAGCATAAGGAGGAAAAGAAATGCATAAGGAAGGACACGTCCTTGGAGCTGCTCCAGAGTTTCACATCCAGAGCCCGTGCAACCAGGAAATGGATGGACGCCTGATGGATGGAGGGAGGGCGGGAGAGTCGAGAGGTGCATTGCGATGTGCACTGACGCATCATGCAGATCCTCAGCCAACAGACTCAGGTGCTCCAACGTATTATGGAGCAGAACGTCCAGGCCTGAACCTCAGCAGACATTACACTGCCTGGACAATTCCTTCTTCCAGGCGTCGGGCACAGACCTTCCCCGGCTTCAGGACACCAGAGTTCCTTCCACTCGGCCCCTGTGGAGAATAAGAAGAGCTGCTGTGAGCATTCCCAGACACCAGAGTGGCCAGCGCCTTGCGCGCTCTTGTCTTGCTGTGTCCGTTCTTTATTGCTGAACAACAAACCGGTTTTATTTGGTGAAAGACATGATTTATTTTCCTTCTCCCCCCCCTGTGCCGAGACGTGAGCCCCTCACCGAAATCATACACACATATAACAATTCAGAGCCTGGTCTGGGCTGTTTGTTCACCCCAGGCAACACGATATCACACAAAGCAGCACGCTGGCTGGCTCAGGGTCGCTCACGTCCTGCCTCGGCCGCACAGCACCTCGCTCGCTCCTGTGTCAGGCTGCTCACAACCAGCAGACAATCTTTCCACCTCCCGCTCCACCCTGCTGGTAATGTTTCCGCCGTGGCCTGACACATATTATGTAAAACACGCCATGCAGCAATACCAATAGGAATATTCGACTCAGGAGACATCTCGATCTTTAATCTGCCCCAGGCCCGCTCGGCGGCCATCCTGCACCTGCTAACGTGACAGCTGAATCTTTCCTTGCGGTTGCACAGGGGTTCTGGACATCATGCATCCTCCCTGCCCACCCACCATTAACGTCAGTGAAATGTCCATGCTCAGCCACCAATGCTTGCACAAGGAGTCCCCCTTCCTGTTTATCTGCCCAGACACAAGGTAGGGGCAGCAGAATGTGGCCTTCTGTCTCCGAACGTTTTGGAGCCGCTGCGGAGCACCCCAGATTTGTGTCATGATCCGATCACTCGGTGCTGCTTTCGCGGGCCCAGAAGCGCAGCTCCCCTGCGTGCAGCTTGTCCGCGAATGCCCGCGGCAGCTGGTGAGCGTCATTCACTGTCTGCGTTTCCCACTCCTCCTCAATTTTCTCCTGGCCACTGCAGACTGACCGGCCGCTGTGGTAGTCCGTCATTCTGCAAGCGCAGAAGAATCAGTCGCCCTGTCTCTGTACTAAACAATGGCAGCTCTGCTGATCTCTTCAGCAGCCATGCGTCTGACCGCAAGGTGGTGGAGGGATTAAAGCTGGCACGAGGAAGAGCAGATTCTGGGACGGAACAAAGGAGGGAATTGTACAAAATGGCACAAAAAAGAGCAGATTATGGGACGACACAGAGGGAATTGTGGGAGTTTGGAGTCAAGTTCCCACAATTCCCGGAGAGGCGCGCTAGTATCCCACAGTGCATTGCAAAAATTCCCAGAAGGCAGTGCACCAGACAGTGGCAGGGGGGCACTGGGATGCTTACCCACCTTGCCGCCCGGCTTTCGCCAGTACAACTTTGGCTGTGAGGACGTGCTGCGCCGGCAAGGGCAGCCAGGCCAGACCCATGGCACCAGTGGCAGCTGTGTGCCAGCAGAAATGTTACCAGACAAACCTTCTCGCGCCCCCGTGGCCTCAGCAGAGAAGGGGCCGTGCTGGGACATGAGCACCCCCCTGGGCCAGGCAACTCCCCAGAAGTGCATCCCCAGCCTGCAGGCTTTTTCTCCCCATATCTGAGAGAGAGAGAGGGACACCTGCTTGTGTTACTGAATGCTACTCGGGGATGAGATGGCGCCACCGTCTGCTCTGCCGGTGCACAATGGGCCTGACCCTGTATCATCAGCCTAAGGCAGACTGGGAGCTCCGTGCTGAGGAAAGGCCTGCATGGCCACCTCTCCATGATGTGCAGCGCCAGTGAATGTGGCGTGCCCCCGTCGAGAGCCGCTTTCACTCGCTCAGGTGGAGAAAGAGATGCCAGGCCGTCTGGGACTGCACAGCCGCTCTGAGCTGGCGTGGTTGGCCTGGGCCCCTGCCCCTGCGCATAGGAACCTGGAGGAGCCGGCTTGGTTGTTTGCTTTTTTTATTCCCCCCCAAGACGAAGAATTTAATTTTAGTTTTTATGGCTCCTCCTAGATGGATAAATCCCTTCCTGGCGAGTCCAAGCCCTGGAAAATCTTGTGAATCCAGCACTGGCCCTTCTGGCAGCTGCTGCAGCGATTCCTGTTTCTCTCCAACCACACTCTGTAAAGTTTTATCGTTTCCTGGTTCTTGCTGGAAGGCCCCAGAAATGCTGATGGGGGTGGCAGGGGGAGCGCAAGCCTGCAGGAAACTCAAGGCCAGGGAGGTGGAGCGGGGAATGGCACCCAGGTGGGGCGTAGCACTGGCTCAGTGGCCACCCCCACCCCTGGATCCAGGGAATGGCCAGATGCCAGTGTGGATTTCTCCAGCCCGATCAGGCCAGGAGTTGCCTGGGGATACCCTGTCCCCCGGTGTGTAGGATTTCTTGGCTGGGCCGTGGGCGAGCAGGTGGTGGCTGGAGCGCACGGCACCCCGGCCCGTTCTCAGTGCCCGGGTGACTGCTCCCGCTGGCGGCTGGCCTGATTTACAGCAGCTTTAAGTCACGCCAAGCGCTGTTACAACTCTGGTAGTCCTAGGATCAGGTTTATCGATTGTAGGTACTTATATGGACCCCCATCGCCATGCGAGTGCCTCTTAATCTTTGATGTATTTATCCTCCTGAGCCCGACTCCCTGTGAGGTAGGACAGTGCTGTTATCCCCAATTTACAGAGGGGAAACCGAGGCACGGAGACACCAAGTGACTTGCCCAAGGTGCCAGGGGCAGGAGTTGAAGCCTAGTCTCCCAAGTGCTGGGCTAGTGCCCTAGCCACGGGGCCATGCTCCCTCTGCACAGAGCCCCCTATTCACCCACTTCTTCTCCCTCACAGCACCTGAGGGTCTGGCCGAGGGAGTGCTGCACTAATGTCCGGTGAGCGACTTGGGCGGGGTGGGAAGGGGAAGCAGCAGGCTCAGTGGCTGTTGCATGGCAGCAGAGCACCGGGTACAGGGCAGCGCAAATGGCCGAAGCCTGAAGCACAAATCCTGAGCCCTTCGTTCAGTCCGGCCTCTTCAGGCTGCTGCTGCCAAAATCATCTTCCTGGCTCATGGTTCTGCCCACATCACGCCCCTCTCTGAGTCCCTCTGCCGGCTCCCCCATCATCTCCCTACCAAACACGTGCTTCTTATCTTCCCCTTTCAGGCTCTTCACCACGTAGCTTTCCCTAGTAGCTTATCGCAATGTGGACACCCTGGCCCCTGCTCCGCCAGCACTCCCAGTCTTTACTACCCACTCCTCAGATTCTCCCACGGGCAACTCCACACCTGGGAAAAATCTCCCTGATGAAATCCAAACAGCCACGACTTTTGTCCTCCTTCAAATCCTGCCTTAAGTCCCACCTCGGCCAGGATGCCTCCTGAGCCCAGCCTGCTGATCGTGGCTAGGCAGATGGCGAGCTCTGCCTGTTCCTCTTCCCCGGCCTTCCTTTTCCTGCCCCTTCACGCTTACCAACTCCCCAGTTCTTGCCGTTCCTCAACACCCGATGAAATAAACCCAGCAACAGCAGCAAAACCTGTAACTAACCACGCTGGGCCAATTCTTCACCCTACTCATTTGCCTCCTCCCCTATTGGGGGATCTGTTTTGTGTCTTGTAGATTGTCAGCCCTTCAGAAAGGCAGGGATTGTCTGTCTTCTAGGTTTGCATAGTACCTGGCACGATGGAGCACGAGTACCAGCTGGTGTCTCTGGGCTCTGCCCCAGTACAAACGTTCACTACTGCCACCACCGAGCAAAACCTCGAGCGCAGCCCCCTGCCCAGCTTAGCCCACTTCCTGCTCCAGGTGGAATTACCACTCCTTGTCGCAGGGCAAGCAGCAAGCAGCTTGATGGTCCAGCTCGGAAAACATTTGGCCCCTGCCAAACATTACAATCTCCGTCTCATTACAGCAATCTGTAACCCACCAGCTCGTCTTTGACCTCTGGCCGCAGAGGTGTTCATTCAGTTTGAATGGTTTCTTGCAACGTGTGTTAACTCCTTACGCTTAATGCTCTGTTCTACCTTGTGTTGAGCTGTGATGCTCTGACTACCTCTCCCAGGCCAGAAGCAGAGCGCCGTGTAAGCTCAAAGGCGTGTGTCTTTCACCAACAGAAGTTGGTCCAATAAAAGATATTACCTCGCCCACCTTGTCTCTCCAACCATGAGACCAACAGGGCTACCACAACACTGCAATCTCCATATAGGAGCCAAAAGACCAAGGAAGAGAAGAACTGGTCCAACAGTACAGGTGCACCCTAGCAACTTGTGTCAGATAGTCAGTGCTTAGATGTGGAAACTTCTGCTTAATGCACAGTCATGCTCATAGAAAGCCCCACATGATGCAAGGTGGTCGAAAAGAGACGGAAAGTAAGAATGAAAATACGATAACGCCTTTAGAATCATTAATGGCATTTCCTTTTTTGCGGTACTGTGTCATTTAGGTGTTCTCTCTCGGAAAGAATATTGCAAAAGCAGAGAAAGTCCTGAGACAGGCAGTGAAAAATGTTCGGTGGCCAGGAGTGACTCCTGGAGGAGAAGAGATTGAAAAGATTATTTTAGAGGAGAGATGATAAGAGGGGCCATGATAGTGGTATATAATATACTGAACAATAACAATACCGAACTCTTCAATAGTGCTTTCCAAAGGAAGTAAGTATCATATCCCCATTGGGTCTGCTTACTTAATTCAGGTATAAAAAGGAGTGCTTCTTTACACCCAATACATAATTAAACTGTGGAACTCATTGCCACAAGATATCATTGAGGCCAAGAACTTAGTAGGATTCAGAAAATGGGCAGACATTTATATAGATAATGAGAACACCCACAGTTACGTTAGAGGAGAAAACAATATAGTAGGGAAACTATCCTTGTGCTTCAGGGTATAAGACCTGGGGTTAGTTCTAGTTAATAACTGCTTGAGGCTGGGCAGTTATTAAAGATATTTATATATATTTAGTTGGGGTTGGTCCTGGTTGGACTAGATGACCTCCTGAGGTCCCTTCCAATCCGAATATTCTCTGATTCTGTGGTCTCTAGGCACCTAACTCCCACACCTAAATACCTTTGAAGATCTGGTTCTAACTGCCTGCTGTTAAGCCTAGTTACCAACCATCTGGGATTAGGAAGAAACTTCCCCATGGGCAGTTTATCACATAATTGTCTGCCCTGGAGGTTTTGTACCATCCTCGCAATCATCCATCACAGGCCACTGTTAGCGACAGCAGGTGACAACGATAGATGGCCCCATGGTCTTATCTGGCCTGGCAATTTCCAGGTTCTCAAACAGTTTGCAAAGTGTCACAAAACCACAAAATGGCAGGGGTGTGAAAATGGGCAAAAAGCAACCCCCCTGAATGTCCTCAAAGTGTCACAAAGAAGCGGTCACTGCATCATCCTATGGCCTGAAGATCCCAGTAGGTCTAAGAGGGGAATTAGCGAATTCAGGAACAGCCATCCCACCGGAGGGGAAGCCGGCCTGCAGATGCACCTTCCCACGAGGGAGGGATTGGCAGGAATTAGAAACCAGCATTAGGGAACCTGGGCTTTCCAGGGAGCTGTTTGACTCCACATTAGTAAGGAGCAGAGGTGGGGAAATCACAGGATGCAGCAGCACAGGGGCGTTAGATGTTGAAAAAGTCAGTTTGGGGGAACTCAGAGATCCAGGGCCCAAGTCTATTCTGTATGGGACCTTGTACAGCTCCCATCGCATCACTACACGAGCTGGACCACAGCCTTCAGCCGCCCTTCTTGCAGAGTCCGGCACCACTCAGCATCAGGGAAGGCAGCAGACTTGCGCCACTACCAGCAAGCGTGGGGCCCTGGTTCCTTCACTGAGTCAGGGATGCCAGCCTCGATCCACCATCTGTCCACACCTCTCTGCCTCTCTCCGGGCTACCCTCTGGGCACGGACCCCCCTCGGCCCCTGCTAACGCACCCTTGTCTCCTCATCTAAGTCCTTTCTGAACCCTCATCTCTCCCATGGTGCCCAGAGCGTGGATTAGGAGCAGGGACCTGAAGCTGCTCCAATTTACGCTGGGTGGGAGAAACTAGCCCGTCAGCACAGGGACATATCCACATTGGCATGGTCTGTGCACCCATACACTCACATCCTCGTATGCAGACACCAGAATACACACACACACACACACACACACTAGCTTCTTTGTGTATGCTCAGACCTACACGCCTGCATGTGTTCACATCCACGACACACCCCCAGCGTGCACTCACACAGTACTGAGATACACACTGGGTGCACACATACACACACTGTAGTGCATTCATAAATGCTCACCGCCACAGCCACAAGACACACACACACACACACACACAAGTCCTCACACAATACGCTGCATGGACACACACACACACCCCCTTGGTGCACATTCATATTCTATACCATGCTCACCCATACACATACACAAGCACCCCACCCCCTGGCAACACACACAGTAGACCAGACGCAAGCCTCCAAGAGCCTCATCCCCGCTGGCATTTTCTCGGCACAGGACACAATGACAACATTTACACAGCACGTGAGAATTCTCCGCCCAGCGCAGCTGAGAGCTGCATTGTTTGAGGGTGTTAGGGGTCACTGAACAGGAGTAAGACTCTTTGCACCCTTCCCAGAAACACCAGGCCCGGGGAGCAGAGAGAAGGGCTGTAAACTCTGCATTACCACTAATTAAGCACTTGGCTGTCACTAAAGCTTCCCAACACGCCTGTTTCTCCGACACTTTTACTGTTTGGGGAAATGGTGTCTCGGCCCTTTGATGAACTCGCTGTGAAGTTGAAAGGAGTTCGTGGTGGCTCGGTGCCAGGGGCCTCTGCAATTCTCTGTCAGGACCGGGATGTGAAATGGCCCATTTATAGTGCAGGGTAATAAATTAGACCTGGGAAACCTGAGCCACGTAGGCTGCAGATAAAAGGCAGGATGGGCCGGCCAAGTCTCCGTGTGGCAAATGCTTCAGGCTAGTGCTGGCCGGGAACTTCCCCTCCAGCGCCCAGCACGTGGGAGTTGGGCACAGTCCTCCGTCCCCTGCAGGGGCTCGGGAAGGGGGTTATGCAGAGTCTGACACCACTAACCCCGTGGCTCCTGGGATCTGCGCTCCCAGATTCACTCTGCTCCCTCCGCATCACAGAAACGCCTCGACGCTCCCAGACAAGTAGCAAGATTGGTCACCGAGGCCCCTGAGGGGGGGGGGGGGGCTGTGGGGCGGGATTGAGGGGCATCAGACGAGCTGTGGGGGGATCCCAGGCTGGGGCAGCAGGTGGACTGGGCTGAGGTGCCTTAGCTGCACTATTCCTCGTGGCGGCAGTCCGTCCCACACAGCCGGGGCAGCTCGCTACAGTCACCCCCCTCGCCCCTCTGGGAAGGCTCGGCGACCTGCAGGGGGGAAGGAAGGAGAAGGCAGGTCTAGCAGAGCGCCAGCTCCCTCCGGCATTCTGCTGGGGTCCATGCCTCTCTCCTCCAGCGCCAGCGCCGGCCCCAACGCACCACCCGGGGACCTCACCTGCCCAGTCCAAGGCAGCTCCTCTGCCTTGCAGGGGTGCAGCCGAGACACACCCACCCTGCTTCCTCCCCCGGCCCCGCCTTCTGACCGCGAAGGGCTGGGAGACCAGGACAAGGGCATTCGGAGCTATGGGGCAGGGCGAGAGGTGATGAGCTGAGATAAGGAGCTGGGCCTGTGGGGTGGGTGAAGGGGCAATGGGGGAGCTGGGCGGGGCAATGGGGGAGCTGGGCGGGGCAATGGCTCCTGTGCACGTCAGTCAGTGAACTGGGCTGACCCGGCAGATGCTGCAAACATTTCCCACGCCCACCTGGCTCCAATTTTCCAATGAATTGACTTCAGCTGTGGTTGTGCCCTTGTCCCCCTCACAGGTCCTTGTCCCCCCTGGCCCTCTCCCCGGCAGGTGCTCTCTCAGCCCCTGCCCCCTGTAGGTGTCCCCCCAGCCCTTCCCGGAAGACGCTTGCACCGTAGACATTTTTTCCTAGGCTGAATGTTCACAGAAACCAGATTTCAAATCTGCCCGGGGGAATATTCACAGGACACACGCTTACACACACAGCCAGGGCTGGATGTACACCTTACAGCATCTTCAGTGCCCCCCGTCCCCGCCAACAGCTGACCTTCATGTTTTCCGCATGGGGCGGTAACGGGGTAGAGAAGGGCTAGCCGGGCCCGCTCTGCACGGGGGAGGAGGTGTATGGGAGGCAGGGGGGGTTGGGCAGACTGGCTCGGCCAGCTCCGGGCAGGGGGAATAGGCTCACTCCTGGGCTCCAGCTCTCGGCCTGGCCAGGGAGTGGGTGTCGGGGGGAAAAGGAGAAGCAGGGTGGTGGGTTCCTGCCGGGGAGAGAGGCAGAGGAGGAGCAGGGGGCGGGGCCCCAGGGGAGAGGAAGAGGAGTAGGGGGTGTGGCCAGAATTCGGGTGCTGCTCGTGCTGGGCCCGTGCAGTAATCCACCACCGTTGAGGTGCCCCTAGAACGCCGGTGCCCCGAGGCACCTGCCTGCTGTGCCTAACCGGAAATCCAGCCCCGCACACCGCCAACCAGGGAGCAGGAAAAACACCACGTGACCAACGTGGCCCATCACAAATACCTAATGCAGCTGGGTGAGCAGATGGTGACTCCTCGCTGAGATGTCAGTGACCCATCCGGAGGGCTGGATCCCCTGAGCGCGTCGGATTAGCGAAGACACTGGACGGCGGAGGCCACGGCCGGCTTCTCCCAGAGGTTCCAGTAGGCTTGCCACTTTTGGTTGGCTGGATTCCATCACACGACATTACCTTTAATTAAAGATTCATCTTGAATTCCTGGAGACCCCAGGACAATCCTGGAAGGTTGGCAACCCCCTCCCCTCTGCCATGCTCCAGTCACTGCTCCTGTAATAGAGGGTAATTCACGTGGGAGAGAGCAGAGGGGGGGTTAAACGCATCAGGGGAAGTCGTTGTGCTCTTATTCCTGCTAATGACAAGCCTACACTGGGTTACAGCAGCCGGGAATGCTGACACCAGCTGGGAGGGAGAGTTTTGGAAAAGACGAGGTTGGAATTTGGGAACAACTATTATAAATTGAAGCACAGAAAACCCCGGGAGCAGATATTGGAGCAGGGAGGAAACTAGGATATCACTGCTTGCTAATTACAGTGCTGCTATTACCAGGCAATGATACAATATTGTATGTAACCCTAATCTGCGTGGGTCACAGTGGAAGGGCCTGTCTTTTCCCTTCACATTAGCAAGACTTGTCTAGCTTTCCATGCCAGTAAAACCCCATTGAATTGAACTGGATTGTAGCTGGTGCTTTACAGGGGGCAGATACGTCCTGAATCTGTTTCAGAGCCAAATCACCATGGGGCGGAGGGTGGGGGAAATCGACACGGGAATATTTTTTGGAAGAAGTTGGTTACCAGGAAGATTCCAAAGTCTGTTCCGCTGCGATGACCTCAGAGGCGTTTCAGACTCTAAATCTGCAAGCGAAAGGCAGCAGCTTCAGCCAAAAAAAGCCCTGCTTCAGGAAGAGGGGGTTATCAGCAGGACACAATTGGAAATGAGATCAGGCTGGCTCTCAGAGACCATGCCCTAAAGATGACTGGAGATTAAATCAATGAGAGTGGAGAATAGATGGAGTCTGAAGCTGAAATAACCCAGGACCCGAGCATCCTAGCTGTGCCCTGTATTAAATGAGGTACTGAGGGGTCGGTGCCAAATTAACTTAGTGGCTTTCGTCAGCTTTGAAATCTGAAGGCCTGGCCAACTGAGGAACTTCTGAGAATATAAATTTCAGGCTCCATCTAGGCCCTGATCCAGCACAGCACCATAGTGCGTCACGCTCTGGATGGGAGCTGTGCCACTGACGTCAACGAAAGCACTCATGCGCTTAAAGTTAAGTCGATGCTGATGTGCCTTTCTGGATCGGGGCCCTAAAGCAGTGTCTGGACAGGTCAACATGCAGAGGCTAGTCCAAAATCCTGTCTCCCAGGCTGCAGTTCCCATTACTTGAAGCTGGCGGTGAGAGCAGCAGATAGTTTGTGCTTGGAAGGAACCCTTACACAGAAAGACTTGAGCGGGGATATTTCGAGGCAGGTATTCCCTGGCAAAAGAGTTCTGGCGGAGGCGTGTGGAGGAGGCGGCTTGCTCTCGTCTTCTCAGAAGTAGCTAGAAACCTGCTGCAGTGATAAAAGTACGGCTTATAATTCCTGAATGGAACAGATTTCAAGGTTGGACAGTCGGCCAAGCACCTTCCCTAATCCTCTTGTGCCCCACAAAACGCAATACGCCGCGCCGCACCACAACAAGGACAGGGATATATTTCACCACGCAGCATTGGTAACCAGATCCCGTCAAGCTACGGGGCTAGCTATCGCTGAGGATTTAGCGTGATGGGGAAAACTGTCATGACGATGTTAAAGCGCTTTGGAAGCAGTTCATGCAAACAGCAGCAGTAATTGACACGCCGAGATCAGAAAGAGAAGCTCCCCCTCACCCCAGAACAGCGCAGAAATCCTTCGCATCAGAGTCTTTCCTGCTGGCGCAAGCTGAGAACAAAGAGAACAGAACGCAGAATGGGAGACGTTCAGGCTTGAAGGCTTCTACAAAGCCCTTGTGAAGAGGAATAATTATAACGCTCAGCATTTCTCTCTAGCTTTATGCAGGGTGCTGCACAAACCCTAATCCAGCCCCCTGGCATCCCTAATGAAATAGGATTACCCCCACTTTAAAGATGGAGAAACTGAGGCAGGCCAGTGAGGAAAATCAACATCCACCTAATAATCAACCTGTGAAACGTGAGCTAAAAGGCCCTGGAGAATCTGCTGCAGGGACCAGTCCATTGACACCAGTGCAAAGGGGTGTGAAATGCTGCCAGCTCAGCCTGGGGGCCTTACACACCCACCTTTCAATGACGGCGGGAGGCTGCAGGGCAGCCACGAACTGGGCTGCCTGAAGAGGGGCACCTGGCTGCTCCTTGGGCATTTGTTTGCGGTCAGAGAGGAGCTACAGACCCTGCTCCGGGGGCTTTGCAAGTCAAAGGAGAGCCTGAGCCTCGGCGAGCACAGCCCGGAGATTTGACTGGGAAATGCTCTCTCTCCAATCTGTGCAGGGGGAGCTGCGGAGCCGGGCTGCCTGCGGGCAGATTTCCAATGCAAAGATGCCCCGGGGGGGAGGGGAGCTGGAGCAGTGACAATGACAGAATGAGGAGAGGGCTGCAGCTCGGGCCCGGAAACAATCGGACACCCACTTACCTGCAGCTCCCACTGCTCCTGCTTCATCCCTCAGCAAGAGGATCCCGTCGCGATGGCCTGGGCGGCAGGTTCCTGGTAGCAAGCAGGGTGCCACAAAGCAAAGGGGAGAGGCCAGGCTGCTCGGGGCAAAGGGAATGAAGGAAGAGGGCAGGCTCTTTGCAACTGGATGGACCCACCGTAGCCTCCGGCTGGGGCGCAGTTATTGCCCCGATATGGCGAGGGGAGGAGGGAGCGGGCGCCGGGAGCAGAGGCAGGTAAAGGGGAAGCGAGCAGGGGGTGACCCTGGAGCCTGCCCGGGTGGGCGAGGGAAGGCGGCGTTACAGGGGCAGGAGGCAGTAGGAGAGAGAGGGGCTTTCTGCCCCGGGGACAGAGGAGGAAGGAGCTGCAGGACACCTGGCCACAGTGAGGAAGGCCGAGCTGGGAGGAAGGGGTTAATGGCGTCTCAGTGCGGAGTGTGAAGCTGCAGCGCTTCCGACGGCAGATTGGGTTTCAGGACCAGATGTGAACCGTGGGCTGGAGGTGGGATCCTGTCTCTGCCCAGCCTCCAGCTCCGGCCGCAGAGAGAGGCTCAGGTGACTGCCAGCTCTTTCCTAAAGGTCACATCCAGACAATGCAAACCCTTTCCCCAGGACCCACGCAGCTGGCGAGAGCCCCGGCGGGCGGGCGAGCTGCTCGTAGAGGGCCACCCAGGCCAGGTTCTTTGTAGCCGGCGGGGCCCAACCGCCTGGGGCCGGGCTCCGGGAGACAGCATGCCCGGCTGATTGGAGTAACATTGGGACCCTGCCCCCTCAGCCAGGTCAGTCCAGCGCGAGCATGCAGGGCCGACTCCAGGCCCAGCTCCCGACAGGGGATTTGCACCTGCCTCGCCAGCGCTGGGCCGGACGAAAGCAAATCCGAGCAGCGCAGCTCCTGACTGGACTGCACCCATCAGTGATGGTAAAGGCAGGCTCCCCCTGGATCTCTCTGCCCATTTCCCTGCACAGGAAGAGGCGTGGGTGTCATTAGCATCACCGGGAGGAAGCGATGGCAAAGAGCTGCGCAATGCTATGTGAAGGCTGCAAGGTCTGTGGCTGCTCCGAGGCAGGGAGCTCCGGTACTGACCGCTGTCTGTCCAGGAAGCTCCGCTACTCACCCCTCATCCTCTGTCACAGCTGGTCACGATTGCAGGGCGAGAGGCATTCGCTGAGGCAGCCGGGCCTCTGTGCATTGAAGGCTTTGAAGATCAGGACCTTAAGTTTAAAGGAGCCAGTTCAACGGCTGGAAAACCTGGTCGGAGAGCAGGGATTCTTATTGCATCAGAGTCAAGGAAGCCGCTGTCTCCTGCATATCTGGGCCTCTCTTCACGTCAATAGGGCACGCTGCTCTCCCCGGAGCCTGGCCTAATGACTGAAGTGGGGACCAATTGTAAAATTCAGCACCTGCTGTACTGGCAGCTTCCTCCAAGGGGATCGGCGTGGAGGTTGAGCAGCAGCCGATATCTGGGATGACAGGAAAGCGGGCTCTCCGTGAGCGAGCCTGTCTGCTACCCAGCCCTCATGCGTCCTTGCGCGCTTCCTGTGTCCTGAGAAATGCGAGCGCCTGGCTCTCGTCCCGCACATACAGCCTGCTGGCATTCTCCGCAGGGCGCGTGCAGGGCCATGTGGCAAAGAGGCCGCAACACATGGTGCCAGAAGTGGGATCTGAGAGCAGCGACGAATCAATCCCCTTCTCTCCTGTAAAACAGCCCAGGGCCAGGCCAAGTGCAGATGCTACAGAAGTTCCCCTGGCTAGGGTGGGACTCATGCTCTGGAGTCAGGAGCTGGCTCCCCTGGGTTTATTAAGCACAGCTAGCGGCTGGCGTGGGCAGGCGGGAGGGCAGAAAGCAGCCTGCAAGGGAGTGAGAACAGGTTCATGCCTCCAGACCCACAGGTGAGACGGCGGCGGCGAATTTTCAGAGAGGAACAGGAAGCGTAGCTGGCGGAAAGCCTGTTCAAAGGGAATGACCAGTTCGGTGGAGTTTATTCTCTCGTGGTCAGGTCCCGGGTAACGATCGCGGATGAAATCATCCTTCCCAAGAGCTAGCTCACACACGTGCTGGCGTGCAAGCCTTTCTCTGGCACCGCTCCGTGGGCCTGAGCGCCGTTTATTTGATGATCTCAAAGGCAGGCAGCTTTGTGAGTGCCGCTCGGCTGCAGGGAGAGATTGCTACAACTCGTGGGAGTGCTAATTAGAGCCAATGAAAACTGGACGGACCTGTCTTGGAGCTGGAACACCGGTGTAAGAGGGAGCCCGTGCTTCTCTGCACCTCTGACAAGAGAAGCTCTTGATTTCCTGGCTCCACAGTCAGCGACCACTCGGCTGGAATGAACAGATAGGGCTGGAGTGTGTGTGACGCTAACGTGACCCTTCAAACAGAATTCATCCGTTAACAAGATTGATTATGGCTGAGCTGTGCTTTGGCCACATAAAATGGCTATCGAGGTGTGAAGAAATAACCCTCATGACTATTATTAATTCCATTTTGCAATAAAATCCCTCAGTGCCTCTCCCTGGGCACTGGGTGTCAGAAAGAAATGAACATGCCAGGATCCTCACAGTTAAAGCACCTTCCAAAACTCTCCCTTACCCCTGAAAGAACAAAGGGCTCTCGCGTGTGGGTGTGGCGCTTATGCAGAAGGCTGCGGCTGCAGCGTGCGGGCATGCTCCTCGGCTCAGCGAGAAGGGAACCCCAACCTAATACGACACCTCGTTAACATCTCGGAGGTTAGTCACGTTGCTTCAGGCTCTCCTGGAAGGTGCTCAGATGCTACGGTGAGGAGCATGGTGTCAGAACCGACACAGAACAGAATGTAGAATGCAATCCTGCAAAAACGGAGGAGAGGAACTAGCAGAAGGATCTAGTCTCTGATTCCCCCTGCCACTGAGCAAGTGAGGTCTCTGTAGAAGGGTGGTTGCTAGAGACACTCTTCAAAAGGGATTATACAGCCTCCGGTCCTCTGGGGGAAGTCACCTCCTTCTGGCTGCTAGGATGCAGGCAGAAAGCTGGGCGGGTGCATGGCTCGCACCGAGATGCTCTCTCATTAACACAACAAACAGCTCCCCCTAGCCACCGACACCAGGAGCTGCAGTGCCCACGGAAACGAACTAGAAACGGCTGCATCCCTTTCATTTTACCAGCATTGTCTTCTGGCAATACAAAGGAAGAAAAAAGATTTCCCTCCCCGCTCCAAAATCCTCCCCACCACCTCGCTCCCACCTCCCGCCCAGCTTCCTTACAGACAGAGCCAGCTAAGGGTGTGTTTTTAGTAAGAACTAAGAGGAAAATCCCAAAGGAAAAGCGAGAATGGACTCCGGAGCATGGAGGAGATACCTGGCTGCTGGAGAGATGCAAACGTAAGGACAGCAGAGTGACCCGAGCAGATCCTGTCCCACACCACTAGTAAAATAATGGCAGTGTCAAGACAGGTGGGCAGCAGGGCTCATTGACATTCATTTCTCTTGTTCATTTCTAACCTAGCCCGTCCCCCACCACCACCAAAACCTTGAGATTATGTTGCTGTGAGTTCTCTTCACTGTTTCCTTTGTCTGCCTTCCCCCACTTCCCCAGGGGGTCACGCCCACCTGTTGCATCTTGTCCCAATTTAGGGCCAGATTTTCAAAAGTGCTCGTCTGGAGCAAGGGTGGGAGAGTCACTGTCTGGAGAAAGCCCGTTGGGGAATACTGGAGTGAGTGATTTAATGCCATTCACAACTCCCTCATCAGGGCGCAAGCCCGAATAAAACCAGAGTCCAGGCTCTGCCGCGCTGGGCACCTCGTTACCAGAGAGGTGTAAAAAATGGGGGGAGCTCGCAGCAGAGCAACCAAAATGACGGGGGGCGGGGGGGAGGGCTGGAGGAGAGCTGCCCTCCAAGGGACAGACCAGACAAGAGAACTGGAGTCAGTGGCTGGAAGCTGAATCTAGATAAATTCAGACTGGAAGTAAGGGGCAGGTTTTTAATGGTGAAGGTAATTGACCGTTGGAACAATGTACTGGGGCCATGGTGGAGTCTCGATCACTGGTCATTTTTTAATCAGGGTTGGATGTTTTTCTAAAAGACCTGCCCTGGAAAGCATTCTGGGGCAATGCGATGGCCTGTGCGATACAGGAGATCGGACGAGGTGATCACAGAGGTCCCTTCTTACTTTGGAATCTGTGAGTTTATAGACCAACCGGAAGGCCCTGCCAAGGAGATACCGTTCGTTGGTTCTGCACGGCAAAAGGAAGTGCCGAATCCCCACCACCTCCTCCCAAAACGTGAGCTGGGGGGAGGAGGGCAAGTATCCCAGCAGCAGAGTCCACGTGCTCGGATGTCAGCGAGGGACTGAGATTCCCAGGCCGGCGGGCGAGGAGGCAGGCAGGGGTGACAGGTCTCATGCAGAGAGCTTAGCCTCTCCCCTGCCTTTCCACCTCTTCTCCACGTTTCTGAATAGGCAGCTCTATATTCCTCCAAAGGCCCCCCCCTTAAATCACTCTCCACGGAGGAGAAGAGCCAGAGGAAAACCGCTTTCCCACACAACGGAGGCAAGGGATAGAGTAGCACTCCGTCTGCTGGCCAAGGGAAGCTCAGCCGTTTGCTGGGCTCAGGGTGGGGGACACGGAGGGCGTCACGTAGGGCTGGCAACTGTGGTTACAGCAGACGCTACCCCCGTGAGTCAGCTTTGATGGGACAGCTTCAGTCCAAGGTGCACAGGAAAGTGGCGAAGCATTGGAGTTTACAGCCCGGATGTTTGTTCATCAGACTCAATGGCCTGCTTTAAACAGTGGCCAGGATGTAATGCTTCAAATGCCCCATTATGCACCTGGCCGGGGAGAAGATCCCGGCAGCGATCAGCTGCTGTGCTGGAGCAGGAGGCTGAATTAGCACATGGCTGGCAAATGGGACCGGGGGCTGGCTGGGGTAGAGAGAGCTGGATGCCCGGAAAGGGACGCCACCGGTCTGTTCTCAGGGCCTGGAGACAAGTCTCCCCACCTGCTGCCAGGGAATCTGTCTGTGCCGTGTTCGAAGGCCGGATGTTACAGCGCACTCGCGCTCTCAGTCCTGAATAAGGTGCACGGGTGTGGTTAATATTTTCGGCCACTGACTCCAGCGCGAGCAGGATCAGATGCTGCGTCGCTGGTTCTCAAGTCATCTCAGCAACCAAGATCAGGGCCATATATATAAAATCCAGCCCCAGTTCCTGGTGCTAAGCATGCAAATCTCTGTCCCCACATGAGCATGCGCCCTCCATTGGCTGGCTGCAGAGGAGAGAGGACATAGGTTTTGCCTATAGGTGATAGCTAACAGCAGCATTCTTCAGCTCTTGGCTACCCATTGAAAGAAAAAGAGCAGGCTGCAAAAGGCAACCCATTAATACCACCCCTGCCAAAAGAAAATCCTCTTTATCCCGCCCACGAACCTCGAATTTCACAGGCCAAAGAACTGACCCAAACAACCATCTGAGAGCAGGGAAGTCCTCTTCTTTGTAGAGAGTCCATCCTGAAACGTTCAGCGATGGGTGCAGTAGGAATCCAGCAAGACAGGCCAAAAGCAATTCATTATAAGAGGGAGCTGAAAATGTCACTCTCCGGTCGGAAAAAAGCTGTTTATAAAGCCAGAGGAGTCCTTCCGTCTTCCTTGATCCGAGCCCCACTGCCCCAGGAGGGTAATGGGGAAGACGCTGGTTTGTTAATTCAGTGTCAGACTCTCCCCCATGATCCCGCTTCCCTTCCCTGTGATTTCACAGCTATGGCAATGCTCCTCTCATTTCCGAGGCTTACCCCCTCTCCGTCTGACGAAACTTTCCTCCCGTTCGCCTGAATTCTTTTTAACACTTTTTTTTTTTATCTTCCTCTCACTCTGTTTCTCATTAATTATTCACATCTCATGAAATAGGAATGAAAACAGATTAAATGGTGTTGGCCAGAGTCCTGCAGAAGTGAAATCAGCCCCGCGATTTCCTGCACTGATGTTGACTGCCTACATCTGGAGCGAAACATTTAATCGGGCATGGGGAGAGAAGGTGGGAGTCAGGATTGGGTTTCTCCGGCACCTGGCATACTGAGATAAGTGCTGAAGTCATAGAGACCTTAGACATTTCAGTTACACCGAGATATTCTGGCTCCATATTTAATACATTAAATAAGGCCGGAAGATACCATTGTGATCATCCAGTCTGATCTCCTGCTTAGCACAGGTCCCAGAACCTCACCTGATAATTTCTGCATCAAGCTTACCTGTTTGAGATAGGGAATATGTTTGAGGAAGATCATCCAATCTTGATTTAAACATTGCAAGGGACGGAGAATCCACCACAGCCCGAGATAAGTTGCTCCAATGGTTAATTACCCTCGCATGTGCACTTTCTTTCTAGACTGAATTTATCTAGCTTCAGCGTCCAGCCTCTGGCTCCTGTTATGCCTTTCTCCGCTAGTTTAAAGAAATCTCTTCCCCACGTCGGTATTTGTGGACTGTAATCAAATCACGTCTTAACCTTCTCTGCAACCAACTAAATCAACGTAGCTTCTTTGCCTCGCACAGATCATTCTTGTAGCTGTTTTCTGAACATTTCCCAGCTTTTCAACCTCCTTGCTGAAGCGTTGATGCCAGAACTGGCCACAATAGCCATGAACGGTCTCACCAATGTCCTATACAGAGGTAACACCACCTCCTGCCTCCTGCTTGACATGCCCCAGGTCATACACTGAAAGATTTCCAGGATACATCCCCCCTCCCGTTAGCATGACCTCCATTCTTTATTCCTACGCACACAACCTTGGATTTGGATGTTACAAGACATGGGTTATAGGGAACACCCCTGACACAGACACCTTCCTGGGATGTCTCAGTTTCCCCTTCATCCACCTGTGCAAAGGAATGCCGCCTCTCAGCAGCAAATCCAAACTCTTTATCTGTATGAAGTGCCCCCGTCCTGTGGAGACAAGTTCCTCCCAAAGCAAAACAAGGTTACAACACAGCAGCTGTGCAAGTCCATGCCCAGATCCCTACTCCAGGCTGCCCACCCGAGAGTCATTAACCACTCTGCCCCGCCCCTTTAGCCTCTGTTCCAAGGTCCTGCTCGCCAGGCTTCTTACCTGAGAATCCCAAGACCTGCATCTCTCCCACAAGTCTCCTCCTGTGGCCCCACGTCAGGCCTCCTGTGAGAGGGTTCCCGGTAGCGTTTCGCTCCGTAGGCCTCCTCACCTGTGAATTCTGCGCCTGCCCAGGGGATCCTCCTCTTGTTCCAGGGCTCCTTCTATAGCCCTCCACTCGGGTCTTCTCTCAGAGGGCTCCCTGCAGTGTCACAGTCCCCAGGCATCCTCTCCTGTGGGTCTTAACCCTGCTCCTCCAAAGCCACTGAAGCATGCCCTGCCCACGCTGGTTCCTCCTCTCATTCCTCTGCTTACATCTTCCTGCAACTCGGCCGGGCTTCCCAGATCTAGCCAGTTCTGCCAGCAACCCGAGAACTCAGCACCAGCAGCTCACGCTTACTGCTCCTGGCCCTGCAGGGTCTGGTGGCAATTTTCCCCTCAAGCAACTCTCTGCTGCTCCTTCTGTCCTTTGTTCTCAGGCAGTTCTCGCCTGCCCTTCCCTGACTCTCTCTCGATCGCCCTCTTTATATGGCTCAGGCACTTTCTTTTAAGCCCAGCTGGGAGACAGCTGACCAGTCGCAGGTGCACTGCTCCCTCTTAAAGAGGTCAGTCACCCCGTGTTGTTCATGTTGTTCAAATGAGCCAAGGGATCCAGATCAGCCCATACAACCGACCTGCTCCTTTGTTATTTACCACTCCACCAGTTTGTGTGTCATTTCAAATACGGCCCGGTGTTTGAATCCCACTCCCTCTGTGTAAATGGGCACCTCAGTGTAAATGGGCTCGGGAAGGCTGGAGAGTCTCCTGCTTTGCTTCTGCAGAGAAGGACATTGTCTGGAGGAGTGAAGGCCCTCATTCACCTGAGATCCCGGCCTAAGGTAGGTCTTGTGTTCGAAGTCCCTTCATTGTGCCTCTTTTCCGCACTTCTCTTTCAACCATCACTCTCCAGCACAGTTGCCATCCCCAGGCTCTGCTTGACGCTCATTTGTCAAACATTTGCCAGACACGCCATGACCTTTGCAACACTGGACACATAGGAACTGCCAGGCTGGATCAGTGCTCAGTACACATCTGTACCCTAACGCTGACAACAGCCAGTTCCAGATGTTCAGAGGAAGGTGCCTAGTGGGGGGTTTCCACAGAAAATACCCATTTCCTTTCTGACTCTTACTAAGCTTTGGTCCTCAATGCTATCCAGTGGTGGGGAGTTCCACAGGTTAATTATGCTGTGACCCGTCCGTGCCTAGGGTAGCCACTTGAAAATGCCAAGGTCAGAGAAGGCTGTAAAAGGAGAGCAGATTTTCCCAACACTGGTGGGTGACTTTTGACTTCCCAACCAGCCACAAACAGTGCTTCTGATTCCCCACACTGGTTATCAAGAAGTCAAAATAAAAATATACACAGCCCCCTTTACTGCATTTCAGCCTCTGGCTCCCAATCAGCTACTAGGTCCAGTAAAGAGACCAGTTATTTAAACTCTATGCTTTTTACTAAAAAGGTTTCTCCTGACCCCAAGGGGTCAGCCACAGTACCAGATCAATATAAGTTTAGATCTTACCCAAAATACCACGCTGCCAGCCAATCCTGTAGTAAATAAAACTGAAGGTTTATTATAAAAAGAAAGAAACAAGCTATAAGAGAAGTGTTAAAGGATTAAAGCAATCAGACACATACAATTGATTTGAAAGTCAATATATATCAGGTTCTAATAGAATTGTGGAGTTTGCAGGCTTGTATAGTCCCTCTGGTGTACATCCAGTACCTGGATGGGTCTCAGTCCTTTGTTTCACAGCTTCAGTTCAGTTGTAGATGAGTTGATCCAGAGGTAGGCTGAAGACTGAAGACAAAATGGATGTGGTGTAGCTGCTTTTTATGTCCTTTGGCCTTTGCCATGCTGCTTGTGGAAATTTACAGGAATAAGATGGAGTTCAGAGTAACATGAGTAAGTCCTGGTGACTCATCAGGTATATCCCTGGCTTCTCCCCCTGGGCCCATTGTACCTGTGAATTTCTTAATGGGCCATTAAGCAGGCCAGTGCTGCAGCCATCCTGTCTAGGGTGTCACCCAGACACAGCACAATTTGAAATACAGCTATACCAAACATATCCATAACTTCCATTACACACATAACACATGAACACAAACATCCTCATCTTACTTAGCACATTATAGTCTTTCTAACAGTACCTGACCTGGCATATCTCACATGAATTATTATGATTCTGATGTATTGATGTTAAAAATTATAATAAATCCCCCTCCCCCCCAATCCAGCCAGCGTCACATATGCATTGTGTAAAAAAACATTTTATCAAGTTTAATGTTTTGCTTTTTAAATTAATTGAACGTCCCTTTGTTCTTGTGCTGTGAGAAAGGGTAAGTGGGAGTGCACCATTCACCTTCTCTAGCCCATTCATTATTTCATATTCCTCTGTCACATCCTCTTCCCTCTAAACTAAACAGACCCAGCTTCTTCAATCTTTCATCATGCAGATTTCTCTCCAGGCACGTTTATTACCATCTCTGAACTCCTTCTACTGACGCTGTATCCTTCCCAAGATGGGGCAACCAGAACTGCACACTGCATTCCAGGAAAGTTTGTATCATTGATTAACATGGTGATATAACATTTTCAGTAGTTTCCAGCCCATTCTTGATGCACCTTAACATTTGCTTTGCTCTTTTGACTGCCGCTGTGTATTGAATGGCGTTCTTCACTGACCTGCCCACAGCGTCACCTAGGTCTGATTTCTTGAGTGGGAACAGTTAATTGAGAACCCTGTAATGCATATGAATCATTCTGATTATTCTCCCCAATGCACACCGCTTTCCACTTGACTATAGTGAATTTCGTCTGCTGGGGTGTGGCCCGCTCACCCAGCTTTGTCAGGTGCCTCTGAAGGTCCTCACAGGCTCCTCTTGTCTTGACCAATTTAAATAATTGTGTCACATTTTGCCTCCTCCCTCTTCACCTCCTCTTCCAGATCATTAATGAATATATTAAACCGTACTGATCCTAACCATAGCCTGTCCCACTCTTAGCCTTCGACCATGATGAAAATTGACTCCTTGTTCCTGGTCTTCCAGCCAGTTTCTGCTCCACAACATACCATGACTATTTGTTTTCTTGACAGCCTCTTTTGTGAGGGACTTTGTTAAAAGCTTTCTAAAAATCCAGGTAAGTTCTGATAACTACCTCCTTTAGAACATCCTTCATGCCACCAATTCACTCACGCTGCTTCCTCTCTGTTTGCGTTCTTAACACACACTTGACCACTTTGTTCTGTGGATCTACCTGAAGCATCTTCCTTAATGTTCCTTGCTTCACAGCTTTCCCAGCCCTCTCTTCTGAAAGTGCTTAGTGGTGGCATAAGTAATTTTCAAGCTGATGTATCTCTAACATAGGAGAGGCTTCTTTAGAAGAATACATTCTTGAGAGAAGTGGCTGACGGATGCGTCTTCTTTTAGCATCCTGTGGGATGTTGTAGCATTGTTGGAAGTCACCAATGGTGCTGTTATAGATAGAGTGGCACGTTCTAGTAATCAGAATGTATAGGAGTTAGATCTTGGCGTAATGCTTATGGTTGGCTGTGATACAGTTCTTCTAGAATCTGTGCATATCACCAGTGAAACCTGTTCTGATGTTTTTATTTTAAAAAACCAAAACTTTAGGACACATGGAAATGGAAAAGTGCAATAACAGGGCCAAAGATCTAGAACCAGATTCTCATTTTCATTAGTCAGGCTTCTTTACAACTCTTGGGTGATGTAAAGGGGTCTGAACATGGTAGTAAATTACTTTTACTGAAAGCCATTTTCAGGCTCCTTCAAACTGCCCGAGTGGTATAAAGGAGCCATTCTGGTGTAAACGAGACTCTGGTTCTTGTGTTTTGGCCACATATGTACATAGAAATTGAAAAAAAAAAAAAAAGTTCACCAGTCCCAATGTTACAACAGGAACATTGAACCTTCTGTCTCCTCCAGAAAGATGAGAGAGAGAGAATGCAAACTCCAGAAGTGCAGGGGCAGGTTGGCATGGCACATAACAAACTACACTCCCTGATAACCTGTTGGGGCCAGACAGACAATGGCAGGATGTTTATACTCAGCACAGAGGTTTGCTCCAATGACAGGAAAATTAACCTGACTGGTTCAGATTCTATGTATGAAGTCCCATTCCAGACCAGTGCAGTTTTACTCACTAAGGGGATTTTTACATCACCTCTGACCACACTGAAAATTTCATTGCCATAATCCACTGAGAATTCAAGAGGCACAGGTAATTATTATGTGCTCCATACTGGCTGTGTTGTACAACCACCTCCGAGACTATAAACTGGATAGTGAACTGGCTAGAGCATAGGGCTCAACGAGTAGTGATCAATGTCCATGTCTAGCTGGCAACCGGTCACAAGCAGAGTTCCCCAGGGGTCGGTCCTGGGGCCGGTTTTGTTCAACATCTTTATTAATGATCTGGAGGATGGGGTGGATTGCACCCTCAGCAAGTTTGCGGACGACACTAAGCTGGGGGGAGTGGTAGATACCCTGCAAGGTAGGGATAGGATACAGAGTGACCTAAACAAACTGGAGGATTGGGCCAAAAGAAATCTAATGAGGTTCAACAAAGAAAAGTGCAGAGTCCTCCACTTAGGAAGAAGGAATCCCATGCACAGCTATAGACTGGGGACCGACGAGCTGGGTAGCAGCTCTGCAGAAAAGGACCTGGGGGTAACAGTGGATAAAAAGCTGGATATGAGTCAGCAGTGTGCCCTGGTTGGCAAGAAGGCCAATGGCATATTGGGCTGCATTAGGAGGGGCATTGCTAGCAGGTCACGGGAAGTGATTATTCCCCTCTATTCGGCATTGGTGAAGCCGCATTTAGAATATTGTGTCCAGTTTTGGGCCCCCCAATACAAAAAGGATGTGGACAAGTTGGAGAGAGTCCAGCGGAGGGCAACAAAAATGATTAGGGGCTGGAGCACAGGACTTATGAGGAGAGGCTGAGGGAACTGGGCTTGTTTAGTCTGCAAAAGAGAAGAGTGAGGGGGATTTGATAGCGGCCTTTAACTACCTGAAAGGGGGTTCTAGGGAGGATGGGGCTAGGCTGTTCTCGGTGGTGGCAGATGACAGAACAAGGAGCAACGGTCTCAAGTTGCAGGGAGGGAGGTCTAGGTTGGACATTAGGAAAAAGTTTTTACTAGGAGGGTGGTGAAGCACTGGAATGGGTTACCTAGGGAGGTGGTGGAATCTCCATCCTTAGAGGTTTTTAAGCTGCGGCTTGACAAAGCCCTGGTTGGGATGATATAGCAGAGGTTAGTCCTGCTTTGAGCAGGGGGTTGGACTAGATGACCTCCTGAGGTCCCTTCCAACTCTAATATTCTATGATTCTATGATTCTATGACTGAATCTATAAATATTTGTTATCCAGTTCATATTTGAATAACGTGGTTGGAAGTTAAATAGCAATGTTCTGAAATATTTGGTTTCTGCAAATTTGAAATCTATGTCAATAGTAAGCCCGACAAATTTCTTCATTTCTTCCTTCTCTTCTATGCTGGCTTGTACATCACACCTATCACTATGGTATGTACAAGGAGGGAGCTGTCACCAGATGGCGCTGTTACCGATGTCAGTTTTGTTTAGGCGACTGTCTAGCAGTCAGAACTTGGAGAAATATTTATTTGTTAGCTGTGGTGCAGTTCTTTTTCCATTCTGTGCATCTCTCTGCAGAATCTGTTCTGCCTGTTTAAGTCTCCCTCTGCCAGAGAATTTCTTTTATAGGTACAGCTACTCCACAGGTTACATCTGCCCAGGCAAACAAATCATTCCATGGTGCAAAAGCTTAAAGGGGATGGATGTAAAAGTGGGTTAATGCAGCAGCCTTCAACTCTGAAAGCCTGGGTTCAAATCCATGCCAAATTGATGTGCTTTGGCAAAACTGCGTGAGACACGGGATGGTGATTTGCTAGTAGGCAATTAGCTCCCTACAGCATGCCTTAGAGAGAATATAATAATAATAAATGTACATTCTGGAATCATTTTCATTGCAACCACAAGAAATCTTTCTTATATTAAATGTTGTTTATACTGCAAGAAAAAGGAAAGTGTCAGAAAGAGATCACGCTTAAGAGAGACAGACGCCTTTCTCCTCGGCTTTAGTGCGGGATGTCTGGCAGCCCTGACAGAAGAAGCCCTCAGTGACGGCTGCTGCTGCTACTGTGATGTTTTTGACAGGTGCACCAACAGAGCATTTGCTCTTGATAGACTCCAAGTGGGGCCCAGGGGGAGCTGCTGGCAGCCTGAGAGGGATTTCCTCATGAAAGACGCTGCATTCTTTTTCTCCGCAAGATTTGATTAAATTACCGACACCTAGTAGAAATCAGAAGAGAGACTAATCCGGAACGAACCAGGCCTCCTGGCTCGGGTTCCCCGCTGCAATCCCAGCTCCATGCAACTCCTCAGCAGGGGTGCGTGGGCAAAGGAGCGAGCCACCGACTCAGGGGGGTGGAAGCCGCTCAAACGTACCCAGGGCTAAACTGCAGCCAGCAGGCTCCTGCGATAAAATGGCATCTCTGCTCCACACACGGCACTTTCATTCCAACCCTATGCTCAGGAGGCAGACGGCGCAGGGGTGGGGTTACATGGAGATACGGCAGCCTCAGGGAAAGTCACGCTGTATACTCGAGGAGGAAAGGAGGGGGGAATTTCTGCAGACCCCTCCCCGGCCTTTCAATCCCTCCTTCTCCTCTCTTTCTCTTTTCAGTCCCACCCCACCGCTGGCATGCCTGAGGTGCCTGTCACTGTGGTCTTTTCTCATTCCCTGTGTCTCCTCATGCACCCCCAGCTCCTCTCCCCACTCTTGGCCTTTCAGATGGAGGCAATTTCACTTGGGTTTTCTCTCCCAGTTTTGTTGGCTGGGGGTTTGTTTTGAAGACGCTCGAGGGGAGCGTACGAAAGGGCCGAGCAGTGAATCACGGAGCCCTGGCTGCTTGTGTGGAGCCACAAGAAAGGCGGAGGGTCTGGAAGAGGCACAAGAATTCTCCCTATTCTCCGAGACTTCCTCCAGAGGAGATTCCAGATTCAGAGCTGCCTGCTCTCAGTTCACAGAACACAAACCAAGCACTCCAGCGTCCATCTCTCCCTGAAGCTTGCCCAGGCATTTCCAGCTGTGTGGCCCCGCTCCTGCCAGACGCACAGGGTCAGAGTCCCAGTCTCGGGGAGCTTTTGATGCTTTATTGAGCAGCGGGGTTAGTTGCTGTGACTCAGGAGTGCATCCGAGGTTCCTTAGGCAGGCCAGCTTGCAGTGGCCGAGCTGAGATCTTCTGAAAGGTGAACTGCAAAGAATTGGCTCTGCAGCCTTTTTTGATTTCTTTGTGACGCGAGGAGGCTTGGAAGAGCTTTCTTTCAAACAACAACAACGAAGTTTTCCTGCTTCTTTTTTCTCTTAGAAATAGCAAGATGCCAAGTCTGGCCTTCCCTGGCTTTGCGGGATTTCTCCTTGGATGATTCGGAGTTGTGCACCGAGAGCTCTCTCTGACTCGAAGGGGAGGGTGCTGAATCTTTTGTTTTTCTTGCGAGGCGTCGAGTTAAGTACGTGGGAACAAAAACAAAGCCTTGTTTAACTGGTACGTTTCCTCTGGAGTCACAAGCCAGCCTGTTCTGCAGTCACCATAGCATCCTCCAGGAGAGATGGTCAGAGTGTCTCCCCAAGGGAGAGGAGATCTGAATTTACAACGTACAAAGCGAGCAAAAACAACTCTCTATTTTAAATATAAAGTAGTAACTCTCCCAGGCCTCTCCATACCCCATAAAGACGCACAGCAGGACATAAATCTATTATTTTCCTCTTTGCAGGCCATTTGTAATGGAGTCTCTGTTGGACAGCTTCCCAGGTGGTGCTGTCGCTAGCATGTGGCAGCTAAAATGTTTGCTGCCTAAAGGCAGCCATTGTATGGTAGGGAAAAGCTGGACAGGAGAACTGGACCCAGACTGATTGTAGGTGGTGCAGTAGAGAAAGCTGCCCTTGGCACAGAACCCAAGGTAAAGGACAAAGGACAAAGATGACCAGAATCATTATCCTTATTTTACAGCGGGGCAGTGACTTGCCCGAAGTCACCCAGCGGGCCGGGGCAGAGCCAGGAAGAGAACCAGGTCTTCTAAGTGGCCAGTTCAGGGTCCAATTCACTCGTCCACACTGGTTGGACCCAGAACTTGTGCAAGGTCCACAGAGGAAAGCAGAATGAGAGAAACGGCCAGGCCTCGCTCAGCTCTTGGTGATGGGGCAGTGTTACCCTGGGCTTTGGCCATCGTTGTGTGTCCTGTTATGAAGCTAACTTACCTGCTGCTCAACCCCCAAAGGTTGTTATGGGCTGGTGGAACCGAAGGGCCCCAAGCACTGGTGAGAACTGGAGGTCCCTGTGACAGCTAGAGGCCAGTCGCCCGCCACTTCGGGAGGTGAAATGTCCAGGTTTCAACACAATTATCCAACAGTGACGCATGTCCCCCTTGACACTCTACATAGCCCGGGGGCTTCCCCGTCAGCTAGTGCCTCTGCCACCAGCACTGCCAGCTGAACCTGGTAAGGGCTTGCTGGAAATGCTCCCTTGCCCCGACCCTTTCCTCACGTGCCTGCGTCTGCCCACTCACTCTGCGGTTTTTTCCCCTCAGACCTGTGCCCCGGCCCTGCCATGAGGCGAGCAGTGAGCAGGAAGGGAAGCGGCTGTGACCATAATTACCTGACTTGGGATGGTTCCCCCTGGTCCCTACTCAATAAAAACACAAGAGCAACCGGTGAAAACGAAAGGTCTGACTTCAGGTGGTCATGGGGCCAGCCGGGGGCCTTCCTGTGTCCCCTCTGGCTGATTGGCAGACTGGGGGCCCCCCCTGCAACCTCCCAGCCCAGGCCTGGCTGACAGGCTGGGGGCCCCCCCCTGCACCCCCTCCAACTGGCATGTTGGTTTGGGCAGAGGCTCCCAAATTCAGCAGCAATTGAGCACCAGGCCCCACAGGTCATTACAAACCCAGCCCACACAGATGCATTATGGGAGAAACCACTTTGCCCATCGGTTAAGACGTGACCACATGTAGCGCCCCCACCCTGCCGGCTCCCTACGACAGGTCATTGGCTGGAGTGAGCATGTGCGCGAGAGAGAGAGAGAGAGAGAGAGAGATATGCCTCCCGGGATGCCCTAAGCCCAGGCCCATTAAAACCGCTCTCAGTTCACGCAGCACCCACTGCGGAGGTTGGAATTCAGGCCTCTCGCTGGCCCTCTGCCCGGTGGTAACGGCTGGTTTATGTGCCAGCGGATAAATAGTGCTAACTTACCGTCTCCCACAGCCGATGTTTACAGGAAAGCGCTCATTGCCCTTCCAGAGGTGCTGCCGAAGGGGACCTGTGACCAGTCTTCTGATGATCAGGCAGTTCCAGCTCCAGGGCTGGCCAGCCGAGTTTGGAAAGGTGCAACTCTGCCAGCTTTCAACCTCCGAGTGCTTCCAGCCTCCGTGGGATGGATGGGGTCGCGCCCCAACAATAGTAGACAATTGCTGGCCACGGGTGAGGGCAACAGGCCCCCTCCAGCTAGCCCACCACACAATGAAAACAGAGCCAGGCTGTCAGGACGCCTGCTACCTCCGCCTAGTGGCCTGGTCCAGGGGGGCTGCAGCATGACTTGGGCTGGGAAATGAGTCAGTGACCCCCCCCAGCACAGGCCAGGGCCCCTGAGAGACGATGCCTCACAGCCACTCACTGAAGTGGTCACTGTGGATTTTCATATGAGTGTCGGGTCCGGGAAACTCCCCTAGGGCCTGAGACAAACAAACAGCCAATGACCCTCCAGCTGACCCAGCTACATCAGCCCAGCTGTTCGGGCTGGCTGGTCTACGGCCGCATTGTCTTCGGTGACTTGGAACCGGGGCTTGACCAGCATGTTAATGAGCTCCTCAGCCAAATCCACACGACCCAGAGAGGGGCACGGCAGTGAAGCCAGGCAGCTCAGGCGGGCAGCTGCACTTGGAGAGCCTCTTCCATTTGCAAGGAGAGGTTGGTTCCCAAAGAATCTGCCCGTTTAACAAGAGGGAGGCTTTCAGTGTGAGCACAGTACACGGGTGCAGGTGGGCGGGGGGGCGGTTATGCGGAAAGAGACCCAGGGAGGTCTGTGTGTAGAGCCCATGGGGCGGAGGGAATGCCACACGCTGCATACATTCGCTATAAAGATACAAAAGGCCAAACCCTATATAGACAGGTCAGAGCAGACCCTTCCGCCCTTTTGTGTCCATATTATGCCCTGCCTGTGCTCACTGCCTAGCTAAGGGGTACTGTCGCTCTAGCAACAGATACAGCTAGAGGGGTTTGCAATGTGCTGGAGACATGAAAAATGGCCCGTACAGGTTTGGGCTTCCCTTCACAGAGCAGGGAGGGGACACGCCCCTCGCCTGCAGCTGTGGTGCACCAGTACCTGGAATGATGCGTTCACTTCCGGGGGACCCCCTTATTGCCAGCGAGCGACAAAGCAGACGGGGTGCCAGGAAACGCAGCAAAAGTGTCAGAGGCCAGAGGGGCCGATCGAAGAGGACAGGTTAAAAGAGTTGAAGTCATAGAGCGTGGCATGGGGCCCCTGCTCAAATGACAGCTTGCCCCTCTAGAAGGAACGGACGGGGAAGGAGACGTAGCACGGAACAAGAGGGGGTAACTATGGAGAAAAGGGATGGAACGGAGAATGGGAAAACGTAGGCTGAATCTCAGGAAAAATTCCCTGAGAGCACAATGCATCCAGATGAAGAACTGGCGCCCAGGGAAAGGCTGGGAACCCGCTTGCTTAAGATATTTAAAAGTGGACTGGACAAAGAGCGCAGAGAACAATCTTGGCCGTGGCCCCAGAGGGGGCTCCTTCACAACTGCATCTAATAGGGTGGAGGGCTGCAAATACTCTCCTTTCTATTTACATTACAAGGAATGTATAAAATTGGGGGCGGGAGGGGGAGTATTGGCTGATTGTTCCCAGGATCCCCTTGTCAGAATCCCTCCCTGCTCTGTTAGTGTCTCTTGATATATGGCTTGCATTAGGGGGATGAAAGTGAGGCATAGCTCAGGGGTTTGGCACGACAATCCCCATTAAACTCTCTCTGGGAAAATGATTCCAAAAAGCATTTGGAGGTTGAGTCACTTCATATTCTAAATAAGCTGCGAGTGGTTCAGACAGCACAGGGCAAACGGCTCCGTCAGACAGTCCCGGAGCCCCAGCCGGGGCGGGCGATGGCAGGGCGTGTCTGGGGAAGCGGCCGCGGCGCTGGGCTGGAGACACGTGAAGACCAGACTCATGGCGAAAGCCTTGACACGTAGGCGAGAGTTGCTTTGCCCATATCTAGGAGTCTCTCCTGGGGCAGATGTGTGGCTGGGCAGTGGGCAGGGGGTTTACCTGGGCACGCGGCAGAGTGGGGCAGCTGGATCTAGAGGACGGGGTGGCCCGTCTGCCTAGAGGTTAGGACCTGTTTCATTGAAGGAAGGGCTGTGACGGCTCACTTTCAGTGGGGTCGCAGCCAACGGAAGCTGCTTGGCCGTGCCTTGCTTCACTGTCTCTTCTGAAGGACAGTTCTTCTTCGCTCCGCACCCCAGAAAGCACTGCCAGCACCCCCGGTCTCTGCAGCCACCCTCTGTGCTACAAGAGCCAGAGGAATTCTTCCCGAAGGGAGCCGCCTGCACACCGACCTCCTCCTCGCTCTAGGGAGGGGGCTGAGCCGCTTTGGGCCTCTGTGGTGCCACGGGAAACACGGCTCCAGCCTTTCCCATTCGAGTTGGAGAGGACCAAAGATGCCAGGGAAGTTCTCCTGGCCTCCCCAGAGCCTTGACCGAGCTGGGACTGTGCCCAGATCCGTACAGCACCTTGGACCACCTTGTAGAGCAATTGCTGCATGGCACCGGTAACCCAGACATGCAGAGCTCGACTCCCTTGTGCCAGGGTCTGCCCTTCGCACACACTTGTGGTCAAAGGTGCAGCGGCCAGTGTGACATCCCCGCTGACACAGGGCTCAGCGCCTGTGCAGGTGGAGAGCGGGAGCTGTACCTGGGCTGGCCCCGTGAGCCAGTGCCAGCTTGACGGCGGCAAGGCGGCCCATGGATTTGCTGCTCCTCTCCCCCGGGGGAAGCAGCAGGAATGCAAAGAGCTGGCGAGCGCAGCTCTGCTTTATGTTAACCCCCCCTTCTTCTCCTCATTTGCTGGGAGCGGGGTCTGTGAAACCAGGAAACTGTGACTCGAGGTCACAAACATCTGGGATTTAAAAAAAAAAAAAAAAAAACGGGAAGAGATGCAAAAGCAACGCATGTTACTGGAAGCCCCAAGGCCGCCCCTGCCTCACCGCACAGCGTGTGGCGTTCCCGCGCTGCACCTGAGATTGCCATCTCATTGGCACACTGCTCACCAGTAGCTCATCCCGCCCGGTCCTGGCCGAAGGCTTCTGAGGCCCCATGGATCTGGGATGCACACCGGGCTGCGCTGCTTAGCCCCGCTGATAAGGCCTCGTCCTGCGCGGAGGGCACGCGCTCCTGGGAAGCTGCCTCCGTTTCTAGTTCATTTCTGATCCCATCTGAGCATGATTTGGCGTGGGTGGGAGTCGCCCAGCCGGGGGGGGGGCAGGCGCAGGGCCTTTGTGCTCTGAGTTCAGGGCCTGGTGGAGATCCCTGAGCTCAGGAAGCACCCCTCCAAGTATGAGTTTGGGGTGACTGGGCTGGGGTGTGTAGGGGAGCCCTGAGACAGGGATGTGGGGTGTCAAGCTATGTCTGGGAGGGCTGTGAGTGGGGTTCCTGGGCCGGCTGTGTAGGGGGGCTCCCTCCGAGGGCTGAGTTTGGAGGGGAGGGGCTGGAGTTCAGGGCTCCTCGACTCATGACGCCTTGCCCAGCATGACAGAGGCTGGGATTGTGTTTCCCTGCGCGCACAGATTTGTTTATTATAATCTCCCCTGTTTGTTTAATGAGTGGGGCTGGTGGAGCTGCCTGCCAGGGAGTGGGAGGGAAAGCAGGAGGGGCCTCCTCCCCGAACACGGCAGGCTGGACCTGGGCTGCTGCCCGCCTTTGTTGTTCCTGGCAAACTCCCCTCTCCTCCTCGTCAGCTTCCTTGGGACTGGCTCAAGAGCAGAGCTTGTGTTTAATTTAGATCCTGCCCCCCAGGCTACTGGCCCCTGCTGAACACACAAACAGAATGAGACACGGAAAGGTGTGGCAGGAGCCCGCGGCACCTTCCCTCATCCCCTCCGCCTGCTTTCTCTGGCACACAGCTGCCTTCGAGTGGAGGCACGTGGCACGGGGCCAGCTCAAGCCATGTGCTCCAGGATGCATCCCTAAAGCACAAGGGGGGAGCAGCCCCCCTCCTCACTGCAGCATCTGAGCCCCGAGTCCTGGGGAGGGGGAAGGAGCCCAGCCTGGCTGCTGTCTCCACAGGTCCTGCCCTTTTCCCTTTACTGCTTCCTGCTTGCTTTTAGCACTTGCTGTGGGCCCCCCCCAGGGTAAATGAAGCTGCTGGAGGCCCAGAGAGACAGGACCAGGGAACAAACCCTCACCAGGACTGGGTCTGGGCCCTGCTGGGCCAGCTGTGCTTCCTCACAGAGGCCCCGAGGCAGGAAAGCACTTAAGCAAGCGTTTACAGTTAAGCATGCACGAAGGGGGACTGAAGCCCATGCTTCAGTGCTTTCCATATGTCAGAAGACCCAGTGGGGCCTGGTATGAACAGCAGCAGTTTCCTGCACCTTGTGGCATAGCTGTAGCGCAACAGTAACTCCGGACGTTGAAGCCAGGACTTCCTGAGACTCCAGGGCAGGGCTGGGTCCTGACAGCACATGCAGGAAGGGAAGGTGGTTTGTTTCAGCGGCGGGGTCACGCACCATCGTTGTGAGCATCCCCAGCCCCTCTCTGCATGGGGCTAGCAATCTGGGAGTGGCAGCAATGTGTCCTGCCATGCAGGAGGTACTGTGGAGTGGGAGCCACTTGAGAACTCCAGGTTCATCAGCCATGAAGCCTGGATCGCAGGTGATATGCTCCAGAGCAAACAGAGGGGCTGCTGCTGACTTCACAGCAGAGAGGCCCTCACGCTCTCCACACCCTTGATTTGGCTGCTGTTCTGGGTTCTGTTACTGCTGGTGAAGAAGATGAAGAGGAGCATGAATGCCCAGGAAGACGACGAACAGTGAAGGGTCTTAGCCCACCAGGCCTGGCCACATGCCCAGTGGCCGAAGAGAGGCCTGCAGAGACGCTGCATCAGGAGCAGGGAGTGGGAGAGTTGTGGAGAAGGATCTAGGCTTGGACCCATCTTACCTGCCCCATCTTCCTTGGCTGGGAAGCCCCGGCTCACACTGGGAAGAGCTCCATTTCTGCAAGACGGGGTGTTTTAGCTGAGATTGCAGCGGCTTCACTGCTTTTTGCGAGGAGCTTTTCTTCTGTGTTGTTCTTCGGCCTCCTGTGCATCGTATCCATTGAAGATTGGGGCTGACGGTACCAGGGGTTGGAGCCAGCAGGAGTAATGGGGGGGCAACGGAGGAAAGCAAAGTTTGCAGGGAACATCACCGAAGACTGGCTGGAAATGAGATATGTTAGATTGTGGAATCATCTCCCAGGGGGGAAGGGCAGGAGCTCCGGGGCGCGGGAAGCTTGACATTGGACAAAACATTGACTCACAGACTTGAATGGAGCCACCCTGCTCTGGCCAGATGAGCTAGCTGGCCTTTCCCCACTCTGATTCCTGGGATTCTCTGGCTCGAGGATGGCAGACAGCAGCCGCACAGCATCTTCAGCAGTACAGCGCTCGGTGCTTTGCTGCCAACAGGGGGAGCTGTGCTGCTGCCCTTCATGCCGTGGCCACGCTCCCCGAGCCTGGCGTTAGGGGTGCTTTGCCGTCAGAGGTACCAGCAAAGAGGAGGTTGGAATGATGGGGGCGGGAGGGCGGGGGTGTGGCCAGGATATAAATCACAGCACCTCCAGCAGCACAGCATCGCCCAAGCCTAGGGTGGATGGCAGCATGAAAAGCCTGAGCATCCTGCAGGGGAGGGTAGCAGCACGTAATCCTCGGATGCCACGGGGATGGGCCGTTCAGCCGTGGAGATGCCGCTACTGCCATGCTGGAGCGCTGGGAAACGGAGCCACCCCGGTGACTGGAGCTCACCCAGCCCAGTCCTCTCCCAGCTGCCTCTCTTCCAGGCAATGCTCTCATTCCTGGCCTTTGTTGCCTGAGCAGAGTCCTTGAATGACTTTCTTGCCGATGGGGAACAGGCCCGGCTTGGTCCTGCCGGGACATTTTAACCCATTTCTCTCTCTCCCGCACTCAGCAGCTCCCACATTCCAGAGGGGCTGAGCTGCTTCCTCAGGCGTGCCGCCCGTGGCCAGTGCCGCAGCCGCTAGCGAGCCATCCTGACCTTTCCTTCCTTCAGAGCCCACTTGGAATCAATCCCCACAAAGCCGATGGCTCAGCTCGGGGTCTCTGGCTGATACAGGCCAAGGAAGAGAACCCAGGGGGGAGAGGGACGCTGAACCTGGGGCTCCATTCAGCGGCGAAGGAGGACACTGCAGGTTTGCTTACCCTCTCCTGCCACTGCTCAGCATGCCAACGGCCTACCGGGAGCTCCTGTCCCGGCCGGCACATCGGAAGTGTCGTGGCTGCAGTTCTCTAGGGAGCGGAGCAGCAGGGCAGTGAGGAAGACGTTGCCGGAAAAGGGAGCCCCAGGTGCGTACATGGGCCTCAGCCCCTCCAGTGGCTGGAGTGGTGTCCGGACGCTACCAGGTCTGAGAGACAAGGTGGGCGAGGTAATTGCTTTTATTGGACCAACCTCCGTTGGTGAGAGAGACAGGCTTTCCGGCCACAAGGAGCTCTTCTTCAGGCCCGGGAAAGGTCCTCCACCGCCGAGCATCGCAGCTAAATGCAAGGTGGAAGCGACTGTTTAGCAGAACTGGTCGGCACATGTTGTGAGGGACCCTGGGAGGCAGAGTGGCCTGTTAACACCTCTGCAGTCCTAGGACAAGAAGGGGGCTTGGGTTACAGATGGTTGTAAGAAGCCACAAATCCAGGGTCTCTGGTCAGCCCATGGTTTTTAGTGTCTAGCAGAAATATGGATTTAAGTTCCCAGGCTTGTCTTTGGAAAGCGTGGTGCAGGTTTCCTTGGAGGACGAGGACTGACAGGTCAGATATTCAGCGATCGCTTTGGGGAAAGTGTTCACCCACAGGCAAGAGGGTGGTTTTGTCTTTTATCATTGTCCTGCGGGAGTTCATCTGAAAGTGAAGTGATTGTCTGGTTTCACCCACATAGTTGTTATGGGGGCACTTTGTGCCCTGGGTGAGCTACCACACATGTTGCAATAGGCATGCGTAGGATCCATGGACATGGACGGCGCATAGCAGGGGCTTGGGGAGGCTAAGCCACCCCAAAATTAAAAAGACTGGCCATGCAGGTGGCAAATGAGAGACGGGTCATCTCCCTTTGGAGGCGTGCCGGCCTGCCGCCTTTGCGCCAGCCAGGAGTGCCAGAAGCTCCCTAAAAGTGGGGGGCCACTGGCAGCTGGACCGTGACTCTGCCCATTCTCCGCTCCGAGGCCCCACCCCAGCTCCGTCTCTTCCCCTTGCCTCCTCCCGGCATTGCGCTCCATCATTGCCCACCCACAGGCGCATCTCCAGGCTGCCATGGCACTGCACTTGGCCAGACGGGGAGCCCGGGGCAGGAGGCTGGCAGGGTGGGGCCGTCTCAGGGCAGCTGCCAGCGCAGCCCGGGGGCCCGTGCCCAGCTCCCCTCGGCGCTGACCCGGGGTGGCGCCCCTTCCCTGGCTCAGCTGGAACCCAGCGCCCCCCTGGTGGTGGGAACTGAATAGAACCACGCCACCCTCCGTGCAGCAAAGGGAAGCGGCAGCCGTGGAGCTCCTGTCTCCCGAGGTCCAGCTCCAGCTTAACCCAAGTTCCCCAGCAGCTGCACCCCCGAGCTGCTCTGCCTCCCCAGGCTGCAGCCCGGGCCTCTCCCCTTCCCCACCCAGGGGTGTGAGCGGGGGGGGGGGGATGGAAGTGCGCTGAGCCCGGGGGCAGGGGGTGGTTAGGGCAATAAGGAGCCTGGGGAAGGGGTGGGGAGCCAGCGAGGAGCCCTGCAGCATGGCTTAAAGCTGGGGCAGGGAAGCTCAGTGAGGGCAGGGCCTCGGGGGAAGAGGCGGGGCAGGGGTTCATGGTGGGCGGGGCCACAGTCTGGGCACCAGCGGCCCCACTTCTAGAGGGATTCCCACGCTCCGTAGCTTCCCGAAAGGAAAGACTCACGCGCCGCCATCACCGTCCCTGGATCTCGACAGGTGCCTTGTGGGGGGAGTTGATCGTTGTAGCAGCGGCCATACGTCTGCAGGTTTTGCATCAGTTGTTCCAGCAGGGTCTGGCGCCGCTTTGAGGTGGGGCCCCCTGCTCTGTGGGGAGCTTGCTTCTGATGATGAGCTTGGAGAGGTGGGGGGATGGTTTGAAGGCCAGAAGTGGGGCCGACATGGCTACAACTACGCCGCGTACAACCGGTGTGAGGGACAGGCTGAGGAGCGGTTGGCCTCTGCTGCAGTTGGCCACCTTACCATCATCAGATATCGTCCTTGGCACAAGACCGTCTGCCCCGTCATTGTCACTGGGGCCGGCCCCTTCCCCCACACCAGGCACCAGGAGGGCGAGGCGCACCATGTTTCAGAAGAGCACATTTTCCTCTAGCTCTGCTGGGGTGGGGGAGGGCGAGGGGAACTGCTGAAAATGAAAAGCGAGGCCCTGGAAAGGCTCCAGCTCCGTTTTAATTAACCTGAACAAGCCAGAGCTTCGGTTTCTAAGCCAAGCCGAACCCTTTCGGTTAGGAAAAGCCTGCAGTACCTGGCAGTAATTTAATAACTCTCCCTTCGAGCTCTCTAATAGCGGGGCTGTGGAATGGCTCCAAACCCTCCGGTATCCCTGCGCTTTCCGCAGTAAAGTTACCTTTATTGCTATAACGTAATATTAACAGAGATACCAGTGTTAATACCTTCCCTCAAACTCAGCTGGCGGGGAAGGGCCTGTCAAAGCTGAGGGAAGAAACCCAACTGCGTGTCTCTCTCCGAGCTCCGGCTGCGCCCCAGAACACCAGCTTTGGGGGCCAGTGCCCCAAGGATCACCTGCACCCCAGATTCCCCACGGCTCTTGCCATGCTAGCCCCTCGCTGCCCCCTTCACGCACGCTCGCTCCTCCAGGCGGGGACTCGGCTCTGACCAATAGCGCTTGGCCAACACTGTCCCTTTGTCAAGGCTCTGGGAGTCCCAGCAGCCACTGCGTAGCTGGGACAGACACGCACCCACAGCCAGCAGAGTGAGACCGATTTTCGGGGCTTTGGCTGGTAAAACAGAGTCGTCGTGCTGACGGAAGTGGCGGGAAGGATCTGCTCACAAGCGTGAGGCGTGGAAAGGTCACGCCTGCCGTCACTCTGGGAACCACCTCCTTTCAGGGAACGTATTTGCCATTGTTAGCGGGGCCAGGGGCACGACTCCATCACCAGCCAGGGCAGCCTGACAGCTTCAGAGGGTCCCCATTCTCTCAGCAGCTCGGGTAGCCCAGGGAGCTGCCAAGAACAGCAGGGATTTGTAGTGCTGGCCTCCAAGCCCTCCTGCTCCAGCCAGCTCTAAACTCTCTGAACAGTACTTCCTTCGGCAGGGGCTCAAATTACCTGCATCTCAGTTCAGGGATTCCCCCCCTTCCCATTGCTCCAGCAGCTTTTCCTGACTGGCTCCATGGCTGCAATTAGCTTGATTACACAAACCCCAGAGAGGGGCTGGAGTGCCCCTGTTACAGCTCCAAGGAAGCTCCCAATCCGGTGGGGGGGAAGGCTGGAGCTTCTGTCAGGTAGCTGCATTTGTCCACTGCAGGGAGAACCATCCCACCTCTGGATCCCACAGGCACAGCTGTCAGGAGGCACGGCCTTCCTTACAGACCCTCCTTCGCCCCTGTCCCCTCTTGCAATGGCATCTCCGTTGCTGTCTGAAAGGCTGAGGTGTATTTAAAGACACGCACCTCGCCTTCATTAACGTTTACAATTCTGGGGCTGTTTCCTGAGTCCCACATTTAAGCCTCCACGAGCTGGACCACAGAAGCTCCTTCACAGTAAGAAGAGTTTCGTTACTTCAGTGACCAGCAACGGGTGAATAATATTTAACAGGGGCGCCTATAAAATTCCCCCCACCTCCCGCTGGCCTGTGATAAATCCCAGCGAGAACGGGGGAGCCGAATGGGAAGACAAAAGAGCAAACAAAATGCTTCCCCCTCCACCAAGCAGGGGGGCAGCGGGCGGGCGTGGGGCAAACAAACTCCGTGCCGCGGAGCTGACCTTTGCTGGAAGTGCTTCTGCTGCCTTCCTGAAAAATACACCCAGGCTACTGACAGCTGGGGCAGAGTTCAGCTCACCCCCGCACAGGGGTCGCCTTCCTTGGGACGTGCTTTGACGATATCCGCCCGTTGGTGAGCCCTGGTTCACTCCAAAGGCAACTGCTCTACAGAAATAGGAGGGAGACATCGCCTCGGGCAAGCTGGAGTTAGCAACACCCACAGGGGGTGATTCCACCAGACAGTCATGGAAGTTCTGGTCAGAAGGAACCACTGTGATTGTCCTGCATAGCCCGGGCCCGAGAACCTCACTCAGCCTTTCCTGCACCGAGCCCAATCCGCCCAGCTGCCTGCTCTGTTTGGGATGGGAGTTAATGAGGGTTCCTAGGAGCCACCCCGACCCAGGGGAGAGACATTAGAGCACGCCGCTTCCCCAGAGCCGGACGTCAGTTTGCTTCTGGGAAGTCGGATGCTTCTGGGTAGGCCCCAGCAACTTCTTTACTGAAACCTGTTAACCGGAAGGGGGCAAGGAATAGGGGGGCACAAGCAACAATGATGTCCACGTGAGAGAGGGAAAGCCGGAGCCTGTGTGCTGTAGGCACGGACAGTCTTTGTACAGCACCTAGCAGCGGCCTGATCTTTGTCGGGGCCTCTAGCTGCTCGTGGAATATAAATGAATACTAATCATTGGCACGTTCATATTGAATAGCTATCGACCAGCAGAGGCTGCTGAGGGTGACGGGAGCAGCACGGGACATCCTGGTCTGGGCTCCGTGCTAATGGCAGGAGAATACAGCGACACGCCAGCGCCCTGAGTGGAAATCCTGGAGGCGGGGTCGGAGGCGCTGGAGCGAGGGTGCCTTTACAATCCACTGCGCTCGGCGCAGTCCTTAGCACCGGGCAACGAGAGGGATTCGTTAAGGGCTCTTCAGCAGCCTGACCCATCTGAGCGAAGAACAAGAGGGGCAAAGAGAACCAGCTGGCAAATGGCACCTTGGATCTTGAGATAATTGCAGCTCTCTGAAAGCCGCACAGCTCTGAGTGCAGGGAGCGCACGAGCAGCGTGGGCCCTCCATGGGCCGCTCTGCGGCAGGCGTGTTGGAGTTGGAGTCCCATGGGGACAGCAGGCCGAAATTAATTGTTTAAAAGCCACTGGCCTTTCCCAACAGCCAGCAAATGGAACCCACAAAAGCAGCACTGTTCAACTTCAGTGGATTGGAAACAGATGGCTGCTGCAAGCGGAGCCCCTGACATACTGTCTGTGGGGGACAGGACAGGCTGTCTAAGACGCAAGGAGGGGAAGCGCTGACACGCAGCGCGCCAGACCCTGCTGGAAATTCCTACCGCGGAACACTTCCTACTGGTTCCAGTTGGGAACAGAGTAAGCAGATCTACTAGGCTACTGATTCCTGGGGTCCATAATAGAGTCTACCGGCCCTTCCTCCACTAGGATCCACCATCCTCCAAGCCTTTCCTAGCCTCCTCTTCAATAGGAACCATTATAGCCACACCCATGAGTTCAGCAGCTTGTTTGGTCCATTTAAAGCCAGGGAGGGAGGGAGGAGAAAGCCAGCACTGGGAAGTCGCTCTCCGGCTCCAGCGGGATTCACAGCTAGGCAACAGTGACCACCCCTGCCTGCACTCAGTGAAAGGGGAAGCTAGGCAGCAATTTCTACAATGAGATTCCCGGTTGATGAGCCTCAGCCCGGAGCTTTAACAGTGTTATTGCCTTTGCTGAAATCACACTCAGGAACCGGCGCCAGAACACATCGCTGACACCGAACGTAAATACACAGCCACGGGTCAGATCCTGGCCTTCCCCCCCCCCCCCCCCGTCTGAAAGGAGCAAGCTGAATCACCAAGCCCAGACATTCAAAATTCACGAGCCAGGCCCCAGAATCATCAGATTTAGGAAAAATCTCATGGTGTTTTTTTTTAAAGACAATCTGGGATTCTTTGACTTCTGGTTTTGCGCCTGTAGGGTGCAATGAGGTCACCTTTTCAAGCGTTTCTCAACAACTTTGAGTGCCAGAACTTCCTTAAAAAAAAAATAGAAGAGCTGGATTCTCATGGGATCCCATGTCCCTGGAGCGAAGGCTTTAATTAAACATTAAACATCACATGGCCGGCAATAAAATCACGAGCGTTGGCAATACAGGAAGGCAGAGACGGCTGTTGGATCTGCTCTCTTCCTTTGATTCACTGAAAAATCATAAAGGAAGGAGGTATCCCTTGGCCAATGGATCAGCACCGGTACAGCAGAACTTGTCCCAGTGCAGTAGCATTGACAGTGTGGCTGTACCCTGGTGCACAGGGCCTGGTACAACAGGTCGGAGCCAGGCCAATGCAACCTGGCACAGTGCCCACCGTATACTTAAACTGGCAGCATCGCTATGCCCTGGCACGGGGCTCCAGTTGCGTAGAATTGGAGCGGGACTGGTATTCCATTGCCCGGTGCCCTTCATGCAGGAAGATTTGAACCGATCTAGTTCAACAGCCAGGGTGATGCCGCTGGCCCAGTAGGACAAGCCAGTGCACCCTGGCATGGTGTCCCCTGGTTCAGCAGAACTGGCAGGGCAAGTGTACCCTGGCTTGGTGTCCCCATTCCAGTGCAATGAACAGCAGATCTTCAGTGTCTCTGGGCCGGCCAAATGCAGCACGGAGAGTTTCACTCTCTTGGGCTCCTCTGAAGTACCGCTTGCGACAGCCACCTCCCTCCAGTTCTTCGCCAGCTTCCTTTCCCAATGGAAGGAGTCCAGAGGCTACATGTGCTTCATTAGTTTCCTTCTGACCCAGTGGAATAAGTCTCTGAGCCACCAGGGTGCTGGGGAGAGAGTGGACTTTATCCCAAACCAGGAGGCAATGAGATATAGCGGACAGCGCACCGGATTGGGAGTCAGGAGACCCTGGTTCTGTTCCTGCTGACGTTGGCTTCTCCTCCCACCTGTTATGTGTCGTGCCTGTTTAGACTGTCAGCTTGAATTCCTTGGCCCTGCTCACATGAGCTGGGTCAGGGTGACAAAGGTCAATGACCCGTCACACAACAGGTTAGCCTGCACAGGCTCTATCGGCCGCTCTTATGCCCGGCAACAGATACTAGGAGGTGGGAAGATGCCTCTGGAACAGATCTAGGCCCACAAATCCTTCCCCATTAAATCCAAGCCTATACAATGCATAACAAAGAGTTTCTTTTGAGAGCGATCCATCCCCACGGTCTGCTAGATTCCTAAGAGAACAGAACACGGGCTAAAAAGACAGCATGGCCCAACTGATTCCCAAACGACAGGAAAACAAAGAACTCCCCAGCTCCCAGCGTACAAAAAATAAAGGCTGCAGCTGCTACAGGGGTTAAAGCCACGTCTCCATGCTGGCGCCTGAAACTGCCCTCTCCCAGTTCCAGCCAGACTGGCAGCAAAGCCTTTCAGACAGAACAGAGCCCCAAACGAGGCCTGCATAACGAAGTCCTTCCTCCCCAGGCATCGCAGCTCCTTTATCCTCCTTGGCTGAGGCAGGGGACACCTGGCCCCACACTACACTACAAGTCTCCTGGTCCCGGGCCCTTAAAGAAACAGAAGCTTGGGTTTTCCCCAGACCCTAATACCCCAGGACCAGTTCCTCTCTCCTGCCATTCCCTGGCCCCAAGCCTGCTCCAAAACTCCTGGCCCCTCCGGCCTTAAAGGGCCCACAAACCCCACTGCACCCTCCATGAGCCAAAACGGGAGAGCAGAGTCTCCTGCCCACCTCCAAAGGGAGCTGGTGCCATATGTTACAAGCATCTACTCTACATCTGTGTATATGCCAAGTGTCAGTTAACAGATAAAGTGCCAGTAGATGGTGCCAGCCCCTGTGGGGTAACACCTGCAGAGTGCCCTCAAAGGCCCAGGAGCAGTGGGGCAGCCATGGTCTGGCACAACTGCCGGCTACAGCTGGGTTTCAAAGGCAATCCAAAATAAAGCTCATCCTAGGAAGCCAGCCTGGAAGCCACAAAGCACTGGGTCACAACGGGTCGCTGGCCTCAAGTGACACAGCAAGGTGCCCACCCACGAGCAACGGCTGCAGCCTGCAGATCCTTCAGAGATGGGGAGCCAATTTCCGCTTTCAGCTCCTGGTTCAGAGCGTGCCCCCAGCTGGGACCCCTTCTCAGCTCACTCAGGGTGAGGCCTGTCAATAGATATGGCAGCCACTTCCCAGGCAAGCTCCTGCAGCCATCCCCTCTCCCAGCAATGACTACAATGCGGAGTTGAGGGCACGCCGCACCTCTTCGGATCAGGCCCAATATTTCCATCTGCAGTCTCAGCCAGGCCCCACAGCAGCACTGAGATGGGCTCCACAATCGGAAGGAGCTGGACTGCAGGAGCGTACGAGTGACACCTCACATCAGACCCGGTCAGTTCTGTGTGGCTTCACATACACCCGCTGAGCAAGCGGTGGTGAAACCAGACCCCATGAGACTCCATCTGCAAGGGTAACCGAGCAATTTGGTCTCTTGGCTCCTTTCTCGGCTAGAACGTCTCCAAAGGGGCCAGGTTATTGCCTGTCTCCCCCACTCCCACTGCCCGTACTTTGGGATGAGCATCAGAGTGATTGTGGAGGGGATCGGAGGCGGTCCTGCCCCGACGCGTACACAGCCCGAACGCTGCAGGCCGTTGGCTCCTGGTCTGGCTGTTGCTCCTGATGGATCAGGCCCCATCCAGAAGGTCTGCCAAGTGCGCCCACCATTGCCCTGAGCAGCTGATGATGCTCATCTGAGTGGAAGGTGTGACGGTGAGGCTGGAGCTGCTGCAGGGATTCTTCAAGGTGCTGGGCTGTGGCCGCAAGGCGGGGCGGCCCAGAGCAGCAGGCCTCGCTGGGGTGGGGGTTGGAATGTAGCTTCGAGGTCAAAGAAGCCGCAGGAGAGCGCTGACGTATAACTGCCGCTTATCAGCTCCATCCCAGCTCGTAAAACTGTGCAGCAAAAGTTTCCTGGAATTGACTGACTTGTTCTTCACCCCTCCTGCCCCCATATCACGACTGCCACCCCAACGAGTTCTGATGTCTGCAGCCAGGGCCTCTCACTGCTACCGAGACACGCGCGGAGGGGGAAATTCACTAGTGATGCTGCAGGAAGGGCCAGGGGAGTTTGCGTGAAAAAGCCAGACTACGCCCGTGGGGCAGAGCATCTTGAAAGCACATGTTCATCTGTACAGTTGGTGGCACCGATGCATAACCCATCCAGCCCCCGGCTTCATTCTTACTATGTCCCATCCCTGATTTATGCCCCGTCTGAGCCCCTTGCACTCCACTCCACTCCTAGCTCCCTTCTTGTCAGCATCACCGCAGAGTCTCCTCTTTTCCCAAGAAAATGAGCCCAGCACCCTACTTTTCTCCCTCATTTGGATCCATCAAACCTGCCCTCAAAAGTCTCAGTCCTGTGGGACGGTGCCCAGCTCAGTTCAGTGTCCCAGATGGGGTCTATCGGCCCTACATACCAACAGCACCCTCCCCTCGGTAGGTAGCACTCTTCCCTTTAGGAAGCAACGAAGGAGGCCTGAGTGGAACCAGCATTATGGGGTGCTGCGCTGCTGGGGTTACCATCTTGCAGATCAGTCTTAAAACTGGAGGTCCCGACTGCTACGGAACATTAATGAGCTGATGGCATTTTTCTGAAGAAATAGGGTGTCCTGCCCAAATTCCAGCTCGCCCAATTCCATTCTGCCTCCCTAAATTCCCCCTGCAATTTCCATTGGCTATGGGATTCTTCTTCAGTTCTTGCACTAAACTCTTGACCAGCGCTGCTGCATTCCACCCCAGAGGTGGGTGCATTCCAATGGCACATAATGGAGAGATCTCTACCTGCCCCTTGCCTACAGTATTACGCAGGAGAGTTGTGTTGCTTATTTAGTTAATGTTTGTACCGAACGCTGGATCCTGGGATGAAAGGAGTTAGAGAAGTGCTAAATATCATTTAGTGTACAGCCGGCTGCCAATACCTTCTGTGCTTTCTTAGTGCAGCTGTGCTGGGCTGATGGTGTCAATGTTTTTTCTGCAATAAATTCCAAATGCTTTCCCTGGTTTCCCTCCTATTCCAGAACGCTGCCTGAACCACTCGTCTTTCATGTGTAGCATTTTGAAACTCTTAAGTATAACACCGTCCCTTGAATTCGCCTTATCTAGCTAAGCAGTAATCGCCTCAAAGAACTCCAGCAGGCTAGTTCAACACCTGATCTCCCATGCTTGAATCCATACTGGCTATTCTTCAGCCTGGCTTTCCATGTGTTCCTCTGCAGAGAGTATCTAAGATTCACGTGATCCAGCCTTCATGCTTTCCTGCTGGTATCTAGGAGCTGCTGTCAATCTTATTTTACAGATCAGAGACTGAAAAGGGCAGCAAAAAGAACAAAGAACCAATTTTTTAAAGATGCCTGAACACAGTCTCTAATTTTGCACCGGCAAGTGATTGCAGGTTCAAATAATAGTATTTAGACATCATCATAACTGATTTGCAGATGTATTCGGAGAACCCCATCTACATACTGTCATTTGCAACACCAGCCGATTGTGTCTGCACTTGATCGTGGGGGCAAACTCTCAAGCTGTTCTTAAATCTGTCCCCAAAATGTCTACAGCTGAATACACCAAATACAGGGTCAAATTAAAGTCAGATGCTATTTTCAGTACAATTAAACCAGATGTAGAGTGACAGGTGCAATTTTAAATGAATCTTCTACCTGGAATTCTGTACAAACCTAGCTCATTACTACTAAAAATTAACAAAACATTTCAGGCTAATTTTTGGGAATATGGCGAAGAACTATTGTCAGATTCCAAAGTATGTTAAGTCAATCAACGTACTGAATGGCTGGAGTATTCCCATGGCCCTTGCATTTACAGGGATTGAAAGGTACAATGGTCTGAGGGATGGCACTAGTCATAAGTCAGTCCTGGATCAGTGTCAGAAAATCACTGCTGGGCCAAAAGATCTAAGGTTCAATACTATACCGTCTACCAGGACTAGAAACAAAGCACTAAGCCATTTGACATCTGGGATTCCCAGCCTTCCCCAGTTGCATCTCAGGAGCGTCTAAGTTCCTTGCACAGGAGCTCTTTAGCTCCCAGAGTTTACAAGTTCCACGGGGGGTGTTTGCAGAGCACTGTCCCTTAAAGGAGAGTTCTGCGCATTCTGCAGAGTACAGACTCCGTGGGCTATGCCAGCGGGCTCTATATGTGCCACATGACCTGCGAAAAAGTTTACAATATCCATCAAGTCTGCATAGAGCTCTCAGAGGCGTGAGTCTTTGTGGCAAATATATCCAAATTTTTCCAAACATATAGTATTGAAAAAAAAAAACCAAACATTTCATGCTCTAGTTCCCATTAAAAGACCAGTGGAGAAAACAGTGGAATTTCTAGACCGAGCATTTCTGAAACAGGACTGCACAAAAGAAGGTAAGATTACTTCAAAGTGAAACCACCTCTTTACACTAAATCCCACATTTCCAAAAATGTCTTGTCCAGTTAACCTCAAACTGTCCGCCCCAAATGCTCCTCTAACTATAAAGCACATATGGGACATTTTATGCTAAAAGAGCTTTCCCCAGAAAATTTGGGGGAGGGAAAAGAGGGATTGACCTTGTATGGAAAAGGTTTTTACCGCCTTAATTATGGAGTCACTACTGAGGATCCAGAATACCTTGGCAATTACAAGAGAGATGGTGCAGATACTAAGATGCCCAAGCTGATGGATAAAGGGAAGATGCCGAGGAATGGAATCTGGGGGACAGGGAAATCACTGATGGCATGGAGCAGGGAGCTTGAAGTGGCCATTTAAACGGAGAACAGCCCTGCAGAGATGTGGACAGCTACCGTGTCCCATTCTGCCTGGACAACACAGTCACACTGTTCCTCCACTGCAAGACGTTTTTGGCCAGCTGAGAGTTCTGCTTCCTGCACAGAAGTTCTAGACTCTTATCTGGGGCCCCACCCACAGCCTTGCTGCCCTGTCCCCTCAAACATTTCAGGTCATGGGGATTAACTGAGAATCTGGGTCTCTTGTACGAGACCCTCTGCTGCAGGCTAGCTGCACATCCATTGCAGGGTGTATAGTGCAGCTCAGGACACAGATCTGCTCGCAGGCAGCATGGAGGCAAAACACAAACATCGAGAAAACATGAAAAGCCCCGAGGGCCTTAGGGTCCAGTCAAGCAAAGCCTAGAAGGGTGAGCTTTAAGGGGAAGCAGAGAAGGCTCATCAAGGCCATATTAACACGAGAACAGCAGAGTGCAAATTAATGTGAAAGACTTCCAGCTACTCTCGGTTGCATGGGAGAGAGCCGCATGCCATTTAATCAACTCAAAAGGCAATTTGTTCTCTCTCTGTTTATAACCTTGACAAGCTCGCAGGTTATTTTTAAGCACATCACCATGCGGAAAAGCTCTCTCCTCCCAAGACAATTCCCCCGGCTGTATCGGATGGGAACTCATCCCGCACTCGGAGCACAAATCACGTCGAACCAGGTAACCAGCCGCTCGGAAACCCACAGACCAGAAACGCCGGCTAAACATCCAAGAAGCTGATGTCTTTCCTTCAGCAAGCAACAAAAATCACCCGGCGGTTTAGCGGCTTAATTCCCAAGCGAGGGATGGAGCGAAGCCAGCTCAGGAGAACGTAAAGATCAGGGAACAATGCAGAGGTGCCCATGTTAAGGTCAGAGGTGCAGTTACACTGAAACCTAGAGAAGGGACAAGGATACGCAAAGAGGGAGAAGACTAGAAGAACAGAACAAACACCAAGGCCTAGGGGCCAGCTCGTGTTCCCAAGTAATAAGTCAAAAGAAAAACACCTATTAACTTTGGTGGGAGCAGGATTTGCTCCTAGAACTGAGCTACGGCGTGGGCTGAACTAAACCCTGGGAAAGAAAGCACAGGGCAAAATGAATGCAATAGACACCAGAGAATGGGAACCTCTCCCTAGCTCTTATTTACTGGGGCGTACCACTTGGGCCATGTCTTCCACACGTGGTGAGTGAGGGCATATGGCCTGCATGATGCAGGAGGTCAGACTACACGCTCTAGCCTTAAAATGTACAACTCTATGAACACACGGCCCATTCACTTAGTAGGAAAAAACACTATCCACAATGAACCCCGCCACCCCCAGGGGTGGGTGGTTAATGGAGAGGAACCATGTTTGATTGACATTGATCTGTTTAATTCCCTAATTCTAGAAAGCGCAGTGATGGGCACAGTAGAAGACCCCCAACTAGACTAGAAATAGGATGCTGTCTGCAGTAATGTGCAAGGACCACAGAGCCCTTTCCTGCCCTGCTGGCTTTCCATTTAAGTGATTGGTCTAGCGGTCATAGGTTCTTATCAGCATAATTTCTGATTCCTTCCTGATCGTCAGTGCATTCAGCCTCTCAAAACCTCCTGTGAGGAGCGCTGAGGGACTAACTGACTTGTCCCAGGTCACAGAGGACATCCCTGGTAGGGTAGGAAATTGAACCTCCATCTCCTGAGTCCCAGACTAGTTCCCTAACCACTAGACCATCCTGCCTTTCCTAGGCTCGCGCCTTGCTCTGCAGGCTACCTGTGCCAGCCCAAAGCCTTTGGCAGCCCCAGAAGCAGCAGCAGTCGGGATGAATGGGAAAGTTTGGTCGCTAATCCCCAGCAGTCTGCACCCTCGGCAGAGACGCGCCGCGGATCTGATAAGTTTTGCCTCTCAGAGTCTCATTAACACAGTGAGAAAGGGGCAAACTGAAACAATATGGCTGGAAAATAGCGACCTGGAAACCTGAGACTCAGAGCAGCTGTCTCGAAAGCACTTTCTGTCTTTAGGGTCCCAGGGTAATGTTTGTTTTGGCCCGGTGCTGCCCGGAGCGCCAAGAACAGCTGTTCCGATTTGCTGATGATATCACAATTAGGAGCAAATTGTTTAATACTTTCCCAGAGAGTAACATTTAAACTGGGGTTACACTCAGGCGCCTCCTCGCCCCGCCCCGGCCACCTCGTCTGTCTCACACCAACTCCAATGTCACTCGGAGTACAGCCAAAGTAGGACAGTAGATCCAAGTGGCTGAGATCACCGGTCTCCAGTCTCTACCAAACCAGTGTTCTTCCTGTCGAGAGAGGCTTGGGTGCCTCTCACCGTGTCTCTCTAGCCTCACGCCCCAACGTTTTCAAACGTGATCACGGCTCTTGGGTTCCCGGCTAGAGACTCCAAGGGTTGTTGAGCACCTGTGGGTCCCCCGACACCAGCTGTGCTGTAGACGCTCTGAAAATCAATGCCAAGGTGCCTCGGGCTGGAAATCCAACAACCGCAGAGGCCACACTTTGAAAATTGTCGCCATCACCTTCTCATCTCGGAGAAAACCGGCCTCGGGCCCAGTGGACGACACATAAAAACGGACTGCTCTTAGCGGTGGGTCAAAGCAAGGACTGGCGTTTAGACGAGGGGGAAGGGAAAGGGGGTTTCCAGTGAGGAAGCAGCGTGGGAACAGGTCAAGCAGACTTCTCGGCACAGGCATAGAGGGCGCTCCCCCCGGCCCCACCCACGTGGGAAAACTGCCTTTTTACCCATCTCACATCCCTCCCCATTCCAACCGCGCCCCCCCACACCCCCCATCAGTCTCCTGCACTACCCAAGCCTCCCCACCCTGCATCTGACCCCATCTCACCACCTGCTCTGTATGGAAGCCATTTTTAGTAAGGGCAAAAAAAAAAAAATCACATCCTCCCTCCAACTTTCCGCCAACATCATGAGCCATTGAAACAAACAAACAAACAAAAAAGCCTGTAAAATCGTACATCTGGGACTAATCTCTGGAGAGCTGGGATGGCTGAGATGGGCTGGATCACAAGCCGGGGGAGAAGAAGCTGAGCAGGAGGAGGAGTGAGGATAAAGTGTCAAGTGTCCTAGGCCGAACCCACATGCCCCAGCTAAGCCAGATCTGGGTGTCCCCACGCCCCCCCGACCTTGTGTCCAGGCGTCTGTGTGTTGGGAAATCTGGGCATGCAGCGAGGACAGAGCAGCTGGGGGAGGTGCACACAAAGCAGCAACCATCGACAGGGGGCAGGGTGGGGAGGCAAACCACGGCAGTGAGTCCTACTGCACAGAGATCACCAGGGAGGGAGGGGGCCTGGCGGGTCCAATACACAGGCACGTGGCCCTGTCCACACAGCAAAAAGAGCAGCACGCTGAACCAGTTTCCGGGAGATGACCACGGACCAGCTTAAGTTTCAGGTAGGGGCCCTGTTAACTGCCTCAGTAATTACTGCAGTGTTAGCCACGAACAAGAGAGCTGATCACCTGGCTAACTGGTTACAAACCTCATTAGGGGTTGTGCCCATCCCCGTGGATCACAGGCACTGCAGCCCTCCAAAGTACAGGCTGTGTAGGCCATAGGAACCACAGACCCCCCATCCCCAATCTTACTAGAATACAATACGCTGCCTCCCTGGGCTGGGTTCTGCAAAGATATGCTGTTGATACACAGACCTGAGCTCTGTGCTAATCTTCAGCTCCTCTGCCTTTATTTGGGGGGTTTGGACAGGAGGGAGGGGAAGGGATGTGCTCCGGACCTGTCCATCTGGGGTGGGAGTCTTCTGAGGAACTCATGGGCAAGGCAGAGCTGCTGTGGGCCCACGGCTGGACCCTAGGCCACAAACTCAATCAACTTTAATATGACAGGAATGGGCAGGAACCACAAATGGACTCAGGGGATCAACCCCCAAATCCAGCATATGACCCCGTCTTGGAGGGGTCATCCCCACTCCGATGGACATCTGAAGGGGCTTTCATTTTCCTACACATTAGCAACATTTGTCTAGCTTCTCGTTGCGTGCGAAGTCTCACCTGAGCTGAGCTACTACTGATGAGGAAACATCTTCAGCTAGAATCCAAGTGCTGCAAAGGGGACTGAGACAGCTAACAAGAGCCCATTCTCCTTTTGTTGACTATTTCATCCTTTTTGGCCTCCAGCTCTTTTTTCTCTTCCTGTGTGCGCAGCCCTCCCTCTCACCACCTGCCCGAGTTTTACTTTTGTGTTTAAAAAGCACGAATGACAGTTCAGAAAGTTCCTGACAACCAGGGTCTTTGTATTGTTAAATGCAAACTCCCACTCATTTCCTGTGGGAATGGGAATTCAGCTCGTCCCCGTGGCACTTCCAGGCACCCCCGGTCTTGCAGCTCTGGGATTCATGGAGCATGTATGTATAGAGGTACATCATGTATAAAAATAGCTACGTTAAACAAAATGAGATTTGTATTGTTCAGTTGCAAAGTCAAGCACTCAAAAATTAGGGAATGCCAGAATGAAGATAGCCCCTGCAGATTTCATTTGCCCTCCTAAAACCTTAAATTCAGTTTCCTGATGCTTAATTTGTCCCCTTAAAAGTCTCCTTTGCTGTGAACCTTACAAAAAGCTTGACGAGAACTAGGAAGCTGGTGTTCTGAGACCACTGCCTAGCATGTTGGCCAATACTGTCTCACTGTTCCCTTGTACTCCCTCATCTGTCTGTATCCACCTGTTGTCTCTTGTCTTTGACTGTGAGGGCATGTCTAGACGAACAGCGTGTTAAGCTGGGCTGTAACTCTACAGTGCTCCAGTGTGCCACGCACTCAGTGTGGACACCGCTACCATGCACTAAAAGTTTCCTAGTGAGCTTTGAGCTACTCCACTTTGAAAGGAGAGTATGTCACTGCAGAGGAGGGAACTTTTAGCACATGGCAGCAGGGTCCAAACAGACAGTTAGCATGCGGCAGGCTAGAACACTAGATTTACAGCTAACCGTTTGTCTAGACAAGCCCTACGCTCTCTGGAGCAGGGATGATCTTTATGTCCTGTTGATACATCACCTAGCCCAATGGGGTGCTGGTCCAGGACTACTGCCCTTAGACACTACAGTAATATCAGTAAGTATTTTAATAATAAGAATGCATGTTAATGGCCTACTCACATGCTCCTTTTTCCATGGGACCCCATCTCATTCACCGTGGCTGAACAGTTGACTTTGACCATGCACTCTTCATGCTGCATGGGGTGCGATGGGGCACCCAAGCTGCATGATGTTGTTTCTGCTTCCCGACTGGATTACAAGCTTTGTGAGCAGGAGACTAGTGCTCCAGTTCGCACACGGATCCCCTTGCTCATCACGTGTGCACATGGCTCTTTGTGCAGAACAGCCTTTCCCCAGATAGTTGCACCACCGAAAACCTGTTAGCATGAAAAGTGAGAAAGGGGCATGGCCATGACTGGTCCAAGCAACGATTAGGAATCTGAATGCAGTGCTCACAAATACAGCTCTGGGGGCTTCCACCCATCCTACCGGTCGGACGTGCTGGGTCCCCCAGAGGTGGTGCAAGGTGATTAGGGAGATCTCTTTCTCTGCACAGATTGAAGAGGACACTCCACCATGTGGGGGCCTGCTTTGTGCCGGCTGAGTTCATTTCTTGTACTGGGATGGTGCAGCACAGATGGTTCCCTGCAGTCTTCTCACAGTGATCCAGACACAGAGCTAAGTGTAATGTAGGGTCTGGAACAGCCACGGTACGCCCCTTAAAACTAAACACCTGGATTAGACTGTGAAGGTGGTGATGGGAAGAAAAAGGCCCTGGAGGAACTAGCAGGAGTCTTGACCTTTCTTTTTACCAGGGGTGTCTGCCTTCTAGTCATCAAGGAGGTCTGAAACCATGGGGTTCTAATGGCCTTTTCACTATTTGTGTGGGATGCGGTTTTTCAAAAGCTCTCTCTCAGCTCCGGCCGTGCTTAATTTGTAAGGAAAGAGGGGCCGGGGCTCAAGCATTCTTTTTTTACTTTCATAACTCATGGGCAAGCCCAGAGGGGCTGGGGGCTCTGAACTGCCAAACCTAGAGGTGCCGAGGCTCAGCCCTAGCACAATTAAGCACCGAGCTCTGTTCTCCCTCCATTCCAGCTGAAGCCGATAGGAATTTTACCATTGACTTCAATGAGACCTGAGTTAGGATCAATATGATGACAAGCTGAATGGCCAGAAACACCGTCTTCTACCTGCGGCAGGCCAGGAGACTGCACCCTTTCCCTGGAATGGGGACGTAGCTACCCCACTCCAGGCTTTTCCTACCTCCAGGCTGGATTGCTACTAGGTGCTCCATCTTGGCCCCATGCAGACAGCCCCCTGCAAACTACCCATTGTTCGAGCTGCATCAGCCTGGCTGCTAAGTGGAGCAAACTAGCAAGAGAGCACTTCCCCCCAAGATTCTGCCTTCTTTATCAGACACCAGCCCACTCCCACAGACAATCTGAGCTCCTGGTCCTTGCCTCCACAGCCCTGGGAAGGCTTAGACTGAGCTGTCTCACAGACCACCTGGCTCTCCACCCTCCTCCATGGCAGTTGCCTTCTACAGGGACACGACAGCTGCAGAGCCCACTTTCAACCTCAAAGGGGCCTATAGCAGGTACATCCCACCAGAGATCAAGCTGAGCCCAGGTCATGTGGCCTTCACACCATGATACCAAAGCCAAGCCGTTCAGCAGACATTTCCCAGAACAGGCTTGCTCGACCCGACCCAGCTACCGAGCAGAGGGTCAAAACAGGAAGGGCAACTGGACCCTCAGTGTGATGGATCACTGATGGGTGCTTTAACCTGGATAAGGATGCCTTGGTTCTATTGTGATTGGTACCTTAAAATGCATCAATAGCAATAAACAATGCGTTCACGCCAAGGAGGCTATCTCATTTGCCGGCTGCCTCTTTCGAGGAATGATTTCCCTACTTCAGTCAGAGAATCTGTTTCCTCTGTCTGGCCATGGTTCTTCCCAGAGAGACCGGGGATCTGTCACAATCTTAGCAAATTGGCACAGAGACCACAAGCAGAGTTTTAGCTGTGGAAACTGTGCCATAACACAGTGCATATACAGCTCGCTCTTGCCTCCCTCCCACAGTTATATGTACAAACACATACTCAGTGACACACATGGACACTTACACACAAAAACACACACACACTGATCCAGCCAGACATGAAAACAGACACACAGGCAATCACGCAGACTCTCACATCATATGTACATACACACGTAAGAAAGTGCACACACAAGGCTCATGGATGCGGTATACAACAGCACACGTGTTCACTGGACAATGGCATCCTCCCCACTGTACATGCTGGCATGTGCCCACGTGACACACAGACTCGCACTGTACACAATGGTTCGTGGCTTGCACACTGTGTATAAAATGTCATGCATCCCGCCCCATATACGACAGCACAGACATGCCACAAATTACATTCGGCCTGTAAGTCTGTGTGCAGAATGCAGCACAAAAGCGCACAACAGTTGTGCAAATGTGAGCAGAGACGATGCACTGCTGTGAGTGAGTCCTTGTGCTACTGCTCCTTCTCTCTGCGGTGCAGGATAAATAAAGGGCAGGAGATGGGTGTCCAATAGGAGACATGAGGTTAAGCCAGAATCTCATTGTGCTGATGAGGTTTTTAGGTTCTCATTCCTTTCTCAGGCCTCATTCACTACCAGGTAACTTTTCAGCCATTCAGCAGAGTCTCCTTAATGCAAGATTCGGCTCCGTACCCATCGCTTTTTGTCTGCCACACCGCATCCATTCTATGCAATGGTACAGACATACAGCTCCATGGCATCTGCAAAAAGCAACCTTGTGGAGAATGGAATGCGTGTGTGTGTCACACACACACACACACACACACACACACACACACACACAGAGTATCCTCTACCACATACATGTACACACATACGTTGTACACAGCTGACAATCTCACTAGAGAATCTGAGCCCTGACATATCAATGGGACAGACGTGCACACAACCAAACTCTGCTCTTAATTACACCACCATGAAAACAGAGCAGCACTGCTGTCTTCAATGGAGTTATGCTAATTTACACCAGCTGAGGTTTTGGCCCACAGTGGGGTAATGGAACAGAATTTAGCCCTCTGTGTACAAAGGTGCACATCCACACAGACTATGGCATTCACGCACTATATACAATGTTGCCTTACTCTTACTACTGTACGGTCTATACAACACACACCCTGTAGATAGACCCATGCACATGTACGTACACACACATACACACACACACACACACACAGATTTATCTCTCCTCTTAATTCTGAATGAATGAACTTTCTTCCAGAATAAATAACAATCCAATGGAAGTTATTTTAGGGCTGGTCTCAGTCCTTGGAGTTTCCGCGCCTGCTGACGGCGGCCACATTGTTTTCTTTGCTTTTCTTGGCAAAGCCCCAATTCAGGGTTCAGAAGTTATTACTATAAAAGTCAAATTGCTTTGAGTGGAAAAGATTGGGGGGAGAAATGGGATTCTTGGAACTTCTCCAGCCTGGAATAATTGTGAGCTGCACAAAGTTTGATCCGTCTCCTGCTGTCCTCTTGGGAGCATTTCGTTTGGCTCCCAGCCAGCTGGGAATAGTAGGATCCGATGTGGAGAAGAAGGACTCGCTTGTTACAGAACTGATGATTCATAGAAAGTAGAATGCTGCAGCAGGTCTGGCTCACTGCACGGGGGTTTGTCTGCGAGCCTCCGACTCACACAAAAGCAAAGAGGGCTGAGTGAGTCTCTGCTACTGAGTGGTATGCAGGTGGGTTTTGTGGCTAGACCCGCACGGGGGAGGCCAGTCACATGAACACATCAGGAAGCAGAAAACGGGCTCTGGTGCTACGGGAAGAGGGGCAATGGATCTCTCTAGACAGGTTGCCCAATGTAAATTGCTCGTCATTGTCTTCCTGGCCATGGACAGCTCCACCCCAGCCCACCTCTTGGAACCGGACTTCCCTCCGCTGCACCAGTGATGCCACTTCCATTCCCTGTTCATTTCCTTCTCTCGTTCCTGTCTCCAAGCTGATCATCATGTCCCTCTCTGCTACCCCCCCTCTCTGTTTTCCATGCTCTCAGCTATATCCTGAGGGCCAAATTGTATCTGGCCCTTACATGAGTGTGTGACAAGGTATGGGGACAGGGACATCTCTGCTTCTTAGGCCCCAGTTCATGAAGTTGGGCACAATTGGAGACCTGGTTCTCAGGAAACACAAGGACTCCCACCACTAACCTCTGGAAGGGGAATGGGGAGAAGCTGACTCCCAAACCCTGCACTGGCCAACTGCGGAAGGGAACACCCACCCTGCACTCTCTTTACAAGTAACGCAGTAGCTACACTCTCCGTGAAGTAATGTGGTGCATGGAGGGCGTAGCTCAAGGATCGGAGGGCATATTTCCCCTATAAACTCAGCTCCTTTGGTGTATTCTTGTTTGCTTCCCTCCTGCTTCTCCGTTGCCAGCAAAGAGTTTAGTTCCCTGTGATCCTGGAGTTAGCCCTTCCTAAAAACTAGCCCGGCCACCTTTCATTTCTTCCATGCCTGTTTCTCACAGGCACTGGAGCCTGCTGTGTCTTCGTTATGTCTCTCCCTCCTTTTCCCATACTTCAGTGCTTCCTCCCACTGCGCCTCATTACATTCCTTCATTTCCCCATATTCGCTGGTTGGAAATGTGAAATGCTGGTGTTCAGAGAATCCGCGAAGTTTGGGAGATCCATTTAACGCCCACACTGTTCTTCTCCCAGGGCCAGCAAAGGACTGATCCCTACTAAAGTGCTGGGCAGTCTCATTGTAAAAGTCCCAGATGATTGGGCTCCCACCACTTCTCTTGGGACGCTGTTCCACAGCCCGAGACCACTCACTGTGGGGAAGCTCCTCCTCCTAGTCAGCCTATATTTTCCCCATCTTAACTGAATCCTAGTTATTTCTCCATATACGCCACAAAGTCATTCCTCTCCTTCCTTGGCAGAAGAGATTGGCTTCAACCCCGAAGCATGAGATTTCATCTCCCTTCTCAAACTCTTTACTTTAGTATTTCTTATCATAACTCAGGTACTGGTGATCTCAGTCACTCACAGCCACTCTGCCACACTCTTCCAGATCGCTCAAGAGGATAGTCAGTGAGACTCAGACCTCAATGGTTCAGAAGCCAAATTAGTGATCGACATTACCCAAAAAAGCCACAGTGGTGTGAATTCATCGCTTCATTTACTATAGTAAAATATATTCATATTTAAACAGTATGACATGGCAAATATTTATAAATTATTCTCACAGCAAAATGACTGATCAAGTATTATTATTTTATCAGCTACAGCTGGGTAAAGCCTCCTGATTGGTTAATAGCTTAGATTGGTTAATCATTAAATCACAGTGTTTTAGTATGTGCTGCAGAGAGCCTCAGGAGATGCATTAAAGAGTCACTTGCAGCTCGGGAGCATCAGTCTGAGTATCACTGTGTTAAATAAAAGCAGTCCTAGCCCAGATTCCTGCAGTGCCCACTCCCCCACTCGGCTCAGTCCCCACAGAGCCCCACCCCAGGCCCTCCCTCCTGGTTAAAATGTTGCCATTGTCATTACCTAGTTTACGGGTCTTTTGCCAACTTTCAATACTGCCAATTTTCCAGTTAAGGTTTTGCTAGATGTCGTATCCAGCGCTTCATGTAAGCCCAAATACATGGCAGCTGCTGCACTCCACTCTGCCGCTTTGTTCTTGTCTATCAAACAAAACAAAACAAAAAGCAATCAAGTTCATTTGGCAAAACGTGTCCTTCTTTCTAAACCCCAACGCTGCTGACTGGGTAAGGCATTGTTACTCCTGAGACGCAGAGTGATTATTTTTTTCTTAATCGGTGTTGATATTAGCCTCAGAGGCTAGTAATGATCAGAATCAAGGTTTCCTTTCAACTACCGTTCCAGTTCCTCTCCTGCTCACCAGGATTTATAGAAAATTGCTACCGTGGGCTAATTCCCCATTCCTTGCAGTGGTGAATTCACGCCGCTTCCCCGCTATCTTCCCACCGTCAATCAGAGCCTTTCTAGCAGTAACAAGTCATTCCAGGATGGCCGTTACTATGCCTGGATTCTCTACTTTCTGCAGAGAGTTTCCTCTCTGTAACTTAGGAATCTCTTTGATTACACACATTTGGCTGTATCAGTTACTGAACAGATGGCTGGGTTGTTAGAGACTGCAGGAGTACAGCATCCTTGAAAGCCGGTCTAGGAATTTTTCATCCTTACTCTCCTCCAGTCTTGGGATCTGCAGCAGGTGCTGGCTGCATTTTTGCCTGTGCTTTTAATTCCTCCTATCATACCCTTCGCCATGGTGTTTCGCTTCCATGCTCTTCCCTGTCATACTCTATCTCATAAATGCTTCAGTTCAAGAGACCATCACAGGATCAGCTGTATATTTCTTCCCCTGAACTACTGTGTAGTGTTGCTGTGCCGTTAAATAGATGCCACATTCCACTACAGAGGAGGCTGCATTTCAGTGGGGAGTAAAGTGACACCTAGTCCTGTGGTTTGTAAAGCATTTGGGGATCCTTTAGGTTGCTAGACAAATGTAAGATGTCGGGTCTGATTCTCATTTACATCACAACCTCTTTACACAGTTCTGGCCGGGCACAGAACCCTTAGAGGACAAAGACACATATGCCCACTTGAAGGCACCCGTCTGCTGCCGGACGTGTAGAGCAGCCTCTGGTTGAATACTAAACTCGCTGGTCATAGTAGCAGTGCCCAGAGAAGAATGGCGAGGTGACCACATGGATTATTTCCATCTCTGGAAGCAAAACAATGGGATGGACAGAGGCCACCAATACCAGACCCCGGCAAGTGAAAAAAAAAATCAGTCTAACACCTTGTGACCATACCGGTTATCCTTTCCCAGCGCTCCAGAAGAAAATGAAGTTTCCTAAAAGGTCCCTGCTAATGTGCCCTGAGGAACTGTGTCCAGTTTTGGGCCCCCCACTACAAAAAGGATGTGGACAAGTTGGAGAGAGTCCAACGGAGGGCAACAAAAATGATTAGGGGGCTGGAGCACAAGACTTATGAGGAGAGGCTGAAGGAACTAGGCTTGTTTAGTCTGCAGAAGAGAAGAATGAGGGGGGATTTGATAGCAGCCTTTAACTACCTGAAAGGGGGTTCCAAGGAGGATGGAGCTAGGCTGTTCTCAGTGGTGGCAGACGACAGAACAAGGAGCAACGGTCTCAAGTTGCAGGAGGGGAGGTCTAGTTTGGACATTAGGAAAAAGTTTTTCACTAGGAGGGTGGTGAAGCACTGGAATGGGTTACCTGGGGAGGTGGTGGAATCTCCATCCTTACGAGGTTTTTAAGATGCGGCTTGACAAAACCCTCGCTGGGATTATTTAGCTGAGGTTAGTCCTGCTTTGAGCAGGGGGTTGGACTAGATGACCTCCTGAAGTCCCTTCCAACTGTATGATTCTATGAAATCTAGTTTCTCCTTGGCCACTGGTGTAACCCAATACGTGCTCAAGGATCACCGTCGTTAAGCACCAAGCTCTGTTTTATACCCCAACATACTGCTGGTGTCCCAGTGATTGCCTGGTTTCCGCTTGAATCCCAGGGAGGTGAGTTATGCCAAAGCCTTCTGGGAAAACAATCCCAAGCAATGGTCACGAAGTAAAAACCTCCAGATGTATTTTAAAATCTAAGGTACTTTTATGGCCTCTATTACCATATATCTGAGGACCTCACACTCTTTCATGTACTTATCCTTGCCACACCCCTCTGAGGTAGGGTGGGGCTGTTATCCCCATTTTACAGATGAGGAATCGAGACAGAGAGAGACTAAGTGACTTTCCCAAGGTCACCTGGAGTCTGTGGCGGAGCAGGAATTGAATCTTGGTATCCAAGTCCCAGGCTGTCACCCTAACAACCACTGCACTCTCTCTTCCTTCTTTCATTAACCTAAGCTTCATATTTTTTAATTTCCAGGAAATTACATAAACTCCACTGCTACTTTGTTTTAACAGCTTAATTAAAATCCACCGTAACTTCCTTTTTCCTCCAGAACGCATTGGTATTGTTATTATTTAATATTTATATCACAGTAGAGTCCAGAGTACTCAGTTAGAACATTGGGATGGATGCCTCACCACTACACAGTCCCTGCCCTGAAGAGTTTACGATCAGCTTAGAATCATTTTAAAGCCACCATAATATATATTAACCTGGGTGGGGCGGCAAACACCACCGAGGAAGAGATCAATATGAAGAAACATAGAGTAGCCAGAAACAGAGACAGGAGATAACAAAATGAGGTTGTGTTTTGATAGATACAGCTAACATGACTGGAGCAAAATAATTTGAAACACTGGTATTGCGTGGGAGAGAGAAACGATAGAACAATGCTAGCTAGTGGAAAACAGTACCATGGAGAGACTCAAGGATGACAGTGCATAGCAAACAGATATTACTTTGCAATGTCACATGGCAGCAAGAATGATCCAGGCAATTTTGAGCTGCACAGTGGCACTAAAAGACAACCTTTCCATGGAAATTAACAGAGGCGATATCTCAGTGCTCCTCCTGCTTGACCTCTCTTCAGCTATTGCCATGGTAAGCCACAGCTAGCTGCTATCCTTCTTAAACGACAAAGCTCTCATACACGGCACAGCACTACAATGGCTCCAGTCTTCCCACAGGATGCAGTGAACAGGGACAGGCTACTGCTTCTCTTCCCCCGAAACCTTTCCCTGTCTAGACTCCAGGGATCTACCCTGCTCTCTCTCCCCCTTCACTGTCTACATGAGACCACTTGCAGTGGTGGGGAGACACACTGAGCTCTATTGCTAAAAGTGCCTGCACGAACAGTGGGGTCAAACACTTTCCAGGCAAAACTGAGATGATGCAGGTCTGAAGGGGAAGTACTCCGAGGAACTAGCTAAGACACTGTCCTCCCTGTCCCCTCCTCCAAACTGGTGCAAAGCCTCAAGGTCCTGTTTGATTGATCATAAACCCCAAATGACTAGGTAGCATCAGTGACAACGAGCTTTCTTTGATCTCCAGCTGGCTGGGAAGCCTCATTTCTTCCTCCAGGATGGGGATCTGGCCACAGCTATCCAGGCGTTCATCTCCTCCGGGCAGCATTACTTTTGCAAAGAAGCAATTCAAAGGCGACCCCCCAGGATGAACAACCCTACCGTTGTGACGAGAACCCCCCAGTTTTTAATAACCGCATATGCTCAGGACCTCAGATTTACATCTCACTGGAAAGAGAACAACTCCAGAAACACAGCTGCCCCTAACACCACACTGAGGCATTGGCTCAGTACAAACCTAAAGGAAGAGAGGCATCTACTGAATCAGAAGCAGCAACTGGGTTTTCCTTGGATGCCTCCTATCCAAGTACTGACCCAATCCAATCACGCTTAGCTGGTGAGAGCTTACGAGTGGTTTGTCTGCAGGTTCCTACCCTGTATTCACCGGTGTGCTTGTACTTAGATTGCAAGCGCTGTGGTGGCATGGACCATGTTTTGTTCTGTGTTTGTACAGCGCCTAGCGCGATGGAGTCTTGGTCCATGACTGGGACTCCTGGATGCTATCGCAATACAAATGAATACGCAAATAATATTAATAAATAATACCTGACCCACGTGACAGAGCCTCCACCGCCTTCCTTGAGGGCCTTTCCCACAGTCAGATAGACTCCTCACTGCCAAGAATTTCATACTGGTATTTAGCCTGAACTTCCTTTGAATTTCAGCTCCTGCCTTCTAGCCACATCCGTCTGTACCACTCTAAACAGCATTCCTCCCCCCTGGGTTTACTGTATGTCCTTCAGTTACTCATCATCGTTTCTTTCCCTCGTAGGCTTAATAATGGATCTGACAGGCGCTCTTTCCCTTGAACTTTGCTCCAGTCTCTGGGGTAGGCTTGGTTTTATTTGAGCCTCTGTTTTTCTCTACAGTCTGCTGCAAACCAAGAACCCTGCCAGGGTAATAAACATGTGATGCAAATCCCAAACTGATTCTCTCCCTTCCACTGGCACTTGCCTCAGGAGTTCCTGATTGGCTGGAGACTCTAGGATGCTTCCTCTATACCTTCAGGACGTAGAGCCTGTAAAGACAAGGAAAGCATTTTAAGCTGCAGAATAGAGATGGCTGTGGGGAGAGGCAGAAGGAAATAGTTTATAATCTGATTCTAGTTACCCTAAGTAAATAATATGACAAGAGTACGTGCCCCTTGGGTATTGGCCTCTAGGGCCATGTTAGCCCGTGATCGTTACAATTAATTTACCAAGTAAATGGCTCAGCATTAGAATCCCTCCGGGTGGACCCCAGACTATGTGTGGTAACAGAAAGCAAGGGATGCACGTCATATTATTTTCTAATTTAAAACCAATTGCATCTCAGTATTGAACGACTTTAGGCTGAGAGCTGCTCCCTGCGGGTTGGGGGAAGAGAGAGGAAGCAAACGAGAGAGGAAGGGGGGCGTGGGGAGGAAGGGGAGGCACAGCTCGAAAGAGAAGTAGCAGAAATTAACCTTGGAAAGCAGTCAAATTAAGCCGTGTAATAAGAGAACCACTTCTCTGGGCAAATTTGTTAGGATTAGGTCGAACTGAGCTGTTGAGGAGAATTCAGTGTGGCTCCCAGCCAAGACAAAATAAGGCTCCTGGCTTCACCCACTTCAGGAGAACCCAGGCTAATGGCTTCAGTTCAAACTTTGATAGGGAAAAAAAAAATCCAGGAACAAAGACACTAATTCTTCCAAAAGCCCCAGAATCTCAGTTTATACATTTCTGTTTATGTTCATTCATAATGGATACACACAGCTGTTCTTATCATTCATATTCAAATTCCACATGCATCTTTATTATTTATAACTCCAACTTCAAAAACACTTGGAAACTTTACCCAGCAATACGCTGGACGGGGCTCCAGTCTCACCGGAACTGCGGCCTGGGCCCAGAGTCGAGGGCAAGCCCCACACGCGCTCATTCCTGGTTTCCTGAGACCTTGCGAAAACTCAAACCTTGTGGGGAGGCGTCGCTGCCATTTCCTTGCGCCGCTTGCTCAGTGGATCTCAGACTGGACACGCCCTTTTCTCATGGACCCATTCAGGGCTCTTCCTCTTCAGTCACAACTTTTGCTGACTACCATGAATCCATCCCTTGAAGGCCCTGTCGGGCTCCCTTCTGCACTCGCTGGGCTATTCCCATCCACCACCTTTATACCTGACGTGAAGGCTACAGCTGTATTTGTTTAGCACCAGCAGCACACTAGGCCTTTTCCACATAGGCATGAAGACAAGGTCCCTGCCCCAGAAAGGCTGCAGTCTAGATAGGTGTTTAATACTGAAGAGGATGCTGTCTTCTCGACGTGTAGTGTCCACCTCAGACCCCAGCCAGATCCAGCCATTCAGAGGCATGTGGGACATACCCGGATCAATGAATGCACCTCTGAGATAGCAGGCACGGCGCAGCCAGCCTGCTGATCCAAAACCTCAGATGGGAGCGGCTGAAGTCACCACTGAGGCAGGGCCTTTCACTGTCTCGAGCCAATGCCCAGCCAATACAGGTTGCTTTCCGACTCCCTTTGGCAGGGAGAAGTGGAAGCTCAAAGGGAAGCCCTGCAGAGTTCTTTTCAGTTTCCTCTCGGGGAAGGTTCAGCGCTCTCAGCAGAAAACGCCCTCCTGCCTTTGTGGCTGGGAGTTATTTATACTGCACTGCCAGCCACATGGAAGCTCTCAGCACTTAGGAAGGCCTACTGAGGAGGGAGTCATCCTATGCCAGAACCGTGGAGGCAGCATGAAGTTAAGCCAGGGTGCAGGGGCAGGTAGAGGCGCCCCCGGAGACGGTCACTGCCAGGGGGTGCTGCGAGGTGTAGACAGCTGGGGAAAGGAACCGGCACAAGCGAAAGCTTGGATTCTGTGCCAGCAGCGATTGCAACTTTCCCCCAAACACTTAAGGGCCGTAATAAGCTGAAAAATAACGACAGGTTTGAAATTTGGGAATGTTTTAAGAGTCTAGTGGAGTGGTGAGGTAACCCGTAGGGGGGCAAACGACACTCGGATCGGCGGGAGGAGGTCTGGAACGCAGTCAGGGGCTCAGGGTACAATCACTGGCAAAGAGGCAATAAAGCATCACCTTACAGGAGCCAAGGAGAGCCAGCGGAGCCCCTGGGTGAGGCCCACGCTATTGAATAACGCTGAACTCACTGCCGCTCACAAAGGGGAGTGTGTTGAGAAAGAATGCGAGGCGTTTGTAAGGAGAATTACTGCAAGGGCCAGGAGCTCCCTCGGCCCCTGAGCCTGGCATAAGTAGCTCAGGTGAGCCGTGAACCTGGCCAGACTAGCTCTTTTAGAAAAAGGCCTAGGAGAGATCATCTGCAGGTGCTGATGAAAAATGGATGGAGGTTCCTCACAATCAGAGCTCTGGCTGGGACTTCGCCCACGGCTCAGTTCTCCCGCTAAGGCCTTGCGCATAGCGCTATTCTCCCAACCCCCTGTCTCCCCTTCCTTGCTGTCCCACCCTACCCCTCTTCTGCTCACATGACCTCTGCCCCCATCACTTCTTTGCCCACCACTCTTCTCGTGCTCACAAATCTGACCATTGCCATGTTTCCTTCATGTGCCTGTACCATCAGCCTCCATCTAGATGGGAAGGGCGCACCAGGCTGGAAAACCAGGGTGGGAAGTTAGCATTGGAAAGCGCACTGAAAGTCATGAGAGCAAATTGCTGACCCTCGTATGACACCGAGACTGTGTTCATCTCTGTCAGAGGTGAGATGTCCATGCAGAAACCAACCGACTTCTTTATGGCCTTTGATAGCACTGGTCTGTAGAACTCCTGGGAACCTGAGAGAAAGTTTTCCAAATCCCTTCTCCCTTCCACAGCCTGCAGAAATTGTCAGCTAATTTGTGGGATTTGGGTTTTTTATAAAGATAATTCAACCACAAACCCTGTGAAAAGACCAACTAATGGTTTCATGAATTGTTGGGATCTTCAAGAAGTATAATTTTTTTTTTAAATTGAGTTTTTAGTTCATCTGGCCTTTTCTTTTTAAAGATCCATGTCCCCCCCCTCCCCCCCAATATCTTTCATTCTCTCCCTTGTGATCTTTCCCCGTTCCCTTAGAATGATTTCTTCTCTTCCCCTCACCCTTGCACTCCCACACTCAAAAGCAACAAATCAATATAAAATTGGCTATTTGATGGGAAGTTTGCATCTTTTAGCATTTGCTGCCATCTCCCATGAATTCAACCTGCCTGGACAGAGCTCATCAGATATAGCTGCTCAAATGGTCACCAGTGACATAGTGATATTTAAAGAGTTATCACCAGCCTCAGTGTTAACCCTGCTGAGAATGAGACTCAGTTCACATCTAACTTGGAGCTGTTGTTGCAGGCTGTGGAACCTAGAACACAGTGCTGCATGAGGACTAGAAATGTGTGGGTGTATTTTCTAGTGAAAGCAACGCTTAGACTTTGCAGGAAACACTGCCATCTCCAGCGAGACCCTAGCCCCATACAAAAGTGCTACAGTTCTGCAACATGCCTGTGCAATGGCCCTGCTCTTGGCTGGCAGGGCTGTCCCCAGTTGAGGGTGGCATTGCTGAAGGAGATCTCAGGTATTTCACAGGCCATTGTTCTTCCTCCTCACCTGTTCAGTTCCAGCAGGGTCAGTCATGTTTCCTACTGCTGGAAATAAAATTAAGCATCAACGGTAAAATGGACATGTCCGCCCAACATCAACCAGTCACTAGAACATGAGCCATAACGAGTCTCATTTTTCCCTCCTCCGGCAAGTGCTCAGACAAACGGTGGACTTTGCAGGATGTCTAAAGGGTTAACCTGCTTGTGCGATGCCTTGGAAGCCCCTTTTTCTCCTCCCTCCTGCTCCTCTTCCTTCTCCCCTCAGCCCCACTCTCTGGGACGTGCTGTACCCCGGAGGAGAGGAATTCCCTCTCATGCTGAATGGGGATGGAGAACTCACTGAAGTCTTTTTACCAGAGGCTTCACCTCTGGAGTATTGTGTCCAGTTTTGGGCCCCCCCACTACAGGAAGGATGTGGACAAATTGGAGAGAGTCCAGCGGAGGGCAACGAAAATGATGAGGGGGCTGGAGCACATGACTTATGAGGAGAGACGGAGGGACCTGGACTAGTTTAGTCTGCAGAAGAGAAGAGTGAGGGGGGAGTTGATAGCAGCCTTCAGCTACCTGGAGGGCGTGGGTTCCAAAGAGGATGGAGCTAGGTTGTTCTCAGTGGTGGCAGATGACAGAACTAGGAGCAATGGTCTCACATTGCAGTGGGGGGAGGTCTAGGTTGAATATTAGGAAAAATTCTTTCACCAGAGGGTGGTGAAGCCCTGGAATGGGTTACCCAGGGAGGTGGTGGAATCTCCAGCCTTACAGGTTTTTAAGGCCTGGCTTGACAAAGCCCTGGCTGGGATGATTTAGCTGGGGTTGGCCCTGCTTTGGGCAGGGGGTTGGACTAGATGACCCCCTGAGGTCCCTCCCAACCCCCATCTTCTATGATTCCCTTGAATTCCTGCAGGAGTCGGGTTGGGATAAATCCGCTATCCTGGGTGGACTGACTCATTCCGTATTTACATACCACTGTAAATTGAATTCCCCTCTCCTCTCTCACGTGCCTGGCATCCTCCTATCTCCATCCCCTCCCATCGCCTCCTGCTCTGCATTCCTGCCGCCGCCCGCAGCCGCTCCATATGTTTGGAATATTCTCTAATCGTTGACTCATGTCTCCCAGCTACAGCCCAGAGCCAGAAGGAAAGCATCAGTCGGGATGATGGGAGACAATTAAACTGCATCCAGTCGAGGGGCATCCTGGGACTGCCGTGCCGCTCTGTCTGTCAGTCCTTCGCTCAGTCGGTGGCTGTCGGCCCCTCTGGCTGGGATCATGGCTCTGCATATGTAGTTCAGGCTGCCCAGGCCGGGCTCAGAGGGGAAGTTGAAAGCCCAGGTGGCCATTCGGATGAGAGACTGGTGATGAAAACTCCAGCTCTCTCTTTTGTCAGGAGCTCACCAGCCTCTGGCTTGGGTGGTCTGGAAAGAGGGTGGCTGAGGAGATGACAGAGGGAGGCAGGCGGAGCAAGGGTGGTGGGGGAAAGCAGAGAGTCTGTCTCCATCCTCCCCAGAGCTCAGCCCCTGCTTGTCCTCCCTGGGGTGCCTTTCTCCCCCCTCCCCCCCATGGCCCAGCACCCTGCAGCTAGCCTGCGTGGTGTCTGAGGCCCAGAACCTCAAAGCTATTTAGCCCACCTAACTTCCATTCAAATCAGCGGGAGTCAGGCACCTAAATACCTTCGAGGATCTGGGCCCGGGCGACTGGAGAAGGCAGAGAGCTAGCCACGCTGGGACCTTGGGACAGAGCTTTACACGTGTAAAACAAAGGGAGGTTACCCAGAGCAACCAGCGGGCGCCCTGTGGGAATGCTAACCCAGTGCCGCCACATAATAAGCCAGCTACCTTCCCTCTCTCCCCGCAACAGCCAGCCGCAGGTGGACCGGGGTGTCGCTAGGCTCAGAGGCTGGTCCGTCTGGGGAGGGGATTTGAGGAGGTGGATAGGAAGGTCAGTTTGAGAGGCGGGGGTCAGCCGGCTGACACAGGGTTGTGCCGGTATTGGTTGTGCAGGGAGTTAGGGGGTGCTGCGCTCCTTCTTCCTGCCTCCCTTCTTCCTGCTCCCCTGTCTTGCCCTTCCTACACCCCTCCCTGCTCCGTCTGTATCCTCCCTCCTCTGAGCCTCCTTCCCACGGTGCCCCTGTCACACAGGCAGAAGCAGAGCTCGACGGGTCCTTGTGAATCCCACGCTGCACTGACTCGGCCATTGCCACTGGGGTTTAGCTCTCAGGACTGGGGCTCTGTGAGGAGAGAAGGCCAGGCCTGTGGCTCTGGGAGGGGGGACAGGTTGGGATTGATGATATGTCCCACCCCCCGTCCTCATTCTGGGGCAGGCTACAGCAGCAGAGGCCAGGTTTGGGGAAGGAATCATGGGAAGAGGACGACAGAGCCCAGAGGGACTCTGTAGCATCTGGGAAGCATGAGGCTGTTGGCCTGTCAGAAGAAGGGCTCTTCCAATGCTCCCAGGGGCCATGGACATGATGTGGGGCATTGGGGTGGTGGGGGGAGGGAGAAGAGAGGCTCCCATCTCAGCCCTTATCTTTAGTGCTCTAAGGGTGAAATGATTCCCCAAGGGCACCCAGTGAGGCAGTGTCAGAACCCAGGAACTTCTGGCTCCCGTTCTCCCACTCAGACCCCTCCTGTCTCTTGTACCCGTGTCCAATGGTCAGAGGATTAATTGCTGAACCTCTGAGTTTGGGGAGTTTCCATACAAGTCAACAAGACCAACCCAACTCCCCCTACCTAACCCACGGTTAGCACTGGAGCTTCTTAGAGAAGCAAAGGGCAACAGAGGCTGCCCAGGGACATGCCGAGGGAGGCTGGAGACATGGAAATATGGCTAACCCAGACGTCTTTCACGTAATTAACCAACCCACAAAGTCCTGGAAGCAATAAATCCAGAAATCAGACTCTCCAGCCAAACATGGCAACAGCTCTCCCTTAGAGCATCTCTTGCTCTGCTGTTCAGAGGGAGGAGGAGCCTGGCAGCTGGGACGAGGAATGCAGACACCATCCCCCCCCTTCTGCAACTCTTCAGGGCGGTTCCCTTAGACGGGAATGCTCCTGTTAGCAATTAGGATACCTTAAAGGGTTCCCATTAAGATGCTTAGGCGAAAAATGCAACCTCCCTCAAAACAGTGTGTGACGGGGTGGTCCGCTCACCGCTAGGTATGGCGCCTCCTCCTGGCCATTCTGGGGAAGAGCTCATCGGGTCGACACTCCTGGTGGTTGCATGCCCGCACTCCTTCTCTGCCAGTCTGCAGCCCCCTCTCTCGCACCACGAGCTGCTGCTGCCTCTTCGTGACTCAGCCCTCCGGCCAGATCCCGCCACGTGTTCCCCCTTCTGGGGTACCAATGTCTTCCTTCAGCAGTCCTGGGCAGTCACTGTCTCGTAGTGCCCCTCCCTCCGGGACTGGCAGGGGAACCCGGACCTGAGCTCTACTCCGGGTCCCAGCTCAGCAACCTCTGGACAGCAGTCCAGGTCTGCTCCCCTCTACCCTTACTGCCTTTCCCTGAGCCCTGTCCTACCTTCCTGGCCTCCCCCTCTCTGAGTTTGCCAGCCCAAACACACACCCCTTCTCCCAGGGAGTGACTGCTGACTTTCCCCCCTTTCTCCTGCCAATTTCTAGCCTGTATAGTCCCAGCCCATCTCCTTCCTCCTCTGTGGGGCTCCTTCACTGAGCCACCTGATTCCTCTCAGCTGTGGCCTGTTGCATTATTCACCCCCTTCTTTGTCTTCATTAACCCTTTCAGAGCAAGGGTGGGGTGAACACCCCATCGCATGGCTAGATCTGGGTATTACTGACTCCATGGAGCCCTCTTGGGGTGCTTAAGGAGACTCTTCCCAGTGACCGCCTCAATCTTGGTGGGCTCTAGGAAAAAACACTCTTTTAGTTCCTCTCCGCAGCAGCCAGTGAGCAAGGAACGCTCCTCCCAAGCAGGTGCTGATCATGCAGACACGCAGGGAGATTGGGTGGGGAAGGGGGGGGTGCAGGCACCCGGAGGCTCTTGTTGAGGACAAGGTGCTAGGAAGAAGAACAGGTTTAGCCAGAGAAGGAGCTGTAGCAGCCAGAACGTCCCTATTGATCTCACTCCAGCTGTGATGCAGGACGCAACCTCGGTTCATCATATGGAAAAGTACAGACTTGTTTAGGAAGCGGCTCTGAGGGCTTCACAGCCAGTGGAGGGGCTGGGCCCTGCCAGCGGAGCTGCACTTGGGCAGCTGTTGAATGGGATTACCTCTCCCGTAGCACCCTTGGGCTGCTGCTGAGACAGCGCCAAGCTGCCTGCCTGGTCCTGGCACCTCCTGAGAGGGACGTTTATCTAAAACCGGCATGGCCCCAAACCATTCTTTAGACAATCATCCCGTCATCTGCTCCAAACAAGCCTCTTCTGATCCGCCCTCCATCACATCTGGAAAGAGCAAAATCCTCTCCCGGGTGGCTGGATGCAGCACACGGGCTACTGGGATGTCAACTAGAGGGCCAGGATCCCACCGCCGCTGAAGCCAGTGGTAAAACGCTCACCAACTTCACTGGGAGCAAAGTCAGGCCTGAGATGTTCACAGAGAACGGGACCAGCCAGCGACACTAGAAAGGGAGTAGGCCCAAGGGAATTCACCAGTCACATGCCCTAGAGAGGACTCTGAATTCCTGTTCCGGGGGCTCCTTCTGCAGTTCTGAAGTGGGGTGGTGCTGGCAGTGAACCAAGGACTCCCCCTCCCTCCACTGTGACAGGGGTGGGGAGGTCTAGCCCTCTACAGTCCCAGCTATTAGAGATGAAAGGGGGCTCATCTAACCCTTCCTCAGTAGGGAAACCACTGCAGGAACGTCCCTTACAATCTGTTCACCAGGACTATGGCCAGTGTGGTTTAAATATCCCAAGGAATAGAGCCGTGGGAGACTCCATCTGTCACCCAGGAAGCTTCTCCTGAAATGCAGACCTTATTTTCCTTTGCTTTTCTTCACCCCATTCCCCGTGCTTCACTCTCCCTAATTCCAGTCCCTCCTTATGATATCCACAGTCTGTTATGGTGCCCATTAGCTGTCCCCTCTCCAAGCTCTATGGCTTACAGCTTTTTAAAAAATCTTTCCCACCTAATTCAGACCCTCCAGATGCTGACCGCTTGTCTCAGTGCCCCCTCCAGTTTGCCCATGCTTCCAGCAAACAGGAGCCCAGAACTGAGCGCAGCATCCACATGGGGATCTCCTCAGAACCATCCCATCCCCTGCTCCAAATGTGAGGCCTCTGCAGACGCAGAATCCTGCCGCTGGCCTATTTTTGCTGCCGTGTCCCACTGCACATTGCTTTCTGGTTTGCTCCACTCTCTGCCACTCCCAGCCCTTCTGGCTTCAGGGGTGTCGCTCTCCCATCAAGTACACAACAGGGCCCTGCTGGTTGGTGCTAGGTGCTTTTTTAAATGTCCAGCTGTTTGGCTGGGAAAAGGAGGTCTGAGAGCATGCAATGGACAGAGATGGGATGGGGATGAAGTGGGGCCTAGAAATGCCCTCTGTTTCTGGGATTTAGCACAAGGCACCATCTGGGCAGGTAGAGTCCGGCCTAAAGAGACTGACCTGTCGGTGCCCTGCTTTCTCTGCTTACATGGGGCTACAAATGCCCGGCACCTGCAGGAGAAGCTGGAGATGCCACATTGTTAGGGAAGGACCAAGATCAGCTGTTCCCGGAGCTGAGGCACCAGCTGTGCTCTTCAGGGTTCCTCCTGCACACGCTTCCCACGCTATTCAATCAGTGCCTACACTGAGCTAAACTCCTCCATCTATATCGATCCATCTATCCCGCCTATCTACACCCTCGCTGGCCCTTCTTCCAGCCTGAGCTACTTTCTGCTGCCTCCTACCCTGGCCACATCCAGCCTGTCGACATTACCAGCCATCCTCACTTGGTCTTTCTCGCTTCACTTGCCAGCACACCTCTTGTCTCCAGCCCCCTGTAGGGGCAAAGGCCGATTTCTATCATCTCAGTTCAAACTGGACAAAATCATGATGCTGTTTAATGAAGGCCTCTTACACAGCAATTACAAGCTCAATTTTCTCATGTTCTGAACAGAGGACGGAAGCCCGGGATCCAGCAATAAAAGTTAACTGCCATTTATAGAACAAGGTTTAAAATATAAAATAAAAGGAATGAGTCACAGGAGAAGCTCCAGAAAAGGTGGGGAGGGGGAAATTAGCTCCATGCAGTCACACCTGCAAACTAGTCAATCAACCAGGGCACTTCTCCTCACCTGTCTTGGCAGTAAATCATCTCTTCAAAGAGAACGCTAAGATATGATCTAGGCAGCTAGATATGGTTCAGACCAAGAGCTTAACGGGAGTAGTGATTGTAGCAGATAAGTGAATATGTGAACTGGAAGGTTTAAATGAACTAATCACTTTTGATGATTCTGATAGTCTGCAGGGGACGTGGAGGAGTGATTTATGAGGAAAGATTAAACAAACTAATTGGGCCAGCCTCATCACTTAGGAGATTCGAAAGGAGAGTGAAGAGTAGACTGCAAGGCAGATCCCACAGTGGCCCCTGGAGGAAGGGTTTAGGGACCTGATTTTCAGTAATCACATGCAAGTGCACCTTTGTGCTTGCTTGACACGCGCACACAGGAGCATCCAAAGAGATGACCTGGCCTGGATGCGTGGTTAGATTAGTGCAAACCCCAGATCAGCGTGTGCACATGTCGCAGTGCAAATGCACACGAGGTCTATCTTTGCACAGGCACAGATGTTTGCGAACGTGGGTACTGAAACTCAGGCCTTGTGTGACCCAATGCTTCTTTTTAATTTCGGCTTTGTTAATTTGTACGGTTAGTTACAGTCTGTTGCGGTAGTCCAGTTCGGTAAATGGGGCAATCTCAAGTTACAGCCTCTCAGAAGGTCCTGGCTGAGTTTAACCCTTTACTCAGTACAGGTTTGTTGTTTAGCACGATTGGGTCTACCCAGAGTCTCTCTTATTCCTGGACACCTGCTGCCCCACCTTTCAGTAGTCAGGTCCTGCGTCTTCATATCTGCTCAGGGTGATCTGTCCTCTGGCTTCTCAGAACTCCTCCAGCAAGCCCCTTTGGACTGTGGGGCTGTGAACGTAGGACTCCCTGGCTGGGGCACCCCCGGATGCCTGGGTGCGGAAATAGCAGGTTCTCCTCCTCTGGTCTCCCTGCTGACAGTCATTCGGGCCTGCTCCTGGCGACTCTGCCCTCCAGGCGGGTCACACAGAGCCCCACCCCTCGTGGAGCACTGATAGCCCAACCCATTATAGTCTGTCAGCTCCACGTGAGCCTCTCGGTCCGAGTCGGGACTCACTCTGCCTTGCTGCCGATGTCAGGGGTTTCCGTTGTCCTCACACCTTGGGGGCGGGGAGGGTTCCCCCACCTTCCTTGGTGGGGACTGGGTTCCAGTCCAGGAACCCTTGAACACGCAGTCAAGGCCAGGCTACGCAGATCCCTGACTGCCTCCCTGGGCCGCTTCCTGTCATCGGCCTTTGCTTCAGTCTCTTCCCGGGTTCCCAGCATATCAGCCCTGCTCTGTCTACACCGCTTCCACTGGCTCACTGCAGAGCTTCCCCGCACTGGCTGAGGACCACCCCGCTGGTTCTGCTGGGGGGCAGTTCCCTTCATGCCCCTGTCTCCCCGCAGACCCCTCCGCCGGGGCACGCACTCCCTTCCTGCTGCTCCTGCCCGGCCGACCCGCTTTCCTCCAAGGAGGCCCTGCCTGCTGCAGTCCCACTCAGCTCCCTGACCCCAGCTGCACTTCTCTCATGGAGAGAGAGCCAGAGATCTGCTCTCCTTCCGGGGCCACCTTCAGCCTTTTAACTCCTCCCTCCAGGCTTGAGACCCACTGCGGCTGTAGCAGGGTGAGGCTGATGGGGCCCACAGGCTCTCATTAACCCCTTCAGGCCCAGCTGGGGGTGGGGAGGAGAGGGGGTAGTTGTGTATATAAGACAAAGCCCCTCATATCGGGACGTCTGGTCACCCTATCTGACACCCACAGCATCTTTCTCCTGCATGGCTTGGATACTTCATGACTATGTCACTGACAAAATGGTTCCCAGCCATCCTTAGATGTATACCAGAGACCTGCTGCCTGGGATCTCACTGATTGAGGCTCCCTTCTGCAAACTCATTTACCCCGTGACGCCTGTGATTCCTACCCACACCTCCATGCTACACCACCTGCCCTCTCAGCGCTTCATCTCCACCAGCCCAATAGCCAAACAAACCAAGCCCCGGGGGGTGAGGGAGTCCCTCACCATTCACACCCCCATTCGACCCCAGGACAGCTTCTGATCATGACAAGCAAGCTGCAAAAGGCTCGCTTTGGCCTGGCATTGAAATTTGAGGTTCCCTTTCTCCTTTTCCATAACTTGCTCCAGCTCCGTCCCTTTCAAAGACCTTCCCATGGCTTCTTCTTCTCCCATGGTGGCCCTCCCACGCCCTGCTCGCCGCGCTTCCATTTGCAGCCTCTCTCTCTCCATGTCTGGGGCCTCCCCTGCGTCTCTCCCTGGGCTGTGAGAAGGGGCTGAGCGCCTGCTTGTTATAGTGACAGCTTTATTGCTGCAGTGAATTATGAGCTGGAGTTGTGTGGAAGTTTAAATGCTTCTTGTCTTGTAGATGCTTTTCCGATTAGCAGATAATTTTTTATTGTTCTCAGACAATGGTCTGTTGTTGTGAGAATGTAAATCACGGGCACACACTGTGCTTTGTTCTGCCTTGGCTTTACTCGCTTGCAGTCGCTTTCATGATCGTGTATCAGTGCGTGTTCATTCTACCCTCAGCGGAAGTACACCTTAACTTTATGCTACTCCAATAAACTCTGTAGTAACTGCCGATTGTCCATCTCTCCCATTGGCTGGAATAGCCTAGAATTAACCCCTGTGCTGCACTGCTTTCGTATGTAATCAGCTGCACCAGTCCCAGTTAGTGGAGTCTTTTATCGTGTCATGGGGAATGCACTTGTGGGTTTCCTCTTCTGGGAGCACTGGAGGTAGCCAGTGGGCCTCTGCAGGGCTTCAAAGCACTGACAGTTGGTTGCTTCTGGGACTGAGAACAAAGCTCCATTGAGCAGTGGCCAGCAGTTGTTGTCCCCGTCCCTTGATGTGCCTCAGGCATCTGATCCCTGGCGCACAAAGACATCGCAGAGGGCTCCGCTCGCAGACAGTTGCAAGCTGCCTTTCTCACAGATGTTCTCTTTCTGCCCGCAGTGAAGCAGCTCAGCCTGCCCTGCTCTGAATGGGAAAGAGAAGGGAGGCTTCCCGTTCGGTCATTTCTGCATGTCAGAGAGTCACAGGTTTGTCTCGCATCTGGTCTCAGCTCAGCGAGATGCCTCTTGGACAGGAGTTGATTTAGACAGGGCTGGCACCGTGTTTGTTCCCCTCCATTTAGTGCTTGAGTTGACAAATTGCTCTATTGATCTAGGTCAAATCAAGAAACTTGGAAGCTGATCTTTGACAGAAGCCCTGGGGCTCCTGGTCCAGCACTAAGGATTGATTGAACCCTGGCCTTCGTAGCCCGAAGAGTAGCTTAATTTCCAGCACTGTCCGTGCATCACCTCTTAACCAAGGGCCTGATACAGTGTGGGGTAATGCGATTTTCAGCAGGGATCGTGAGCCTGACTGTGTCAATAACACAGTTAGAGCCACCATGAAACCAACTGTTTTCATGTGAAAATGGAAATGTAATCGAGTACCATGCAGGGGTTGCCGTGGCTGTTATGTGTGCAATAGCTCTGAAGTGGCTAAACAAGGGCCACTTCGGTTTGGAGGTGTTAACAAACCAACCAACCAGCGATACATTTAGAATACAGCATTGTCCAGGCTTTGTGCAAGGAGCAACATTTGGAAACTGAGATTGCCCCCAGTAGTATACAGAACAGGAAGATGTTACATCACCCTCCGCATCCCCAAGAGAGAAAGATGGGTCATCGGGGACGTTTCCCTCATCCCTTTGGAGAACAGAAGTCACTGTCACCCTCACTGTATTGTGCAAGGTCGCTGGGATTGTCACAGCACTGTCTGTCGATGGTGGAAAATGCAAGGAGACATTCCAGGTCTGGCCGGAGAGGCATCTCTCGTGGGCGCGAGCTCCCACAATGTGCCGATATTTTTCAAGCGATAAGGTCGTCGGAGAACCAGAACTCCCTTTTATGGGTAGGCATGCCTAACAGTAGTCAGTCATACCCATGAAACCAACACTAACATCTCTGTGTACCAGTGCAGCAGTCATCCTTCCAGCAGCCTCTGTCTATCCCTCAGCTTCTTTGTCAGGGAACTGTGCTGAAACCAGCACCTCGGGTGGATAAGACGCAGGACACTGTGAAGATCTTCAGACTCAGTGGTCACAAGACTGCCCAGCCTGGTGCATTTGGCTTGTGATAAGAGATTTGCAAAAAAAGCTGGGTGATTATTTTGGTTATCATTTGTATTCTGGGCCCTTCCACCATGTGCTTGGTGTTGTCTGCACATGGCTAGGCACAGTCCCTCCCCAAGCAGCTGGCTATCTAAGATGAAAAGCCACATGCCGCAAGCGGGAGACACGGACAATGTCACCAGATTGTATGTGCATGATTGTAAAATGAAACTAAGCCTACCTGACCTTCAGTGTAGCCATTATTACTCGAGCTGGCCCATTTCCAGTAGGCATCAGAGCAGAAATGAGTCTTAAGCGTCAGTTTGGGAATCAGATCGAACCGACCTCTTACTGGAATTCTCTCCTGGATGGAGAGAAGGTGGCAGTGTAGGCTGTTGGGGAATTTCAGGCTAGGAAACTTTCACTAGTGTACTGTGTCATTCCGCTTCCCATTATTTTTGTTCATTCTGTGATTTCTCTGGCTCCAAGAGTCCAGCAGTTAGCTCTCCAGTGCTGCCTATTTGTCTAAGACCCCTTGTTTCAGCTGGCTAACGTCAACCCAGTTTGAACTGGTGCAAAGGCCGTGATGCAGCCAGGGATACCTGGGGAAGTCTGGGTCATGCTGTTGCGTCAGTTCAAGCATGAAAGAGGAACTCCCAGTAGTGTGCGCAGGAGATCTTGTGGTGAATGGCTTTGTTTTTCCCTTTGACTCACAGAGAAAGACACGTGACCACCACGCAGTTTCCTCATCCTGCAGTCTCCAGCTGTGGGACCGAGCTCCACGGGCTTTTCAGACAGAGGGGGCTGGTGCACTGAGCTCCTTTTCCCAGGACCTCTTCTCTCCTTCCGCAGGGCATTGAGCAACTTCACTCGCAGTCTGTGGCCTCCTAGCTCTGAGCGGGAAATACAAGGGTTTCTGAAAAGAGATGACACCAGCCTGTGATCCCGGGGCTGCACAGCCCCCTAACACGCTGCAGTAATGGGACGTGAGCATGTTCCCTGCTGCCCCAGTGGGGCCAAGAGTGAGGCCCTGCGGGCCAAGCCCCACCTGGTGCTTACAGGCCCCGGCATGAGCAATGGGAAAGTTTGTTCACGTTTGGAAGCTGGAACTGCTGTTCGCTTTTCTTCCTGCACTCCCAGCTCCTGCCGTGCTCACCACCTGCAATCGGTTTCCTAGGTAACTGAAGGAGGTAACATCTGTGTGAGGTCAGACGCAGAAAAGCTCACGTGGAAACTTGGAGGAAAAGAGTCTCTGCCACTTACTGGAAGTTTGTTGGAGCAGCTGAATCCCCCCCTCGCAGGCCGAGAGGGAGCGGATGCAGCTCTCTGTGTGGGAAAGCCTGATGTGGTGGAGGCCGAGCAGCGACCGTGAATGGAGGCTGGGGCGCAGCACTGTGGACTAACCACAGGGCCGACTTGTGCGGCTGAGCAGATTTGTAAAGAATTCCTGAGGGAGCTGGAGGATGAAGGAGCCCCAGCGCAGGCAGGAGGCAGGTGTTCCCCGCAGCCCATCAATCCCTTCTCTGTTCCTACTCTACCTTCTGGAGACTAATTTGCTGGCAGAGCCCTGCCTGTGAGGCTGTCTGGAAAGTTGCTGACGCGCTGGTTTACGGAGGAGTAACTTCATCAGCGAAACCTCCCAACTTCCGCCAAAGAAAGGGGGGATTAGCCTTGAAAGGGACTTGTCTGTGTGCGGAGAGGGGGAGCTCCTGGGGCTGAGTTAAACCCCCTTTGTCTGCAGACACTGCCGTTCCTAATTGAGGCCTAGACACTCCTCTTCTGAACAGAGTCGCCACAATCCTTCATTCATTACCACGGCCTTTTATGGAGCAGGGAGCCATGGGACTTAGCAAAGTGGGAGATGCCAGCGCCTGATATGCTGTTCCAGAAACCCATTGCTGACTGGAGAGAGCAATGGGGTGGCCAATGGAGATGACAGGAGAAAGAGCTGGGGAGTTTGCGGCGGGGGGGAGAAGAGGTGGGGAACACCAGGGAACGCAGCTATCCATGAATTCCTCCAGGGATCAGATCCTTGGCCTGCACAAGCCCCGCATACCGATGGCTTCCCTAACCTGATGGCTAGCCATGGTGCATGCTGGTAACCAGACGACATGGCAGGGCTTCCAGCCCTGCCTGAGATTTTATTAAAGGGGAGAAGGTGAAATACCTTCCCTGTGTGTGCATGAAGGGCAGAGCCAGGGAATGGGGGTAACGGGGTAACAGCTACACATATCCTTGTGTATTCCCCTGTGTCTCACGTGCCCGCCAGCCCCAGCACCTCACACGCTGCACTGCATGTCAGCCGGGGGTGTGCCAACCAACCCCAGCACCTCAGGCCTCATACCGTGAGCGCTAGCCAGCCTCAGCGCCTCACAACTCATACGCTGCATACCAGCCAGCCCCAGCCCTTTGTGTGCTGCGCCGCGCGCCAGCCAGCACGGGTGCTTCACACCACAGAGGCTGAGGGCCAGCCAGCTCCGGCGCCTCCTGCCTCCTGCACTGAGCACCAGCCGGTCCCGGAGCCTCAAGCATTGCGCGCCAGCTAGCTTCAGAGCTTCACATCACCACCCAGGCTGAGCGCCAGCCTGCCCCGGTGCCTCATGTCTCCTACACTGAGCACCCAGCCAGTCCGAGTGCTGAACGCCTATTGCACCACACGCCAGCGAGCCCCAGTGGCAAACAGCTTCAGGCACCAACCAGCCTGGGCACCTCACGCCTCACACACAGCGTGCCAGCCAGGCCCCCTGCCTCACGTGCTGTGCGCCAGCCAGCCCCAGTACTCCACGTCTCATCTGATGAGTGCCGGCCAGCCCTGGGTCTTCATGCCTCACGCCGTGCACGCCAACCAGCCCTGAAACTGAATACCTCATGGGCCATGCACCAGCCTCGGTTCTCGCCTCATTCTCTACACGCTGCCCACTTCCAGCTAGGAATGAGGCAGGCGTGAAAGGCTAGCGAGAACCAACTCGAAAACCAGGTGTAAATGTATCATACCGGCCAAGTTAATGCCTGATGTCGTTCTGCTGAGGTCAGCTGCGTTATTGGAGCTGGTCAAACAACCGAAAAAGTTATTCACAAGCAATTATTCAATGCACAAATATTTCCAACATTGGGAATGAATTATTCAGTCAGCTCTCAGCGTTACAGCTGGGACGCCCTGGCTCTGTCTACCCCAAACAGGCAGCACTCCCTTCTCTAGCATCGCTACAGCAAAGCAGCAAGCAGAAAACATGATGAATGGTGATGTTATCTGAGCCAGGCCCCTTTGGACCGGGTGCTGTGCAAATGCGCAGAGGCAGGCACGGGGACCATCCCAAAGAGCCGACAATCTAATTATTAATGAGCAGGGCAGTCTTTAACTGCATACAAGACTTCAGACGGGCCAAATCGTTCCACTGTGAATCTAAACCAATTCCTGCTGTGACAGTTTATGGAAGGGCGGTGTGTGACCTGGGCCAAAAAGGTAACAGGTGGGAGCTTTTTTCTGGAGCCAGAAAAGGTGCATTCTTCTCCTCTGATACCCTGGCACAGGGTCACCACTAGGGTGCCTCCTTCTGGTTGCTCTGGGGATTAGCTCTTTCAGGTCCGATACCGCCTTCTGCCACTCATTGTCTGCCCTGCTGCCTCTTTCTCTCTCTGAGACTCTGGGTGCTCTCCCTTTGTGGCCTGGCCCTCCAGCCAAGTCATTATGTGTTTCCCCCCTTCCAGGGTATCAAAAGTTTTCCCTTACAAACTGTCTCAAGCAGCTTTCCCTTTTACTGCCCAGCCAGACAGTGCCACTTCCCCAGTGGCTGGTAGGGGAACCTGGGCTCTCTACTCCAGGTTACAGCTCAGGACTCGCTAATCAGCAGTCACGGTGCGCACCGTCTTAAACCTTGCTGCCATTTCCCTGAACCTTTTCCTGCATCCTCTCTCCTAGGTTTCCTTCCGTCCCTCTCTAATGTACAGATTGGCTACTAGCTCCCTCCCTGCAGCCCCCTTTCTGCTGCCAACTTCCTGGCTTTACACCAGTCCGCCTGTTCCTTTTCAGCTGGGCTCCATCATCTAGCAGCCTTTCAATCCCTGGCTCTTCCCCACGTGCAGCCTGTCAGGTAAACTAACCTAATTTACCCTGCTCTGCCTTGCGTGGGGTGGACACCCCATCACACACCCACAGGCTGTATTTATACATTGATTATGGTTTGATTAATCCTGTGAAGCCAGACAAATTCGCATTAGAAATTAGACACAGATGTTTAACGGTGAGGTTGATTAAACATTGGAACAGACTAGCAAGGGAAGAGGTGGATTCCCCATCTCTTGCTGTCTTCAAATCCAGACTGGATGCCTTTCTGGAGAGCATGCCTGAGCCAAGCACAAGGGATGGGACTCAATACAGGAGTGACAAGATATACTCTAATGATCCATGCTATACAGTCTGTGAGTCTATAAAATCCTGCTATTACAGCATGCAAGAAAACCAACTCCAGGATAACTTGGTCAGCTCTTTACCCGTCCCCGCCTCCCCACCAATCAGTGTTATTACCATAGAGGGTCTGAGTCACAAAGAAAGAACCAGAAAACTGGAGACATCAGACTACATTTATGAGTTAAATCAGTAATGAGCCAAATTCAGTCCTCTAGAAGCCTGTGGATGGATCTGGCCTGATGTCTGCAAAGTGCTTTGGACGTGAAATGTGCTATGTAAGTGATAAGTTTTTCGTGCTATGAGAAGTGCCTTTCAACTTCCAAATAAACCAACAGAATACAGAAGTAATACAGGGATAAAAGCATCCACTAAAGAGACGGCTATAGGACATGATTCTTTTTTTAATTTAAACAAACAACAACATACATATTAGAAAACAGCAGCAGTAAGCAAGAAGCAACCACTTTCCTGAACCTGATTATTCTCCCCAAAGAAAATACAAGCTTTTTAAACAAACCAATAGAGCAACTGGAAACAGGCGGAGCACTAATAAATACTACTGAAGAGCAAAAGCCCCAGGTGCTGACAGTTATCTGATTGACAGTACTCACAACACTTAATATGATTCAGTAAACCAAGTTGACAGACACCCTTTGCCATGCTATAGTAGAATCATAGAAGAGTAGGGTTGGAAGGGACCTCAGGAGGTCATCTAGTCCAACCCCCTGCTCAAAGCAGGGCCAACCTCAACTAAATCATCCCAGCCAGGGTTTTGTCAAGCCACACCTTAAAAACCGCTAAGGATGGAGATTCCACCACTTCCCTAGGTAACCCATTCCAGTGCCTCACCACCCTCCTAGTGAAAAACTTTTTCCTAACTACTGCACTTCATCAAAATGTTAGAGACCTGTGCCTCCTCCCGGTCTGTCTTCTGACTCAAGTGTCATGTGAACAATTCTAGCTCCAAGGGTAAGATAAGGTCTTTTGTGGAAAGAAAAGAGACTGTTCTTTTTCCCAACTTGGAAGCTTCCCCACTTGCTATGCTTTAGCTATTGAGAAAGCCTGAGATAGGATGGAGTGACTATTTTTATTTGAGGTGTCGGATAGCTATGGAATAGAACTTATTCTAGAACACGGGTTGAAGTGAAACTAAAGCCAAAGTCTTGATTAACGGATGAGAATCCAGCAGCTTTCTTTTTTTGCTGTCTGCAAAGCCTCTAACAGGTGCTCTATGAAATTCTGGGATTCCACACAATGAACATGCACACCGAGAGACAACTCGGGGCTTTCTTGTACTGTATACTTGCACATCTCCCCCTCTCCTTTCTTCTCCTCTCCACACTCATGCACATGGTTTACAGCTATTGTCTCACATTCGTCTTCAAATTCATTCTGGATCCTCAACAATCTAGCTCCCACCCCCTTTGCTCCAGTGAAGGGCATGGCCTCTTTCTGTCTACGTCTCAAGGCCTCTACTCCATCCTCATCCTCTCTGCTGCTTCTGACACGATCAGTCAGGCCTTCCTCCTTGACAACTCCCTCTCCCTTTTCCTTTCATGACCTCCCCTGGTTCTCCTCCTACCTTTCTACCTCTTCCATTAACCTCTTCTTTGGCAGATCTTTCTCCCATCCAATGGGGTCTCACAGACATAGGTCCCTACCTTTCCCCCTTCACATTCTTTCTCTGGGTGATCTCATCTGCTCACATGGGTTTGGATACCGTTTAGGACTGATGTTTAGCAAATCTGCCTTTCCACTCTTGACCTGGCTTCCTCTGTCTGATCTCACATCTCAACCTGCCTCTCTTTTGGAGCTTAAATTCATCAGGGCCAAACCCAAATTCCTGGTCATCCCTTCGGATCATCCTTCCTCCCCCATTCCTGAGCACCGTTGATCACAGGAACCTCTTTCCCTATTTTTGGTCGATGTTGATCACAGGCCATTCTCTTGGTCAAACCCTGTGGTCATCTTCATATCGTCCCTCTTTCTTACTCCCAGGTGGTGTCTAAATCTTGCTGCTTCTTGCTTTAGAACATCCCTGAAACCTGGTATTTCTTCTCTGTTCACAAGGCGCAGACACCCATCCCTGGCCTCATCATCTCCTGTCTGGATTACTGTGTCCTCCCCTCCTGCCTGACACCCACCCTCATGCTCCCTTCTGCACCTAGTTTATACAAAGTACAGCCAGTGAAGAATATCTTCCTCGCCTGTCCTTTTGAGCACATCAGCCTCCTATTGTGAATCCGTCCACTGGTCCTTCCTTCTCCATAGCACCCACTTCGAGCTTCTTATGCTCACTTCCAAAGCCCTGCCTAACTGCTCTCCCTTGTCTCTTGTGCCTCCTCTCCTCTCCCCACTGATGTCAACTTGCTAATCCATTCGTCCGCTCCGCTCAATACCATTTCCATGCTTTCTGCCACACTGCCCCTATGTACGGAACACCCTTCCTGTGCCAGGACCTGATCTTGATTTAGTCGGGGTTGGTCCTGCTTTGAGCAGGGGGTTGGACTAGATGACCTCCTGAGGTCCCTTCCCACCCTAATCTTCTATGATTCTTTGATCGATATTGATTGTCTCTCTCATTTCATCTCCAGCGCCTAAAAGAACTTACCTGACCAAGACCTCTACTTATTTCATTCATTTACCATACGAGCAACTTCATGCACGCTCAGGCAGTCAAACGATGGATGGGAGGGGCTTAACGGGAGCCTGGAACCAAAGCTAGAGGCTGCTATGGGAAGAGATGAGGGGGTTGAAAGATGGAGGAAGGATGGGGCAGGGGAACGTAGTGTGTTTAACTTTAAAAAACCAAGCAGAACTAATAAGCCATGCTCTCTCCTCCCCGATGGAGCTGCTCGTAAGTTGTATCCCTTTCTCTCAGCCTCTCTCGGACGATGAGCTCTCCAGGGCAGAGAATATCTTTTTCTGCGTTAGGAGAGCATTTCACATACTTGGGGCCCTCCTGTGATATAAACAGCAATGGAGCCTCGTCCGAGTTCAACTGCCCTGTAGTTCTCCAAGAAGTCCTGATCTTCTGCGTGGATTTCTCTGTCATTGACAGAAATTCTTCGTCGTCTTTTCCGATACTACAGCAATGGGAGCCAGCGTGAACACCTGGAGAGAGCGATAAAGAGGTAAATTAAAGGGAATCTCTCTGCGTTTCCTGTTTTCCCTCTACTGCTCCCTGCCTTTCCTTTGCTCCTCCTTGGCCCCCAGCACCTCCTGTGCCAGCTTCACTACCATACCCTGCCCCTCCCACCTCCACTGAGTCACCTACGGTGGGAGTTCAAGGGCAACACTTAATGGATCTTAAAAAACCTGAGAGATACCAGGGCTGTGTATGGGCTGGTCTCATCGTGTTTCTTTCCCTTCATGGTACAAGTCATTTCCCATTCCCACCCGCAGCACATCCGTATGAACCTGGCTGCTGGGATGGGGCCATCTCTTCCCGGCGTGTTCAGATGCAGGCAGGGAAGTTCCCTGTACAAGCAAGAACCTGAAGCGTTGCCATATCTCATACAGACGGCATGCAGCACACTGGCTCGCCTGCAGGAAACATATGTCACCAGTTAAACAGATCATGAAAGCTGCAATCACTTCCTTATGCTGGAGCCTGGCTGGGCTCTTACCAACAGCAGACGTCTTCAGCTGCCTCACTTGCGTTCAGGAGGGCCGGGGAGGACTTCAGGATCTGTCACAAAACTTCCTCAAGCTGGGCCGAGGGACGATTCACCCACCCACCCACACACACTGAAGAAGCCAGCTCGAGCCAAGGTGAGAGATGCTGCAGATTCATTAGGTTTCTGTTACCCGCTCTCTCCATCTTCCTCTCTAAGGAGAAGAGATGGCTCCACCCCCTCGAGAGGAGTAATGTAAAACCATTCAGAAAGAAAAACAGCTTCCTGTCAGTGCCTTGTTAGCGCCCCAGCACCGAGAACCGTACTTCTCTGCTCCCCGCGAGCGAACCCGGCTGCAGTTCTCATGCCGTTAAAGACGGAAGAAGCCCCATCAGGTTTCAGCCAACCCATCCCCAGGGCCAGAGCAGAAATGTTCCCTTTAGCAAAGGTTCTCTTATCCTGGCAGGTAGCCTGCTCTCAGAGAGCGCGGTGAGATCTCTGCGGAGGGCAGATTATCCCAGATCTGCTACTGCAGGGCTCTCACGCCGTCCTCTGAAGCAGCTGGTTCTGGCCACTGTCAGAGCCGCGGTCCTGGTGGGGCGACTCAAGTGTGCGAGGACCAACCTCAGGGCAGAATGTTATGAAGCAGGCCACAAGCCCCAAACCGGCTGTGAGTGCTATACTTAGTTTTCACCAAACATTTATTACGTGTAAACTCCTCAGGCGCTATAACTGCCTTAACATGAAGCCACGGACAGTCCCCTTGGGTCCTTTGATCTATCTTACCACCCTGGTGAGCTTGCCTTTGTGATAGATGGTCCCTTACCCCCAAATCACAAAAATACCCAGGTTACTCCCAGTCCCAAAGGACCAATCACTTAATCCAGGTCAATTGCTCCTTAGATCTCACACCAAAGACAACGCTTGTAGCCAATCCGATGTGTGTTGCTGGTAATCCATCGCTGAGCATGATGATAAAATAACTGGTTCCATTTTTCTGTTGGTTTGCCACTGACTGGTGGGCATGAAAAAAGCCTGTCATCAAGTGACTGCTGAAACCGCACCTGAGAGGCGACGTGCTTGAGCTTTGCTATGTTGAAGGCTGTTCTGTGGAGCGTGGGACGCTGGTGCTGGGAGGGGACCATACGCAGGTTGAGCACTGTTCTTATCAGGCTCTGGTCTGTCCAGTATTCCACACCATGCATGGCTCTGGTAACTCCCATCGCGGATGTCTCATTAGTGGGTGATAACAGAGTCGATCAGATGCCATTGTTTGGACCGTGGCTGCGTCCATGTTGTTTTATATTTATCACTTTGCCTAAAGATGGTGTTAGTGACGAGCAGACTACGTTCGGCACATTTATACAAGGGGAGGAGTCCATTGCTGTTCATCTTTCCCTCTCCACGAAGTCCTATCAGACCTCTCCAGACACTGCTGTCGCTATGAACTCTAGCGTCAAAGTCTCCCAGCAGGATGAACTTGTCATATGCTGGGGTTGGTCTGAGGATGGAGTCCAGATCCGAGTAGAACTGCTCCTTGCTTTCCTCTGTGCTGGTCAGTGACATGCCATAAAGGATTCAGGGGGGATCGAAGTTTCATGAACCGTTCATTCAGGCCAACAGGGAGGTCAGGAAGTTGTTTCAGGAAAGATGTTCTAATTGCAAATCCAACTCCATGGACTCTGTCTTCATCCTCGGCTTTGCCTTTCCAAAAGGAAGCGTAGTCTCCTCCTACCTCACTGATGGAACCTTCTCCGGCCAGTCTGGTCTCACTCAGTGCTACAATGTCAATACTGTAGTGGGCAAGTTCTCTGGAGACAAGAAGTGTTCTTCTCTCAGGCCTTGGTGCATTGCCTCCATCCATAAGGGTATGGACATTCCACGCTCCTAGAATGAGTTTTTTCTTTTTCCTTGTTTTTCGACTGCTGTGGGATGATCTGCCAGCTGTGGAACTCTGGCCAGATGTCAGGGGGCAGGCAATGTTTAGTGCACCTTTTCTAGCCCCCTCCCTTAAAGAGGGTGAGCAGTGCTATCCTAAAAAGGGCTGCTCAGTTGCCTCGGATGCTGCCGAACTTCTCTGCTGCCCCGGGATATAGCTGAATGGCCACTAGTCCCAAGGCCGCCTACATGCAGGATTGTGGCTACGACTGCCAGTGGTCATCTCCACCTGTCGCTTTGCCACGTCCCCATCGCCGCGGGGCTTGGATTACTGATAGGATGTACATGATGATGAAATTTGAAAAGGTGACGTTCATGGGATAAGATTTGCGAGAAAACCCGTGTGGAAAATTTGTAAGTGAGAAGCCGTCGCACAGGGTCAGTCCCGCTTTCTCAGCCCTGGAAGCCTGATTCCAGCAGCACGAGGAATCGTTACAGCTGGGGACTTCCTTAGCTGGAGTGGGTGAGCAGGACATCTTCAGTGCCTTGGCCTGCTGTCTGCATGCCACAGCACGCTGCTGACCCGCCGTCACGGCCATTGAATCACAAATTGATTCCCTCCACCCAGTCCACCGGAACAGTCTCCGCAGGCTAGAGAAAGGCAATTTCCCTAACTCGCGGAGGGTAAAAAAGACCCATCGGCTACCCTCACCTGGTTTAGCCCACTTGTTAAAGTGGTTTACCGGGCTGTGCGTGCTGTTGCATGCAAACAGCTACTTGGAGCCACAGGTGAGAGCTGGGTGTAGGTGAGGACCAAAGCGGATGACCTACTCTCTGAGCGGTACTATCCCTCCCTAATACCCCCCCATACATCCCAATCCTATAATAAACTAACTAAAGATTCATTCACTAGAAAAAATGAAACGAGTGTTATTTACAAGGTTAAAACAGGTGAACACAACCACACCCACAAATGAGTTCCAGCCTTAAGTTTCCAAAGGTAGTAGAAGCTTCTATAATAAGCAATATCTACATGTCCCTTAGGACATACCCAGGCTAAGAAGCTGGGAATCCTTTCCCTATGCCTAGAAATCTTGCCCCCCTAAAGTCCAAGCAGCAACGAGATACAGGTTTTATGTCTTCCCCCATTCTATTTGGAGCTGCACCCTTAGCTGATGGGAGGAACTCACTTGCAGGTCTCCTCTTCATGGCAGCGGGGGGGAGAGCAATCACCAAGTCTTCTGTCCTCTGATGTTCCACAATAGTTTATCTGGTGTTGACGGGCCTTCTCTGTTGGGCGGGACATAACTCCTGTTGGAAGTCAGCGTTTCACACTAGTTCATGTCGGTTTCCTGTCTGGTGATTTACACACTTACAGAGGTTTACGGAGCAAACACTCGAATATTACCTTACAGCATGGGATGCAGCTGTTAGAAGGGAGATTAATGCATGCAGAAACATGCAATCATATCATACAGTCTAAAGAGGAAGCACGTTTTTATCATTCGAACACCTATTTGAACAATATGAATACACAGGTGAGCCAGCCTCATTCCAGCTACGTATTTGTCAGTTTTCGCTTGAGACAGGAGGGCCTTCACATGAGCTGGCACCTGGTTTGCCAGCAGCACAACTGGCCAGTGGGTCTCATCCCACCAGGCAATTTCTAGGACCTGCAGAGCGACCCACTGATGGGGTCAGATCTCTGCTGAGGGGGGGAGGAGGGACATGCAGTTTCCTGTGCATGTTGTAGCCTGTAGAGAAAACTCCATCATCTGGGTGCAGCAGTTACCACGGCGCAAGGTGCCTTATAACTATGGAATAGTAACTCTCTATTCCCTGTGGTTCCTATCAGGCTCCTTCAGTAACAGGCAGTGATGGAACCACCATCCAAGGCTCTGTGTGTGAGATGGTGTCTCTCTGCTCAAGGTAATCCAGGGCAGAAGACATGGATTCACTACCCTTATCTTGCCAATGGCATTTCCACAAGCTGGGCAGAGACGGTGTGTACATCTCACAGTTGGTACTGATACCTCCTAGGGAGACACACAGATGGAGTCATCTTTCCTGGACTAGATAAACATAGCTCTTTTAGCATCTCTCTCCTGATACCATCTGTGTTGCTTTCTCTCTGTGTTCTCAAAGTTCTTCATTAGACACGGGAACCAGATCCCCTTCTACAACATCTGGTTTAAAACATGCCCAGTGCAGACCCATAGACAAACCTCGTCTGTCTTATAAAACCCAGTGCCTTGCACCTCATGTCATCACTTATCTCTGTGCAAAGCAGACGTAAAATGCTGCCACTGCAACAGGGGACCAGTTTGCACCCAAGGTGCGCAGGAGCAAAGAACTCCATAAGGTGCCAGGCAGGTGAGAGTCAGAGCAGTCGTGTCGTCAATGCTTCGGATGGACCCTGGCACATCCAGTCAGTGACACATCACTTTGCCAAATACCTTCAGTCTTCTACCGGAGCCCTTAGTGCAAATCTGAGCGCCAGGGACACTTTCAGTTCCACTCCACTTCTCGGTGGGCTGGAAAATGCCTTTTTTTTTTTTTGCTGGGAAGCTTAGCACATGCTTTTGTGAAGATGCTGATGGCCGTCGTTATCTGGTCCGGGCCCCAGTGCAGCATGGCAGGATGGAAAAGCTCTCTCAGCTCCCTTGCTACGTGAAGCAGCAACTCTGCTGCCTTCACCACTACAGGCCCTGTGTTTGCAACTCCGTTCTGACCTGGCCCGGCCTGGGCTCATCCGCAAAACGAGAGAACGTCCTGCCTAGTTCAGCAGTAAGATGCTTCTCCTGCTGCTAGAGTTTGCTAATGCTTGAAACTTTTCAGGTATCTCGAGTCTTCCTCCAGGGTACCTGTGTGGGTCATTTCCTCTATTTTATAATTATTCATATCAAACCTCACCTCACTATTCGCTGCTTTATTCTGTCCAGGTTACTTTGCCATTGGATCATGTCCTCCTGTCTTTGTAACCCATCTGTTGTTGGCACAGCTGATCATGGTTGAATCTCTACCTTCCTCAACTCACTAATGAACGTATTAAATATAAGCTTCCCTGCCAGTTCCCCACGTGATATAACACCGCACTGCTAGCCTGACCATTAATGATTACAAGCTGGCGTCTTCACCCACTGGTTTCTAATAAAGTGAGTTTCCAGACCTCAGTGTTGAGCGAATGGGCACTGGAGGCGGCTGACCTGTCTCCCCAGCCCATGAAGGACTCACAGCTACACCCAGAGCCATTTTCCAGGAACAGTTTTATTCTCCAGACACAAAATGTAGACAAAACCTCAAACATAGAACAGTTCCTCAGACATCCCCCCCGCGGGGCTTTTTCCCTCTGCCTCTCTGTCCTTCCTGCTTCAGCGTCCACTGCAGGAGCCTGTCTCCCTCCTGCCATTCCTCAGCCTTCCTCTGGGCCACTTGCCTGGTAGTGCCCCTTCTCCAGGGCTTCCCAGAGGAGCCAACCACCCTTCCACAGCTTCCCCTGCTAAATGACCCTTTGTAGGCAACCTGGGAGCCTTCCTTCCCAAAGTTCTGGGTCTAACGTCCTTACAGGGCCATTTGATCCCTAGCAGACAAGGCTCAGCTGGGAGGGTGAGGCTGGGTCTGACCCTTCTCACAGCGCCAGCCCGCCTGTGTCAATCTCTAACTCTCTGATTGTCTCACAGGGTTAATGTTATATGTCCCCCCCCCCCCCCCATTTTGGAAAATATCTTGGCCGTTCCAGCATGATGGACTGGCAGGAGCAGGGGTTGTGCTCTGGGTAGAGGTAGGCAGCTGGTGTTTTCTAACCCCAGACCATCGGCATGGCACAGAAGAAGGAAAAGGAGCACAGCTCATTGAGCGCATCACCTCTCGCTGCTGAGATGCCTTGCTCTGGGTGTTAGGGTCCCAGCATCTTTCAGCTGCAACTAAGGGCAACATTTTCACTCATGTGACCGTATCGGCTGGATTGGGGCATTGCTAGGTGTCTCCAGCGGGCCCTGCACTGCTCCAATCAGCTGCTCCTCGTGGCTGGCGGGGCAGCCTTTGAACAGATCAGGCGACTGCCCCCGGCACGTGGGCTGGGACTGACCTGGCACGGCAAAACCTGAGACAGCGCCAACCAAAATGGGATTGTTGGCAGTCGTGTTCCCTGGTGAGGGAGTCTGGCCAACGCAGGTTTCAGACTGGATGACTCACCCGGCCTTTATTTGCCCCCTTGATGTAGGATACTTTAGAACACGCATTAATTATGTTTCATCTACTTGGTTTTATTTCTAACTTTTGAGGGCAAACTTCCTGCTGAGTTTTCCAAGGTCTTTTAGGTATTGAATTTTGATACAGACAAATGATTGGCCTCCCAGCTGCTGGCACTAAAAGGCAGGACCCATCACCACCGCATCCCCCCCCCCCCCCTCCCTCCCCCCCCCCACAGATGTCCCATGGCAGGGGTCAGAAACCGGCCTCTGAGGGAGACATCCAGATGCACGTATTAAGTAGCTGAGGGTGAACAAACTAATCTTGAATCGGTCCTGCAAAAGAGGAGTGGTTCCTGAAACAGGACCACTCGTCCCAGACGTAGGTGCAACAAAGACAAACAGGATTCATGCCTTGGTTGGACAAAATATATCAAATCCCACAAAAGACAAACTCAGTTGACCAAGAGAGTCTTCATCACATGGCTTATTAAAAAACCGTGGACTGGGATGCTGGGAATTATCGGCTAAACTCTGTTGCTCAGAGACGCATGAACGGGTGTCACTGGCTACTGGAGGAGACGCGTGCATGTCGGAGGGCAGGATTTAGCTCTGTTTGTCTAAAATAAGATCTCAGCCCTTGTCAAGGGATTTTCCAGAGAGAACAGATGCAGGCTGATACTCTGAAGCACACATGACTTTCCACGTTTTTACATGTTGCGTGTCCTACTGTAAGATTCCAGCTCCTCATGGCTGGAACAAACACTTATTTTCAAATTTCAGCCTCTATTTCAGAGAACCTTTTTGTTCCATTTATGATCCCTTATGCTCCAAGTTTTCTTTCTTGATGTCCATTCCTTGGCTTTTACACAGAGCTTAATTCACCGAAATTTACAAACAGTTAAAAATATTTTATGTGGCCTTGTAAAATCGCACACATTTAAGGCCGTTTAGGACCTGAATTATGTTTTAAAATGTTGTCCAATTTGTAAGCATCATAAAAATTCGAAATAAGTTATCTTGGAAATAACTGCAGGGAAATTACAATCCTGGCTTCCAGCTGAGGAGGCCGTGACCTGTGTGCTAGCTCGACAGCTCTGTCTGTGACTAAAGCAATTGGCCAAGTACAGGGCTGCAGGGCTTTCCAGGGACTATATTTTAGTCATCTCCTTGGCCATAACTTGGGGCTGTTTCAAGAGTGATATTTACTTAGCTCGCCTCCTGCCATGAGAGTTTGCTGTTGTTCCAAAAGCCTGTGTACGTGGATGTGATACTTGTAATCACCAGCTTCGATGCAGACAAATCACGCTGAAACCGGGGACAGCGATGGGAACAATGCAGTGCTGCGGCCACAGGGAACCTGTATAGTAGGGGTCAGCAACCTTTGGGAAGGAGCGTGCCAAGATTTCCCCCAGCCCCTCTCCTAAGGGCCGTGGGCCCAGCACTCTGGCCAGTGAGTTACTGGGTGTTCGGCGGGGGTGGGAGGGGAGAGTATCTGTGGGCCCGTTTGCTGCTCTCCCCTTTTCCCCCACCGCTGCGGGGGTGGCAGGGAGTGAGAGGGGAGAAGGCTGCCTGGCCCCTGTGCGCCCGGGGTCCCCGGAACGGGGGAGCGGCCGCCGCGCGGCCTTGCTTGGGGCCGGAACAGCACGGTGTGCCACTCAAAATCATCACCTTATGTTCCATAGGCTGCTGACCCCTGCTGTATAGAATAATGGGGACTGCCTGCATGTGGGGGGCGGGAGACAGATGAGAGAGGATATGCCTAGCATGTGAGCCTGAGCAATAGGGAGCATGGTGATGGCTGAGACTGGACTTTCCACCGCCTAGTAGCTCAGGATGCGTCTCCACTAGCTGACGCAGGACCTGTAATTCAGCCGGGACAGCGCAATGGCAGACAGAGCTCAGGGCGGTTTACCTAGACCTGCTCAGATGAGTGTCTCTGAGCTGGGTCAGACGACAATACCAGCAAACACATGCCTCTTGCCTGTATTAGTACTCCCACCCTTATTGCCAGCAATAGAGCTGCACGGGCTGGACGGAGAGGTTAGGTGTAGATAAGTCAGTGTTGTCTGAACGCTGCTGTCAGTTTTATCACTGCAAGCTCCTGGGTACCGGGACCTGTATATATCATCCAGCAGACACATCCACTAAAAATACCCTGTCCAACAGTCTCCAGTTGCCTTTTCCTCAGATGTTCGAGGGGGCAATAGCTACAGGTCTCATCCAGCCCAACCCAATGGAAGATTGCTCCCTGTTGTACTAGTATTTTTTCCCGGCTCCCTTGGCGGGTGACTCTCCAACAGTTCTACAGACTTCATTGCATCTCCTTACTCCTAATAATACCACCATATCAACGCTCAGTAATTCTTGCCTTCCGCGTTATCTGCAGATACTTCTTGTGTCCCCCTTAGTCACTACTTAGCAAAAACAAGATGTATCCAAACCCTGACTTGCAAGTCAGACCCTCCAGCCCCTACATTTTTGTTTCTCTCCTCTGAGTTTCCTCTGTTTTGCCAATATCTTCCAGGTAGGGAGGAATCTGGAGTTAAACACAATGTTCCAGACTCTGACAGGCACAAAAGGAGTGGAATGCCACTAGCTCTCCCCAGGGTGGGAGAAGACTTCCACAAACACAGAGCCATCATATCTGGCTCCTATGCCACCCTCCACAGTCCCTTGTCCTAGGTACATAAACATTAGGAGGCTCTAATATACACCAGAGCCAGGACTGGTATAGAACTGGCTACACATTCAGCAAATGCAACCAGCTCCCCTCATAATCCCCCTTCATCTGTTTCACATGTGTTAGCTAATGTAATGCCATTGATTTCAAAGAAGTTGCATGTGTTTACACTTGCAGGGAATCTGGCCCAGTTCCCAGGTGTATTTGCACCACAGTTATGTGGAGAGGAGCTATCATTACCTTTCGGTCCCATGAGGCAAAAGCTCTGTGCATGCAGCCTCAAACTGGACGGGCCTTTTTTGAAGCCATGATGTATGCAGACTCACATCTAATTTAATATTCACTGAAAGAAGAGGATCTCAAGAGGAAACAGAGGTGAAATGGGGTGATTGGAAGGTCATAAAAATCATCTGCAGGGCAATTATCAGCACAGATCTATAGATCCTGATTGCAGACAAGACAAATGCATCTCTGAGGCCAAACTAGATGGTGTCCCCAAACTAGTACTGGCACAGGCTACTTTGGCAGGCTCTCAGCTGCACAGCACAGTGCAAGAGTTTGCACAAATGACGTGCCATAAAATTAAACTACACCATGAGCAAGGGATGCACATAAAGCTCCGTAAGAGAGGAGGAAAACCGCGGGCAACAGCTGGAAGGAAATCCAGCCCGTTTATCTGTGTTTCCATTCCCAATCTGTCTCCAATGTAGAAGTGGTTTCCCAGCTCACTGACCCTCTGATTCTTTCCAGAGCTTTTCCATCCCAAGGTTCTGTGCATTGCTCCTGCTTCCCTAAACTCCTAACAGATTTCGCGCTGTGTCTTCAAAGGGAGCAAACCGGCAGCGATGGCCACAGCAAGAGTTTGCGAAAAGCTGAACAGTTATAGCAACCTGCAGCCTACTAAAGCAGGGCTCAGAGGCATGCTTTAAAGCCTCCCCTCATTACCATAAAGGTAGCAGGTTTGGGGAGCGTGCACCATTGGAGGAAGGTGTTGATAAAGACCAACCAAGCAGGCTTCAGTTAGGCTTCTGGCAGGGAATCAGAAAGCCAAGTTCTGTTGTGCTGCCAGGTCATCAATGGATCCATCAAGCAGTGCCTGCGAGGCGCCAAATTTATCAGCTTCCCCATATGGATGCCATCCACAGAGAGCCATTTCCTGCCTAATCGGTATCAGCCCTGCTCCTCCCTCCCTGACAGTCCTTTATAGCCTGCTGTAACTGTGTACAGAGTGTTTTACAACAGGTAAATGACACTAGACCAATGCCCGACGCCCAAAGATTTGCAATGCATGGAGTCTGTGCTGCCTGGGATCTGCCAAACGTGCTCAGAGTTTGCAGCTGGAGTTTGCAGCTTAGACACAGGGCAGAGTTGGAAATCCCCCGGACCCTGACTTTTGGCCCCTCGGGGTTCAATGCTAATTCGTATTCCAGTTTTCACTGAGGTTTTGAGGATGCCACATTGGGAGCCCTGCAGCCCTCAGCTGCTGGCCCCGCAACAGAGAGGCGGTTAGCAGAGCATGAGCGTGCAGGGCAAAGGGTATGCAGCAGGAGGGGTGCCTGGTGCACTATTTCCCCATTCCCCTGTGTGGTGCTGGAGCACGCAGGGTGTTCAGTAGAGTGGAATGCACTTCGCCAAGTTTTCTGTGCATGACAGACCGCGATTGTTTTGGCTTTCATGTGGTCGCTGATGAAAGGGAGGTTGAAACAGACGCCGATTTTAAAGAAAAGGAAATTTTGCAGAATGAGGCTTCAGCTCCCCTTTCCTATAAACAGTGTTGACAGCAGGAGCTGGCAGTGATTGGCACCAACAGGAGAGTCTAGCCAGACAGGTAATTTGAGGTAAAGTGTTTCTCCGGTGATGTTCAGGTAGAAGTCGCCGTGTTTTGTTAAGAACCAAAGCCCTGTCTCCTGCCACAGTAATAAGATGGGCACTGGGCTCTCTTTTAAAAATCCCTGGACCGCTCTGGCTCCGTGATAGCCGAACACAAGAGGATTTTTCTCTCTCTCATTAAATCCATTTGATTTTCAGCTTGGCTGCATACCCAGGAGGGTCTCTTTGGAAGGATTCACTCCGGCCAGGCTGTTCCTCCCTTTCTGAGCAGGGAGAGCAGTTTAGCATTCTCTGCACCTCCAGCAAAACATTTCACTTCTTCATTTGATGAGCTGTCACATATTCTTAAAGTTAAACCTCTTCATGAACATTTGCTATTCTGGGAAATAATTTCTCCTGTTTAAAGATTCATTGATCCTGGGCGTTTGAGAAAAAACAACTTTCCCCCTTCCCCTGGTAAGAAATCACTGTGGGGTAAGATCACTACCGATAACAATAAAAACTAGCCTGGCCCTCCAGACCAGCAATACGATTTCCAGAGCCATGGGCAAAGGGGCATAAATCCTAAAGCATCGAATAAAGAGTGTAAATGTTTTAACTTGGCAGTGTGGGTATAAATTGTGTAGAGCTTTATACATATAGCAGAAATACAACCATGCTCTTCAAATGGTGTAAAACATACACCACACTGAAACTGATTCATTGGAGGAAAGTGCCATCAATCACATAGCACTGGGTAGTCCAGGTTTTTATCCTTTGCCCCCATGTAAAGCCCTACCAGTTTGGGCTGTGATCTTATCAAACCGATTCTCCTCTCCTCTAATTTCCACCACATCAGTGGGTCTGCTGGCCAACCAGGAGAAATGGGAGCAATGGAGGATGATAAGGACAGAGAAACTGAACGATTTATCTGTTTCAATCTTCACCACAAGGGATGGGGAGAGATACCTGCTTTTTTCCAGGTAACACAGATGAGATGCTGTAAGAAACTGTGCGTCAAAAGAGGAGGTGCTGGAGCAAACTTGTAAATTAAAGAATGGCACTACAGCCCAGATGGTTATACCCAAGAGCCCTGGAGGAGTTTAAGTTTGAAGGCCGAGATCCTTAAAGGTATTTAAACACTTAACGCCTATTGATTTAGATGCCTAAATACCTCGGAGGATCTGGGCCGAAGTGCTGTTAATAAAGATATGCAGTCATTAAAATCAGCTACTCTTCTAGGGGGCTGGAGAGTGGGAATTTTAAAAAAGTGTTAGGGGTGACCCTGAAGATTACAGACCAGTAAGCCTGACTTCATACCAAGGAAATGTTTGGAAACGATCATTGAAAAAAGAATTTTAAAATACACAGATTAACGAGACACCATGAGTGCAAACCAGCCTAGCTTCCTTAAATGAAAATCATGCCTCGCTAATTTACTAAAATTCTTTAAACCAGAACTTTTTTGGCAAGGTTCCTCACAAGAGGCTATTCAAGAAAAGAAGTTGCCTTGGGGTGAGAGGCAAAGTATTGTCATGGATTAGACGCCAACTAAGAGACAGAAAACAAAGAATAGACATAAATGGTCATTGTCCAGCACGGCCCAAGGTTAACAATGGGCAGTGCCAAAATTCTGTATTAGGACCAATGGATAAATATTTTTATTAATGGTCTAGAAAAAGGGGTGCATAGTGAGGTAGCAAAATCTGAAAAGGACCCACAATTATTTTTGTTAGTCAAGGCTAGCCAAGACTGTGAGGAACTTCAGAGGGACCTAACAGAGGTAGATGAAAGGGCAGCAACACGGCAGATGAAATTCAATGTAGATAAATGTACATTACAAAGAACAGTTTGACCTCAATGCAAACAAAATGTTAGGATGCATAAGGAATGTGATAGATATAACACTGGAACTATTGTAATATCAGTACATAAATCAATGATACACCCTCCCATTTGGACTATTGCATTCACTTCTGATCACTTTATCTCCAACAGATGCTCAAATAATGCTTCTAAGATACACATGGGGGGAGGTTATTTATATCGCATTAGTGCACAGAGGCTCCAAAGCTGGGGCTGCATAGTGCTAGGCATTGTACAAACACCGGCAAGAGAAATTCCCTGCCCCAAAGAGCTTACAATGTAAATAGACTAAAAAATATCGTCATGATCTTTGTTCTCCTGCTGGGGAACCGAGGCAACAAGAGAATCAATATTTGCCCCAGGTCATACCAGAAATCTGTGGCTGAGCCAGGTATGGAGCCCAGCTGCTGCCTCCCAGCGTATGCCTTACTCACCAGCTCATCCTTTCCTCTATGGCTGGGTAAGGCTGCAATGGGGTGGGGGGTGGAGGGGCAAAGGAACGTCTGAATTGTTTTTGTTTAGAGGGTGAGCTCGTTGGGGCAGGGCCTGTGCCCCCCCCTGTGCGTACTGCACCCAGCACAGCGTGGGCAGAGTCGGAACTAATAGAGATCCAATAACAATGACTGGACAGCAGCAGAATCCCTAGCGCTCCTCAGCGTTCAGCTGCGAATGACAAACGTCGATGGTGTCTTTGCAATGGGTGCAGATATTGAAAGAAAGTGGCTGGAGTCGCGGGTGGGGATGGGGTGGGATGGACATGAGGGTCGGGATGGGGGGAGACAGGCCAGCATGGCAGTTTAGTGGGGGGGGGGAGCGGGGCTTCAGCTCAGCCCGGGGCACCAGAGGGAAACGGGGTGCAGTAAGGAGGGCTGTGCTATCAGCCCTGACGCAGCACTTGCTGCGCGTCACGTTGCAGCGCTGCATCCTAGGAAGAAGGTTCATTTGGCAAGGCTCTTAGCGAACTTGACACATGAGAGATCCCAGGCCCAGATCAGGGGCCTCGCCTTGCAATCTGGACAAAGCAGCCCATGGAGATGGCTTTGGGGAATTCTCCATTACAAAGAGGGGAGGGGAATAACCGTAAAGCCAAACCAAATACCACAGGCCAATCCAGGGTAAACAGAGGCCTTTCAGAGCAGCTCACACAGAGCAGATGGGGAAAATGCAGTGGAAATGATACCAAGGAGAAAATATGTAAACAGTGCTATGCAATCCACATGTGGAGGGGGCAGCAGAGTGGCGGGGGGGTGTGCTGGAGGGCTCTGCCTTCCTTCATGGAGTCCCTGAAGGCCTTGGCTCTCACACAGACATACCCGGCAAGCAGCAGCGCTGAGGGCTGGGCCTCTGACACGGGCCTGGATTCGCAGACATTAGCCAGTGCCGCCAGCCTGCTTTACATAACGCTGGCGGCTGCAGTTCTGAGAACTCGGCGCTTCGGAGAAGCTCAGCAGTAAAAGCGTCTCGTTTTCTTTCGAAGGCCCAGCCTGCTCCGGTCTGCCCGGCCCAACCCGCAGACTGCACGGGGGCTCGGCTGTTTGGCCCTGCCTTCCTCCGGGGGCCGTTGCCGGGTCCTTCTGGCTCCTCCCGCACCACAAATGTCAGTGCCATCGCAGGCCCACACTGACCAGCTCCGCACTGCCCGGTGCCATGACACAAGCCAACGCTGCTTGGATTCCCCCCCCAGGCCACCCTTCTGGACCCATGGCGGGGCCCACGTGGCTCTTTGGCCTCCACACACTGTCACCATCCTGCCCCTTTGCCACGGCGTGGTAGAGGCTGCATCAGCTCCTCAGCAACTGGATGACTGAAGCTGGCACCAGCCTGCAAAGCCAAATTAGAGCTGGCCAAGAGGCGCGTGTGTGAGGCCTGGAGCATCAGCCGTGGGGAGGGAGAAGGAGCCAGTGCCCTGTTGAACCCTCAGCTGCTCGGTAACGTCTCTGGAATCATTAGCTCCTTTAATGGCATTAGGCAGAGAGCGCAGGAAGCACACTGACATCCCTGATTAATCTGCTGATCAGGAACAGCCATAACCCATTTCCTGGGCACGTCAGGGCTGGACGAGGCAAGAATCCTGGCTGAGCGGCGGGAGGGACTCTCCCTGCTGTCTCCGTGAAGTGAGAAGGGACAGGATGAACTTCTCTGTAGCAGAGGGAGGTGGGAATAGTTTCAGGGTCTGCACTGCACTTGGAGGTGTGATCGCAGCTCAGGTGGGTTCATGCGCCCAGCTTCAATCTAGCTAGAGAGGCTAAAAAAGAGCAGTGAAGATAATGGGGGTGTGGGCGTCACTGCAGGTTGTCCACGCCTGCCTGGAGCCCTGGGCATGTGCTTGCATTGCTAGCCCGCACTGGGGCGGCGCCGCTGCATCTTCGCTGCTCTTTTTAGCCATGCTAGTGAGGTTAATGCTAGCACAAGCAAGCTGCAATCACACTGTCACTTGCTTCACCTTCAGAGTCACACACCTGCACTACAGACGGGCCCTCGAAGGACAGGGTGTGAGGGTGAAACCCGAGGCACAGTAAGAATTCCCCAGCAGTTTAAAGTCGCTTAGGCGTACAAGAGCGCAGGGAAGCGTGCACAGAGGAGGGATGTTTTGGGAGAAGCAGACTCCTGTCACCCACTCTCTGGAATAGGTTTAGGTGACCAGCAGTTTAACCCTGGAAATCAGTGCTCAGAAACCCTAGGAGGAATCATATGGATGACTTCAGCATCTTGGGACAACCAAAGTTTTCCTCAACCTCTGCTGCGAAATGTAACCCAGGCTCTGCTGGACTAGACGAAACCAGACCTGCAAAGCAATAGAGCTGTGACCGAGAATCCCTCTGGTTGCCCAGTCCATGGCCAAAAGAGGGTGCACATACCCAGCTGGCCGATAGGGCCGTGGAGGGGATGACGTGTAAAATATACCAGCGTCAGGTCCTCTTTCTGCCATATCTTAACTGCTTCATCCCAAAACTCATTACCATTAAAACGATGAGATAATAGATCAGATTATCATTCTCTGGCAAAGAGTGAAGCCAGCTTCCAGAGGGCCCCCCTGGGCTGTGGGGCCGAGACGCACTGAGGTGTCAATACAGATGCTGTTTGGAAAGGAACTGTTTGTAGGCACAATGGTATATAGAAAAAAGTGACTAAAGACTCCTGAAGGGCCTTTCCTGGATTTATACTGGACATTTAACTTCTTCAATAGCTAGTTTTCTACAAATAAATCCCATATTTATTTCCAACAAGTGGCTGGCAGGAGGGATAGGAAGGAAGGACACTTATTGAATAATTGTACAACCTTCAAGAAAAGCCATAAATTACCCAGCTTTATCTGTCACTATAATTTCCATCCAAAGTCCTAATGAATCTTTCCAAACAATAGTTTAAGGACAGGGCTGAAAATGTATTGGCCCTTATAAGCACTACGGTAAGCAAAGCAGAGGTATTAATAATAGCCAGGAGACATCTGGAGCCAAAGCTGTGCCATAAGGGCTGGGACTGTACATCTGGGCCCAGTGACAGGTTTAAAAAACAAACTCCTGTTCTGTATGTAACTGCCACCGAAACTCTACTGTGGCACCAGTAAGATGAGTAACTGAGAACTGGGGCAGTGCTAGGGCAGGAGGTGGTATGTATGTGGGGATTGCAAATGAATGGCACAGGCAAGGTGGGTTCCAAAGCAATGAGGGATATGGTGGGTTCTAGAGCAACGGGGCTGGAAAGGAGGTTTCTAGGACAGGAGGAGGGAGGGGAGATGGATTCTAGCACAGTGGGGGTGGGTTCTAGAGCAGAACGTTGGCAGGAATGCAACATGGGTTCTAGAAAAGAAGGGAGGGAAGGAAAGTGGGGTTTTAAAATAGTGTGTTTGGTGGGGGGAAGGGCTGAGAAGGTGGGGTCTCTGGGCAGCCACCATAGCAGGGAGGTTTGGGCTTATAGAGGAAGGGGAGAGAGCTACATTTACGCACTCATCACATGGGTCTGAGAAGACAGCCATGGCATCTGAAGGGCAAGATGGATATGAAGGTGGGGATTAGTTCACCTTGGGTACCAGAAAGATGCCTCAGCCTCCTGGGAAGAGAGCAGAACCGTGTGCTCTTAGGAGTGTATCCCTATGCTATGCTTTTGACCGATGAACCCTATCATAGCACTGTGCAAAAAAGAGGACGGATGGAGTGGCACCTGCCCCTTACGGCTACCGCCCTTTGGGATAGGAGATCTAACTAAAAGTTAGGAAAAAATGTACAGGCTAGGAAGGGAGCATATGTTCTATCTGGCTCCGAGGGTCCACCACATCCCTCTCCATATGGAAGAGCCTTTAACATACAGGGCCTTTTGTGATAACACCCTTGATTTGGGAGGGTCAGTAGGTTAAATTGCCTTGACATAAAATAGGTTCACACAGAATGGAAACCATTATATCCAAGGATGGCTGGGCAAAAAATCTCTTCTACCTGAAACAGCATTCGGAGAGTGCCAGAGATCACAAACCCAATTTTTCTAATGGGTGGAAAAGGTCCTTATCAGATGGCGGTCTCAACAGAAACGTGACCTTGACACAGGTTTCACAGGTTATCCAATCAGAAGATACACAATAATTCAGCCAACTTTGCCCCTGGAGTTTTGGTACATTGAACAAGAGTGAGCAAGACAGATTTGTGCTCCAACTCTAGCATAGATAGTACATCCAAGTTCACATGCTGGAATGAAAAGCACATGCTCTGATCGGCAGTAATGAAACACAGGGAAAACGACTTCAATAAACCAGTACTCTAAGAATCACATCTCTACATGCCTAATTCAAACTCACCTTTGTCCCTCGTCTCCTAAGCCTTTTTCGGTGACAAGCATATGAGAAGATTAATTCAATTCAGACAGCAAAGGGCAGGGTAGAGGTAAGCGGGAACTTAACATTGTTTTCCATGGATGCACGTGTCTTCTTCCATCATTCCATCTGCAGGCAACAATGTCTTCGGCCTGGAATCTCTCTTTTATGGTGTCCTTCTGTGACAGGTCCCTTAGCATTCAGACGGAATAGCACATCCATTTACATTTCCCGAGTCCACTAACAAAGCAAGGCTGAAGGCTGCAAATAAAGCTTGTAATAGAGAAAACACTTTAATTAGAGCCCAATTGTTCCTTGTGTGGGGGTCCCACTGAAGTCAATAGGTGCATGGAGCACTGATCAAAGTAGCTGAATCATTGCCTTCCGAAGAAACAAAAATAAAGCTGCCAAGACTCTTAACTAAGAACCCAATTACACTTTGAAATCACCAACACTCTGTCAATTCCCTCCCTCCCCCCCCAAGAATATTTTGCACTTGACATGCTATTCTCAGAGTGAGGGCATATTTCTAGATTTGCAGCAGGCTTCCACTGCATGGCAGGATCATGTATTGTCACTTGCAAACAGCTCCAGAGATTATCTGGCCTCCCAGCACCATCATATCTGAACACCTCCAATCTTTAATATATTTATCCTCACAACCCCTCTCTGAGGAAGGGCAGGGCTATTCCTTCCATTTTATAGATGGGGAACTGAGAAACCGAGAGACTAAGAGACACATCTAGGGACACACAGGAAGCCTCTGGCGGAGCAGGGGGAATCAATTCAGGTCTCTTGGATCGCAGGCTAGCTTCCTAAACACTAGACTGTCCTTCCTCTCCCATACCTCTGAAGAACCTTCCATTGGAGAGATTCCAGCTGCTATTGCCAGCATCCTCCAAGTCAGAACATTATTTATGGAGCCCTCAAATGCAGCGGGAAACACCTTAGTCTCCCATCTGCTTGAAATACTATGATGCATCTGGGAGTTGCATGACCATGGTGCATCATTGGAGAAGGAGTCCCTCTGGTGAGCCCCGTCCATCGAAGAGAAAGAGGACCTGAGGAACCCAAACTACAACTTCCATGATGTTCCCATGGGACAGAAATTCCAATTTTCGACCAGTCCTAGAAATGATAAATATTAGGACACAGTTTTTAATTACTTGACACAAGACCCCTGTCACTCAGTGCATTGGATAAACAGGGAATGAGGCAGAGGGCTGCAAGAGGAGAACGGAGGCTCTCTTGCAACTGAGACACCGGATTGCAACCCAAGAGAGTTGGGTTCTATTCCTAGTTCCGCAAGAGATTTCTTATGCAATGTTGGGCTAGACATTATCCTAATGCATACAGCACAAAGGCGGTGAATTAAAATCACATGGCCAGCCGTAATTCTGGCATTCCCTAACATTTGAGTGCTTCATTTTGCAATCTTAACATTCTTTTAAGCATAGTTTTTTTTAATATAATATCAGCTAAGTTCACCCTGTGTCTTCATTAGATCTGAAGAGTCCCCCGTGTGAAAGGAGCAGACCCGAATGACCAGCAGTCATCTCACCTACAGGTAATGGAGACATAATAGCATCCTGTAAGGATGGGGATAGAAGGGAGATATACAGTTCCAGTTTGAGATTTTTTAAAAACAGGTGATGAAAGACAGGACCCTCCGTCCATATCTAGGCACCTAAACAAACAGCCTGATTTTGCCAAAGGTGCTGAGAACCCAGCAGCTCCCATTGACTTTGTTGCTAATGAGAGGTGGAGTTAAGCCAGGTAAGCAGCCGTGGCTCCATGAACTTAGCTGAGCAATGACCAGGAAGCAGTGAACAGTGAAGCTCTTACAAGAAGTCTAAGGCGATGTCTACACTGCAGCGTATGTTGGCAGAATGTGTGTCGCTCAGGGGCGTGAATAAACCACCCCGCTGAGCGAGACGAGTAACAGCGACATAAGCACATAAGAGTTCTCGCCCGCCAATACAGCTTCTGCTGCTTGCGGAGGAGGTTTTATTATGCCGACGGGCACGCCCTCTCCCGTCGGCACAGGGCATTTTCACCAGGCACAGTGCAGCTGCACCGGTGCAGCACCGTACGTGTAGATGTGCCCTAAGAAAGGGAGAGCAGGTGTACAGCTTGTAACAGAGCGGGCGCTCATCGCCTGGATACTAAGAGGCTGAGATAGCTGAAGGAATCACTTAAAGTATGACGTGTCAACTGAGATACAGATGACAACCAGTGGAGCCAGGAGGGTTTGATGCAGTCTGAAGACGACGTGCAAAGCCTTTATCACTGCCCAGAGGTCCAGGCATGCAGCACCAGCTGCTTTTCTTTCCAGAGGAGAAGATGGAGGGACTTAAGTAGCCACTTTACCTTTTAGAGACACACCAGTGATGTCAAACTGGGTAGGTCACAAAAGGCTGCCCTGTGACTCAGCAGGTGTGTGTGTGTGTGTGTGTCAGGGTGAGACTCCAGATGGGGAGATGTAAAGGACAATAAAGGAAGAGAAGAAGGGAAACACGGCTGGTGTCATTTAACAGCCATCCACAGTAGGTGTTTTGCCATTGATGAGTAAGAGGATGAGCAGACTGAGCAGAGGCCAAGGACTGAAGCAGCTCAGCCGATGATCAAAAGACAAACCCGGAAAGGGAGCCACCATGCAGTTAGAAGAGAGATGATCTTGACTGGCAATTCTCTAGTGAGAAATGCAGCTGGCATGGGACAAGAGAGGTGAGAAGAGCACAATGTATCCTCGGGAATGCTGGGGCATCAGCACTGGAACCAGTGACCCCAGAGGGGAGAGGCTGGGTAGATTCAGGCTGTCTTTAGTGACCTGGAGATAGAACTAAAGGATGGGTATGTACAAGTATCTTTTGGAGACCCAGTACCAACCACAACTGAAGACAGACACTGGAGTCCAACTAGCCAACGTGATGATGGTGTAGCTGTGGAGAGATGAGAGGTAACCAGTCGGATTAGACAGTCTCCACTTAAACAAGAGAGAGGACCAGCACATTGGCTCAGGGACTGGCAGAACTTGTTAGATGGGCTTGAAACTAAATAGGTAAGGAGGAAGAGGGATTTTTCTTTCTTTTTTTGGGGGGAGGGGGGTCAGCAGAAAAATTCTAACATAAAAACAAGACAGAAGAGGGAGATTTTCTGCAAAAGAAGATGAATAATAAAAGTAAGAGAAGTACAAATATCCTTACACGTTTGCACAAAGAAGAGGCATATGGGAAACAGTGAGATAGACTGACGGAGATTAGGTCCATAGCTAAAACTTGGTGGTGCAATTCTCATAGACTCATAGATTTTAAGGCCCGAAGGGACCATCATGGTCATCTAGTCTGATCTCCTGCACATCACAGGCCACAGAACCTCCCCCAGATATTCTTCTACGTAGGAGGGCGAGAAAGGAAGGTGAGGCAGAGCTGTGGCACTGAATACATGTTAAATGTATTTTCAAAGCTAATGTGGGTCAGTCTTTGAATGACAAATACTTTGAGTGAAGATAGAAGAAATGAAAAAACAAATGAGAAAGTACAAAGGCATCTGCTTCTAAGGATGGTGAGAATGTAAGCAAGAAATTCTCCCGGGTGGAAGCTTAACTACCAGACATCTATTTGATAACATATATAACTAACACAGGATCAAAGAGTCACTATCCATTATCTGTCCATATACAGACAACCAGTGGGTATTTAAGAATATACTAATAAATCATGAATATTTTACTGATTTTATTCATTTGAAAATTCATATGCCTTTCATTAGTATCGTGTTAAAAGTTTCAGGCAGCATCCAATCAGGGAGTGGAAACAATACCATGTGACTGAGGTGACAAATCATACGCCATGAATATAATGAGTCGATGAAGCGAACAGATTGTGAATAATCGATAGCATAAAATTTGTTTGCATCAACCATTCAGAGAATACTTATTATTTCTATGACAGTCGCACCAAAGAACCTCGTTGCAGTAGGTGCTGTACATACTTGTAGTAAAAGACATTCCTTGCCCCAAAGGACTTACAATCTAAATAGACATGCGAGAGAAAGGACAGGAGAAAGGAAGTATTAGTGCCTGCATTTTACAGATGGGGAACTAAGGGGTAAAGAGATTAAGTGACTTGCCCAGAGTCACAAAGAAGTCAGGGGCAGAGCTGAGAATTGAACCCAGATCTTCTGAATCCCAGCCCTGTTCCTTCCCCCAACCACAAAACCGTTCTTCCTCACTTAAAAGCACACGTGCAGAAATTGGGCTTGGGGCAGAAAGGCTTCAAGAACTGAAAAGTGATATGCTTGTAACAACTATTTTTTGCCTTCATCTAATTCCACACAGTGGAGCACTTTGCGATGCAGAAAGCACAGGAGAAACCATGTCTTGGAACAGAAGCCACAGAAAACAAAGAACAGGAATAAATGGTCAATTGTCAACATGGCAAAAAATTAACAACGGGGTCTCCCGAGGTTCTGTGCCTGAACCAGCGCTGTTTGTTACTGATCTGGATAGGGAAGCGAGCAATGAGGCGGCAAAGCTTGCAAACTTCTTTGCCGTGAGTTAATCAAGGCTCAGGGACACTGCGGGACTACAAAAGGACCCGGTACAGCTAAGCCACTGGACAGCACAACAGCTGGTGTGGACCACTGCAGTGCCCATTGGTAGGAATATTTTTAATTACTCATGCACATTGACTGGTTCCAAATTAACTGTGACCACTCGGGAAAAAGATCTGGACATCACTGATGAGATGTCAATGAAAATGTCCGTACAGCATGCAGAAGTGCTCAAAAAACAAATGAAATGTTATAGGATGTATACAGGATGGGAGAGAAAATAATACTGAAAATACTTAATACCATTATATAAATCTATCTTCAAATAAAGACTGGGTGCCCTTCTGGAAGATGTGCTTTAGCCAAACAAGTCACTGGGCTCAATACAGGGGAAAGTGGATGAAGTTTAATGGCTTGTGATTTAAGGGTGTTCAGACTAGATGATCTAGTCTTCTGGCCTTAAACTCTATGAATCTATGAATAAATAGTACATTCGCACCTGGAATACTGTGTTCAGTTCCAGTCATCCCATCTCAAAAAAGATACAGCCGAAATAGAGGGAAATCTGAGCTGGGCGACAATGATTAGTGGCATGGAAAGATGGAAAAGATTAAGGCTGTTTTGATTATACAGGCAGAGAACAAGTGGGGATATGACAGGGACAAATGCAAAGCAATGCAGGGTACGGAGAAGGCGAACCAGGTGCTCGTATTTTGATATTTACCCTTTGACACAATACAAGAACAACATGAGAGTCATTGAAACCAAAAGGCCACAAATTTAAATTATTTTTTTGCACAGCACATAATTAACCTGTGGAACATACTGCCACAAGATGTGATTGAAGCCAAGACTATTCCAAAAAGGATCCAAGATTTATATGCAGAAGATGAATATCCAGTCACATGAGATGGGCTTGGAACTGGCACATTTTATAGAAAGCACATTTTGGGAACTTAAACCTGAAGGGCATGGTGCAATGGGATGAAGTGCTAAACCTATGGCTGTAGAAAAGTGCCGGGACATCCTAAAAGATAACATAGCTACAACTTTTTCCCAGAAAGAAAAGTACAAGGGACCAAAAAAAAAAAAAAGATTGATGCAAAGGACTGGCTCAAAGATTTGAGGGCAAACAAGGACTGGAAATGAGGAAGATGTGGGGACAGGGAGAGAACCAAAAACAGGGATACAGAATCTGTTAAAGCGACAGGGAAATGATAATGCAACTAAAGAGCAGAATGAGTTAGTGCTAATGAAAAGGTTACAGGGAATATGATGGGCTTTTACAGGTACCGAGGGAAAAGAAATGCTAGAGGGACAGTAAGCTAATAAATGAGACAGGCTGGAATGAATGAATGGCACTAAAATGGCTGTTACTGAATTGCTTTTTTTAATTGCTCTTTAAGAAAGTAACTAAAGGGAAGAGGCACGCTCAATTAGGAAATAATGAGGACTTTGTAAATACACTTACTGATAAAAATCATGTAAGGAAGTCTTGAAAAACCGAACATATACAAATCAGCTGGTCTGGGCAATGCACATCCTGAATTATTAAGGGAATTCGCTAGTGAGCTTACTGAACTGTTGCTGTAAAGAAAAACAATCGTTGGGACAGATTTTCTCTTGATGTAAATGGGCACAGGGCTATTGACCTTCATGCAGTTATGCCCATTTAGCCAGCAGAGAATTTGGTCCTTGGAGTGCTGACAAAGTGTTCAGAGGATTTGCAAGGGGAAGGAAGTATGAATTCAAACTCTCAAAAAATGAGCTAAAAGGAAGAGAGATCCTGACAATTAATAACCTGTAAATTAGTTTCAAACACCAGGAACAGAACACAACAGAGATCTGAGATTAAGGAAAAGAAATGTCAATCCCCAGGGGATAATGGAGCCATGAACAATAAAACAGGGGATTTATTAAGGAGAAATTGTGCCAGTCAAACTTGATTGCTGTTTTACATAGCATTGCACCCTTAGTGGAGGAAGGGAACTGGCAGTTTAAAGCTCGCTGGACTTCACTAAGGCATTCATGGTTCAGGGTCTCTCAAAAAGCTTCCTTGAAAAAATTAATTGGCTTGGATGTGACACTATCGCTCTGGCTGAAGAGTAGAAGAAGGATCAATGGCGATGTCTCCATAATGAGCTGGAGAAGGCCAGTGGCTGTTACAGGGACCAATATCAGGCCTGGTCATAGTCACCAGGAACGCTGATAACGAGGAAAAGGGTAAAAGGCATGTTAATTGCGTTTGAAGATGATGTGCTGCAAATGCCAGCGAGCACAGAAATAATAACAAAGGGAGCTAGGGTGATTAGCAACAGGGGAAGGAATTGGGATGGCAACTAAGCTGGAAAAATGCAAGGGTCTTGGGGGAAAGACATCCTAAACACAGGTACCCAATGGGTGGGAAAGACCTAGGGAGCAGAAAAACTTAGGAGACCTGAGGGTGGCTGAAGGCAGCAAATTGCAAATTAGATAGGAGTGTGCAATGCATCTGGTCCCTCCCTCCCAGCCATCAGATAACAGTATAAGCTTCCTGGGTATTAAATCATTCTCAGAGCATTAGCAGCACTGCACGTTGCTGGGTCCATGCTGATTGTTAGCACGAGGGAAGTACTGTCTGCAATCTCGCTCACTCTCTGGCGACCGGGCATGCTCCTTTAGGTTAAGGAAACCGCTCTGCCGCTTTGAGCTCTGAGGGCTTAGAGGTCAAGTCCCAGCGAGGAACAGGGTGCCCCCCCCAAGGGAAGCTGAGTCACATCAGCTGTGCTCGGAGGGCTAAAGGGCCTGGGTGCACAACAGGGCCAGAAGATTTAAGTCTGAGGCTGCGAAGAGAAAGCGGTTTGTGCTGGGACGGCCCCTTGGCACAGCCTCTTCATCGTGCTTCAGAGAAGGGCCTACAGAATTTTTTTAGCGCATGAGGAGACTTGAACCACAAATAGGGACTAGAGAAATGGCCATAAAAGCAGGAGAGGGTGTTATTTGGGAGAGCGACAGCTCTCACTCCCCAAGCACCTCTGCTTCTCATCGGCCTGATGGAGGCTGACGTTGTGTGAACCTTTCTGAGCAAACCCAAATTATTTTAATTTCTAAATCCAAACAGCTCCAATTATATCATTTCCCTTGTGTGGAGCCGGGTAATTCCCTCCCTCTGTTTCCCTTCGAGGGCTGTTGGGACCAGTGTCTCCTAGAACTGAAAGGGATAAAAACCTCACCAATCAGAAAGTCCTTTCAGGATTAACTCACAAGCTTCCACTGGATATTTCATCCCTTCCGGAGCTGCTCTTTTCCCGGAACATGCTGATGCCAGCGACAGGACCGTAGCAAGAGGAATTTCAGAAAGAGGGGGGAAATAACAAGGGACAATGCTATAGGTTAAATGGAATACCACATCAGCAGTAGGATAAGCCTGCAGAATCACATTCAGCAATTACTCCAGAATCAAGGAGAGGCGAAACAGACAGAAAAAATGTGCCTATCACACCTAGTATCAGAGGCTGCCCATTCTATATCATCCCTGCCATGAATTACCATACAGAGAGAAAAAGCCAGGTCCATATATCCTGGAATTCCTGACAGCTGCAGGCTGCATCTGGCCCATTGGACTCCATAGCGATCATCTAGATGTTGGCACTTGGCTATCACGGTGATAGGAACTTTACAAGTACCTTAGATTAGATTCAGATGTAAGGATCCAGCAGGGAATTTGTAAGTTTCCGTTGCTTTTTGGAAAACCAGAAATTTTTCAAAAGAAACAAAAATTTTCCATGCAAATTTTCTTTTCCAAAAAGGGCCATTTTTTCCATCAAAAATAACTTTTTTCCCCCCCCAAACGTAGCCTATGCCTGAGTTTTGAATGAGTTTTAACTATGCGGAACGTTCACAGGGCTGGCAACAAGCTGGTTATTAACTAGCGAGACAAGAAAAGGTGAGACTCAGAAAAATTCCCTAGGGCCCCATTTTAACTAATTAACAGATTTACTAGCAAATCCAATATTTTCTCACACCTTACGCGGGGAGGATGCATTATAGTCATACAAAATGTTTCATAACGGGATCTTGATCCATAAATAGGGTTTCTAAGCATTATGATAATACAAATAAATAATAAGAATAAGAATAATCTTAACCATAGAGCCATGACCAGTACATAGTCCTCTGGGCATTTTTCTCCTATAATTACCACTCCCTCCCCTTTTGTCTCCCACTAGTGTTTTACCCTCGTTCCTGGTGTCACCCCAGTATGTAATGGATTGGAACACCTAACATTTAGGGAACATGCATGAGACAGACACAATTCATACACTTCTCCCCTCTCATTTGCAGCTTCCCAGCCTGTCATCTTCATTTCCTTGCAGCCTCCTGGGTTGAGTGACTTATCCTCTTTCTGGATCCAGTCCCTCCCAGTGTCACGGTTTCCTTGGTTCTGTTTCATTTCCCTTTGCTGTCTTGCTCCTTGACTTCTCATTGGGTTATTAGTTTTTCTTCATTTCATCAAGGCCTCCAGGTCTCTGCCTCCGGGAAGTCACCCAGTCTCCTGTCCAATCCCCTCACCCTATATTCCAAGCTATAGTCCCTCGGATGGTTTCCACACCGAACCATGGCTCTCCAAGCAAGCAAACTGCGTCTGCTAAACTGTGGCTTCCTTCACCTTTTCAGAGCAAAGCTCTGTTCTCCCCACTGCTGAACTGACAGCTGTGCTATGGAGTGGCTGTTGATTTAGGCGGGGGGGAGGAGGGAGGGCGATAGATAGGATGCCCTGGATGTGTCAGATTTGCAATTTTGACTCTAGGTCATCTCGCTTCATCTCATCCTGGCCCATTCTCTCGTCTTCTCCTGCTGCCAGCTTCTTCTATTCAACACTAACTTCTCTGCCTCCGGAACAGTAGCCCGCCTTGCTTCACTTTCACACAGCACATTTAACAGCCTCCCTCCCTCGAGCTCTGCTGTACCTGCCCTCTTTATGACCTGGCCGAGCTTCCAGCAGCTTCTCGGGTGATTAACTTGCCAGCTCCTCCTTTCTGCTGCTTATTTGGCCATGTCCAGAGGCAAACCGGGCATTTCTGCCACACGCTTTATTCCTAGGGTGACCTCAGGCGCTGCCCTGTCAGGCGTCACACAGCGACTGCAGTTAGCAACCATTTCTGAGGTGTCCTTTTAGTTCTGGTTTAAATTCTTTGCCCCTTATCACGTTACAAAGGAACTGCAGCGTCACAGGGGAACCCTGCACGTTTCTACCAAACTAAAGCACGTTTTATTCTCATTAAAGGGGGAGGGCGAGGGGTCTCCCTCTTCTCTTCTCTATCTCCGAGTTTGAAGCTAATTAATTACTATTGACTTTCCCAGCAGACATTCTGGCTTTGGCATTGGTAGAAAAATCAGCGATTTGTGAACCAAAGGCCTCCTGTTCTGGGCCAATGGAAGACCGGGGAGCACAGCACGTGGCCCCGTTCAGAAAGAGATCATTTCCCAGCTGCTCTTTCCTTAGAAATGGGAGAGAAAGTGGCTGTTTATGAGAAAGAGGGTTGTTGTTTTTCTTGGAAGGAAGCGAAATCCTCAGATAGGGGTAAAATCCTGATTCCACAGAAAATTAAGCAGTATAGATTTCAGTTGGGTCTGGTCGAAGGTTTATTTCCCTCGAACAAGAGACTTCACATAAATCACTGCTCTCTCCAAGGACTTTTCAAACCTGTGATACAAAACAGAACCTCCACTGTCCATGGAGCATTCACTGTCTACAAAAAGCACCACAGGACAGGTCGGCCGTCCCTGCAGCCTCAACCCCACACCCCTCCACTAAGCTTTTCTGCAGCGTTTTCCCTCTGTCTGGTGAAACGGTCATTGTGTCTAATAAAACTCTGACAAAGGGTGAAAAATGGAGATAAGTGAATAAGCTGTCCTAGGACCGGAAAGCACCAGGAGGAGAAAACCGACGAGGATTATATCCCAGTGCTGAACGGGGTCTGACCCATTTGACCCAGCATCCAGATAAGCCTCCCCACCTCTGAACCCGGTGCCTGTGGTCTCGGAGCCCTGGGAGTCCTACTGGGGAGAGGAGGAAGAGGCTGCAGTTTCAAGGTGTGGGACTTGCCTTGGAACCAATGATTCTGCAGATGATGCTCACGTGTGTGGAGGGTGTCAGCGTGCCCCGCTTTGTACAGAACACAGGGGAGGACGTGCTCCCTGTCAGAGGATTAGACGGAGACCTCTCCCATACCTGCCAAACGCACAGGGGAATATTTGTGCTTCAGGCCTGGTGGTGTCTCAGTGAAAGGCCTCCTGGGGGAGAGGGATGGGAATGTGGCGAAGGGAGGGAGCTCCAAGCTGAAGGCTGACCTGGAGAGGAGAGTGGAAGAAAGCACAGGGGGGCATCGTGAAAGGGGGATTTGGGGCAAGAGACGTAGGCGACGGCAGCACTGTGCAGACACCTGAAGGCGAGGAGGACGTGGCCAGTTCTGATGTGGAAGTGGTGGAAGGACTGGATCTTTTCACCACCATTCGGCATGGCCTGCAGGTGACGAGCTGGGAAGCAAGGAGCTTGGAGAGAGGGGCTTCTAGCTGACATCGGCTGTAAGTGACTGCAATGCCCCGAGAACCCTCCCTTACCTCCCCCATCTTTCCAGGCCTGTCACCATGGTATCAGGCAATCTGCGTGCGAGTGCTGAAATGAGTTGTCAGCAAGCTGTGGGTCTCCAGAGGTGTCACCGAACACAATGCGGGTGTTTGCTGGGAGAGCGCCAAGGGCACTCACAGCCGATGGGTGGCACGTTTTTCACGGGCGAGCCGTGGAAAGGCCTCTGAAAAACGTGATGAGTAACAAGCCTCCCAGCCTCACGAATCACTTGGGGGTAACAGAGACTGGCTAAGAGCGACTGAAGCCTCGGCGCTAATGAAATGCAGCGAAGTTAAGCAACCATGGAAATGCCAGTGTAAAGGAGAAGGGCTACCAAACAGACACTAATGGAAACTTAAATCTCCAGAACTAACGGGGCATGTTTGGAAGAATGGGGGAGGTGAGGTCTTCTGTGTGGTCTCTAGATGGTGCTGGGACTTTTCTCCAGCTTTTGATTTCCCAGCTGCTGCTTTCCCAGAGGTACCCCTGTGAAAGGAGAAGTATGTGTCTGGTACAAATGCACGGGAATTGGATGTTGCCAACAGAAAGCAGGAGGAAATCAGTGGGTTTCTTGCACAGGCCTTGACCCCTTCACTTTTGAAATGCTTTTCTTTCCAGAAGAGCCTACAGCACCAGCAGAAAGTGCTGACTGTGAAGTGTGCTTCATAATGAATTCAGCCATTGCACGGAGAGTCCTGGCTGGCACTGACAGACCATTTCCCATCAAGCAGTGGGTAGAAAATGGGATTTCAGCTCTTCCTTTTCATGGTAAATGTTTCTGATTCCGCAGGCTGATGTGTTCACCTCTCGAGTTAATGGACAATAAGCAAAGCAGCATCGTTCTTGTTAAGGAGAGAGAAAGGCCGAAGTTTACATGCAATGTGGAGAGCGGCGCAGGGAGAGCTGGAAAAGAATACCCCAAGTGTCATCTTTGCATTTAGGGGAATCAGGGAGGGGTGCGAGGGGGGAGGGAAGCTCGCTCTCTCTCCCACAATGGAGACGGTCTGGGAGAATGGATAAATTATACCAGGAGAGGCCCTTTTTGTGATATTTTCTTTGCTTTCCAAGCAATTTGAATCAAAATGACTTATGTAAAAACCACCTCAGAAAACGGTCCCAGTGGCCTTTTCGTTGTTATGGGGACAGAGCTCGCTGCCTCTCGCACCCCTACTTTCTTCATCTCTCTTCCCCCTCGGCTGCTTTTGGAAAACAGCAGGCTAGTGTTGTGCCTACGCCATAAATTGCATCTTGCTGGAGAGAGACAAGTAATAGGGACCCAACCCTTTCAGACACCATCCATCTTCTCTACAGCCTGCGAGTGCCAATGGCCCAGACGGAACAGGGGCAAGGTGGGTAGAGATCACATTGGCTGTAGAACACTTACTAATTACATTAAAAAAAAATCACATTAAGAAAACGATAAAGCCACGCTGACTGTCAGCTTGCATGTTCTAAAGGGGATGAATGACAAAAATTCAGTTTCTGATCAAGCCCCTTTTAAATCGCCTCAGCCTGAATTTTTTTTTAAAAATTGCTTTTAATGAAAAATTACAAGGGCCTTTCACACTTCCGTGTTCATTTCTCAGCAAGGGAGAGCGACCAAGGCCCTGATTCAGGGCAGAACTTTAGGCCAGGTCTTCATTATCACTTAAGCCGGCAAAACTTGCGTCGCTCAGGGATGTGAAAAAAACCACACCCCCTGAGCCTCTCCTGCAGACATAGCTACCGCCGCCCGTTGAACTGGTTTTATTATGTTGACAGCAGAGCTCTCTCCCGTCAGCACAGAGCGGCTACACAAGTGACTGTACAGCAGCACAGCTGCATGGGTACAGCTGTGCCGCTGTAAACTCGCTAGTGTAGACATGGCCTTAATCTGTGCTTAACTTTAAGAACGTGCTTAAAGGCCCTTCGTGAACAGGGTTACCTCCCTGAACCAGGACCTAACTGACTAGTCGGGGCAACAGTGAAACTGACTATACACAAAGTGCAGTCAAATGGACAAATTGGGGTTTTCAAAGGACAGGCTCCTAACTCCTTTAGGCTCCTCCCAAAGTCCCAGCCAAAGGGTGACAAACCGGTAAAAGAGAAAACACTTTTTTTTTTTTGCTAACTTCTTTCAGTTAAAGTGATCTTAGGTGTTACTTGTAATTATAGTAGGTGTACAGTTTTCAATGCACAATTCAAGCTCTCCAAAGTCAGAAAATGATCAAATTAAGGTTATGTCCCTAACCTTAACTCTGCCCGTGTGTGTGAAGGCGTTTTTGAGTTTACACAGCCACAAGCCGTTTCTCAAACAACATATTATGTGATTTTTTTCCCCACAATCTTATGTCCACCCAGGTATCTCATTAAGTACTATGTACAAACTACTCTCTGTAGGCCAGAAAATAGAGTGCATAAACTTAGTCTGTATGACAAGTACATGGTAAGTGGGCCTTATGCTATACAATACAGATCAAGTATAACAAGAAAAAAGAACAGTGAAAATTTGCTGGCATATGTACAGCCCACTTCAGTTTACAGCTAACTTAGCTTCATAATTAACTGTGTCATCCCCTGAATTGCCTCAAAGGTAGACTGTGATCTGCACTTGCGTGCAGGTAAATTTGCAATTAACTGCCTCGTCTCCACCAGTGTCTAAGTCAGGCTGTACAGTACATGAGAGCAGGCAAAAGAAACCCCATGGGGGCTGGAGATGCTATTGTGTAAGTTTAAAACGCAGAGGGTGTGGGGGCAAAATGGAAACTGGGCTGTGACCTTCCCTCTCCTATCGCACACCTAGTCACCTGCAGCATACGAGTGACTGAAAAGGGTATGCATCCTTGCACCCCTGGATGGCGAAGAGGTTCTAGACAAGAGCGACAGGGCAGGGGGCAGGTTTGGGAAGTGATCCACACAAGCAGGAGGCATTTGCTCCATTGTGCCAATCTGTTCCTGAACGTACGAAGTCCCCCACACTCTTCCCTGCTGAGATTTTGGACCCCACTTCCTTAAAGTGGACTTCAACTGGGAGCCTCACACCTGGACGTGTCTGTGCTCTTGTGCAACCGCACTCTCGTACCCACGATCCCGAGGGCCTTTGTGGAGCATGGTCTACAGATACAGTAACAGAGTCACAATCTGTAAGTCACTGCCTTCTTCCAGCTCTCTGGACCCCATCATTAGCCCCACTCTTTGCCTTCTGGGCCTCCTGCTGGGCCTTGTCGTAAACCTAACTATCTCCTGGTCCCTCTCCTCACTGGGCCTGGCTAATGTTCTCTCCCTTTGTTAGCTCAGCTGCCCTGATCTGACTGGCTGCTTCTCCTCCTCCTCCAAGCCTCCTCTTTGCTCCCAGATGAGCCAGGTGCTCTGGCCTCGCTCCGTGAGAGATCTTTAAAACCACTGGTTCACGGGGTTGGCTGAGAGCCATGGTCACGGAGCTCCTAGGGGAAGGGGGCTTTGTTCCACAGCCCTGCAACCTGGAGTAACATCCCTTCCCTCCATGGGAGGCAGGGAGAGGATGTGCTTTTGCTCTGTGTAATCAACCTCGTCTGCTGACGGGGGTGAGAGGTCACATGCATGGGCCCCTTTTTAATCTCTCCCATCTCAAGGCTGCCTGGCCACCCCTCCTGGTTACTCATTTCTAAAGCACAAGCCCAGCACAGAAAGCATCTGCAGCTCAGTTTTCCGGGCCAGTGCTGCAGAAAATGAGGTACATGGCACACATAGCTGTGACCCCACCCCCCCCCCCCATTGCACTGTACTGAGCCAAAAAATGCCCTGAGCCAGCCAAAGACAGGATACACCCCCATAAGGCCAGCTGCCTGCAACACATACATGGCACCTGTTTCCCCGAGTCAGCAGCCGGCAGGAGACTGAGTGATGCTGACCTTTATTTTGAATATAGCTTGGAGAGCACCTTGCAAACGGATGTTAATCCCCAGAGATCGCTCCTCCAGCACTGAAATGCAGCCACCTCTGAGAAGGAACCTGGCAGCTGCCTCAGAGTCGCACCGCAGTGTAGGGTAGGAAGTGAAGACTTTTGTTTCCGGCATAAACTGCAATTGGAATTTAGGGAGGCAGAAGGGCATTGCTCACACCAGACACCCCTGCTAACATCGCCTCTTGCTTGAAAGACATTTATGACCACAAACAGGCAAGGCCCCAATTTCCCATAGGGCTCCTAGCATCGCTGTGACACCGACCCTGTGCTAAAGTACTAGAGCAAAGACTGACTTCAGAGAGAAAAGGGTTCCCTGCTGAATCCCCAACACCATGTCCATCGCACTGGGGGTTTCCTTGGAGTCTCCCACATTCTAACCTGTGTCAGTCCTGTACAGCTTTTGAGGTCTCACAAGATCATAGCCTATGGTGCTCTGTCAGCTGGTACCCCTTTCATGCCAACCCCCCCCCACCTCCCCCCCCCCACATTCACACACGGCTTTTGGTTTATTATAGACAGCAAATCATGCAAGAGAAAATGGGTCACTTTTTTGGGAGGGGACAAAACTAGCCAATTGGAAGACTACAGTAGAATGTATCATAATAAATCCTGGTTTCTACTGAAGCCATTAACAATGTATCTGTCTCAGGGCATCTGACTTGAAAAACTGATGCAAACTGGTTCGGATCTGAGCCTTATCACATGGCCTGAGAACTAGCTGACAGACCACAAGCAAACACATTGAGCGGGAAAGAGCTGCTTGGAGTCACAAGGATCTGTGTTAGGCTTGGCTTTAACTCACACCTTCAAGTAATTATCTAGAAGAGGGAACAAACAGCACATTCATTAAATGTTCAGATGACAGTACTCGGAGAGGTGTTACAGACACCAGCAGGCAGACAGAGGAACAATGCAAAGGGGCCTAGATAGGGGAGAAGTATTGAAAAAATGAAATTCAACCTGGCCAACGGCAGCTAATCCATCTGGGGGGAAATAGCCTGAAATTCAGACACTCCATGGGAGGGTGAGGCCTGGGGAGCCGGCAGTGGATCCAACAGGACCTCATAGACAATATGAAGGTGAAAAACCGGACCACAATTCTGGTCTGCAAAACCACTGGGGATCTGTGACGTACCGGGTACAATCCAGACTAGCGAGGTGCTGTGTCACCCGTCTTGCAACCGTGGGTGACTTAAAACAGCTCCCATTTGGGTCACTCACAACCGGACTTCCAGCATATCAGCCTGAGTGTCTGTGCAGAACTGCAGCCTGCCAGTTACACCCTGGCTCTCACCAGCCTTGGTTTTACTGCAGAGTGACTCTAACACACCCCTAGTCCCAGATTTCCCCCCAGAAACATATGTGCTGTACTGCCCAGCCCTCTCCTGGACAGTACAAATATATTAAGTCCATTATTTATTTAAGGGAATAATAAACCAGCTTATTACCTCAAATAGAGTTACCCAGACACTTCAGTTTAAACACAGTGGATTAGATAAAACAATAAAACAAGTTTATTAACCTCAAAGAGAGATTTTAAGTGAGTACAAGTAATGAAGCATGAAAAAATGAAAAAAAAATAAAATAAAATGCCTACTAGTATCTACTTAAGAAACTCCCTTAGCTGCAAAGCAAACTTTCTCACCACATGCTCCAGTAGATTACTGACCAAACTTTCAGGTCAGGATCCCTCCCCTAAAGTCCAATGGCTGTTTCCTTTTGTCATCTCAGGTGCGAAGAATGAGATGGGCAGGGAGACAGACAGGGGTGTTTGTCCCTCCTTTTTATAGTTTCAGTCCCTCTCTTGAAAAACATTTCCAGCTGAGAACTGGGAGACAGAGTTTATGTGGCAAGATATTCCCTGCTGGCTTTTTTCACCAGTTTGTGCTTTCTTTGTTTCCCTTCCTGCTTGATGACTCTGTTTACCTCTTAAATGCAAATTAAGGCAAGCACACGTTCCTTTGTTGAGGACAGACCTGTTTGTCCACTTCTGTTGGGGCAAGACTGTTGGTTTGGAACATGTGCTAATAACATCATTTGGGGGGATGTTTTAACTTCACATACAGTATTGCCACACATATTTTATCAGAACAGCAAATTACAAGTTTTTCAATGATACCTTACATACCTGGTACAAAGATTATTACAATAGTGTGTAGGGTGTGAACACAGGGGTGCATTCCATCACAGGTGTTGTCAGTTGCTGGCTGTGCGTGTGTTCTCCCAGTGTGTATGCTGTCCCAGCTCTGGGCCGGTAACTGAGACACCACTCCACGATCGAATGATTCAATAAGACCACAGATCCTTTCAACAACGCAGGCGCCCGGCCAGGTTTTTATTGCCCAAACGAGCACAGCAGAAAGCGCCTTATACGTGCTACAAGTGCACTTAATATTGTGTGCCCCTGACAATGGTACTGGCTCAGTAAATGGAGGGACTTTCTGTTCCTCACTCAGCCACAAAGATGCTTCCTCTGAGACCCTCTTTTATACATTCACACAAACAAGTCGCATGTTGCCCCGTGAGGTGTGCCCCCGACATGGCAAGGTACCACCCTTTGATGTGCTAAGATACCATCCATTACCTTGTACCGAATGGTTTGGTCAAAACATCTCTATTCATCACATCTCTATCCATTATAGTGTCATTTGGAGAGGTCATGAGTGTTATCTTTGGACTATTAGGATGTCCTGGTACCTTTCTGGAATGTGCTTGGGCCTAGGACTTCTTTGTGTGTTTGTGATGCCAGCTGGTCTTGCCAGTTACTGTGAGTCTGCCAGCATTCACAGCCTGAGTTCTGCTATCTTTGCTTATACCATTACTTTATCTCAGGCCCCAGGCCTGGCCTGTTATGCTAGGCCTCAGGCTCTTACTTTCTACCACCACAGGATCTCAGTACCAAGCAGAGAGGAGGCTGCCCCTTTTTGTACAGCTCCGGGAAGAACCCTGCAGAGACTCAGTTCTAGCCCCTCCATCACAGAGCAGGCAGGCAGATTTCCCCGAGGAGACATCCACCTGGGATGTAATGCTCAGTTCTGGGCCCCTCAGCCCCAAAGGCCTCTAAGAGCATTCGCAGAAGAGCAGTAACACAGGATTTGCTTAGGAGGAAAGATGAACTGTTAAAACCCCTTCACTGACTTTCCAAGTGCTCCCATTGTCCCTGCACATATGCTCACACCCAATCCAAGTCCCAGCTTCTGGGCATACTTCCACAACCCCCACTCTGTCTTGTATCCTCATCCAGCCTGCTCCCAGCACCTAGGAGGCTCCAGCTCCAGGGGTCAGCCAAATTACCTTGGGGTCCAGCCAGGACCTGCTGGAACACCTTCCAGCACTGAGCAGTCAGGTCCAGGAGCCAGACAGCAGCAGGCAGCTTGAGCACTGAGCTCAGCAGGGAGCTAGGGGAAGAATCCTTTGCACCCCAGCCTCCAGAGACACTCTGTGGTGCTATTGCAGAGCTGAGGCTGCAGAATATCTTGTGTCTCAATGCACCCCCTCTGCTTTGGATGAGGGAAGAAGGGAGGGTCCAGGTAGCAGCAATTCCTGCTGCCCCACCCACACCGGGACCGGGACCTGGCCCCTTCTGCAGAGGCCCACCAGGAGCTGACTTCCCCAGTGGAGCTTCCCTCCAGGAGTGACTCTTCCAAACATGGCACTTCACTGGAGAAACATGTGTTGTGCTGAACAGAGGCATTTCTATCCTTACTCCATGATGCCTCTCAGCCTCCCAGAAAGAAACAAATCTGGGGTCCCTAGTACAGACCCCCCCCCTTCCAGCTGATTGAGACAGAGCCTCATGGACACGTATGGAGCATGGCTAGCTCAGCTGATCCAGTCCATGCAGTGCTTTTAAGATCACTGTCAATCCAGGATGAGCCTTCAAACACTGCATAGACTCCAGCAGCTGGTAGGCAGAATGGCCCCAGAATTTCAGATTTGCTTTGGCTTGGGATACGCCAGCTGGAAGGAGAGAAGGGCAGACACCATTCAGCTGTTTCCATCACTCAGTGCTTCCTGCACACAAAATCCTTGTCTGCTGAAAGTGATTCAGCACACACCATGTTACCTATATAAGACTCTATGAGCTGAAAAAAACACATGTGCCAAAAACATCATGAACAGAATCCAACCTGCTCTTCTCTCTCTCCCTTCCTCCCACCAGCCACTGACTTCCCCAGCAGAAATCAAGTCTAGGGTGCTGGTTCTACATCTCCTACCAACAGCTGGGGCTGATGAGTTCCCAAGCTCTATTCTAGTTTCTGTGTTCATTAGAAGCCCCAGCTGGGCTGGGTCCACACAAGAGACACCAAACTTCAACTGGGAAGAGAAGGAGAAGGATCTTGGAGCCAGAGGAGAACTTGGATCCTTCAGGGCAAAATGTTTTATCTCCTAGAATCCATGATGACCTGCACAAGCCTATTTTATGCTCTTAATATACCTTAGATTATTTTAAAACAACCAAGGAAACTCCTAGACAAAAAAAATTAATTAATTTAAGGGTAAGGTTGCTAGAGGAAGTTACATAAACAAAAAAAATAATATAAAAAACGTTTCCAAGAAAAGAAAAAAAGAACCCCAACCATTTAAGTATGAAAACAAGAAGTTATTATAATGAACATAAAGCTTCAAATTCCCTTATAGTTCAGACATTTTCTAACACAAATCTAGACATCTGAAAATCAGCATAAAACTCACCAATTACAATCTTAACTCTCACTTCCCTTTTTCTTTTTTCCTGGTACAGTAACACAGTTGCTCAACAATGTGTCTAATAATGCTGACATGGTACAGGAAGTTAATTATATAAGTACAATAATTAATGCAAATCTAATGTGGTTATTTTACGAATTATATATTTAGTATAAAGTACAGAAAGTACTGTAGGAAGATGTATCTTGGTTGTGCACTAGGATCGCTATTAAATACAAAAAAAAATGTTCTTGATGTAATTCAATAGTTAAAATATTAACATTTTGCAGTTGGAAGATGCATGTGCAATGTGCCTTGAAGGGTATTTTTTATAGTCTGATGCAAGGCACTTATGGTTACTGTAGATGTGTTATGCTTTATGTTTTGAAACAAGCGTTTTAAATCTTAAAACTGTCCTTAACAAAATTAACTACTATGTTTCTTGGTAACTATGTTTTGGAGGTCAGAATTAAGGCTGTTATTGGAATACAGACCGTTAATTCTGACATGCATGGATTTGTGTAGATGAAAAGAAAGGAGATTCAAATCTTTACATATATTACCTCCCAGTTTGGCTTTCCTAGTGAGTAGGGATTTTGTGTCTTTTCAAGCATTCAGGGCATTTTTGGTGCTTCACGGATATCATAAAACAACAACAAACAACTTCTTATTTCTCCACTTTTTAACATTTAGAGTATTGTCCTCTTTAATATTCTTTGTATTTAATTTTTTCTAATATTTATTAGACTTAATCTAGCAACTTTCATTTTAATGTGACTATTTTGGCCAAGAGAAAGCAATTCCAAAGCTAACTATTGTCAGGACAACTGCAAGCACCTCTTAACATTTCATTACCAGGGACTGTTAAGATGACACCTCTAGAGACAGGCTCGAGCATGTGCTCACATACTCATAGTTTAACACATGCACACACACACGCACACACACTCAGCACATCCACAAGCAATTGTGCATGTGCACAAACATACACATCTTTCGGATACTGAAAACATACCCAAAGTGTATAATTAAGAGAAACACTAGACCGGGGCCATAAACCCAGATTCACCAGCACTCCGGAAAGAGCCCAAAGCAAGAAGAAACTCTGAGTTCCATTAATCAAGAGCAAAGACCCGGAGCAGCCAAAGAGCATTTAGATTTATCTCCCAACTGCCTGACTTGGCTCCTCTCCCCAAAACATTTGGCAGAAGCAGCAGCTGAGAAGCAGCGGCTGACGGAAACCCAGGACTTTATGAGATGCTCCATCAGGTTTGGAGTGATTTCAGAAAACCTGCTGCTGATCTTTGTGGTGGGACGAGTCCATCCAGAGAACCTGCCGAGATCTCCGTGGCACGTGGCCAGTGCCTCCAAAACATCCACCAGAGATCTCTGTGGCACATGGCAAGTGTTTCCAGAGAACCCACCTGAGATCCCTGGCAACCCCAAAGGGGTTTCTCCAGAGTACTCGGGAAACAAGGGATGTGGCTTCTATTCCCAGCTCTACTGTTAACCTGCTGTGACACCATGGGCAAGTCACATCCCCTCTCTGTGCCTTTCTCTCTCTTTCCACTCATGTCCATCTTTTCCAGGTGGACTGTAAGATCTTCAGGACAGGGACCATCATATGCACAGTAGCTAGCCCAAAAGGACCACACACTTGGCTGGGGCCTGCAGGTGCTGCTCTGCTACAACTAAATAAGAATCAGAATAATCCCTGCAGCCTGTGGCAAACGCCTCGGGAATACCTGCTGGAGATCCCAGCCATGAGTGCAGAGTCTTTCAAGGAACCTTCGCGGTGGGGAAGTCTGCCTGGCAAACCTACTGGTTATATCTGCACAGCAGCAGCTTCAGGGGAGAGCTGGGCAAGTCATTTAAACTATCTGAACAATATCACACTTTTCAAATCAATTATCTGATGAATATTGTCTGGCCAAGTCGGCTTTGGGGCCTGAAGCTAAGGCGGCCCCTAATTTTCAGTACAGTGCAGACTATTGCAAGGGACACAGAGGTTTAAACAGATGGATAGAAACTCCTGCTAGCTTGGCCTAGTCCGAAACAGAGCGAAGCTCAAAGCGTCTTTTGCTGTCCTGCATTGGGAAATGCCCTGTCTACTAGGCGTCCTTCCCACGCACATGTATAGGCAGAGGGGAAGGCAAGACCTCACACACACATACACCTTGCAAAGGACAGGCGGCAGAGATGGAAAGGAAAGGGGACAGGAGGAAAGAGCAGTGGAGACATTGATCATATTTGGTGGGGGAGAAGGGAGATTAGGATTTGTAGGGGGAAAGATGTGGAGGGGGATAGGACCCCAAAAATAACCTCACTGGGGAATGCTTTTATCCTAAAGCCAGCTGCAAGCAGAGAAGTTCCCATGCTGCTCTGAATGGAGCATACACACATCAGACCATATACAACCACATCCACTCCCTTCCCGGAATGGGGCTTTATTGATAACTTAATACCAACAAACATGTCCTCTGCCTTCTCCCCACATTTGGCTGCACCTACAGTTTCTCTGCAGATTTCCCTCAATCCTAAGAGCGGCTCCAACCCCTTATATCCTGATCTGAGCTAACAAGAGCCACCTGGTAGCATGAGTCAGCAGTCATTGCTCTGCATCTTGCTGCAAGTTCCTAGCATCTGAGCTAAGAATGGCTCAGCAGAGGGGGCCTGCGTTGGAGCCCTGCAAATCTGCAGATATCTGCTGACCATATTCACGGACCGCAGATGGATGCGGATCCAAATTTCGTATCCGCACAGGGCTTTACCCTGTGTTCTTGCCTTACTGCCATGCTGACTTGTGACCAATGGCTCATGTCCCCATTCCTGGAAGTCAGGAGAAGTTGCAGTCCTAGTGATTCTCTGGTCACATGGGCTTCTCTCCCAGGGCATGTTGCAGCTCTGCTCTGAGATCTGCTCTGGCTTCCAGTCAATTTCCAGCTAGAATTTAAAATGCCAGTTTTGTCCTAGAAAGGCCTGGCGTGTGGGTTGGGACCTGACTGCCTGCCTCTCCCCACGCGGGACGCTGTGCCAGTAGCAATCGTCTGCGGCACTTCAGCTCACAGTCCCCTGGTCGAAGTGGGAAGGGGCGACATGCAGCGACAGGCCAATAGCTCTGGAATCCGCTCATTCCCTTCGGCCCAACCAAGCTCTGATCTGTTGGCATTCAGGGCACGCCTGAAGTGCTTCCCAGTTTCAGGCTTCCCTAGCGGGGTGGAGACGGGCTGAATGGTAGCCTGCCGGGTGAGGCTGAGGGAACAGAACCGTGGATTTTGAAGGCATGCTGGCCCATTGGTAATGTGTGTGCCATGCCCCTGGCTCTGGCTGGGCATTCACAAATCAAGTACATCAGATCAGTGAGTGAGAAGCCCACGACTCACCGCTCAATCCCTGCTGGTCTGTAAGATGGTCTCAAAATGCCCAGTTCTTCAATGGGAGTTGGGGACATAAATTCCTTTCAGGATCTGGGCCACAATCCCTCCTAGGAGTGAGAAGCCGAGCTGGGGTGAGCTGGCCGACACCACCCCTCATCTGGCTCCTGTGTGATGACACCACTGGGAAAAGCCCTCCAGGATAAGGACTCAGACTAAGAAAAGACTCAAGCTGCTCTGACACATCAAGTCCTTCCCTACGTTCTTCTTCTATTGTCTCCATCCAGGCAGGCAGGAGCCTCTGAAGACAAGAAATGCTGTGTAGCCGTCCCAGTTCCAAGCTGTTGGGAGACCATAAATGATATGCGAGAGGCTGAGCTGCCAGGCCCCAGCGTCAGGCACAAGATTTCCTTTTAAGTAAATAATAGCCTCTAATGAGATGGTTTAATTGTGTCACGTTAATTCCATGTGAAAGGAGACAAGATTGATCATGTGCATTGTCATCCTGGACCCAGCTCCGGAGTCTGCTGCGCGTCTCCTGCCAAGCATTGGCCCCGTCCCTGGGGCTCTGCCACATGATTTTTCAGACTAGGGCAAGCAGCAGAGGCTGCTCCAGAGATAATGAGAAGAATTGTGGAACTGTTTTGTGTATGTATAGGACAGCTCTCGGGGACATCACTCTCGGTGTGGGTGTGTGTGAGAGAGATCCCACACAGTGTGTGTGTATGTGTGTCTCTGTGTGATATCTCGGACACTGTGTGTGTGAGATTCCAGACAGAGTACACACATGTGAGAGCATGATTCCAGTCACAGCGTATGTGTGCATTTGCGTCCAGGTAAGCGAAATCCTGGACACAGAGAGTGCACGTGTGTGTCTGTGTCAGATCCTGGACACAGTGTATTTGTGTATATGTATCTGGGCAAGAGAGATCCTGGACACTGCGTGTTTGTATAGGTAAGATCCCAGACATGGAGTGTGTGTGTCTGGATAACAGAGAACCTGGACACAGTGCATGTGTGTGTGAGAGATCCGGGCACTGTGTATGCACACGCGCGCATGTCCCTGGGGGAGATCCCAGACACTGGTATGTGTGTCCGGGTAACAGATATCCTGGACAGAGTGTTTCTGTATGAGATCCTACATATGCGCGTGTGTGAGTGTATACACTACATCTGCCCATGTATGCTTCTGTTTGATCATCTGCCTACACACCCAGGCATACACACACAATGTGAGACTGGAGGAGTGGCTAATTGAGTGACTGGGTCTGTGTGTAATTAACCACCGCAGCGCCGAGGAACGTAAAGTACCAAACTTGTTGCTGTTGAAGTGCGACTGTTAAAGGAGCATGGCACAATACAGGCACGTGGCAGCTGGTGAGCTCCCCCTTTCCCCGGCACCTCAACGAAGGGGTTAAAAATAGGCCAGGCTGTAGAGTGTAGTCACTGAGCAGCAGCTGTTTCTGGCAGAGACTTTTCCTGATTCAGCCAGCGTACAAGGAATGCAACAGAAACCAGATTGCAGAGGAATTTCCAAGAGCAGTACAGTAGTCTGGGCTAAGGGCGAGTGAGGAGATGGCTTGGGCTGGGCTAAGGACAATGGGAGATGGCCAGGCTGAGGGGATGTAAGGGGTGGGAAAACAGACTTGTGTTGTGCAGGGAGCAGCAGGAGGATACTGTCCGCCTGCCCACAGTAGGGGCCCCAGGCCTGGGCGTGCGGCTGGCACGGCGTGCTGGGACTAACAGGGGGGACATCCATCCTTAGCAGTTTTTAAGGCCCGACTTGACAAAGCCCTGGCTGGGATGATTTAGTTGTGGTTGGTCCTGCTTTGAGCAGGGGGTTGGACTAGATACCTCCTGAGGTCCCGTCCAACGTTCTATGATAACGTCTCCTGCTGTACTGTGGGACAAGTGGGTGCAGACATGGCTCATCCGATGCTGGGGGCAAGAGGCGGGGCCAGGCTCCTCTGGAGGCTCCAGAGGAATTTCTGGTGCAGCAGAACTCAAAGTTTGCAACCTTGCTAGTTGGGAAACGCAAAGTCACAGAGAATCCCAGTATTTTTAATGCTGTGTCTCAGCCCCTGGGAAGACAAGGCCTGATTCTTTACTCCACTGAGGCCCCTTTACATCACTCCACTGACATAACTGGGCCATTAAGTGGGTAGAGCTGGCCCTGGAGACACCCCCTGGGACAGGGGGATCCCCTACTGGAAACAGCTTGAAGAATGGTCCTTTCACCTACCCTCAATAGTCTTTGCTGTAGTCCTGATGAGTCTCAGCTGCTTGTGGCTAGTAAGATCTGTTTGTGGCTCCTAGGACTGACCAAGGCTGCTCTCACTCAGTGAATTCTCTGCCACTGCAGGGCCATCAGGCATGGCTGCGTCTTGGGCCTGCCCATTCTCTGGCTGTGGAACGCAATAGTTTAGGGCTGTAATACTTGGGTCTAATTTTGGTTGTTGGGTTTAGCGTGTGGGTGGCGCATGCTGTCGGTGGCCTGCACGTCGGACTAGATGGCATGGTGGCATATGGGATCAAAGTCTATAGTAACAATCCCTAAATTCTACGGCAACATCCGTTTATTCTTCCCATCTGTGGCTGGCGCCCAGGCTGCAATCTCTCCTTCTAGTCACTCTGCACCTTGCCACAGACTCACGCCTCTGCAACCCCAAAGCCACGTGACTCAAGGCCTGCTTCTGCCTCCCTCTCTGTGCCCCCAATCCTGCTTCCAGGCCAGAGACGGAGGAAACGGGACCAGGGTGGTTCGCTGCTCACGTTTCTGCCTTCAGACTCCAAGGTAGCAGAGCTGCGTTGAGCTTTGTATTAAGAGTTAATATCAGGGCTGATTTCATGCAATTATGTATCTTTAACTGGATGAAAGAGAAAACAAGCATGAAGAACAGAAATGAATTCTTGCAAATTGCTCTCCGAGGAGCTGGGGTGGTTTCCTTGCTCAGATGAAATTCTGGGTAAGCAGGGAAAGAGGAAAACTTATTAGCAGCTTCCTCTGCAGTCCAGTTCCTGCCAGCTGTGCACAATTTCTACCTGAACTTTATTATCTCTGTAATAAAACTTTCAGCAGGCTGCTGGGTGCCAGTGACATGCCGTTCAGTCACCTCTCCCCCTCCGCCCCCCCCCCATATCTTGCTTTTTAGTCTCCTCCGGTCATGGGGATATGGCAAAAGCAGGAGGGAGGATTCAGTATGAGCTAGGGGCATCTTCCCCACTCAGAATCCTGTTCTGCCACGCTTACAGCTATCAAATAATACCCTCATGGACAAGGAGCCCACTTGCAATCATCCAAATGCTCTGCTGCTGCCAAAGCCAAGACCCCAGCATTGCAAGCTTCCTCAAACCTGTGCCAATCAAGATGCCAGCTAGGTGAGAGCTCTCTATCAATGCAATCTGAGATTCCATTTATTGTGTAAGTTCTTTGGGGCAGGGACTCATCTTTTTGTTCTGTATCTGTACAGCACCTAGCACAATGGAGCTAGTCCATGACTGGGGCTCTTGGACCCTACTGAAATACAAGTAAAAACGTATGTGAGACAATTAGGCTAATTCAATTAATGCCGGGGTCAGGCAGGAAATTTTCCCTGATAAACCCAAGGTTCCACATACTCTGTAGTATAATGGGATCAAAGTCTACAGTAACAACCCCTAAATTCTACAGCAACCATCAGTTTGTTCTACCACTCTGATATGCACCATGCCCATGCAAACATGCACAACTGTGGCTCTCAGTTGAAAATTCTCATGGCTATACGAGTCACTGATGATTTTCAGCAATTATTATTTTTGAGAATGAGCTTTTTGCTATGCTTTCCCCAACCTGGCTCTACTCCCCATACTTCAGCTCCAGTACACGCCTCTCAACCTACAGCCTTCCCAGGGCATGACCTTAGCCATCAAAACGTGTGACATGGGACCGAAAAGTGGAACATTTGGGCTTTGCTGCCCGTCTTGCCAGAATTGACAGATTAGGTTTATAAACAACAAAACCTGGTTTTAAGGAAAATTTTCTCACTCTGAATTCAATAAACCAATGATTAAACAGAAACATAGGAAAATAATTCCATCATCTGCAATCATAAGGAAATGCTGGATGGGTTCTCAGCAGAGTTTGAACCCTGAATGGTCAAGATCCCCAGTGCAACTTGTCTATCTAGCTTCAGGAAGGCTCTTGACACACTCTAGGTCACACAACTATCTGCTAGACAGCAGTAGGCTGTCAGACACAAGGAATTCTGGGGCCTATTCCTGGCAACGGGAGGAGAGTGTGGTCTAGTGGTTAGACCCGTTTCAACAAAAACAGGCATGACACTCGGATCCACATCTGCTTTTTGTTGAGCTGTGCTCTCCCTTTGCCTGCCAGCAACGCGGCCGTGATCAGATCAGTGCAGGCTCAAGGGAGATGAGCATACATTTGTATTGGACAGCACCCATAGACCACACTCAGGATCAGGTCCCCATTGCATTGGGCATGGCACAGACACATAATAAGAGATAATTCCCGTTCCAAGTATCTTACAAACTAATGTAGGACAAAAGACCCAACCACTGGGTTTAACAAGCATCTGGAAAGCACATGATGGACATGCAGCTGGTACGCAAGGGGGAAAGGCCACAGCAGGAAGCACGCTGTCTGTTGGAGACGAAGGTCATTTCAGACCCACTGCGGCGTCCTGGTTCGAAGGTGGCGGCGGGACATGAGGCTGCCTTTTCCCATGTGCGGTTGGCCCTGGAGCAACAATCGCTCCCTTCTAGTCACTCTGCACCTTGCCACAGACTCACGCCTCTGCAACCCCAAAGCAATGTGTCTGGAGCTGGGAAACAGGGACCGAGCCTTCCAGTTAAAAGACCTCTGTTCTGTTCATCTATCCGCATCTGCTTTCACTGATGTTAGGTGCCTCCCCAAAACTCACTTAGTCCTTCCGTTCATTGAGATCCTGTCTAATTTAGCTATAAACTCCTTGGAGCAGGAGCCATAGCTCCATGTCTGTAACGTGCCAGGCGCATCAGGGGTACAGCACAAATTCTCAAGAGCAGTAATAATTAGCACTGGGCGTGACGCGACGTGGACATTAGCACTGATGTAGGAAATCACACACTGCCGTGGCATCAGTACTAGCACTGCATGGTGTTGCTGTGTCATGGGAAATAGTACTGAGATTAGCACATTAGCACATCATAGGCCGGGTACCAGCCTGGCACCCATGTACTAGCATTGGCATGGTATAGGGCATTGTAGAGTCACTCCATAATGTATCATTGACATGGCAGTGGTAGGTACTGGGCCTTACACCTGGAATTATCTCCAGCCTGTATTGTAGGCATGGTGCCAGCAAGGCAAGAATATACATAAGAGCTGCCGTGCTGGGTCAGACCATGGTCCATCTTGACCAGTATCCTGTCTCCAACAGTGGCCTGTCCCAGAGCTTCAGGGGAAATGAACAGAACAGGGCAATTGTGGAGTGATCCACCCCATCTTCCACTCCCAGCTTCTGATAGTCAGAGGTTTAAGGTCACCCTGAGCCTTGGGTTGCATCCCAGACCCGCCCAGCTAATAGCCATTGATGGATCTGTCCTCCATGAACTGCTCCAGTTCTTTTTTGAGCCCAGTTATACTTTTGGACATCACAACACTCCATGGCCATGAGTCCCACAGGTTAGCTGTGCATTAGACAATAAAGTACTTCCTCCTATTGTATCAAATCTGCTGCCTATTAATTTCATCAGGTGACCCCCGGTCTTTGTAGTATGTGGAAGGATAAATAACACTTCCCTATTCACTTTTTCCACACCATTCATGATTTTATAGACTCTATCCTATCTCCCCCTTAATCTCTTTTCTAAGATGAACACTCCTAATCATTTTAGTCTCTCCTTGCATGAAAGCCATTCCAGATCTTTGTTTCGCTTCTCTGAACCTTTTCCAGTGCCACGATATCCTTTTCAAGGTACAGCAACCAGAACTGGACCCAGTATTCGAAGTCTGGCTGCCCCCGGGATGGACGGAGTGGCACAATGATATTAATGATGTATCGGCACTGCCATGCTAGCGTTTCAAATGCGAAGAGGCCCCTGGCATCTTTGGGTCAGGCCTGGGCTCTTACAAACCACTTTTGCTCCTAGACTTTCCACTTTTTACTGAAAAGCTCCAACTTTCTCTCCACTTCCAAACCTGCAGGAACCTCTCGGCTGGGAGATCCCAGAAGGCCTAAGAAAAGGGGAGGCTTGTGATAAACAGATGGGAAATAGGGGAAATAGTCAAACAAAGTGAGGAATGAGAATGAGAAGAGAACGAAGTGCAGATTCCTGACTGCTGGGGAGAGAAGATTATTACGTTAAGAGCGGCTCCGAACTCCCAATTCTCAGGGCATGAAACCTGCACAATTTAAAGTAGTCAAAACAAACCCTTTGCCGCTATTTATACTTCAGCTGCCTCCAGGCGGCAAAAACTTGACTCCATCGTCCAAGTCTAATAGATTCCAGGTGTTTTCCAATAAACTACCCTCCGCCAGTGAGAAGTCCAAGTAAGCTCAGAGCACCTTTCAGTCCTCCCCCTGTACCGGCTGGGGGGAGCTCACCCCAGGAGGCTGACAACCCAAAGCAAAACCCAAGTCGCCTCCCCTGCAGGATGACATGTGCACGGGATTGCTCCAGCCCCTAGTTCCTTCCTTCCAGCCTCCTAGAGAAACCCCAGCGAGCCATTCACTTCAGTCAGATTGCATAGCTGAAAAGTGACTGCACTGAAACATTGGCAGCAAATCAGAGACTCCTCTGATGGGGAGCTTTTCTAATTAACAAGGGGCACATTGCAGTTACATGATTTAACTCTTAGGAAACGGGCTCGCTCCCAGGTGGATAACACCTGTGAACAGACTGGCTCGGAGGGGCTGCGAGGGTCACAAAGGGGGCAGTAGTGCAGGAGGTCAGGGAAGGTTTCCAGCAGGAGAGTGGGGCAAATAGGGACTCTTCTCTGGAGTAAATCCCAACCTGCCCTGCCTCCCCAGTGCCTGGCTGGGCTTTGGCCTGTGCTTCTCAGGCACCGGCTCTTGACCCAACTCTTGGGCTGGGGACCAGCGGAGGGAAAGCAGATTAGCTGGGAGTGGAGACAGACCAGACCAGACTAGGGAGGTGGATCATGACTGGAGTGCAGGCTGGGGGTGGGGAGGAAACCAGCATGGAGCTGACAGTAGGAGAGAGAAGGGAGGAGAGAAGGAATTGATTGGGGAGGGGGAGACTGCAACTTGTGCGGCGTTTTAGGGTTAGAAGCAGGTCAGCTGTTGTGTGGGAAGGTGGGAGTAGCAGTGGGGGGGAGTCAGGGTGCTGGGAGGACAAGGAAGGGCAGAGTTGAGGATCTGAGCCCATTCCTGGCCGTGCAGGAAGGGGTTCATATACAAATCGATTTCCAAGTGCCGTTTCCCCGCCCAGTCTCTTCACAGATTAAAATATTTTCTCCCATCTCCAACAATGCAAGGCTGACACAGAAGGGAGAAACCTGCCGCTAAAAGGAGGGCTTCTGCACCGGCCCCGTGACGGCAGCAAGTCCCGCTTCCTTCCACAACCGTTTGAGAGACTAGATTTATACTAAAACAACTGGGGAGAGAGAGAAATGAAGGGAAAGACAGCGTGAGCGCTCACACTATGGGTAGTCAACAAGCAGACCGTGGACCAAATCCAGACCGCCAGACACTTTTGAACGGACCTCGAAATCCTTTTATTTTCTTCTTCTTATCATTGTTTAAAATGTTTTCTGGGGTCTAGACCTTGCCTATACCTTGACGAAGAAATCTGGACCTTGACAAGAAATAATTGACTATCCCTGGCCTAGACTGTGAACTCCTGGGACAGGGACCATCTCTCTGTGATGTGTTCATGAAGTGCTTAACACAATGGGGCCCTGAGCCACGACTACCTAGGTACTACCACAAACACACATCACTATTGCCTGACAGGCCGTGCCGTCACACAGGTGTAATGTGTAAAATTGTGTGTGTAAAACCGCCCAAAGTGGCTGAGAACTTAAAAACTGGATGGTAACAGAGTGGGAATCCCCATGACGATCGAACCTGGTGATATTCTAAACAAAAAGAGTTCTCAGCCATGCGTGTAGTTGTTTCCATTGCTTCACACTGACTCAAAGCCATTTTAGAGTGACAATCCTGGAATCCTATTATATTGTTAGGCTTGGAGAGATTTGATTTTTAATCAGTAAATGTTGGCAAATGTCAATTGCACCATCCACACGCAACCCATCAAAAAATATTTCTATCGATACCGATCAAAATTTATAGAGAGGCAAAGTAAGGAAAATGCTGCTTGAGAACTCATTAAAGATTGAGCTAAGGATAGTGTCTTTGTATATCTTGATTTGTGATGTGGACAATTCGTGTTTTTAATTGAACATTTCTAAAGCTTCCACTCTGTGAAGCTCAACGTTGACTGTAATCAAATAATTAGACCGTTCACTCTTCAGGGCGGGGTCTCTCTTTATCGCATGTCTGGTATAGCACCAAGCACACAACTGGCCCTTAAAGAATAAAGGAGCCCTGTTCTGTACTTAGCTTTCCCGAGTGGGACCTCTCTGGGGCTGGCCAAACATGGGTCCTCACAGTTATTGGTGTGATCTAGCTAATCACCAACACCACACACAAGGACATGGAATTTTTGGAAGGGCTCAGCCTGGGCTTAACTCCGCTCCCAGTGAAATCAGGGGTGGAAATCCCCTCAGATTCAATGGGAGCAGAGTTAGACCAACACATGGTGCTTTTGAAGTCCCAGCCCTAAAGCTGTGGGGTGTCCTGGGACTTACTACCGCTGCTCCCCTCTCTGGGGAGAGGAGGAGGGATAGGCACAGTGGCACAGGCCCTGTTCAGGAAAGGCTGATTGCAAACGGCTGTGTCTAGCATTCTCAGAGGCAGGACGTGGCTAGGATATCTTTCCCTCCTCCATGAGGGTGCCCCAGAGCCAGAAGCCCTCACCCAGGATGCCTTGTTTCCACATCCAGTCAGCTTTATCCTGGATACTGACAGTTACTGAGCATAGCATCCTGGGGGGCGAGACAGAAGGCGAGACTGTCCTTTAGTCTGGGTAATTCATTGGGAGCCCCGCCATAGAATCAGCTACAGCGCAAAGACTCTGAAGGGGCCATCTGTGATTTGACTTTGTTGATAACATGTTTTACAGATTTGTTGCTATTTCCTGTGAGCTGAGACGGGTTCACTCATGGCTCCCAAGGACAGGGAACGGGTCTGGCTTGAAACAAGGCATGCTTCAGAAATTCCATGTGTGGGGCAAACTTTGACCCTTATCAGATTTGCCCTCCTCCATGGCAGGAAGGTACGGGAGCAGGGACATAAGGAGGCAGAACACTGGTCAGACGCATATTGCAAACCCCGCTCCTTCAATGGGAACGGTCTCTCAATGATATGTGTGAACCAGCTCTGAATTTCTCATTTGATTCATGCAGTGTATTAAGCCAGGAGGGGCTAATATGACAGCCTGACTCTAGTCTGACCTGCCTAACACCGGCCAGAGAATTTCACCTAATGACTCCTACATCTCGCCCAGTTACTTATGGCTTTTTAAAGCAGATCTTTTAGAAAGAGACACAGTTTTGGTTTAAAACGGCAAGCAATGGAGAATCCACCACATTCCTTGGTACTCTTGTCCAGTGGTTAATGACCTTCAGGGTCAAACATTTGTGCCCCATTTCCAATCTGACTTTTCTGAGCTTCAACTTCCAGCCCTGCGTCCTGTTGTACCTTTGACTGCCAAGTTCGTGAGCCTCGAAATCAGATATCTTCTCCCAGTGCAGCCTGAGATCAGGTTGCTGCTTCACTTCCTCTTTGATAAACTAATTTGCTTGAGCTCCTTACATTTTTCACTCTAAGGCATGTTTTCCATACCACAAATCATTCCTGTAGCCCTTTTCTGAACCCTCTCCAATTCTTCAATATCCTTTTAAAAAACGTGGACACCAACATGAGACAGTATTCCAGTGGTGCCCCTCCCCATTCCCCCAGTGCTAGAGAGAGAGGCAATATTACCTCCTTACTCCAACATAACATTCCCCAATCCAAGGATTTGTGTTAGTCCTTTTAGCCACAACACTGCACAAGACGCTCATGTTCAACTGGTTGTCTAGCACGACACCAACACTTTTCAGAGTCCCTGTATGTATGGCAGATGTTGTTTATTTATGTAGGACCTCACATTTGGCTAGATGAGCAGGCATGTTAGATTTGCAGAGGACTGGAAGAATTTCCAGAGCCTTCCCCCCCCCAGCCTAAACTAGAAACTCTCTGCCTGGCCTTTCGAGATGGGAGTAGAGGTATCACAGAACCCTGCCCCAGCTCTCTCTGGTACTGAAATCTCTCCTTCCTCCAGCTAGCGGGAAAATAGGGAGAACTGAGCCTTCTGAGACATTTCAAATGAGACAAATAAAAAGTATGCACAGCACTGATGACAAGTTGTTTCCTGGTAACATGCTGGTATTTTGGCCTAATGACAGACTCATCTGAAGCCGAGCCTCGTTACAGACCTCATGGGCGTCCTCTGCTTCACACCGTTAATTCCGGCATTCAGGATCCGTGATTAGCAACCTAAAGCAGAGGAGTCTGCAGGGCTGGATTAAAGACTTGCATCTAGGGAAAGGAGAACGATAATGGGCACAGAGAAGTGGAAAGGGGATGATGGGAGGTTGGCAGGAAGTAGGAGGGGTGAAGGAATGCTCAGATTCACACAGAGAGGCTGGGTCAGAGCCAGGATTTGTGATAAAGGCCCTGGACCAAAATTCAGGGGACCTAAGCCCAGTTGCAGGCTGCAACACAGACTGACACCTTGGGTACGTCACTTAATTTCCCTGTGCCTCAGTTCCCAATCTGTGAAATGAAGGGCGACCATCCATCTCAAAAGTCGATGAAGTAAGTGCCAAGCAACTCAGTTGCCGTGTCTCGTGCTGCAGCATCAAAAGTGGCTAAAAAGTCCAGTTTCAAGCAACAGTCCTTGCCCTCGACGATGAAAGGATAAGGCATTGGGCCAGAAGAGGAAGCCAGCACACTACTAGTGCCTGATGCCTGCTGAGCTTCCTTCCTTGCTCTCTTCTCTTTCCTCTCTCTCTCTCAACCACCTCTCTTCAGCCCCTAACTCCCTGGTGCATGTTGCTAGCTGCATCTTCCCAGCGTGTGGTGTCGATGTTGAAAGTTTTCAAGTCCATCTTGCGAATGTCTTTGAACCTGAACCTACGTCGGCCCAGTGGTCTTGGGACATCCACAAGTTCTTCATACAGGAGAGCCTTTGGAATGTGTCCATTGTACCCCCGGTGCAGATGACCAAGCCAAGAGAGATGTCTGTGTTGGAAATTAGCGATTAGACTTGGCAATATTGCTTTCTCCAGTACACTTCAGCGTCAGGAACTTTGGTTTCCCATGTGAGATTTAGAATATGATGAAGACAGCAAGAGTGGAAGGTGTTTTAAGCCTTCTCTCATGCCTGCTGTAGATGGCCCAGGTCTCATCACCATACAGCAGCGTGCACCGAATGCGTGTCTGGTAGACCCGTATCTTGGTGTTCAATGTCTGCATTTTCTATTATCCCATATGTGCTTGGTCAGTTGGCCAAATGTGGTGGCTGCCTTTCTGAGGACAGAATTAAGCCCATCATCTAGAGAGAAGCTCTCTCATACAGTTGATCCTAGATAGCTGACCTTGCGCACAACTTCTGGTGCAGTCAGCACACTTTGTGCTATAATCATTGTCGTCTTTAGACTGATGGTTAGTCCGAAGTCATTACAAGCTAGTGAAAAGCTACTGCGAAGTTGCTGGAGCACGTCTTCACAGTGTGCGACTGCATCGGTGGTGAAAAGAAGTTATCTTCTTAGCAGGGAATAATTATTTGACATTTCCTTTTGCTCTTTGACGTTGTCAAGCAGTCTTGCAATGACTCCAGAGTGAGAATACCAACCTCAGGGAAGACTGGCAAGAACAGGGTATGAACCCCAAATTCTATACTTAGATTTCACCAACCAATTATCAAGTGTAAACTCCTCAGACACTCTAACAACCTAAACATGGAGTCACAGACAGTCCCCTGGAAACTCCAATCTGTCTCGCTAACCAGATAAGCCTGCCCTTCTGATAGATGGTTCCTTGCACCAAAATCACAACAGTATTCAGGTTACTCCTTAGTCCCAAAAGACCAGTCACTTACTCCAGGCCAATCACACCAAAGACAACACTTACAGATCATCCTATAATAAACTATATATGGATTTATTAATAGGAACAAGAAATGAGTGTTATTTATAAGGTTAAAGCAGGTAAGCACACACACAAATGAGTTACAGTCTTAAGTTTCGGAAGATAATAGACATTTCTATAACAGGCAAGTTTGGTATGTCCTGTAGCGCTAATCGAGGCTAAGCACTGGGGATCTCCTGCTTATGCCTAATAAACCTAGGCCCCCAGAGTCCAAACAGCACAAAGATATAGTTACTTCTTGGTAGGGGTTGTTATTCCTTCCCCCCATGTGCTCTGAGCTGCTAACTCAGCTGATAGGCAGAGGATTCCACTTGCATAACTCCTCTTCATGGAGGGGTTGGGGAAAGAGCTGAGCAACAAAGCAAAGATTCCTTTGTAGTTGTCACACTCACTCTGATCTCATTTGTTTTTATACGTTATGGTGTTGGCATCTTTCATGTCTTGTGGTAAACCTCCTTCCCTCCAGCAGGAAAACAAGACATTGTGCAGATGTTTAAGCACAACCTGCCCTCCCTGTTTCAGTACTTCAGCTGGAATTCCATCCTTCCCTGTAGCCTTACCTGATGGAAGGGAAGTGATTGCCTTTTCAAGCTCATTTTCACCCATCGTTGCAGGTATTTGCTTCTGTCAATGACTATGTCTCCATTAAGAGTTATGAGTGGGGCAGTCTTCTTGGCTGAAGGATCTATTGCTTTCTTGATTCCATCACACATACCTCTTAGATCTCCATTCTCAAAGGACGTTTATGTCTTCTTGCTCCAATTAAACCAGCATGATGGAGCACGTTGTCTTGCTGTGCATTGCAGTGCACCCTTAGCCACTCTGAGGTTAGCAGATATCTCAGGAGAGGGGTTCACGTGGTGTTGGAGATATGCTGTGCATTTTCCTTCAATAACTGGAGATAGTTCTTCAGAGCACGCTGCAAACCAGTCGTTGTCTTGTAGAGTCTCTTCACCAAAAGCTTAGGTTGCCCCTGTAGGGATATTCGTTCTAAGCGTGTTCCAGGCTGCACCAGCATGCAAGGGCGGTGCAACTGATGAGGCAATTTCCCTGAGGATCAGAGTGAATTGGAAACATCTTCCTTGGTCTTTCGTGTGGTTGATATTAATGCTCAGGCAACAGCTTTGTTTGGTACAAAGGAATTTCCATAGTGAAAGCCATATTTTGCAGCATTCAAGCACAAGGTCTGTGTCACGTCTGCACTGTGACAACTGAGTATGGAGACCATCCTGTAGGCATTTTCTACAGGTGATAATTAAAACCAGTTAGTGACAATGTCCAGATTGGGGCATCTCCATGAGACCCTTTGGAGGTTACCCCTTGCAAGGAAGTGTTGGTAATGACCAGTCCTCAGTGGACGCAGAGCTCCGGTAATCTTTGCTCATTGTCATTCATTTTCCTATTCCACGGTGGCCAATGCATGACAGCCACATTTTCTGATCGGAGCTGACTCTAGCGTTGAAGTCTCCAAGTAGATAGAGATGTTCGCCAGGTGGTAGCTTATTGCTGACACGGTCAAGCTGTTGATAGAACAAGTCCTTCTCTTCAGAGATGGAATCAAGTGTGGGGGGCATATGTACTAACGATGCTGGCAAAGCCAACAGTGGTAGATCTTCTCAGAGACCAAGCCTCCCTTCTCAGCAATATTGACTAAGCCCAAAGACTTGGAGACCAAGATGTTTGGAAGCCAGCCCAGCTGCAGGAGATGCCAGAGGGCAGGGCTAAGTTTCTGTGCCAAGTGCCTTGACATTTGCTCAGCAGTGGATTTGGTTCAGTTTTCTCCCCTGGCCTTTGATCAGCCAAGAAGCAGCTGCGAGGCAGCAGTGCCAGATGGAGTTCTTCCTTTGTGGATATTGTTTTTCCATTCCAAAGGTATCTGGCTCAGTGAGTGGTGTGGTTCCCAGTTTAGCCGGCGAGCATCCAACCCATGGCCGGTTGTACTGGGTTACGTGGTAACAGTAGCAGGCCCTACATGTCTGACCTGACCCATACAGGGAGTTGGGAGAATCTGCACCAGCTCACAACTAGCAGCTAGGGCCCTCAGTAGCAGTCAAACCCAAGGGTTTGTCCCTGGCGACAGCCCCACCCAGTGGGTACAGTCCTGGGGCAGGCTAAGGGAACCTAGGCCCTCCCACTCCACTGGGTCCCAACCCAGGGCCCTGGGAGACGGGTTCGGCTTTGCTCACCCGGAGGCATTGTGCATCATCCTCCAGTCAGCTTCCCTGGGTTACTTCCTACTCCATTCTGCATCCCAGCTGGCTGTCAGCTGTCCCTGGAGAGCATTGTTTTCTGGGCTTCCAGCCCTGGTCCCAGTCTTCGGGTGCTGTGGCTCTCCTCTTCGCTGGCTTGGTGTGGGCTCAGCTCATGCCCTTCCCTGGAGTTCACAGAGCACGTCCTTCTCCCTCATCGGCCAGCCTGACTGAGCAGTCTGCCTTTTAAACCTCGCCTCCAATCTCTGCTGGGGTGGGGCCTCCTTAGCCCAGAGTTGCTCCTTGCCCTGCTCCTGTCCAGTGAGGGGTTTATACCCCATCACAGGAATAATACTTCCCCCTATTTCACAGGGGGATTGTGAGGATACATAGAATCATAGAAGATTAGGGTTGGAAGGGACCTTAGGAGGTCATCTAGTCCAACCCCCCACTCAAAGCAGGGCCAACCCCAACTAAATCATCCATATAAACACTTGGCAGGTAGGTGCTCAGATATTACAGTCACAGAGAACATACGAGTAGATCGATCTCCTGATGCCCAGTCGAGCTTTATCCACTGGATCTTGCTCCCTCACTAAAGATCAGAAGCTGCTCTGTATTTCCCAAGCAGAGATGGTCCAAGGGAGAGTTAATTGTTAACAGAGGCTGTGTCCTGCCATCTCTCTCCAAACGGCAGGTGAATGTGTCCTCCTGCTGCCAACATCTCAGACGTGCTCTAAAAATCCAGTGCGAATACTCCCTGATCCTCTAACAATCCAAAGCGAGAGAGTGGGAATAGTCCAGCTAACATCCTGGATAGTTCTGAATAAGAAACTGGCTTGAAATCCTACCACCAAGCCAAGAAATTTGAAACCTTAGGGTCTGCAATAGCCTTCCTAACCTGTGTAGTGCTTCCTGGGTCATTGCATATGCCCAAAATCTCATTCTAGAATACCTACATAAACCGTTTACTTCTCTCTGCTGACAGCATGCTTGCTGGGATCTGCCCTGGGTCCTATGTTGGGTCTGAAACACACTGAATTATCTAGAATGGTAGATGGATAACAAAGCAACGTTGTTGTGCTACTTCCAGAGAATCCTGATCAAGAGACCCTGCCCTAGATTTTCATGCAGCCCATGGGAAAGTGATACTAAACTGGACTCTTGTGTCTCTTGCTCCAAATGCAGTTCCATTCCAGGAGGAGAAGAACTGGAACTGCATTTCTGTGTCCTCTGGAGTGCAATAGCTTCGTCTCTAGAACAGGGGCAGTTATGTGAATGTCAACTGCCCGTCACTCGCTGTTTGGAAAGAAGCAGAGCTGCAAAGGAATAAGATGAGGCGAGACCTATGTCATTATTGGAGCTCAGTGGAATAGTTCACAGAGTTTTCACCTCTAGAGATCTGGGTTAAAAAAAAAAAAAAATCACATTTCGGTCACAAATAAAGCAAGTCTCCTAGTCTCAGCCTAGCTGTTGTGTTCAGAGACCACATGAATAACCACCCTCCAATCCGGTGTGAGCTGGCATCCTTCTCAAGAAGCACTGGGAACAGAGAAGCAGGGAGGTGCTGGTTCTCATTAAGCCAACTGTGCAGGTGGAGAGTCCATTCCGCTAACTCAGAAGGTAGAACGGTTGTTCTCCCCTAGTCACTCTGGATTCAGACTCTGCCAATGGGTGCAGTGCACGAGAATAGTCCATCTTGGTGGACTGGCCTGGGATGCCGTGAACTTTGACTAATGACCTGTGCAGGAGAATCAGCCATTTTCTTTCGGGGTCCCCAGTCTGACCCTGCCATTGCTTTCTCATGGCAAGTTTGAGGCCATGGAGGGCCTGCGCGGCTGGTGGTCCTACAGCACTCCTGAGATCAAGGGCAGGGCCTGCGCGAGACGGCAGGGAAAGGTATCAGTTACAGGGAAGCAAACACAAAGAGCAGCTTTCCGGGCTTGGCACTGGAGCCGCACCACAGCAGCTCGGGGGGAAAAAAAACACCACAGGGAAGATTTGCTCAAACTCCCCACAGCTGCGGCTATATTAGCACTATTGCAACAAATCGGTGTCAGAGTCTTAAAAGAAAAACTATCAGGAGAAATACATAACCTTTTCTTAACATCAGCGGCTCAATTAACGCATGACAGCAAAGCATTCTCCAGCATCCCCGATCCCTCTCGCCAACAGGGAGCGGGGAGGGATCCTATTCATATTTATACAGCTGGATGAGGAGTTTGGCTGGGCCAGCTACTTGCAGCTTTATCTCTGAAGAGATCTCTCCCACATACACTTTAGAGAGGAAAGCCCCACTCGGTCAGAGAAGGATCTGAATACCAGGCTGGCTCTAAAAATACCTTCCCAAGCCATCCCAGAATGCATAGGCCACAATGATAACCACTTGTTCCAGGCAAAGCTCCCTGTGTCCTCACTATGGCTGGCAGTGGGTGTTTCGAATTCATGCCGAACTCGAGTCCATGTGTCCCACCTGGCTCTAAAAGCCAGTCTTTCACCTCCCCGTCCCCCATTCACACAAATACTTCCATATTAAATCATTTGTCTGTGTCTATTGATTCAATATAGAAACACGACTTGTAGCCACTTGTATCTAAATAGAATCTAAATTGTTATTACAGTTCCATAGTGATGGCTCCTTGAGCATCTCCCCTCTCGTTCTGCCAGCGCTGCTCTGCTCTAATTGCCTTCAGCGTGCTGAAAACACGAACATGTACAATTTACAAGGACGAAATTATCATTAAATCTCCTTTCAGATCTGCTAAACGCTGTTGTGTTTATTCATTCACCCCGAGATTGCTCCCGGGGCAGATAGCAGTAGGCAGGCTAATAAAAGGCAGATAGCGCGCACTTCTGATCAGAGGCCAAAAGGAACATTAAAAGGAGGGAAACACATCATTACACAAACCAGAGAAACAGCACCGAGTTCCTGTGTCTGATAAGGAAAGGCCACCAGCTGCCACAAGACTGGTGCTCCGTCCAGCCATAGTTTATGTGCTCCACACCAGGGGAGTCTGCAGAGATCTTCACAGGAATCCTTGATTCTTAGAAAGGCCCAGAATGGCTGTAGCTTCCAGTCTAAGCTTTCTTAATTATCATCATCATCATGCTTTGCATATGCAGCCCTGTCCATGCCAGGATCTCAAAGTCAGGTACATAGTTTAATGAATTTAGTCTCACAAACACCCCCGGGAGGAAGGGAGTTATCCTCATATTACAGATGGGGAAACTGAGGCACAGAGAGCAGCAGTAACTTGGTCACAGTCACACAGTGACTGGGTGGTGGAGCTGGGAAGAGAACCTAGAAGTCCAGACTGCCAGTCCTGTGCCATGCCTGCACGGCTGTCCTTCCTCACACAGTCTGTTGCATGTTCATCCTATGGTAATTCTGTGTTGTCACCAGCACACCCAGAAGAGTTATTTACAGGGGAGGCAGTAGCAGAAATGCTGACGGTGTCTCCCTTGTAAAATGGACGCTGGATTTCTTGGCAGTTTCTTCACTCATCCATCCACCCAACATTTGGCAAGCGGCGAGGCAGCTCCGGGTAACTCTGGCAGCTGCTCTGAAGAAAAAGGGGCACACGCCCAGGATGGCGATAAATCATCTACAGCATGTGTGTCCCATGACTCTGACCTCAGCAGGGCCAAGATTAATGGGCTTCTCATTTAACCCAGCTAGCCCGTAACTAGCCGTGAAGTGGAGGAATGCCGCAGCAAAGGCACCAGTGGGAACAAGCCAGCTTTGTGGGTGGCTGGCTATGAAATCACGAAGGCTCCCACTGCTCTTGAGAAGAGCTGCCTGGGAAAGTCATTGTTTCCAAGCAGCAGCAGAGAGCAAACCTGCTGCTTTCCTCATGTGCAGGGCATTTTTCATAATTACAGGGAAGAGTTCAGTCACAACGGCTCAACACAATTGCAGTTAACACCGCGCCAGCCGCCTGCTTTCACAACCTCTCCCAGCTCCGACGCATCGCCGGCTTCAGCTCCCATTAGGGAGATAAATGGAGGCCAGATAGTCTCTCCTGATAGGCTCAGAGCAGCAGTCCCATGCTCGTGTCATCAGCTATTTACTTTGAGCGCACACAAATAAATAGCACCGGCAGCTCGGAGATGGCAAAGGGCCTAGGGCCAGGTGTTCCCACTTGGGGCTCCATTTCACTTCACAGTAACTGCAGCTGGAAGGTGGGTTTCCAGATTCTATTGGAGCGACAGAAGGGAAACCAGTCCCAGTTTTTCTTTGCTCTCCAACTGATGAGAGCCAGTTTTCCCATCTCCCCCATACACACTTTCCGCTCCTCCTCTTTAACCTCTGATTCTCTTCCACCACCCAGTGTCAGAGCTAGTGGAGTCACGTGATTTCTTAAGTTTCCATTACCGGTCGTTATCGTGGCATTGCGGCCCCACTGGCAGTGACGTGTGCGGAAACGATGCCTTTGCTTTGCCTTATAGTCTTTATTCTGGTACAAAAAGTCCTTCGGACAGAGCGATGGTTTCTCTGAGCATCTGTTCATTGTACATTCTTAACTGGTAGGAGATGGGGCAAACACAGACCGTGAGTCTGAATCCCATTGAAGTTTGAATTCCAAGTCTCCACATAGTCCCATCTGAACCTGTCCCAGTGGTTTTGATTCTGGGTCAGTTTCAAATAGAGGAGGGAACCCGTTTCCTGGTTCCAGTTGCCATAACACTCATTCTATATCCTCCCTACTGTCTGTTCTACTCAATTTTGTCATGTCTAACAGTTAGACGGCAGGTTTTGGGTGGCAGGGACAAGGTTCCTGCATTTGTTTTCTGTTTTCACCATTTATTCCTAATAAACAGTGAGCCACCACTGCCCCAACCACCTGCGGACGTCTCTTCTCTCTTTTCACTGGAGGCCCTTGGCTCCCCAATCGAACGCTGGGCTTTCCACCTTTCTGCAGCGTCACCTGCACCCAGGGGCAAGCACCACAAATCTCCCACAATGGCATGATAGGAAGGAATGCTTTCCAAACTGGGCTATCAACATCCCAAGCCAGGAAACATGAACATTTCACATTCTCAGCCCTATCTGCTGAAAAGTGAACCTCTCCATCATTGGATGACATCTCTTGAGATCCCTATGGATGCCGTTTCCAACAAGGGGTGTTGGCAACACTACAACCCAACAGTCTCCTCAGTGGAAGGCACCAGGCAATGGGTTGGTGCAAAGATCCTGCCTACTAGATCAGACATAGAAACTTTATCAGATGCAATACATATGTATTGCACTCCAAACCCGGAGTCCTCGGAGACCCTTACAAAAATCAAACATATCACAATGCCAGTCAACAAAATGGCACCGCTGACCCCCTCCAAGCCCAAGAGATAGAGCCCAAGGAAGAAATCCAAGTATGTTTGTACTTGAAAATGCTGCTGGCTTGTATTAACATTATTGGCCAGCTAAGAATAGTCACATGTCCAAAAAAAAATCCCACAACGCTTAAAAGAGTAAGATTATTATATTGGAAAATAGAGAATAAATATAAATGAATTTAATATTAACTGTGTGAGATAGCATGCAGTATATTCACAGAGTTAGGTAAAAGAGTAAATGGAAATCTTTATCACCATAGACTGCTGAATATTAATAGTTATTGTTTGAGTTACTGTAGCGTGGAAAAGTCAATTATAACCTAAGTGTAAAAACGTACTGAATTATAGATAAACTAGGAAAAAAGAGAGACGAATCTTCTCTGCACAATGCAAAACCTTGATAAAAGAAGAAATAAACCTGATAAGAACATTAAAACAGTAACTGTCAAGATGCCTTGAACAATTCTCTATATTTCTTTAGTGCTACACAAATGCAACATTATAAAGGGTTAACTGTCTATATATTAAATTCTCATTTCATTTCTGCATCCTGCCCAGAGCTCCAGGAAGTCAAGGGGAATGGACAGGAGTGCATCTTCTGTAGCCAAGGCCAGAATTTTCTGAAGAGTTCAGCCCCCCCCCCCATAATTGGCAACTCCTATTTGGGGACCAAAATGAGAGGCCGCATTTTCAAAAGCCATCAGACCATTGAGAGCTGAACTCTTTTAATAATCTGGCCATAAGTGACACAATCGGAGCTGCTGGATGCAGAGCACTTATGGGCAGGGGGCGGAAACCACTTGCCCCTATTTCGGTGCCTAAATGAGATCTGAGCTTCTTTGCAACCCTCTAGTCATGGCTGCGGATGCTGAGCCCTTCACGGCTGAGAGAGACAGCCACCTTTCGTTCGCACTGCTCAGAGCTAAGCACATTGAGAACGAAGCCCAATCTCCCACATCGCTAATGTGTCCATCCCTATTGTATCTGTTCCTCCCTCTATCGAATGAAGGCTGAGCGAGTCTATGACTATCCCTCTGACGTATTTATGGAGAGCAAACACCAGGGCGGGTGAAGAGCTATTTAAGCTAAAGGACAATGTTGGCACAAGAACAAATGGGGGTAAATGGTCCATGAACAAATTCAGGGCTGGAAATGAGAAGAAGGTTTTGAACTAGCATAGGAGTGAGGTTTTGGAACAGCCTCCCAGTAGGATCGTGAGGGCAAACAATGCAATTTGTTTGGAGAGAAAGCTGGACAAATGTAAAGGTGGGACTGTATGACAGCGGGGGAGAGGAAGGGTCAGTGCCTCAGCAGACCTGAGGGTTCCTTCTGGCTCATGTTCCTCAAATCTCATGTTTCAGGTCACCTGCAGGGGTCAGGAAGGGTCACTTCCCCCTCCCGCCCTGTATATTCTGGCATTGTTGTGGAGCTATGTTGTTCTGGTCTTGTCTCCTTCCTCTGAAGCTTCAGGGAGGGCCACAGCTGATGATGGCAGACTGGACAGGGTGGGCCAGAGCTCTGAGGTGGCACTGAGCATTGTCTCTCTCAGGTGCTTGGCCAGCTGGTTCTTGCTCATATGCTCAGGGTCTAATTGATTGCCAATTTGATCTGGGGGAAAACTCCTTCCCGACCCTACATAGGACAGTGGCCTTGGGAGTGTTTCCTCTGCAGTGTGGGACACTGATCTCTTGCCAGGTTCATCTGGGTACATCTCACTTAATTTCCTGCCATTGCAAAGGCCTCGGGCATTGGTGCAGCTCGGTCCCACCTATCCTCTGCCTATGGCACATAATAGTTTGGTCTCCTGAGGGCTGACATGCTTTGGTCTAATTTCAATTGTTGGGTTAGTGTGCAGGGTGGTGGTGGTGGCCTGTGATACGCAGGAGGTCAGACTAGATGATCTGGGGGTCCCTTTTGGCCTTAAACTCTATGGCTATCACTTGGGTTGACAGTTAGGAAGTGATACCAGAAAGTCACCACGCCCAGGAAAGCAAAGGAGTATGGTACATTCAAGTCAAGCATTGCCTCACCCTTGCAATGAAGGGTAAAGCAGAACTTGGAAATTCTGTTCCAGGTCCTACTGTAAGTCTGTCGATCACAGTACCCTAGTCACAGAGTACTTCTGTGTTGTACGGTAACTCAGCTGCCGCGTGCAGGCGGCGAACTTAAGTCTCACTGACAGTTTGCGTCTTCTGGCAGTGATCTGGGGTCTGGCATCCTACACCTGGGTGTTTCCCAAAGGCCTGATTCAGAGCCGATTGAAGTCAAAAGGAGTCTCGCCAGTACTCAAAATGGGAAAGGTAACATGGTCTTAGTGATGGGCAAAGGCGACTGTCTGGAGGATGTAGGACTTGAGAACCAGGGAGTCCAGGCAGAAGGAGGTTGCACTAGAGGGGAGAGAAGGCTAGGGGATGGACCAGGATTTCAATAACCGGGATGGTGAGGGAGGAATGAATTCTGGAGACAGAGAAAGAAGTGACCGGATTTAGGAACGGCTTTCATGTGTGGGAGGGAAGGGAAAGAAGAACGTCGACGATGCCAAGTTTGCAAGGCTGGGAAAAGGAAGGAGGGGGGCACTACCAATCACGAGAGAGAAGGGGGGGGGGGGGGGGGAGAAAAGGAATTCCATTTTCACCAGCTTCAGCTTGAGTTGGCAGCAGAAAACCCACTGGAGACATCAGCGCCAGCGATGGAATGGATAGGGAGAGTAAGGTTTGTGATATATTTAGTGTAGGGATGGTAACTGAAGCCATGAGAATGAATAAGGCCATCCAGGGACAGGGTATCTATGGTTCTGAGCCAATCTGTCTTCAAGAACCAGGAGAACAGGGCAGACTGGTAGCCCATCTTGTAGTCCGAGCTTCTGCCAAGGCTTGATGAAAATAGGGAGGTATATAAACACCACCTTTCCCACGGGCCAAGCAAGATCCTGGAAGGAGCCAGCCCTTCCAAGACAGAGAAGTAAACCATTTCTCTTGTGTTTTCTTCTATGACGACTATGGGAAGGGCATCTCTGGATAAACCCAGCACTCGTGTGCAATTCTGCTCTCTTTCGGGAAGGCAGAAATTAAAACTATCCTGACACAGAATTTTTTAGTAACACATCCCAAGGACACACTGCAACACAGGAAATAGAAAGGGACACCTGTTCCAGATCACGGCGATATTTAACACTTTCCTGATGTCACTGTGGATCCACGAATTGGCTTTGGGCTCAGATAGATGTTACAATCACTTTCCATGATCATTCCTGGGCTGGGAACAGTAGCTCTCTGTTGGGAGAGGATGGTGTACACCTTCCCAAAGTCCTTCTAGATCTCAAAACGTCTCAGGATGCCGAGGTGAAATCTGGTGCTCCCCCTTAGAATCTCACGTGTATGGCTGTTATCATCTGTGCCACCCAGGAATACGAGTGCAAAAGCAACTATTTTACAAGCATTGTTCATCTCAGTGTCTGAGACCCACCGGGAGCCCCTGCACATGATTTTTTGGTGGACGCTCATCTGATGGGAGAGGAACTACAGAAGGCAGGTACCCTGGCTTGATAATTGTGTTGTAGAATGCAGCCTGGATTTCATGCTCAGGGCTTGGCATTTTGGACACTGGACTGTTGTGCAGAGGAGAGACATTTGAGCAGGAACTCCTATGCACCTCAGATTATAGCTCTTTAAATCACACTAGCTCTGTGCAGTATTAACTGCCCCATCCCCAGGTTTGATGGCAGAAAGAAATTCACCTTTTTCACTGGATTGAAAGAGGAAGGATGAAAGATTTTCAGAGGAGGAAGGTTTGTTCTCTCCAGCCCAGTTCCTGGTCAATAATTAATCCATCCCATTACCTTCTGTGGCTAATGCTGTGTCATTATTTCACAATCTGTACTGTTTAAACTGGTCTCTCAGCAGGTCGGCAGTTTTCATCTGTGTCGATTATCCTTTGAGAGCAATGCTCAAATTTATTGTGTTACCATTCATAACGGAGAATCGTTTTCCTGGAGAAGAGGAGGGGCAATTTGCCAGACCCAGCTCTGAGTCACTGATCTCTGGATCTAACCAGAGTGACTCAGTCCCAGAGGGGGAAGCCAATCTGAACATGAAGAATAGTAATTTTCAATCAAAGATAAAGCAGGGCAAACAGCATGTCTGCACCAAGAAAATGATCCTTTGTGTTGGTGTTTGCCATCCTTATCACAGCAGGAAATTACAAGCTCTCCCAGTCCCTGTAGCTCAGTTGCATGCATACGAAATCTCAGACTCCTGGCCATACACCTCTAACGCTACCACAAACGGGGCACTCTCCCGGTTTAAGAGATGAGCTTCTCCTGCAAGCAGAGATTCAGACTTGAGGGTGCTATGAAGGCCCCTTAAATTTGCCTCTGAAGTTGAAATTAAGTAAAAGATTCAGATTCATACATACAGAGCCAGCTCATTAGCTGGTAGAAATGGATGCAGCTGCATTGAAGTCAATGGAGCTGCACCCATTTACATCAGCTAAGGATATAGCCCAGTTCCTTAAAGGCTTCTCTTTGCCTATTAGCAAGCGCCTGCCAGCTACTGTATCCTCCATCCCCACCCTCTCCTGGCTCTTGGCTCAATTCTATTTGTACACAGGGAAAGCCTCAATTAAGGTTGCAAAACTATTTCCACTATAACTCATAATTAAGGCTGCAAAACTATTTCCACTGTAACCCTGGTCTCACTCGCTCAGACCTTTGTGAAAAATTCTCCTTTTGCCCTAACATTTTCCAGGCTCAAAGTTGAAGCCCAAAGTCGATTTGGGGGTTCATTCGTAAGCTAATTCAGATGTGCAGTTTTGGAGTTTGAGACACTAAAAAAAAAAGTATGATTTCCTAAGGCCACATCTCAGCCTTACTGATCATTTGAAAAATGTTTGAACTGTCCACATCCCAATCTGGTATCTCAAGGGTGGCCATGGAGAAATGAGCCCTCAGCAAAATTTGGAAAGAAATTGGATTTAAAATGACGGAATTACGATTGTTTTCAAAGATGCCATTTGGTGCGTGTGTAACACTAACATTCCCTCCGTTTTACCAACGCAGAGTGACAAAGGACACACCTGCACAACTGTGCATTTAGGTATCAAACTGAACAGTCCGGAGGCAGAAATAGAAAAAGTAGAACACAATACACTCACTAGACAAAGCCAATGTTGATGGGAGAAATCCCAACATCATTCTGAGAACTGAACATGTACACATCACCTGCCCAGCCACGGATAAGCCAACATCTTTGCTCAATACAGTTCCCTATAAACGACTGGAAGATGCAGCAGTGAATCCCAGGCAGAAGCTGAGAGGCAAACAACAAAAGTCTCACCATAGCAAATAAATCACAGCTGACCAGTGGTCCTTCAGAACAGAGACAGGACAATACGTATAGGAAGCCTGCTGTCAATATGGAACAGGTAAATACTGAAAGATCATATCGTGACCACTCCTTGGATGGACAGGAGTGTTTTTACAACTGTCAGATTGAAAATCACCAGTTCTCCAAACCTGCTGACGATAGTCCTACTCTTCCAGAAAATCAGGCTACCAAAAGCCAATAAAGACACACCCAGCAGGCTGGTACTTTTCTGCACCAGTGATACTCAGACCTCAGTGGTTCCGGAGCCAAATTAGCGATCAAGATTACCCCAAAGAGTCACAGTGTGAATTCATTGTTTCATTTACTATGGGACTATATATTCATATTTAAACAATATGGCAGGGGAAATACTTAGTTTTTATATTAGTCTCACAACAAAACGATTGACCAAGTATAATTGTATCAACTACGATTGGTTAATAAGATAGTGAAAGCATCCTGACTGGTGAGTGATAAAATCACCCCGTGTTTTCATATCATGTGCTGCAAAAAGCCGCAGGAGACACATTAAAAAGAGTCAGTTGTGGCGCCTGAGCCTCTGCCTAAGTATCACTGTTCTACATGCTGGTATCTCTAGTTACAGTCACAACATGTGTATCACTAAAGCAACAAATATCACCTGCTGGAACATCAAGATGTTATGGGCCTGTGAATTCCTAGGACCAAAACTGGCTTAGCAGGAAATATGGATCCATTTCAGATTTACGTGCTCTATAATTATCTCACACACACACGCGTGTGCGCGCACACCCCTCGGTATGACCGATCCGTCTATTAAAGATGCCGTAACAGGAAACTGTAAATTGGGAGGATTCTTGTGTAGTGGGAGGGGACTTGGTAATAGAATGAGCTGTTATGTGCATTAATCTGATTAGTTCATTCACCATAAGCCCTCCTGCGCCAGTCCCTGCTGGAGAGAGGCAATTCCTTTGTTCCTCGAACTCACTTGGCAGTCAGAAGGAGCAGCTGGAAATGAAAGCGGGCGCCCAACAAACTGTGTCCTTGTGATTAAGACAAGACCCAAAACATCACAGCCGTTATCTCTGGGCCCACACGATGGACGAAATGCTGCCCTTAGAACCTAAACCAAGGTGTGGTCAGTGCAGATACGGCAGCATTTCTATCTTGAGAAGGTGCGGCAGGATATATTCCACAAGCGGCTGGAGACGCCAAACTCCTGCACCCAGCTGTTCTAATTTACAGGTAAACCTATATCCAATGCGTGAGAGCCGTCACAGCTGACAGGGAAAGTCTCCAGTTGTCTGAGATCAATAGCAGCCTGTTTATGACAAGCCTTTTCTCCTGCCTCTCTCTCAACACTGGGTCGCTGGCAGACAGAAAGAGAAGCTGCCTTCCCCGCATTCACCACCTCAGCAAAGGGAGAAGAGGCCCAGATTCCAGCAGTGACAGACACTTAGCCATCCTACCAGCTCATTCACGTGTGCTCTGGGAGACGGCAGGCAGGAAGAAAGGTGGGTGGGTGGTTTAGGTGTAGAGGGGGAAGGAGCCTGGGTTTGCTACCACTACTTTTTACAAGCCATTCCTCTGCAACACCAATCTCCAAAACGCAGGGCCAACCCTTACGGCCCGATCGTAGTTTGTTCTTGAGTAAGGACTGAGTACGAGCAGGATTTTGCCCACAGAAATCAGGCATGGGAAAGGCCTGACTTAATTTAGTCCATCCTTCCAGAAAGCCATGCTCCCTGCAGGCAGCTCTCAAGGGCTTTGCCAAGTCAGCCCTCCTCCTCCGTCTCTGAACTCGGGGCTGGTACACACTAGTGTGAAAAAGCCATTCCCCTAAGCGACATTACTTACACCGACCCAAACGCCGGTGTGGACAAGCGAAAGAGCTTCTCCCGCCTTCGTAGCTACCGCCTCTCGCAGAGGTGGAGTTGTTATGCCCACGGGAGAACTCTCCCCGTCGGCATAAAGCATCTGCACTAGCAGTGCTGCACCGGTGCAGCTGCACCACTGTAGTGCTTCTAGTGAAGACTGGCCCTCAGTTCCCTTTCCCTTCCCCCACTAACTGGAAGCAAACACCACAATGCATTTGCTAAGCATTTCTTAAGGCTAGAAACCGAGCAAAGGTCCAGTTAAGCCTCCAGTAGACATTAGCACTTATTAGGCCCTCCCAGGGCATGGGCCAAATTTTTTCCCCTGAAGAAATGCTGATGCAGAAGAAGCCGTTAAGTCACTCAGCTGGGACATAGCAGAGGTGGGCTCCACCCCGGCTCTGCCACACCATATTGTGCCACTACGGAGAAGCCACTCCATGGGGTTTTCACTTGGGATGCAGGAGGACGATAAGTGCTCACGATTGGCTGCTCTGGAACGTTCAAAGCTCAGGCTGCATGGGGCTGGCGGGTCTTCCTGGGGCTGCATATCCAGCCTCCGGGATCCCACAGAGCACTTTCCACTTGAGGCTACAGTCTCCACCCACAGCCGTGTTCACTTGTTGCCACAGGGCACAGCTACACTGGAACCGGGGACGTGACTGGCCGCTAGACATAGCCACTCTAGCTGCACTCTAGCTAATTCGCTCCAAACAGCAGTGAGGATGGGGCAGCAACAGGCTTCCACAAGGGCTGCCCACGCTCACCTGAACCTCCTGGGTGCGTACTCACGTGTCTGACCTGCGCAGGGTTTACAGTTTTGTTTACCGGCTTTCAGCATCGCCACTATAAAGGTTGTTCCAGCACCTCCGGCCATTGCTGCTATTTTTAGCGAGCGCGCTAGATTACAGCTAGTGCCAGTACATCTACGCCAGCTGCGAATTACGGCCCTGGCTGTGGTGGTCATGTCCCCATACCAGAAAGACGGGCGCGACAGGCACTGTGCCTGAATAGCACTTGTAAGTCCACTAGCTCAAAATCTGAAGAGCTCTCTGAACAAGTCAGCTGAACAATGGATTCCTCCATGATGGAGGCTTTCCAACCTCCAGAAACATTACCACCACACATTATTTATTACGAATGGTCCATGCGCTCAGCACTGCACAGAAACAAAGAGGAGACAGGATGGCCTGCTACTTTCAAGGAGTTTATAAGCTAAGACCAGGTCTACACTAGGGACGCTTTGCCGGTTTACCTGTACCAGGACACGGTACCGTCTAGCGGGGATGCAGCTAAGCCAGACAGAGTATGGGTATGCTTATTGCAGGCTCCACCCCCGCTCCAAGCAAAACAAGGTATATTGGCAAAAGCATAGTTTTGCCAGTCTACATGAAAGGCGTTTGCCAGCACAGTTATGCTGGTCAGGGTTCACACCTCTTCACAGCCCTGACTGATACCGCTATGCCAGCAAATGTCTGTAATGTAAGAGGTGTAGGTGGCTGTATACAGAGTTTTCTTCCTACCTGGGGATCCTCTTTCCCACAGAGGCCAGGCCTTCTGTGGCATTTCCATACTTGTCTTCGGTGACATCTCTTTTGCCCAAAGAAAGACCGTAGAGTGGGAGTTGAGAACAGTAGGCTCCTACCTAAAGCCTTCACAAGACCCTTCTCGTCGGATCAGTGTCTAATCACTGCGTTTGAAGCTGCAGTCAAGCTGGGGACAGAGAGGTGAAAGGGCAATGGCTGATTCACAAGCCACCCAGTTACCAGAACAAAATTCCCCTTCTAACAAGGCATGGAGCAAACAAATTATCTTTGTTGTTAGAAAATCTGTAAGCACTTATCGTTATAATTACCATCTGTGATTTTGCAATTCAGGTAAAGTAGCAGCAGCAGTCCCAATATAGGTTAGGCACAATCCTGCAGGCTGCTAATCAAAACCAAGCCATTTGCCTTCAGGTTGATTTCAGTGGAAGATGATGTCAAACTTGATTGGACCTCCACCTTTGATGGCTTTACCTGAGACCCAGCAACATCTGTGTCTCACTCGCAGTAGCTCTGAAAGGCGATACTCGTGGAACAGTAGAACCATCTGCCATCGACATTCAGTAAGAGAGAAGCAAGTCCTGACCAAAACAGTCAGGGCTTCAGAAATCAATAAATTGTGATTCTTTTTGTAATGCGTAAACAATAGAGTGTGAAAACCAAGGAGCCGATCAGAAGATTTACATGCAGCTTACTTCACAGTTCTGTAATCTGTTTAAATTAATAGCCACGTCCCGCGCTAAATGGTTTCCAGAGCTTCACACAGCTTCCAGGTTATTTCATTCTTTGTAAGAGAAACATAGCTATGGGGTCTAGCATGGGGTCAGGAAAACGGTGTGACCACATCTCCTGTGGACTGTGCAATGCAGAGCTGGTGCAGTCTGGGTGTGGTGGATGTGACCTACGTTAGTGATGTTAAGCAGAGGCTCCATTTAGTTAAGGTGATTATGGCACACATGGCAGTCCTGTGCTCGGTCTTCTCTGTGTCTGCAATAAACTGAGGATGTGAACTGGGATATGCAAATATCAATGACGGCACTAATGGCCACTGGTCACGCAAAGTTATTCAGCTGCTGGGAAGTCTTCTGTGGAAGTCTGGTGAGTCTTTCCAGCAGCCACGTATGGCTATCTAGTAGTCAGAGGGACAGTCCCAGTTACCACTAGGGCTTGGGGAGGGCAAGGGAGTCATTGTTTCTTGTAGCAACTAGGAAACGGATTTATTTGCAGGCTGAGTTTTGGAAGTGCTGCCGAGTTCTGTTATCTGCACCTCCGAGGATTCCTTATTGGCTGTACCTATTGACAGAGGTTTTCTGACAGCACCTGCCACTAGACTAGTGCTCCACCCACCTCGGATTGTGTGCGAGAACCCAATTTTATCAAGTGACTCGCATCTCCCACAGCTCTCATGACAGCCATATTCTTTCCACTGGGGCAAACGCCACATGTTGCAGCTCTGAAGTGAGGCAGACAATTTAAACCTAAGTCAGGAACACAGTTAGCCAGGAAAAGATATATAGTGAGAGGTATATTATGCGAGAAGTGTGGAGCAGAGGGTTTTCTATCTGCTTGATAGCTGCCTTGCCCACCTCCCCCACGTCTCTTCGAAAACTCACATGCAATAAAGGCTCCATTTTCTAAAGGGCAAATCTGCAAGTGCAGTCATCCACTGGAACCAGAAATTGCAGGTTTCCTGGGGTGCCCTCTAGTTTGAAAACGAAAAGAGGAGGGGAGGCAAAACTGCTTGGAAATTGTTAGTTGTGCCCTTTTGATCAGGTAGCCAGCAGGTACAATAGATGGGTGTGAAAGCAAAAGCACTGAGGGCTGCAGAGCTGATTTCACCATGTGCAGTGGCTATGGTATAAACAGCCCAGGCATGCAGAGTGGGATGCAAGGCAGATGGTACTAACAGCCCCAGTTCAGAGAAATATAGTTAGCCCTCAGCAGGTTCATTCATTGTCCTACACCCACAGTGTAGCTCTGGCCACACAAGAGTTAACCAAGGAACAGCTCCTTCTCACTGCCAGCAGGAAATTGAAGGAGAGTTGCCTTTTTCCATATACACCTTCCATTTATTTGTATGATGGCAGGGCCTAGAGACCCCAAACAAGATTGGGGCCCCATCGTGCTGGGCACTGTACAGTCACAGAATCAGAAGGAATTCTTGCAGTTTTATAGGCCAGGCTGGTAGTACCACTTATCATTAAGGTTGCTTGACACTTTCCATTATAAGAACCTTTTTTTAGTTCCTTGTAACTTTGCCAGACTCTATCTGTTTGTATTGCAATGGCTACTGCCAAGCTGAAATTTTTCAGCAAATGTTTCAGCAAAAGCAATTCAACCATTTCTCAGGAGGAGGTTAGGAAAAAAACGCATTGTTTTGTCCACATTAATAATATTCTTACAGCTGTTTTGTTGTAGGACCTCCGTACTTTGGAGCAGGGACTTGAAATTTAACGGTTGGTTGCCCCGGTATCAGGAACGTGCCTTTTGCGGTCCCAAGGAAAATGCATCCACATTTGGCCAGGTTGTTAGTCTCTAAACATCTTAGCTTGCATGTGCTCTGTAGAAGCCTATTAGAGTTTGGTAGCTAAATTCTCTGAAGAGTCAGTCTGCACTGAGCGTGCTCCAACCCGAGACTGCAGGGACCAAGCAGGGTTTCCCCTATGATTGCTCCCCCACAGCTGCTGGGGACTGCTGTGGCGCTGGGCACTGGAATGGAGAGAGCAGGGAACATCGTCTCTGCTGAGTGCTGCCGCTGCTGGCACCCAGGCAGAGAGGAGGAGGGAGCAAGCCGATCTGAATGCAGCTGTGTGAGGAATGGGGCCGGAAGGTGGGTTGCAGGAGTTGGGTGGGGAGAGTAAAGGAGGATGAGGGGTTGATGGGAGCAGAGGGGATAGCGACAGGCTGGGGATACAGAACAGAAGGGGCTATCCACTATGCAACATTCCCATATAGAAACTGGTATTGAAGCCTGGAGTTCCGAACCTCTACATTCCTCTGCTGTCAGCTAATATCTGTGAAACTCACTTACGAAGTGTCTCTCATTCTCTTCTAGTTGTTGGTCAGCGTAGAGGATAACAGCCTACTACTGCTACCAATTACTCCATTAGCCCAATTGGCAGAGGTCTGTGCTCTGGATCTAAAGGTTCCAATCCTGCTGAAGACCCTAGGTGAGGGTCAGCGTGTTTCCATGTGATAGAAATTCTCTTTTTTCAGTTGTTTTTTTTTAAATTAGGAAATTACATCCCAAAAAACTATGTTAAATGAACCTAACGGTTGCAAAGTCAAGCACTGAAGTTAGGAAACACCAGAAGTAAGGCAACCTTAATTTGGTCCTCTGGTGCACATGCATTATGATACAGTTTTTTAGGTGGTCATATGCTACGTTTTCCACAGGACCGCACCTCATTCATTACATAGATTAATAGTGCTCTAGGAGTGAATCAGGGTTGTGTAATAAAGGAGTCTTATCTGGGAGACCACTGCCTCATTTGTTGCAGAAGTTGGAAGGTGTGTAGTGAATGAGACAAAGGACTGAAGGAAGACAAAAGAGGGCCTGTGAAGGCAGTTTAAAGTGTCCATTGAGAAATGGATTCCATCCCTGCCTCGGTCCAAGAGCTCCTGCGTGGTTGCTGGGCGAGTCACCTACATCAAACTTTTCACATGTGGCCACTAACGGCACGTTCCTCATTTTCCAAGTGCCCAAAATGAGACTCTGGGGAACAGATTTGCAGAAGTGCAGCGTGCTCCCAACTGCAAGTGAAGGAGTAGGAGCTCTGCTTGGAACATATAAAGTGCTACAAAAATGCGAAGTACTCTGATAAAAAAAAAAAAGTCAGTCCCTGAGTGTCAAGTTGGGCATTCGAAACTGACAGACAATTTGGGGGTAATAATAGCACCTGTTCTCACAGGGGTGTTGCAAAGCTTACAAACATTAATGTTTGCGAGGTCCTCCGATACTGTGAAAAGCGCACCATGGAAACACCTAGAAGGAAATGAATAATTCTGTATTCAAAGCAAGGTTTGGATGGTGTGCAGTAAATAAGGCCTGGGACCACATCTTGAATGAGGAAGATAAAAAGGAGCATTGAATGACTTTCTATTCACTGAATGGGTCATGTGGAAAAAAATATAGTTTGGGATCATGTAACTCCAGGCTGTATCAGAATGCATATGCACCAGGAGGCCAAATTACTTCTGGCGTATTCTAACTTTTGAGTGTTGACTTTGCAACTTTAATAGTCTTTTAATGTGTTTTCTTGTGTGTGGATGTAATCATATATAGAATGAAACCGGGCTCCTTCACTCATCTGCCTCATTCCATCCCCACCCTCACTGAATGTATTCCACATGCCCTTGTCCATTAAGTGAGAAAATTCACTCCACTTTTCTTACATACACAGAACAACAGAATGCCGGGAAATTGTTAAAGGGGGTGTGGGGAGGGTGAACCCACCTGCCATTACTGTTGTAAAAAATTAAGTGCCCATGAGCAAAGTCCGGTTTTTAAATCTTGAGAACTAATACAAAATGGATTTTCAGTAGGCCATCAAAAAGTCTGGGTCTCATCTAGAAACTGTTTTCAGGTTTTGCCCCAAACAGCTGAACTACTAAAGCTGTTAGGGGGAAAAAACAGAATGGCAAAAAGTGAATCCCCCACCACCCGCCCCAGCCTTTTTACTAAAAACCCCCCATCTGAACAGATTTTACTCAATCTGTCCAACAGCGCTCAGCCTCCAGCAGGGACCAGCCCTTGAAAAGGTTGCATGCAGTGTTGCTGTAGCTGTGCTGGTCCAGGATATTACAGAGACAAGGTGGGAGGGGCAATCTCTCTTACTGGACCAACTTCTGTTGGCGTGAGAGGCCAGCTTTTGAGTTCACACAGAGGTGAAGAAGAGCTCTGCATGGCTCAATAGCTGGTCTCTCTCACCAACAGAAGTTGGTCCAACAAAAGATATTACCTTGCCCTCTTAGCCCCAAAAGGTGAACGTTATAAACATCTTTGGAACCCATCATGCTACAGTAATATATCTAGAATACTACCAGTGCCTTTGCCAAGACCTGCATCGCCACCACATCTGTGCTTCCATCCTCCCCACCCCCCAAACCTCTGTTGAGTCCCAGCAGCATGCCCTCAGTATGGCCCTGATTTTTCTCTCTATTTACAATGGTCTTGACTGCTTGGAAGCCCGAGAACTCCAGAATGAAAGCAATGAGCTTTGCATTCTTGCAGTAACAGCACTATGCAGGAGTATTAGCAAGAGGAATCCATCTCTTGTGGGATGTTATCCCTCCCAAATCCAGAGTCCAGGCTGGTTTCTGGTACACACATCCTAATACACGTATCCATGCCCGAATAGCAGAGAGCTGTTGCTGGAGTCTAGCAAGACGCAGACTCATTTCCCCCACGATAAGAATGATGACAGAAAAAGTTGTGTGCACTGAAAGCAAGCCTAGGCAAAGTTGGGGCAAGCATCTTAACAACACACCCATAGCTTGGCATTGGAGCCACCATCAAGGACACCGTTACGTCAAACTGGTCAGAGCAGCCTGTCCGCCGTACCACAAAACGGCTCCGAAGTCTCTGCCCCAGCTGCACAGGGAAATCTGCTGCAACCACAGCGTCGTCTTCTGTCATAGTTACAACCCTCGCAGGGAGCTGCTATCGCAGAATCCTCGCACGGCTGTCCCGAGGCCTGGCGGACCGCAAACACTACCATTCTGCTGACTGCAGAGATAAGCGCGAGATCTGCAGGCGCTCGGAGACCACAAGAACATTGGCAGCCGTAAGAGAACATTCCATCAGAAAACCACATGCTGTCATTCCCCATGTGTGGGAGACGGGAGTTACGGATCCTCCGGAACATGCCAGGAGAGCTGCAATTAGCATCATGAGGGATGGTTTAACCAATCCTATTTCACTTCACGCATGTGTGTCCAAGCGGCTCAGTGAAGCAGATATGGGGATAATACCATTGCTGATATAATTGACATGCTTATGCCTATGCCAGCTACTCCACTATTTCTGCCTCACTTTGCTCCTCTGCCATGGGTCTCAGAAAGATCAGACTCCACCCTGAGGCTTATTCTACTTATTTTTTTAACTTTATCAGGGCCCTTCCTTAGGGTCCAGGAGCTAGACGTCAGATACAAATGTTCCTCTTCCCAAAACCGAGCAGAAAGGCAATCTCCCAGCACAGAACAAACAATCCCCCATCTGCCCTGCACATCATCACGTGATCATATTTCATTTAACCACAAACTATTGATAATCCTTCACGCAGCCATGCACATGTGCAGGGCCCTTTCCAGACAAGGTAGCAACTACGTTATTAAAAGAGGATTTAAGGCTCTCCGCGTCCCAGAGAAATACCATTATTCTTTGGTTCAACCTTATTTCCAGAGCCTCCTTTCAGAGAAAACTCTCCTCATGGTGTCTACATGCTCTAGCTAAACTAATGATAATTTCTCCCCTCATTCTCCATCTTAGTCCCCTCCCGTTTTTCCACAAACACTTGTAATCAACACAAGCACATGTGGCTTTACCTTCCAGTTCTCATTTCAGGTGTCCGGAAAAACTCTTGAGGCTTCTGCTCTTGGTGCAAATTCAGTTGAAATCGGCATGGTGCTAGTCACACCAAAATGCCCCAAGAAAATAAACGAAACAAACAGGCAGATGATCAATGCAACATTAACCCTAAGCAATCAGGACAGCTCACACCAGCTGAGCCTTGGGCCTGACCCAGGCTTCACAACCAAGATCCAGGCACTGAGGTCCCAGATAACGCCCCAGGGGCTGTGAGCCTCTCCAGTGCCGGAGATTGAAAGTGCAGTTCCAGCCTCTTACCTGTAGGGGCCCCCAAACGCCCGATTCATTGGGAAGACGGTCTCCCAAATTGTTTTTTCAAATGTAGTCAACTCGACTAACAATTCCCACGTGCCACACTTAAAAACCCCAACAACATACTTTCGGCATTTCCCTACAATGCCTGTTCCTCATGCTCAAACATTACAGGAAGTGGTGGCGGTCGGAAGATGGGTTTGTGGCAAAGGCACAGAACTAAGGGCAGGAAATCCTGAATTCTGTTCCCAGCTCTGCTGCCCACTTGTTGTGCAACCTCAGGCAGTTCCCCTCCTGTAAAATGAGGACAGCACCTAATGCAGAGGGAGGCAGTAAGGAATACTGTCATGTGCAATGAGATGGTCAAATGGAAGGCAGAAGGGCACAGAATTATTGTATTGCTAAAACATTTACACAGCGCTGCGTGGGCGCAAACAAAGTGAAAATAACGCGGATAGTAAAGAAGTCTGATTTCTTTAGGCAACGCTGCAGAACCGTGTGGGGTGTGCAATGACGGAGATGGAAGGAGATGGCACCCTGATCTCCTTGGGCAGCACTTGCAAACACGGAGATGCTTCTGCCTGCGGTGTGCAGAGCAGCTATCATTGTGCGCTCTGGTAGATGCAGACTGCAGCAGTGACCCATTGTGCTCTCTCTCACACGCAGCCTCTGCATTTGTTCTTTTGCTGGTTTCATCTAAAATAGAAGTCACCCCGGCAAAGAAAGCTAAGAAGCGTCCAGGAAGCAAGAGATTTGCTGTTTTAATCTCCTTCATAACTTTTGAGAAATCATGCTAACAGCGGAGTGTGACTTACTAGAGCCCTTGGCTCTGCCCTGCTCCCTCCTGCTTATTAATTATTATAACCAGCAGGCCCCAAATGAATGTACTATGCTAGGTGCTATATTAAACAGAATCAGAGAAAGTCCCTGCCCTGAAGAACTTACAACTGGCAAGACAAAAAAATGATGGGTGGGGAAACAGATTTTCATAAGGTCACCCAGTAGGTCAAGGAATGGACTCCACGCCTCCCAACTCACAGGCTAATCCCTTACCTCCCAGACCATGCTGCCTTTTGTCTCTGAGCTACAGTCTCATCTAACCCCCAATTTTCTGCTTCTCCATCCTCCTCCATCTACACTTTAGTCTCAATAAAGTGCACATTCTTAACAGCAAAGGTAATGGACCAGTGCAACAACTTTCTAAGGGATGTGGTAGATTCTCCATCACCTAACGTCTTTAAATCAAGCCTGGACATCTTTCTAATAGATGGGCTCTAGCTCAACTAGAACCTGTGGACATGATGCAGGAATTGCTGAGTGAAACTCTCCACATTGTGTTATGCAGGAGGTCAGACCAGATGATCGTTATGGGGTCTTCCAGCCTTAAAAATATATGATCCGCTGACAGAGTTTTCCCAATACATGTTTGAATTTGATAGTGTTTTTCTTCACCAACAATAGCCTTGCCAACCTGAGTTCAGAATGAATTCCAAGACCCAGTTCTCTCCAATGCTTGGTTGTTTTCCTACAAAGAAAGTGAACCTGCAATTGCTGGGAAGCAGGTGTGTCAGTCTTGGCTTAAAATCAGTTCCCTTTCCCTCTTAAAGCGCAGCTCTAGTCTGAAAATTGATTGTGCAGATATGGTACCTTTTACCCTAATAGACCAGCTATCATACCATATTTGTGGATTTTAGCAACAAAATAAGTTTGCTACTTTTTGCTTCCATTAGCCCTGTAGAGCCAATAAAGCTCTGGGAGAGAGAAAGCTGCATTCTATTCTTTTAGGCCATACAAACAAAACTTTACTAATTCCTATCAGTTACAGCCATACAACGAGGTTGCACAGGTTGGCACCATGTGCATAATTTGGCCTAATGAACCTTTTTACTAGTAATGCTACTCAAAAAGGAAATAACCCAGCTTGACTTTCAGATCCCAGGTTGAATTTGCACAGCTGACAATTAGAAAACAGCATTTAGACATGTAAAATTGAGCACTTCTGATCTGGAATCATTAAGACATGACAAATAGAACCCCACCATAGCATTATGACGGAGCCTTTTTCAGAGTAGAACCACAGCTTAAATAGATTTTTTTTTTTTAAAGGCTGCCTTTTCTTCCTGATGACTGCTAGAGACCAGGCTTTCAGGAAATTTTGCAGGCCCTCTGGACTTTCAATGGTGCCTTGTCTGTGCAGGTCAAAGAAAAACAGTTTCCTTTAATTCCTTTACAAAGGGAAGGTTATATCTGCTGTAGTAGCTGAAATTTAGACTCATCATTTTTCTGGTTGAGATCTTCATCTATCACCTAATATATGTCTTGCCTAGCCTTGTCTAGTAAACACTAGAATCTGTTTCACAGATTCTAGTCCTGTGATGAGGGTATTTGGCTTTGGAATCCTGACTTCAATCATACGACTGGGGCCAGGTCTAAAACCAGTTTCTTGCCAGCACGCTTGTGGGACAGACCCTTATTGCCATGCGCAAACACTGCCAGGTACTCTGCCTCCTTATTCACAGCGAGCCAGAGTTCAGCGTCTAGGGAGTCCTCCCCCGTTCCTGTCATATACGCATGGCCCGCAATCTTCTCTCAGAGCGAGGTGCGGCAGCCATCCCAAAGCCACTGGCAGTCGTTATAAATACGGCTTGCGATAAAAATCTGTCGATTGACGACGCTGCAGGTCACCACAACACGTGCGGCCGGGCGGGGAACCCCCACCAAAACACTTCATCTGACTACACCACACTGCGGCCTGTGAACCAGCAGTGGTCTCCGGAGCGTTGGCTGCCTCTTCTTGTTTCCGGCTGCGTTCAAAGAAGCTAAAGACATGTGAAATGCTGTCCTGAGATGACTTATCCGTGAGAGCAGCTGCTCTCGGCGCCACAGGTATGTTACGGGTTAGGAGCTAGCCCAGGACAGAGATGGTGGAGCTGAGCCATTATGAATGAGAAGGGTGGCGTCCATGAGACACGCACACCCTATTAAGAAGTCATCCAGGCTATTAAAGAGCTCAAGAACCACCATATGGGACCAGCAGTCATTCATGCAGCAAGGGCTCCAGTAACTTAAAGGTACAGCACCACCTACTGTTGGAGGCACTGTTGGATTAATCGTGATAGCATCCAAGGCGAGAAAAGATTTTCTAGTGAAAACACCTGCTCACAGTCTCTCTTGATACTTATTTTTGGCACTCTTGGCTAGGTGGCTGTTATTAGCTCCCTTCAGTCTTTTACCAACCACAGACTCTCATTTTTCTAGCAGGCTTAGACTGACCAATTAGCAAACGAACATTCCCCCCGACCCGGCCTTGTTTTAGGACTGTAGGTTTACTAAAGTCCAGAAAAAACAGATCCTTTAAAAATGATCACACACTCGTTTCTTAACGCGGCACGCAATCCAGCCTATGTGGGCCGTTAGCCAGCTAGCCTCAGTTTTGACTAACCTTGGGCCTTTGGCTTTCCGGCGAGTTGTCAGGCTCTCAAGACTGTTAATGGGGCCGTGGCTGTGCACATCACATATGCCATGACCACAGAGGTGCCAAGGGGCTGAAAGGGACATGGACTGGCGTAGAAAAGGGAGATGGATCCTGTCAAGACAGATTGCCAAGACGACAGTTTTTGAGATTTCCCTCAGGGGATGTTTTCTTTCAAATGTAATCCAAGTTGTGCAACACCTTTTCTTTTCAAGGACGCCCAAGGGGCAGGGTTGGGGGACAGGCAGGGACAAAGGGACGACGCTCCTCCATCGGGAATGGAACGAAGCCCTCCCGAAAACGTTTGCTCCTACTGCACAGAGCACGCCTGATATTAGCGCTAACGAAGCCCACCAGAGCCAAGTCATTCTGGCTCTGCATCCCCTGCAAATGTCTGGGAGGCAGCTCACTCAACAGCCAGTCAGGGAGTCAGCTTGCTGCTCAGCTGATGCCGTTTCCCTAGTGAAGATGTTTTAGACTAAATTAGAGACGTGAGTTGCCAAAATATTTGACAACACCAAGCACGTCTTGGCAACTCTCCAGGATCCCGGTTTTAAAAGTGAGATTTTACATGCACAAACCCTGGGCGCCTCAGTCTTGGAAGCAGCATGCGCGCGGCTAAGGAAAGCAACGCCTGTGACGGGGGTGAGGGGATGTGTGTGTGTGTGTGTGTGTGTGTGTGTGTGTGTGTGTGTGTGAGAAAGAAAACGAGGAACCATCGCAATCGAGAACAGCTGGAAAGAACGGACAGAAGCTATTGACGGCGCCACATGCCTTGCCTGTTTCACTGGACCCAATTAAATACCGGGAAGAAGAGTCCGAGCACACACGAGTGAGTCTCGTCCGTTCTAGCATTTCCTGCCCCCAAACGTCAAGGGACATTCGGCAGGGGAGGAACGTCAAAGTGAACATAGCAGGCCTTGGTTACTAATGATCCTCGAGTGTGTTGTGCCCTTTTTGTGCCTCACCAGCCTAGCACTTCGAGTACAAAAGCTGAGTTAATGGCCCGCCAAGGATCACCCCCATGCGAGGATGATCCTTCACTAGCATGCAACTGCCGTGACTCAGGGGCTCGCACGCCACATACTCTGTTTGCTGGTGGCAGCAGAGGAAAGTGCATGTGGTTACCGAAGAGGGGGCACGGTCAGGATGCAAGTCTGCTATGCTGATCCCAGGTCGTGCCTTTGATGCCCTGTGGGCGTTACTGAGCGGTCTTCAAGCTATTGTAACACAGAACGGAGCAGGAGAGACACACCAAGGGGTACCATGACCAGGACAGTGCAAGTGGAGATTCTGGGCCGGTTTTACAGACTACCTCCAACAGCCACTCTGTTGGTTGGAGACGGTGGGGGGCAGGCTGTGCCCAGTACAGTGGGGCTCCAGCTGCACAGCCTGCCCCCCACTGTCTCCAGCCTTCAGCAAACCCCATTGTGGGAGTCCCACAAAACCCAGCTGGACAAAACTCAGATCTCCTCAGCTTGCTCTGTCTTCCCAGTGGGTACGACCTTCTCCCTATGTTTTTCTCACAGTCCCCAGAGATCCATAACCAGGGGCATGCAGGGTTCCCCATTTTCCCTGTCCCTGGACTGGGGGCATTTCCCATTGCTTAGCTCCTTAAGAATTGTCCAGAGTGCAAATATTACGTAATAGTTGCGGCTGAATAACAGATAATGTCCAAATCCAGACAGATGGGCCCATGCACAGTTCCCCTTACCTAGCCAAGAGCCGCGCCCCAGGTGAGTCTGTAGGGAAAAGCAGCCAGTGGGGGGGACGGGCTGCGATCCGCATTTAAGGTAAGTAAAAGGAAAATGTCAAAACTTTTCCAGGCCCCTGCATCACAGTCACCACCACTCCCCACCTGTCAGAGTCGCCATCACGTTTCCAGGGGCCGGGCAGTTGCATGAGGGCTTTGAAGTGAAACCCAAGGAGAGGAGCGCAGCTGGGGGGCGAGAGAGCGGCCTGCCGCCCCCCTCGAAACGGATCTCTGTCCTTGTGATGGCGCTGCTGGGGACACACCTGCCTAGGGAGCAGCAAAAGCAGGCCCCGCACTCCGCAGGGCCAGCCGCGCTGCGTCCGAGACGGCCGTCTGCTCCCCTCCCAGCGCTGCTGCCTTCGGACACGGTGAGAAAAAGAAACAGGTGGGCCTGCCCGGAGATGCTGCGCTGGGCCGATGTCAAAACAAGGGCCCGGAAACCCCCGCGCCTCGCTGCGTGTCTTTGCTCTTCGGCTCCATCCCTTGCATTACCTGGATGTGTGTTAGTGGGGAGAGGGGGAGGGAGCAGCCATTTACTTTGTGAGGAGGGGTGGAGCTGGGGGTACAAGAGAGGCTGTTTAGTGGGGGAACAGTGGGGGGGAGCTAAGGGGTGCACGCCTGGGAGGGGAGGTTACAGAGTCCTTCACTTCAGCAATGGCGGGGGAGAGAAGAGAAGAAGCTGGGAGCTGCTGTAAACATGGTGGGGGGTGCCAGAGAACAGGGCCGAGAGGAGCCATGCCGCTCAACCTGTGTCACTTGTAACCCAGTCAGGATCTGACGCCAGGTGAATTCGACTGTCAGCACCTCGCAGCACCGCCCCCGTCTCACCCCGTACAGCGACGAGCACATTTCAGAGGGCCACGACGCTCCCCAGTAATAAAACAAAGTCGGCCTTCCAAGAGGAAAAGACCAAATGCACCACTGTCCGGTGCCTAGATGCATGCAGTACAAATGTGGCTATGTCGGAGCGATGGATGTGTAGGCACACTTCCTTTCTCTTGTCCTAGACTGATGGGAAGCTCTCCGGGGCAGGGTCTGCCTCCTCCTCTGTGTGTGTGCAGCACCTGGTCTCTGTTGTATGTTTGAGCCTGGCACCATGGGGCCCTGGCTGCAAACCCAGCCGCCACCGTCTCCAGCCTTCAGCAAACCCCGGGAGCTGCAAACAGATAGGGAAATGCCTTGGTTTCATTCCTTGACAGGCATCCAAGAGCTGCCTCAGACTCCTGCACACCTTAGCCCCATGCCTGCTCCAATCCCTGAGCATGATGGCAGCCAGCTAGCTGTTACCTTCTGACTTTGCCCCAGCAGCCCCTCCGAGACTCTCTCGGACACCCACCGCAGCCTCCGCGCAAAGGGTGGTGTGGGTTTGTCTGCAACCCAAAGGATCCCTGCATCATGTCAATTGCCAGCGTCTCGCCCTCGCACCAGAAATGGAGAACCACCAGATACAAACAAAACGCAGCAATAAATACAAATATGAAACTCGCCAAACGTCAGTGCCGGCAGCAGTGACACACAGCCAAGAACGGCAAACCCTGGGTCGCAATGGCAGTGTCTCAGGACACGGGGAGCACAAAAGAGAAATATTCTCAGGGACCCTGCAATATCATCCCCAGATTTTTAGCAACCAATTGGGGCATTAAAACAAAAGCCAACATGTTGATGTTCACAGAAAGAATAAACGTCTGAAACGAGACCGTCTGCAATTACTGGAATAACGCAGTCAAAGGAAAACCCCAGAAATAATTATAGAGGAACTAGAGGAATGGAAAGTATCTTTCTCTGCGTGCAACAGCACAGCCATGATTCAGGGAAATTACCCTCTTCCAGAAACATAGCACTTCTGCTCCCTTGACACAGAACCCATCTCCTGGAGGGCAGGATAGCATTTAAAAAATAATGATCCAAAGTTTCTAATATCAGAACTGAAATCAGAGATCAATACTCTTGTGTCTAAAATGAGCTGCTCAAATCAGGACTCCAGAAACTAAAGGCAGGAGCGCCTAGAAAGGAACAAAACAAAATGGGAGGAAGGGGCCAGGAAATAGCCCCCGTAAGTCTGCACATGTAGAGAAGGAGCCCTCAGCCAGGTAGCAGCATCTGCTTTGTAACCACTGAAAACCGAAGGTGGATCAAGACCCAACAGGCACACAAAGCATAGCAACGGCTCACTTCCCAGGGCCTCTCTGCCAAAATTCACAAACCTGCAGTGCTACCCTGACAGACTCTAATGGAAGATACTTAAATGGAAACCACCTGTTCCCAGGGGGAGAAGAGCGGTCAAAAATCAAATGTCCCACGACGGCTTATGCAGAATACACTCTGTCAGGGCAGACGTGTGGAAAGCCTGGCCCCTCCCCGCGCACGCACACACAGGAGCGAAGGAGCTACGTGGAGGAGCTGGGAATGCGGATCTTCTAAAAGGACAAAACGCCAGCACAAAGGGATCATGACCAACAGCATCAATCATTGGGTCGCAGCCTCAGCCCTGCTCGAGTAGCACAAGGGGCACTTCAGGCTGCCGTCAGTAGGCCGCTGGGGAGTTCCCTGGCAGAGGGGAAGTCTTAGGTGAGGTAAAGCCAAGCAGCGCTCCTCTGCCTGACTCCTGGTATAGAAAAGGAGCAGCACAGCTGTGGGTTAGACTATCCCGCCCCCCCCTCCTCCCAACAACTGCATGTCGCTCTCCTCCTCTGTACCTGCCATCTACGTGGGCCAAGAACATCCCCCAACCATCCAGCGGGAAATCAACCCCTTTCCAGAGCTGGGGAGAATCCTCTTCTGCGGAGACATGAATTCATGCGCAGGCAGAGACACGGACCCTGTCCCCGCCCCAGGGAAATAAGTACATATTACAGAGACTGCAGATTATTGCAGCCCTCCACAAAGCACATACATGGGAGATGGATATTCAGCCTAGATTTTTCCTTTCTTCCTAGTTACAGCCCATGGATGCTTCTTGGGGACTGGCTAAATTTTCAGGGTCTGTGTAGGGGGGGTTGTGCTGGTGATGAGGGAGGGTCTGTAGCCGCTAATAGAGAGGCTGGTTAAGGACTCCTGCCCGAGTTCCACACAGGTCTGCTTCCCCTCCCTCCCCAGGTAAAACCCCCCTGTCCTGTGCCTGCCACCTTAGCGACACAGATCTTGCCCGGGTACCAGGTGCTGCTCCTCCTTCTACCCCGCAGGGCCTGCAGCAAAGTCTGGGGGCGGCGGGAGGAAGGGTGGGGGCAGGGACTTCCCAGCATTGAGCCCAAAGGGAAGGAGCTAGCAGCATTGTATGGAGAGTGAAACCCTCCACCATGGTCGTGACCCCACCCCTCTTTCAGTGGCCGCAGGACGGACAGCGAGGCAGCGTGGGTGGGACGCCATGTAGAAGATGGTAGGCCCGGCAGGAGGAGGACATGGTCCTGGAATGGGGCACGGGCCGTGTGTTGGAACGGGTATTTCCCATAGAGCCCATCCAAGTACCTTGGCCTCACCACTCACATGTGTGTTGCACAGTGTGTGGGAGGGCACACAAGCTCATGCACGTGTGTATACATTCACACACACACACACACACACACACACACACACACACACACACACTACTATGTGTACACTTAATGTACTTGCTTGGCAGATGGAATAACTTTGTTAACAGGCTATTTAAATTCCTAAGGGGGTACCTGTAACTATTAGAAATTGATTTTATGAGCCTGTTATACAAACATTACTCTTCAAGGTCTAAAGCATATTGAAATTCTTCCTGTTCGCTCTCAAACAGATGGTGCTTGGAATTTTTTTTGAGCCGACTCGTATCCATAAATAATAACCTCCAATCCCTCTTGCAAAACAGGAACAATTCTAATTAAAAACGGTGAGAACCCGCCCCGTCTTCCCCCACCCCGCAGCACACTTCCTATAAAAACTCCTCAGACTAGGAAGGTTTTGGCAAAGCCAGCTCTGAGTGAGTGATTGTGAGTATTCCAGTATGTTTGTCATAATTAGGCAAAGCGTAAAAAGGGCTTCAATGCAATTTGTGAGCCCTGGAATCCAGACAGAACAAATATGCAGCATGGCAGCAAAAAGAGAAGCCCCTGTAATTTTGGGCTGGAAATGAAGAAGCATCAGATCATAGAACAGAAAGGTGATCATCCCTCACGGAAGCCCCTGTGTGACACTGGTGAGACTGCACCTGTGACAGTGTGTGCAACTGGGCAAAAAGGCGTTGAGAATGTGTCAACAAATTAGAGGAAACTGAAGGCAGGGGAGGGGGAAACAACAGATTAAAGGACCTGAGGGATTGATTTCTAAGGAAAGATTAAAAGAGCTAAATCTGTCAGGCTTGACTAGGCAACAACTCGTTGGGGGACAGCCATGATAACAGTCTGCAAATATCGGAGGTGTTTATGCACCTTGAAAGGGATGGGAGATCATTTAGCGTTGTACCTGGGAGAACGAAAGCAGTCCAAGAGCTGGTTTCACACTGTGTAAACATCTAGTAAAACAGCTAGAATTAGAAAACAGGTCTGGATTCCACCAGTTTGCATTCGTTTATTCTTAGTGGAGGTGCATCCAAATGAAATTTTGTTGGTGAAGAGAGAAATGAATCTGTGCCACAGGCCCCAAGTTAATGGAGAAACCAAATTTTGTGTCATGATTAAATCAAATTTGTTTTGGGGAGGGGGGAGGAAGCAGAAGAGGTTTACAGAAATGAGGATATCCAATCCGGAAACAGAAACAATGCCATGTGAGCCATCCCAAAGCTTCACCAGCCATTCTGAATATCAAATAGTTGACCCATCACTTGTTACAAACCATTCACAAACAACCCAGAGCTCAAATATGGTGATAAATAGTATTCACTGAATAATGGGAAAAAAGATTCACTCAGAATGGGGGGAGGGGTGTCTTTTCCCCAAACAGCTCAGTCACAGGGAGCACCAGCTATGTCTGCTGGATAAATTGTTCTCAGTGAATAGTTTTACCAGCTCTAAATAGGATGAAATTAAGCATAGGAAAATTAACGCCAAGCATTACGAACACATGCCTGCAAGCAGGACATAATAGGGGAAGCGGCCATTTAAAACTAGAGCAGGTAAGGCCTCGAGGAACAGACGGTAGGGAACAAACCGGCTCCGGCCACCAGGGAGGGGCCACAGGGGGATCAAATATGGTTTGACGCTGTTTTTCTGGGCCAGAAATTTTGGCATAAGCCATGCACTTCTGGATGGCACCAGCAGAGGGCAGATGCTGGCCACATAAACCCATTGGAACAGAGCGCTCAGGTTGTCTGAATGTGGTCCCCTGCCCCTGCTAAACAAGCATCTGCTGCTTTTAACTGGTGTCATGAACTCTGAATAACCCTACAGGGAGGGGCGTCCTTGCAGAAAGACTTGGGGGGCGGGGGTGGGGAGAAGAGGGGGAGTAAAGCTACCTCAGCATGTAGAACATTATCTGGGATTATACCATATCCTGCAAAGTTGGGGGCGGGGCGAGGAATGCAAGAAATCAGGAGGGAAGGGGGCAGACCAAGGTCTGGGGAGCAACTGCCCCCTTCCTCCAGGTCCAGAGCACGGGCTTCCGGGGGCCAGTGGGGTCTTCCCAGCCCTGGGCTGAAGGAAGCCTGGCTCAGATAATGGCACTCCTCTGCGCTCTCTCTAGCCCTTCTTTCAGGGAAGGACTGGTTTCCCATAGGGGCGAGGTCATTCCGAGATCTCCCTAATCCAGGGACGAGGGCCTCGGCCGCATTGCCCATTCTCTCGCAGCTTCTGAGCCATTTGGCCTTTTTCATAAGGCCCTGCTCTTGGGTGCAGGTGAGAATCTCTGCTTTGATCACATAAAAAGGCAGGTTCTAGCCACCCCGGGTGCAGAGAACAGTTTGAAACAATGAAAGCAAATAAAGAGCCAAAATGTATCATTTTTTAAAATCCCCGGATATTAGGAGGCCGGATTCATGATTTTTTAACCTTGCAGGGGGCTGATAATACTACAGCCATCCTCATCCCTTTGCATTTTTCTAAAAAATTATTTTCCCATAAATAAATCCAGGCAGTCTGGTGTTCGCCAGAGGCTGGGAATGGCCAATGGGATGGATCACTTGATGATCATCTGTTCTATTCATTCCCTCTGAAGCACCTGGCATTGGCCACTGCCAGAAGACAGGATTGGGCTGGATGGACCATTGCCCTGACCCAGTATGGCCGTTCTTATGTCCACTTTCTCTTTTTGACCTTTCCCAGCTCACTGGGGACACGTCCACCTCCATACATCGGGTCCCCTGGGCCCTCTTGTCCTTTCTATCCCATTAGCAGCGCTGTCAGAGCAGGACAGTGCACCTGGAGTTTCCTGTGCGCGGGAGGTGAGCTGTTTACAGACGCTTCCCCGCCTGGCCTGCAAAGGTACCTGAGATACAGCAGTTTCCCTGGAAGAAGACAGGCCGGACGCCAGCAAAGGATTAAACTTGTCAGCCAGTTATTTCCTAAGACTTGAGGGAAGGGAGAAGTTCTCGTTAAAACCTCTTCGTAAAAACAAATGATTTCCTTGTTCCATCTGGTGTCTGATTTGGTCTGATCATAAACTGGGAGCTAACACAGTCTGAGGGCAGTTGCTTGGTAAACGGACGCCATCCTCCTCTACAGATGTAGTAGCATGGGGGGGAAGGGGAGCGCAGCAGGTTAAATAGCCCTTAAGTGCAGAAAGAGCCCGAGATGGGTGTTTTGCAGAGTCCAGGACACAAGTGGCAACAACTTCACCCCACAGGGAAACCAGTAAATGAACACGATAAAGCGGTCTGCTCTTTACGGCTCTGTCCCCTTGGAAATGAGCAGATGCAAGCACGGTGGTGCTTGTCTTTGCAGATCTCAGCACTGACCATTCCCTCCCCTCTTTGTTATTCACAAGAAGAGCTCAGATTCATTCTCTCTCCAAGGAGCAGAGGAGGTGGCCGGAGAGGAGAAATTCTGCAGGGAGCCTCCCTCACCAGTGGGCAGAGGCTTGTGTGTCACTTACAGGGAGAAATGGAGAAAGCAGCAGTGCTGGTGCATAGCAAATTAGCAGAGACAGGAGCTTGTAATGCCACACGGCAGCACACACAAAAACAAACAACAAAAAAAACAAGCCAGCATGATTTTTGGCTGAATGCACACAAATGCATCATCACATCACAGAGCAGGGAGGTGAGAGAACCTCTCTCGGTGTAGATGTGAGGAGACACTCTGGTCTAAGCACTTCGGTAAAGCTCTTCCAGAATCCTTACCTCATTCAAAAACAACCCTGACGCCTCCAGAGCTGAAGATAAGATAAATGCAGCTGCGCTGAGCTAACTCCGTCCCTAGTCCTCTGCCTCCTTCCACTATGCTGGCTTGTATCTAGCTAGCGTCTCCCCACCACTGGGGCAGCACAGAGGGACCTAGATGGCCCCCAGGGAAACTTCCCTCTGGGCAGCCCAAGCATGCCAGGAGAGTGACAGGGAATGAGCAGGGGCATGTCAAGGATGGAGGCCGTGCTCCGGCCAGCCTGGGCTGCAGCTGTGGGGAAATCGCTGTAAATTAGAGAAGCTATTGTAAGAGAATGTAAAGGTGGAATAGCGCTACCCCCGCTGGGCTCCACCTCTTGAGAGACATAGCCAGGAGCTGCCCCTGTCTCTTTGCTAAACACACTTGCGTGGCAATTTACACACACAGAACAATTCCTGTCCTTTTTAAAAACAGCCTCGACAGAACCTTGAAACCATCAAGGTGGCCATCTGCGTAAGCTGGGCTGCCACATAAATCAGGTCTGTCCTCCTGCCTCCCTTCCCGGCCTACGGGGGCAGGGACTTAATCTCGGTGTGTCCCTGTGAAGCCCCAAGCACACCCGGGGGTGCTATAAAATGAGAACTTGGTGCCGGAGAGTCAGCATTACGCTGGCGAACACAAAGACAGCTGCAGGACTGCTTGGAAGGTAACTATGACGCGGTTCTACCGCACGTGCTCTTTGCGGGGCCGCAAAACCAACACCACACACTGGCTTCATGGCACTCGGCCTGACTCTTCCCCTTTCACGGTGGTGCCGTGCTGAGGCGGCAAGATATGGCTTTATCATTACTATCGTGGTGGCACCTTGCGGTGCCCAGCTGAGATCAGGATCCCTTGCGCACGGTGCTGTACCCCGTTGTCAGAGCCCACCCTTGTTTGGAAGAGCTGACGGTTTACCTGGCAAGACAGGCAGAGGAGTGGGAGAGGAAAGAGACTTACCCAAGATCACAGAGTCACTAATAGGTCCGGGTCCCCTCGCCGCCAGCCCAGTGGCTCTCAGATTCTGGCACGGAGCATTTCAACCACACTGTGATTGCGATTGCAAATTCAGCCAAACTATTGAAGAGGCTGGAGGGTTTGATTTAAATAAATAATCATTTTAACGGCCAAATGGCTCCTGCACCGAGGTGCTTTAGACTCTGCACATTGCAGTAAAACCCACTGCGAAAAACAAAAAACCACCAAAACCTTACTCATTAAAATTAGCAATTAAACAAATGAAAGGGAGCTGTACAGACACAAAGCACAAAGGGGGAGGAGAGCATTCAGAGACTGCCTGGTAATTTTCAGTCACTGATAAATAAAACAATGGTGTCATTTACTAGTGATCACAGAGAATTATTTAATTTGGCGGCGCGTTTTTCCATTTTTGGTTGAAATTACCTCGTAATTTTTAATGAACGGCTGCTATTTACTGGTGTCTGCTCAGAATGACAAAGTCGATAGACATTTCTTGGGAATTGTTAAATTACTCGAGGAAAATGATACAAGTGTTTTCACATTAAGAGAAGTCAGAGCGTCCCCTCCACTTACGTGAGCGACGGGAACTCCACTGCTCTGAGACAAGACTCATTCTGACGCCAGGGGCGGGAGAAGACAGCTGGCGTGTTCTCTGTGTGCGCGCGCTCCTTATCACACCAATCTCACGCACTGCTCCGCTCTGCTCCTTCGATGAAGAACACAAGATTCTCAAGGCAGGGGCTCTCTTTGTTCCGTTTGCACCAGTGGCATACCGGTGGGGGGCGGGAGGGGCCGTGCCCCCGGGGCATTGGTCTGGGGGGAGTGAGAGGGGCGCCAGCCAGACCCTCCATGACGTGCAGGAGGCTCTGAGCCGGAGAGGCGGGCGCAGCATGGTGGGTAAGTGGGGGGAAGGGGAGCGGTGGAGCCATGAGCCCTAGAAAGTTCCTGAGGTGCAGGAGAAAACGTGGCGTGTCCCCCCCCCACCTCACAGATACAGAGCCCCCCCCCATCCCCGGGGCCACTGTAGGGCAGCATCATCATCTGGTGGGAGTGGGGGACCCCTCCTGCCTTGCACAGGGGGGCATGACAGGCCTGGGGGGTGCAAATGTAAGCCACTGATTTGTGCAGTGGGGCCCTGGTCGCCAAGTGCTACCACGATGCAGTGTGAACAGGTCCCTCGCTCCCACGGGGCGGGCTCCTTCGGGGGGATTGTCTAACTTGACACCCACTTCTAAGGCTAGGGAGGATGTTCTATCACATTACAGCAGAGCAGGAGGGGCCAGCAGAGCAGGAGAGCAGCAGAGCAGGAGGGGCCAGGTCAAGGCAAGAGGATAGACGGTGCTCAGATACTGTGGGGATGGGGCCACTCTAGTGCTGTGACTTTGCTTAAACCTCATGGAAGCTGCGAGATGTAACAGCCCCCCCCCACACCGGAAACAGTTTCAGCTCCTTTATGGATCTAGCTACTGGAAACAACAGCAATCTCTGCCCCCAACGCAGGGGCTCAAAGCTGTTGTGTTCAGGGAGAGAGGCCTGGGAACCCTCTTCATGAATAAATAGGATTGCGTCAAAGAGACCCAACTTCATCCACGTCTCCTCCTCACCAAAACGACCCACGGGACCCTGAGTTGTGGCTAACCACTCAGGTCAGAGGGGTACAAAATGAGGAGCTGGCCAGAGAGGAAGAGTGTTAAGAACGAAGTCAAATTGTTTCCCTTCCTCCCCATGCTTCAATCTGCTCAGCTCCTCCTCAGAGAGGCATCGAGGTCCAGATTCCTATTTGGCACTGGGGTGACCGCAGCTGACACACTGTGGGCATTTCCGGTGCTCGCAGTTCAAGCCGGGTGTTGATAAATTGGAGAGGGGTCAAAGAAGAGCCACGAGAATGATTAAAGGATGAGAAAACCTGCCTTATAGTGATAGACTCAAGAGCGCAATCATTTAGCTGAACAAAGAGAAGGTTAAGGGTGACTTGATTCCTACAGTGTGTAAGAATCTATGGGGAACACATATTTAATAATGGGCTCTTTCAATCTAGCAGAGAAAGGTACAATCCACTGGCTGGAAGTTGAAGCTAGACAAATTGAGACTGGAATTAAGGTGTAAATTTTTAACAGTGTGAGTAATTAGCCATTAGAAAAACTGACCAAGGATCCTGGGGGATTTTCCATCTCTGCCAATTGTTAAATCACTATTGGACGTTTTTCTAAGAGATCTGCTCTAGGAATTATTTTTGGAGACGTTCCCTGGCCTGTGAGACACAGGAAGTCACAGCGGATGATCATAGTGGTCCCTTCTGGCCTTGGAACCTACGAATAAGGTCCTCAAAGGTATTTAGGCATCTGACTGTCACTGTCACTGTAGGGGGTCTGTAGCTTTGAGGACCTGGCAGAGGGGAGACAGTGCTGCCTCTGGAGACAGAAGTCCCTCCTTGAGGGCAGCTCAGGGAAGGAACGCCACAGGGCTTGGGAACAGAAATGGGGCTGGGCCCACAGGTGTCCCCGTCTGGCCTTGCAGGTATCCTCATGTGGAGTCCCTCAGTTGGTGCTGCATGCTCAATGGTCTCTACTCCTGTAGTCTCCTAAGCTGGAGAGCTCTGAGTTCAGAAGCTGGGGACCCGCCCCCCCCATTTAAGTGGGAGAAATAACAGGGAAATGAATGATAAAAATCGAGAGCTTTCCCCCACGGTTCACAGAAAGAGTTCCATGAGCGCTCACATTGTAAATTCAATTCCAATCAGTTTATTGGCATGATAAGGTTAGACTCGGTGCCAAGATACATATAACAAGGCCTGTATTTTCAAAAGCCTGCGAAGGCTCAAACAGCCATTTTGGTGCCCAGAAAGGGGCTGTCGGAGCACTCAGGAGGGGTGGATGAAAGCAGAGATACGGGTACAACCAACTCATCCTGGGACACGGGCCCTGCCCAGGGGCACGTTTACACAGCTGGGTTTTTGTGAGCACCCCAGCACGCTCCAGGGCTACTACAGATACTCAGAAGCAAAACAAGCCAAGGACACGAGTGAAGCTGCTCATGTATTTCACTACTTGCCGAGTCCTCCGCACCCATCCACCCACGTCAATAAATCCAGGGGGCACCAACTCTGCTCTTAACCTGTAGAGCAACAGGTCTATGGTGCAGTCAGGCATTTTAACATTAGCCAGGGATGCAGGGGAGAGCGCGCTGGAAGTCCTATTGTAGAAGGGCCCACGACCCCCTCCCTCCTCATTAGGTGCACAGCCGCCTTCCACACCCACCTTTTGTGCTCCTGGGTGGTAATCACACCCCTCCTGCTCCCAAATCATCTCTCCTCTGCTGGGGTCTGGTTTATTAATAGCCTGGTTCTGTTCCCACACTCAGACAGGAAGTTCCCCCATACAGCTTCTCAGTCTTCCACATCTCTCCCTAGGGCCTTCCTCCAGGTTCACAACAGTCCTTCCCCCAGCTGTACAGCTTCATTCCTTCTGGCTACAGGGGACCACAGTAGTTTCTGGCAATCCCCGGCCCTTTCACCAGCTTCTGGCCAGAGCTGCACTCAAGTTCCAGCTTAGACCATTGCCAGGAGAGATCTAATAGCAACAGCTGTTTCCCTTTACCTCACTGTGCAAAGATACTACCTGGCTTCCTCTGGGTCCCTCCCCCTCTGCTGCAGGGGCTTGGCTTTTATAGCTTGCCTTTTCTCCCAGCAGGCCTTGCTCTCAGCTTATCACCCCCAGGGTCCCTGGAGACTACAACTCCCAGAATGCCTTTTCTTAAAGGGCCAGCTCCTTCTGTTACAGTATCTACAGCATCAGTTGGAGCAGGGCTTAAATTCAGACGAAGCTGTGGAGAGCAGAACTCCAGTAAATATTTTCAAAGCCCCAGGGCAGAGGACCCTAGCTCCCCACCATCAGCAGGCCAGCCATTGAAGCCCAATACCCTGAGTCCTCCCCTCTCCCCACTGGGCCCTGGAGTTTTCATAGCCCAGGAGGAGCGAGGGGGGGCTCCAGGAAATAATCTATGAGAATTTAAGCCCTGAGTTGGAGTATCAATGCAGGGAGTTAGCACTTTACTAATTGCTCTCAGGCTTTTTGGCCGACCGCACGGAAGCTGCCTATGGCTTGCCGGAACTTACCGACTCCATGCAGCCACTTGCTTCACCTCGACAGGTTAATAGGACAGATGGGACTTCTGGATGGATAGTGTTGACAGACGTATGGGGGAGGGAAGAACAAGTTCAGTCTTGCACTGTGCATCCGAGGTAGTGGGGGATAGCATAGTGCCTGGTGTGGATATGGACATGGCATCCTCATCAGTCCAGGTGGCTGCATCTACACCAGCACAACGTGCGTGGGCGGAATCTTGGGCACAGTGCAAGGATAGGCCATGCAGCTCACGTGACGTCTGCGCAAAGGCAGCTGTGCGATTCCACCCAGCATCTCTGAGCAGATGACGGCACATTAGGGCTGCCATTTCCCTCGAAGGGACTCAATGCCCCAAGCTGAGCAGCTGCCCACAAGTTCGGTACAGAGTTTTCTGGCAGCATGAGAGTGCCCATGTTGCATTCTCTCTTCTCTTTCCCTGCAAAGACGCTATCACCCCCTGATTCCAGTCCAAGAGGAGACCTTCCCCTTCTGTAAGTTGTCCCAATGGGGCACCATCCTCTGGCTACCGAGGGGTCCACATATGTGTGTTCTGCAGAACCAGGATGTACCAGCACAGCTGCAGCAGGGAGTGAGGGAGCCAGAGATGTGGTCTTACCTCCAGCATCGGTAAGCGGTGATCAGCTGAATGATGCACAGAATGCCAGGGTGAGGCTTATCACGATAGCCAGCAGGAGGAGTACTTGGAACCCTGGATGAAGGCTCAGTCAAAGAGGACAGTGGTAGAGAAGGAAATATCACTGCCAACCAACCAGCATTCTCTTCTCCAGCAGATAGCAGGTTTTCTCCAGTCTCGGATGTCACCCAGCTATAGGATCCATCAGTAGCCAGCCACTCTGCAGCACCTGATCAAACATGAGAAAATGGTTAAAACTCAATCCTACTAGCCTCACATAAACGGAATGATCATTACACATTGCTGGGTTTTAAGTTAACCATAACTACTCAGGAAAGAGACCTGGACAGCTCCAGGAAGACCTTAGCTCAGGGTGCAGCAGGGGTCAAAAGAGCAAAGAAGATGCTAGAATGCATAATAATCAGGATCGGAAGTGTCATGCCATTGCATAAGTCAATGGTATGCCCACCTCAGAACAGCGTATTCAGTTCTGGTCACCCTACATCTACTGCAAGAAGATATAGCAGAAGCAGAGGGGTACAGAGACAGGACACTAGACCCAATGGGAGTATGAAGAAGAGAGGTATGTAAAGAGAGAATGGGACTGTTCAGTTCAGAAAGATGGTGAAGGAGGAACATGACAGGCACTGTAAAAGGGAACCTTCTTGGGCTTCTCAAAACCTGCACACAGCCCATTGCCAGGCAAACAATACACTTGCAGCCCTAGTTCATTAGAACATCACAGTTCAATGCCAGCTTAAATCAAGATAAGCTTTTCCCCTTCTCCACAGTTTCTTCTGTCCCTTGCTGGCCTCACTCATTCTTTTGCAAAACCCTAGTTCCTGCTATCTGGCTTTTCCTCAAGCCTCTTCCTTTTACCTCCTCTGCTTCTCACTGCAGGTAGCTCCAGCTGGGTCTTTCCATCTGGCTGGAGTGCAGAACACCTTCCCTGTGCTTCACTAACACTACAGCCACACCAGAGAAACATCCCTACAAGCCTGTCTCCCTCTCTTCACTACTGGAGCAAACTGCCTCTTATAGGAAGTTCTGCCCCAGGCTGTTACCAGGTGATATGGGTCACCTGACCCACCCACCCACCCACCCAATCCCAAATCCATTGCTTGGAGCCAGACAACTAGGCACAAGTAAAGCTTAGCCCAAACTCCCCTAAAGCACCAGCCTACCCTGTGTAGGGATATAAAATAATGGATGGTACAGAGAAGGTAAATTGTGCACTCCTATTTACCCCACCTTATAATACAAGTGTAATGGGCTCGTCATCTACAGTCACAGTCAGAAAACTGAAAAACTGCCAAGAGGAGACATGTTTTTACATAATGTGTAATTCATTTGTGGAACTCATTGCCACAAGATATTATCGAGGCAAAGAGCTTTGTAGGATTTTAAAAAAGGATCCGACATGTATATGGCTAATAAAAACATCCACAGTGACATTAGTGAAGGAAGATACAATACAAATATACAGAAAGATTATAAGCCCTTGTGTTTCAGAGCATAAACCAATGACTAACAGCCCAGGGGCTAGGAAGAAATTACCTGTGTGGGGCTGGTTATTCCATAACTGTGTATTAGGAGTTTTCTTGTACCATTCTCTGAGGCATCTGGCACTGGCTGACACTGCTGGAGACAGGATACGGGACCGGTCTGATCCGGTATGGCAATTCTTATGTTCCTAAGTTCCTACATTTTGTTTTGGTTTTAAATTAGATCCAGATCCCTTAAGCCCCCTAGAAGCCTTTGTCATTAATCCTCTCCACACACAACCTGACCACAAGCCCCAGGTATTAGAAATCCGGAACTGGCTCTCCTCCAGCAGAAGGGTACAGGCTGCTGCTGACTCACAGAGGGCCTGGCCTGATAACAGCGCCAGTGCCTGGAAGCCCAGGAGCGCAGGCTGGAGAAGGACAGTGCTGAACGCTGCTGCTGATTGTTTCGAAAGCCACAGGCCCTGGGAGGCTTTCGCACCATGAAAAGGGGCTTTGTCCAAGTGAGCAGGCGGTACTGCCTGGATTCTGTCAGGCACTAGTTACTTGTAACCAGATTGGAACGCAGTAGGTAGATGCATCACTTTTTGGCCAGGGCCCAGCTCCACATAGAGAATTACAGTTCTCCAGCTGTTTAAATGCCCTCGCCTAGATAGTGTTTATAATTATAACGTTGAAGACCGAGAGATGGTGTGTGTGTGTGCACGTGCGTGTTAGAGAAGTGCATCTGAGCCTTGCTCTGTGCATGGCATGACTCTATGGAAGGCTAGGTGAGATAACCCATCAGGGTATGAGTGTGCTAATGAGATGATGTTACATTGACAGGGGAGTGACCATGCTACAATGTTAAACTCTGAGTGGGAACCAGCTTTAGCATTGCACTCTCCGCTCCCACCTCTTCCCTCTCGCCTGTTCTTGATGTTCATAGCCAGATGTTACAGCACCCCATCCATTTTTCATTCCATCATGTGGCAATAATGCCTGTTGTCAGGATTGTCTTCCATTGCCAGGCACTCTGGTTCACTTATTTTTGTTTTAAGCTAGTTTTGGCCATCTGCCTATTTTTGTTTAACTCCCTAGTTTAACCCCCTGTTACTTTTCCAGAATTCACAAATGTGATCTCCACCTGCTCGCTTTCAGTTCGTCTGCAATTTCTGTCCTATCCTTCAGTGTATACAAAGCGATCTTTATCCAAATCTTTATCATTATCTCTTGTCTCAGCTACTGTAACTGCCCCCTCTCTGGCCTTGACTGCTTCAACCTGGCCTTCCTCCAATCCATGCAAAACATCGCTGCTGAAATAACTGTCCTAGCTGGTCACTTCCATCACGTCACACCCCCCTTTTTAGTGCCACCGCTTGGATCCCCCTTTCATCGCATTAGATATAAGCTTTTTGTTCTATCTTTAAAGCCCTATTTCTTTGGGGGATTTCAACTATCCTCAAATTGACTGGGTACATGTTACCTCAAGCTGGGATGCAGAGATAATATTTCTAGACACCATTAATGGAGCAGCTAGTCCTAGAACCCACTGGGCGGGAGGGAGGCAATTCTTGATTTAGTCCTAAATGGAGCATAGGATCTGATCCAAGAGGTGAATATAGCTGAACCACTCAGTAATAACAACCATAATGTAATTACATTTAACATCTTTGTAGGGGAGAAAATACCAAAGAAACCCACCACAGTAGCATTTAACTTCAAAAAGAGGAACTACACAAAAATGAAGATGCTAGTTAAATGGAAATTAATAGGAACAGTCACAAGAATGAACTGCCTGCAAGCTGCTTGGAAACCTTTTTTTAAAAATACCGTGACAGAGACACAAACTAAATGTATACCCCAAATAAAAAAAACACAGCAGAAAGAGGACTAAAAAAATGCCACAGTGGCTAAACAACGTAAAAGACGTGGTTAGAGACAAAAAGACATCCTTTAAAAGTGGAAGTCAAATCCTACGGAGGAAGATAGAAAGGCGCATAAACTCTGGCAAGTCACGTGTAAAAGTATAATTAGGCAGGCCAAAAAAAGAGTTTGAAGAGCAACTAGCAAATGACACAAAAACTAACAGCAAGGACTTTTTTAAGTACATCAGGAGCCTGCCAAACAATCAGTGGGGCCACTGGATGACTGAGGTGCTAAAGAAGCACTTAAGGAAGACAAGGCCATTGTGGAGAAGGTAAATGAATTCTTTTCATCAGTCTTCATTGCAGAGGATGTGAGGCAGATAGGGTTAGGTGTGGCATTCCTTTTAGGTGACAAAGCTGAGGCACTGTCCCAGATTGAGTGTCAATAGAGGATGTTTTGGAATAAATTGATCAATTTAACGGTAATAAGTCACCAGGACCAGACGATATTCATCCAAGAGTTTTGAAGAAACTCAAATATGAAATTGCAGAACTACTGACTATGCTGTGTAATCTATTGTTTAAATTAGCCTCTGTACCAGATGACTGGAAGGTACCTAACATATGGCTGATTTTTAAAAAAAGGCTCCAGTGGTAATCCTGACAAATTAGAGGCTGATAAATCTGACTTCAGTACCAGGCAAATGGGTTGACACTATAGTAAAGAACAGAATTATCAGACACCTAGATGAACACAGAATTAACATGGCTTTGTGAAGTGAAATCATGCCTCACTAATCTATTATAATTATTTGAGGGTGTCAACAAACATGGGGACAAAAGCCATCCAGTGGATCCAGCCAGTTTGGGGAACAATCCACTCTTCACATTTTTTCACACAACCAACCAGGTGAACTATTCAAGTCTGCGAAGATTCCCAAGATGTTGAGAGATATTCATCAACACAAAAAGGGGGCGAACTTCACAGAACAACTTACTCAGTGTAAAATTGTTTGCACGGCTCTTATCCAGCATTGCAGAATCATTACGGTGACTGGGATGTTCAATCCTACGTCTTCATAAAGGTTCATCTGGGACCGTTCCCATCCTGCAGATGCAGAACCAGCTGGTGTGGGGCTACAGGTGGGAGCCCCGCAGCACTGTGCTCTAGCAGCTGGACCTAATGAGCTGTGTACCTGGGGAAGAATATAGAATACAGCAATCCCAGGACTACCCACTCATTGCTCTCAAGCTTCAGTTCCAGAGTTCATGTTTGCAATAATATGTTTTACAAAGCGTGAGAGCGATTGGCTCCATATTTATTTGAAAGATAGTTCCAGGCATGGATGCAGCTTTGGGTTTATTGTTAAGCAGATTATTTATTTATGTTGGTTAATAAAATCCTTGAACGGCTTTTAGCTGCATTGCTTCGGAGCAGCTGCCTGTGACCTCATTCAAGCCACTGGACAGTGGCCCTAGGAGCTTCGACAGTGCATATGTGGCCATGCCACCCCTTTCATGGTTTTAGCTAAAGAGCGCTTCATGCTTGGTTACCACACGGATCTGCACTGCGTTCCCCTCATGAGTCCTTGGAGAGCAGAGACGCGAAGAAAAGCCAACAGGCAAGTTTTAGGACTTTCCACAACATGCTCCAAGAATCAGAAAAATCTAAACAGATTTTACATATTAAGAATACAGACCTTTAGTAAAACATTAAAGGCTGTTGACATAAGAGGCTGCAATTAGGCCATGCAGTGTTACACTGGGAAGTTTTCCCTTCCGCATGTGCTTGAAGCTGGATGGCAGAATCCAAAACCAGCAATCTGGGGCGTTTTATTGCATCAGTTCTGCAGCCAAATACACTAATCCGCCTCTGAAAGGAGATGCTGAAATCCTGAGCCATCCCCCTTTGCGTAGTGACAGTGTACAGCCAGCAGCACTGAACCAGCAAGACAGAGGCAGTTTGCTGCTGAGTAGCGGTGTGTGCTAGGTAATGGAGATTCATGCACAGCCAGGCCCAACGCTGTAATTATTATTATTGTTATGTATAGCGCACACTAAGAAGGTATGGCTCAGAGCCAGGCGGGAACCTAGAAATGCATTTTATACCGACTAACACATACAGTACGCAAAACGGTTTTATTACAACTATAAAATGTGATTTTCCTAATGATGCTGTTCACGCTAGCAAATGCAGCAGTTAAGGTTATGTATTGAGCTCCAGAATACCCCCTCCGCCCGCACTGAGCAGGTTCAGCCTGTAGGTAAGACGGAAACAAGTTTAAGGAATAGAAATTTAGCCTGCTTTGAACTATGGAAAAAAACAACCAGTTAGCCAAATCAAAATGTAACTCAAAAATTGGTCATCGTTAAACCTTCCGACTCAGCCCCAGCACCATGGGGAGTAATCCCCAAGCTATGTCTGGAGGAAACCAGAAAGCAAACATTTTATGCTGGACCTTCTGTTCCTGTGGGTCTTACAGGATTCTGGAGTTTTAACTGGTTAGAAGATAAACAACAAAATCAAAGCTTCTTCCAGTCACCTCCACTTCATTCTCTATTTTCAGACCCCCAAAGGGGAGGGGGCTCAGGTCAGCGGTCCCCAAACTGACGCCATAAACAGATGGGGTCGCAGCAATCCCTAGTATGTGAAGGATGCCATTTTGCACCCCACAGCATGACCGGTGCATGCGAGGTCACACTGTGCAAAGAGCAAAATGGCATCCGTCATGCTGGCTGGGGTCCTGGCAGGAAATACTTCATTAAAATGGGGTTGTGATGACAAAAAAGTTTGGGAACCCTTGGTTCAGGTCACTTCTAACTCTTGAAAGCATGGTTAAGGTGGGCTGTGAGCTGATCACATCCACATTAAAATCAGACCCTGAAAAAAAGGTTCAAGCAACTGGTTTCCTGGATGGAGAGGGTGCACCTGGTTTAAAATGAATATGTTCTGTGGTTACACGACCTGTTTCATCAGAGCCCACGCAATGTCCCTGTAACCGTATCATAAATTTACTATTTTTATCTGTAGGAGCCAAGTCTTCAGATCAGCAAACTGTTGCTGGGAAAACAAGATGGCTTGGCCCTCAGCCATCCCTTTCCGACTTAAGGACAGGGCAGCTCTGAGAGAGATGTATGGTGTCACCTGAATAAGTCTAGAACAATTATTTTGCCCTGACATTCTGCTGATTACCCCCTACTTGGACCTCACCTGGCCCCACATCCCAGCGCAATGTTGCCAGTGCGCATGATTTTACGGTGAGTCTCATGATACTTGGTGTTTTTCATAAAGTCCCAGTTCCTGGACTCCTGTGATCAGATGAGAACCTCAGATTTCATTAAAAACACAGAGTGAGTTTTTAGCTCTGGCAGTTGGGGAGAATAGTTTGAAAACATGACCCAGGTTCACCCTAAAGGCTTGGAAAGCAGAAGGCAAATTATAAAAACCCCAAATGCATTTTTGTAACTCATTTTTTAGGGTTTGGGTCATAGTGTTTGAATGCCTGGGGTTGTCAAGCCTGTGAAAGCCACAGGGCCTGTTGTGGAATATTAAGGAGGCTTCTCCGCATTCTTTACGTTTGCAATAACCCTGATATTTAAGCCCAGTCTCGCAAGAAAGGGGCTTTCACATTCCAGGTGACAGAAACAGCCATTGCTCAGCGACATGAACTCACTTCCCTCGGCTGGTGAGACAGAGACAGAGGGAGGCAGGGATGTGTCACTAACACTGAACCGGCGTCCCATTGAAGCGGCTAGTAGACAAACCATTCTCTGGGATGCTCTGTCCAAGGGAATAGCAGGGAGATCTGCTCTGGGGCCAACAGCCTAACCTCCTGATCGTCTTCAAAGGATTCTCTGGTGCTTAAGACACAATCCTGGAGAAAACCAGCAAAATTCTTCCCAGTGTAACTGAACTGGCAACACAAGGACAGAGAGACAAACTTGTAGTAATCATATCCAGACACACGGCTAGCGGCTGCACTAACAGATCACCCCGTTCCAAATGCAGGGTTCCTCCATGCACTTATCTTTGGCCTGCAGTTCCATATGCTGAGGGTCTCTGGCAGGCTTACTTAAGAAATTCTGCTTTAATCAAGACTTTGGGATCCTTTCTACAGCTGCCCGGGGTGGGGATGGAGGAGGGGGGTTGGAGAGGCTTTAACTATAAACACATTAGTGTGTGAGATTGAAAGGTAACACATTCTCATGAGGCCTTCAGAACAATGGACCAGAGTCTGGGTTTCATTTGCACAAACTGTGCGGTGGGAATTTCTCTAATCAAATAAAAAGAAAAAAGAAAAAAATCGCTCTCCCTCCGAAACTTTAATTCTCTTAATTGCATTAATTGGAGAAACGCACAAGATCTTTCTTTGCATGTGTTTCTTCAGTGCAGACAGGACGTGTGGAGGAATTCTGCTGCAGAAACCAACTGGGCAAGGACTGGATAAATGTCAGAGCTTTGATAGCGGAAGGCTTGTGAAGGACAGATGAGGGGCGGGGATAGTACGAAGGAGGAGGTGAGAGAAGCTGGTGCTGTCATCATTAAAATAAGAGAGCAAAGAAATCATAGCGTTTCCTCTGCCCTCGCCTGGCCCGGTGCTTTGAGTGAGAGATGCTACCGATCTCAGGAATGTGGGTGGAGGTCCTTGTCAAATGGTTTAATGGCTGGAGAATTTAAAGTGAAGTTTCTTTGGTCTTTGACGGTTCCAGTTCTTCGTTAGGTGACAGAACAGAGCTATCAGGGTACAGACCAATAGGCTCATCCACCACATGCTCTTAGCATGTCAAAGGCAATTTTAGTGCCCAGGAGTACAATGCAGGGCCAAGGGGAAACAGTCCTCTCGTGGATACTAAGCACCAGTATAAGACTGGTATCCTTAAACTGCCTCTGGCAGCTGTTGAGCCCGCCCACCCTCACTACCTCTCTGGCAAGGAACCTGGAGTGCCCCCCACCACCACAAACCCACCACTACCTGCCGAGGGCTCCCAGGTCCCAGATGCCATCCCACGTGGAAAGCCAGCCACATTGTCCTGGGCAGGGTACTCAGTCTGAGGGGAGAACCGAGCAGTGAGCCTTGGAGGGGAGTAGGTGGAACATGCTTCTCCTAAACACACTTGAAGCAACACAGGCCCCACGGGAGTCACTCGGGTGGGGCAGTTGGTACAGTGGGGGGAGTGTGGGGCTGTTGTAACAATTCTGGTACCAGCCAACAGAGCCCAGGCTTGCTCACAAGGGTGTCAACCGCCGCTGGAGTTGGGACACACCCACTCCCCCAGAACAAGCCAGCATGTTTCCCCGGGGAAAGCGAGGGGTAGAAAGAGGACACCAAAGCTCAGCGATGCCTGCGAAGCGGTTTGGCTGGCAGCTGGAGCCAGGAGAGGTTGGCAGGGGGAGAGGGGTTATTATGGGCAGGGGAAGCTACAAAGGGCTTGCGCTGTAACTTACAAGGTCTGCATTTCTATGTATTCCTTATAGGTTCTGCTCGTCTGTGGCGGGGTGTCCGGTCTTTTGGTACCTAAGCTGTCTGGGCTGGGGACTGTGGTCCATTCCCTGCGCACACAGTGCCTGGCACAACGTGGTACTGGCCCGTCATAAGGGTCCCAGGTGCTCCATTAATACAAATAATGAATACTACTAATCAGGGGGCACTGACTCTGCCTGGGGTCTGTAGGCGCGGCTGGAATACCAAGACAGTAGATGCTTATTTTGCTGTCAGAGCAACCGCCGCTTACGAGCGCCATTTCCCCGGGAACACGTTCCCTGCCGTGAATTGTCAGCACGCTCCATAACGGCAACAGCCGCTTGGGAGCAGCGTAGCACAAGGGCACTGATCTGTGGCTACTAATGAGCGTCTACTGTGCTATCTGCTGTTGTCGGATTTCTGGCCCAGTGGTAGATTGCATGGTTTTCCAACGTGAGCTTATCTCCTGGGGAAAAGCCTGGCTAAAGAGGTCAGATTCAAGACTCACCATCTTCTTACCCTTCTGCCTACACTGGGGATGCAGGGAATTGGAGGACCACCCTCCTGCTGCCCGAAGGGAAACCAATGCTGGGTACTTCCCAGGCAACGGGCCTGATGGCAGGACACTGGAAATGCCATGGGGACTTTGGTGAGGGTCCCGGTGTAGACAAGAGCAGCAAGGTTTAGAGTGTCAGACAGACCGCAGCAGGCTCATGGGCGGGAAGGACTCCCTGCAGCTTTCTCCATCAGGAAGCGACAGAACCCGATGAGCCCATGGAGTGGTCCAGGCGGCCTCAGCATCAGCTGTGAGATGCTAACTACACCTGCAGTTGCCTGTTTATCCTCAGGTAAAGGAGAGGCCACTGCAAGCTAAAAGCATCCAGAGCGCATGTGGTACTTGGGTTTGCGTCAGGCCCCCTCAGTCATACAAATGCTAGGAAGCCCAGCCCCCTGGGGTACGAGTCAGACCCCCGCACTGGCGTGTCCAGACCCCAGGCCAGAGAAGAGAGGGTTAAGGAGCAGCTCTGGTCACAGGAGCACCTGCTGGGTGCCCTCTCCATGGAGAAGCAGCTGCAAAGGGTGCAGAATAGCTGAGTCATGGCAGTAAGGAGCAGACCTGCACTGGTAGCTCCTGCAGGAATCCAGGAGGAGCCCCGCGCTGCCCCGATGCCAGCCTCCCGGGTTGGGTCAGGGCCCTGCAGGAATAGCCGCACATTTCCTGGCGTTCAGCAACGCCCACCTGAGTGCCCTGCTGCGCGCCTGAATCGTCCCCTGTGAATATTGTCCTGCACGTGACTCCGGGCTTTGGTGACTCCACCTGTAAAATGGGAGCAATGGTCTTCGCGCCTCTTCTGTGAGATGTCCCTCAAGAAAGGCTGTGACGTGCCTAGAACGATTCAGGCTGGTCACTGTAAGAGGTGGGACTGGAACTTAGGCCTGTCTGACCCCCCGGCCAAGGGGGCTTTTTGGTGGAGAAAGCACCAGATGCAGGCACAAGGGACTCACACTAGGGCTAGGGTTTACTAGAAGAGGTACCATCTGGGCCTGAGTAATTCAGGAGACCATGAATTTGAGTGCGTACCTAAGGCCTAGTCTACGCTCATCTTAAAATTCGGCGGCAGTCGACGGGAGGTACGCAAGCTACGGAAAGTATTTCCGTTGTACGCGGCGTCTTCACTGCACTGCACCACACGAGGGGCTGGTTTTAACACGTCGACTTCCGGATCGATTGAGCGGGTCTTCACTGACCGCTCAATCGAGCCGGCTCGATCGATCTGACGGCGGCGAATTTGCCGCCGTTGGAGGAGACTTACCCTAAGTTAGCCTCATGCTTAACGGGCAGCAGCAGCAGCACCACCTCCCTCCAAGCACTGCTAAAAAAATCATCCTCACTGTGCTATACATCTGCAAAGGGGCCTTGGTGAAAGGCCCATAACTCAGTCATAGCAAACCCCGGTTTCCCCAGAACATCCAGGCGTGGCACCCCTTATTGAAAGTTAACGCCCGCGGCTGTTCCGGAGAAAACTGGGTTTGATTTGTCTGTTTTTTGCCTGCCAAACATCAGCTCTCAGCTGGCTGGCCACTAGCCATTTCAGTGCGAAAGCTGTTCAAATAGAGGTCACAATATTATTTATATTTTTTATAATGGGAAAAGTCTGTTTTTCACTCTGCGCTCTCTCTCTCTCACATACACACACACAAACCATTTGGCCGAATACTTGCCATAAAAAGAAAGAGAGGGAAAAAAAAAAAAAAAAAAAAAAGCGGGTAGGGGGTAGGGGGAAAGCCCAAGCCTGGAAAATTCCAGCCCAAATGAGAAAAGTTATGAGCAATGAAAGTGGAGATTATAATGGGAACAAGCACATAACGTCTACTGTGGCCACCGGCACCCCGCTGTGATACTAGGGATAGAATTCGGTGAGGTCTCCCCCTTAGCCTTTGCAAAGCAATGGTCTATTCAGGGGCCTTATTAGAGCCAGCTTGTAACCAGCCTCCGATGTGGTCGTGCAGAGAAATCAGACACTCACCCACAGCTACGTTAGGGTCCCTGCATCGTGGGCCTGGAGGGAGGGAGGGATGGGGGCTAGAACAGCAGCTGCAGGTCCAATCCTCGCCCCTCCCTCTGGCAATGTGAGGTAAGGGGGCAGGGAAGTGAGGTGAGACTTGGCTCTGCCTCCTTGCCCCTCCCACATGCTTGCCAGTGGCAATGAATGGGCAAAAAGGAGGAACGCAACTGCACTCAGTGACGGGCTATAGCAAACTACTTCACACGCCCCCTTTTCCATCCGGGAACAGGGCTGAAGTTGCAACAGAGGCCCTGTTTCCACACAAAGGTGCCCCAGTTTAACTGAAGGAGTTATTTGATAGCAGTTTAGTTATTTCGGTCAGTCAATGTACAGGTGCAAGCCAAACCCACCAAGCTGATTTTCAACGGCTATCGCGGTCTCCACGCAGGAGATCGCAGTGCATTTATCGAAACGGGTTTTTTAAACTGACTTCAGTTAAACCGATGCACCACCTGTGTGACCGTAACAGCATCCCAGTGCCAGAGGGCAAGGGATTCCCTGGCATCCAGCACTGAGTTTCAGCTGCCCAGGCCAGTTCAGTGTACCCCAACTCATTAATGTCATGACCTGTATCTAAAAGGTGTTGAGTAGAGTAGCACTGGAAAACGACCACCACACTGGTTATTAACATCATTGCCAAAGGCATGCGTTACATGTGAAGTTCTAAGTTCCCTCTCCATGATGTTACAACTAGAACATGTTAAGACCAGACAGCCTGCCTAGGGAAAGGCGATAAACAGGTCTGTCCTAGACAAAGGAATGGGAATTGACCTCCCTTGACGTATTAGCAGTAAACAAGCCATTGAGCTAAGCCAGCGGGGGTTATCCTGCTCCCGAACTTGAGAGCCAAAATTCACATGGCTCCTGCATCCCAGAGAGACACAGGAGCCTTCCTGACTTGTCAGACAAAGACAATCCCTTTGAGGATATAAGGAACGAGAGCGATTCCATCTTTATCCTTCACCTAAGGAGACAAAGGAACCAAGCGATTTGATCTCTGTGGTGGATCCTGGGCAGCAACAGCTGGAAAGGAGTCTGTGGGTGAGACACAATCTCGAACAAAGACTATATCTTGCTAGCTTATATTTTAGTCTTTTAGATGCATGTTTTCACTTTTATTTGCTTGTAACCATTTCTGTCTTTATCCCTTTTATCTGGTACCACTTAACCTCTGTCCTTTTGTTAATAAACTTGTTTTATTTTTATTATAAGCCAACTGAGTGCTGTATCTGAAGGGCAGGGTATGTTTACCCCAATTAAGTTAATAAGCTGTAATGTACTGACTATAAAAAGACCAGCAAACGTAATATGTTCTGTGACTGCACAGCGGTAGCAGCTGTGCATGGCAGAGATACATCTCTGAGAAGCGCAGGGGCTGGAGTTCACTGATTGTTACCTGCTAGATGAGGTTTGGGGCAGGAGAGCCTGGATGAGTTTGCTGGTGGGGAAGACAGACTGGCGGGGCAGGGAGCAGACACACAATCTAATCTCTAGCAAAGTTCACTCTTACTGAGGCAGAGAGGTGACCCAGCCCGGTGAGCTACTGTGCATCCCCAGCAGCTTCTTACAGTCTATGTTGAGACAAGTCCTGAATCTTTCTGGGGCTTTTCCCAGTGCGGGGCAGCCCTGAAGATCCAACCGTGCTTCTCCCAGCTTTGCAATGGCTGGATAGGAACGGATGGCATTGCAGTAACTTACACATGCGTTTCTCCATGAAGTGCTCTAACCTTCTGCCACATCCTCCCCAGAAAGTCTCCCCCCGTGGCCGACGCCAAAAAGTCTAGTTATTTCTCATGTCCTTATCCTACACTGATCCCTAGGCCTTGTACTCCTGATAGCCACAAACTCTCTCCAGTAGCTGCTGTCTCTTTTGGAATCTTTCCCTCCCATCTCCTTCACTTTCATGCTACTGGTACTTATTCAGAGCCTCATCTCTTGACACAGACAGAGAAGGCAAGCATCATGCGGCTTTCGCTTGGTCTGACTGTCCTGCTACCTTTTGCTTACAAATGGCATTTCCCATATAAAACAGTGTATCCTAGGGTATCTCCTTCTGCCTTCTCACCTGCCACAAAAGGGAAGGGACAAAATTTGATGACAGCTTGGCCGTTATTTTCAGGAAGGAGCCGCCAGCTCTTAGTTCTCCCTGAAACTGATTTTTCATGTTCCACCGGGGTCCCGTTGTAAAGTCACCAGTTTCTTCCACTGCTGTTGAGCTGCCAGGTTGTTCTAGGCCAGGCACCTGCATGAAAGATGAAGAAAAACTCCTTTGGCAAGTGGGAAAGGAGGGGAACTCTTGGGGAACTAATTTCTGGAGTGAATCAGTTGTCCTACCTGAGCGCATTCTGGCTGCAAGGACCATCCCACCTACCCCTAACCAGACTTCACACCAATTTCTGCTTCTGCTCCCCATTGCCCCTGAGTCCCGTGAGCACACAGTCTTCCTCCACCCCGTACATTAGTGGCTGTCTGTGCTCTCCACCCCAGCCCCTGGAGCCTTCCACTCTGCCTGGCTGAATGTTCTTATTTCTATATTGGCACACAGTACAGGAGGGGTCTTTATTTGTTACAGCCCCTTCCGGCAGGATCAAGAGCTACTCCAACCTGGCTCCGCTCCACTCCACATATGTCGGCACACCCGACTCTGTGTTGGTCCAGCCCTTGTCGAGACCTGACCCTCCTGGCCATGTCCTCGATAGTCTCTGTCTCCTTCAGGAGAATGGGGAAGCAGAAGTTCTATGGTTCTAGTAGGGCTAACCAGCCCTAGTTCTCCAGGGTTTAGAAGTTTCTTGTCTAAGGGTCCCTGGCTGGGGTAGATCAGGGAATCCAGGCCCGCCCACTCCATGGGTTCCAGCTCAAGGTCCTTGTTTGGAACAGCCAGACCCAGTACTTTGCAGTCCCTTCCAGTTCCCTGGCCTGCTCCTACCCCAGCTTCTTGCCCTCTTACTGCCTCTTTGGAGTATTGGTTTGTCTGGCAGCTTCTCCCCGGTCTGCTGGAAGGCTCTGCGTGCTCTCTGCAATCTCTCTGGGAGCCACCCCACCTCCTGCCTTGCAACCCTTTCATCTGCACAGCTGTTATGGGGCTGCCAATCATCTCTGGGTGAGCAGGCAGGCAGCTGCTTCATTAACCCTTTGTCTTCTAAACCAACACGGTCTCTACAGACACAACCGAACGCCTCCTAGACACCTGCTGAAAAAAGAAAGAGGATCCCTGGCCCAAAGAGCTCCCATACTAAGCTAGGCAGGGTGCGGCAAGCATAACAAGGCAGCAGGGGGAAATGGAGAGGGAAGATGTGGGTGATATCAGTACGAAGAGTCACTGGGGGCCAACGGAGAAGGGGAACTGAAAGGGTTATTATTTATTTATTTCTTATCAAATGAATGTTGTAGAGGTTTGCTCGCCCCTGGAGAATTTAGCCCCTATTACAGAGATTTAATTTATGGCCTGTTAAGGTAGCAATAGCTCCTGGAAAGTAGACCAGTGCCTGTGACTCTGTTGTGATAAGAATCTCAAGTAGGAGTCGCGAGGTTATTTTACCTCTGTGTTTGGCACTGATGTAACCGCTGCGGGAATCCTGTGGCCACTTCTGGTGCCTGCAATTTCAAGAAGGATGTTGATAAATTGGGGAGGGTTCAGAGAGGAGCCATGAGAATAATGACAGGATTAGAAAACCTGCCTTATAGTGACAGACTCAAAGAACTCATTCTATTTAGCTTAACTACAGGTAGGCTGAGAGGCGGCATGATTACAATCTGTGAGGATCTACATGGGAAACAAATATTTAATAATGGGCTCTTCAGTCTAGCAGAAAAAGGGAAACCATGATCCAATAGCTGGAGGTTGAAGCTAGACACATTTGGACTGGAAATGAGGCATACATTATTAATGGTGAGAGTAATTAACCACTGGAACAATCAACCAAGGTCATGGTGGATTCTCCATCACTGACAACTTTTAAATCAAGATTGGTTGTTTTTCTAAAAGATTTGTTCTAGGAATTACTTGGGGGAAGTTCGGTGGCCTGTGTAATGCAGGCAGTCAGACTAGATGATTACAATGGTCCCTTTTGGCCTTCGAATCTAGGAAACGTAGGCCCAGATCTTCAAAGGTATTTAAACACCTAACTCTCATTGATCTGAGAGGATGTTAGGAGCCTAACTGCCTCTGAGGATCTAGGATTTAATCATCATGCACAAAGCTCGCCGGTGGTAAGGATATGAGAAATCAGGCAGCCTGTCCATATTTCCGGTTCTCTGGGACGCTTACCTGGCAGCATGAGACAGGAGCTCTGCAATGCTTACAAGTGAAGTGCCACTTCTGGATTCTGCTAATTGAACAGGAAACCCCCCACCCACTTAAATCTGTAATTCTGGGCTAAATGCTTCCGATGAACCAAAAATAGTGGCAGAAAATGCTGATTTCTCTTTTTAAACAATAAAGTTGTGTCCCGCAGCCAAAGGGAGGAGAAACGAACCAAGTGACTTATTGCTTGATACTGCAGCCTCACTGCAGCTTGCTCTTCAAGCTGCTTTCCGTTCAGTCATCTGGACGAGGGGTGAGAGCAGAGCGGCTGGGGTGTGAGTGACTCCCACGGTCACGATCAATTCTTTTCCAGGGGCGTTTTCTGAACATTGAAACGAGCCCCAGCCACCATTCCTAAGTGGGATGGCCTCATTCGCTTCTGAGCTTGTTATTGAGCAGAGAACATTTTCTCAGCGAAACGTAAGGCTGAACAATAAGAACCGTGCAGGAACTGATATAGACTGTGCAGCTCAAATATGATGTTGTTTATTTGACTATGATGTATATTTAAAGGTCTCGGTTACAATTGGCCTCAGGCAAACGCTAATGAGCTGCAGCTGCCTGGACTCTCATTAGCTTTAATAACATCTTCTCAGTACATTTTTCTTGGGGTAAGACCTTGTCCTTTCTATGCCTCTGCATGCACTAAAACCAAGAGACATCTCACCCTAAAAGGGCAGCCAACTCCAAACAGTGGAGCAATGATAAATGGTGCTACTGCCCAATACAGACAAACCTTTCCTGGAAGAGTCGTTGTTTATAAGACCAACCGTAATGTATTTTAGCAAAGCCTTAAGCTGGAAGCCATTTGCATGTAAGCTTGAAAAACAGGTAACATAGTTAGCTACGTGTATAGGAATTAGACAAAACACAAACTGGGATTTCCCTGATGAACTGCACAAAATGCGCATTTTATCTAACTTGACCGACTCTCATTTCTGCTTCTAAGATGTATCGTTCGCTACACACTAGAAGGAAAGGCTCGAAGAGAGTTAGAGAAGGGGAAAGGAAGAGAACAGTTACAAATATGTGCAGCACCGCCTCAGCTAAAACCTCGCTGCTCCCACAAGGGGTTTAGAGACCCATGGTGGTCCTTCAAGGTAGGGTTTATCGATCATACCTTTCTATACGGAGGACAGCTTTGCTTTGCTCGGCACACGTCCGTCAGCGTTCTGCCCCTCTGGAGCAGTGAAGGCCATATCTCCTCCTTCCATCTCTCCTTCTGAGAATTCAGGGACCAGTCATTAATCATGAGCCGTCCTTTCCATAAGAATACAATGGCCTGCTTTATCCCACAGTTCAACATACCTGACACGTACAATAACAGTCAGGCCTGACGTATCTGTATTGCACCAAAGAGGCTTACTCAAAGGATTCCTTTGCAACATGACGGTCATATAAAAATATGGGTTTATGGTTAAGAGCTGAAATAGCTTCCCTTGCACACCTAACCTCTTCCATTCATGTAACCACGATCTTACACTCCCACTTGTCTGTCTTTTGGTAGTTCTCCATCTCCCCACTTCCTGCCAGGCACCCTTTCTCATTAGGATAGGATGATGGTTGTTTGTAAATAAAAACTGAAGACTGAGAAACGACTGTTAGGAACCGCATCCTGTTCAATGAGCAATTTCAGTGTAATGCAAATTAACTTTTAGCGTCCTCAAAGATAGCATGGGCATTAAAGCACCATCACCACATCTGACAAGGCTGACCAGTGGACTGTGAACAGCTAGACTAAACAAGCACCTCCAGAGGGATGTGTGACCAAGCCAGTCCCCAGGAGAAGTTCGGCAGCTGTATAAAGCCAAGAAGCTGTTCCTTAATAGTGATGCACAGTAAAAAAACATCCCCATGAACTAGCAGGGAACCTTCCTATGCGACTCACCTACATTGTCAATGGTGGCTGGAGGCTCACTGGAGTCCCTGGTTGGCTGGACCGTTCTGATGATGTCACAGCTGTGCCCCAACTCCCAAGGGTGCATATCTGGGGCCTCTTTTGGTGAATGACACACATCATATCCCTGTGTCCCTTGTGTTAAATGGATGGAGAGGACAAGGGAAAGGCACCTCCTGGGGTGGAAGAGTTTGTGAATTGGGAGAGTGGGTGGCTGAAAGAGAAATGTACCCATCACCCAGGAGCCCAGCTGCCCTTTCAGCAGCGATTTGTGGCCCTTTCACCCATTTTAACGTGTTTTCTAGTGTAAAGCCCCAGCAGAGAGCTGCTGAATATTCCGGATTTCGTTTTTACTGGGGGCAGGACAGCATGATGAAATGTGTTTAAATTGGCAGCTGAGCAGGCAGCAAGATTTCCAGGGTTTCCAGGGTGGAGGGGGGAGCTGAGGGAGGGTCCAAATAGCCCAGGGAGCCTTCCACACACACAAAAAAAAGAAAGAAAGGTTAGAATAAAATGAAAGGAAAAATCGTAGAGAACAGGTGATTTTAAACCTTTCCCCTGCCATTTTCCACTAGGACCTACTTTTCATAGTGGAAGGCCACACTGTGTAAAACTAATCCAAAAGTGGATTTAAAAAGGTTTCTTAAAAATAAAATTAGCTTCTTTGTTTAACACGGCATAAACCATCGCAGCAAGTCACCATGGGAGGCACCTTGATAGATTATTGGGACCTTTCTGGGATGCATGATGGCATGAAGCCAAAGGCCGCACTCCTTACAATGAAACTGAAGAGTCAACGTGCAGCTTACTAACGTTCACTCGAATCATTTGCTGCTCCACTCGGGAAGTTAGAACTGGGCAAGTAACAGATTTTTTGGTTCGCTGGCAATTCCTAAAAAATCAGGGGGGGGGGGGGAAGAGAACTGTTCCAGGTCAAACAAAACATTTCCTTTTGATTTGGAATATTTAATGTTTTTGGGTTTTTTGTTTTTTTTTTTATTTTAAAATAACATTAAAGAAAATTTCAAACTGAAACGTCATTTCAAGTCAATACCACTGAAAAGGGTTTTTTTGACCTGTTTGGAATTTCTTTTGCAGGTTTTCTTTTTTTTTTTCGACGTGAACCATTTGGCAAAATCAACACAAATTCGTGGAACATTTTGGTGTCACCTAAGTTGCATTTTGGAGGCAAAGGGGAGAGGGGGAAAAAAAAACGGTTTTGGTTGACAAACTTCTCCCAGGTCTAGATAGAACATCAAGGCCTCAATCCAAAGCCCATTGAAATCAGAGCGTGTCTTTCCATCAGCCTCAACGGGCTTTGATTCTAGCCCCTAGGTCTCACCCAAAGGGGAATATAGATTAAAAAGCTACAGCAACTGAGGCTTGAATTTATGTGAAGGTGCTTGACTCACTGCTAGCGCCTCCTTGGGGCCAGACAAGGCATCGCAGCGCTTTTCCCACCAGGTGTCTCCTACCAATGGTCGCTCTGCCTCTGGCATGCTCTGCGCCTTGGCCCTCCAGCCGGATCACTTTCCCCTGTCCACGAACAAAAAGCAAGGTGAATTAATACAAATAAACTGAGTTCATAGGACAGAGAGGGGAATGATTCTCGTTTAGTGTGCATTGCTGTCTGGCCCTCCTGTCCTTCCAGGAGGGGGCTGCAGTCTCCTCAGATGCTCCTACCTTCAGTCAGCCCTTTCATCAGGTGCTGGAAGCTGAAGGTCTCTTCCCTTCCCAATCTGCCAGGTGAGCGCTCGGCTCCCCTTTTAAGATCCTTCCCCAGCCTGTGCATACATGGTGGGCGTGATTGGGGGTGGAGGGGGGATGGAGCTGTCTGCAGATCTTTAACTCCTTATTGTCCAGAGCGGGGTTTGTATACCCCTGTCCCAGTTAATTGCAGGAAATACATGAGTTTTCTGAAAATTACAAACTGATTTAAATACACGTTAATAGCTATCAGGTAAATCGGCATGTAAAACAGAACCAGAGGTGGGTCTAGATCCACTCTGCAGGCTAATGCAGGCTTTACAGTCTATTCTCTAGCCTAGTTTTAAATAATCTGATGGGGCTCCCGCCGTGTCCCAGAGGAGCCAATCCTACAGTCAAACAGCTCGTATGGGCCGGAGCAATGCCTTCCCCTCCTTGGTGTTTACATCCCTCAACCTGTAAATCATTCGCTTCATAAACCTTTCCTTGTAAATCAGCCCCTCGGCCTCCTAATCATTTCTGGTGCTCTTCTCGCTTTCAGATTTGTTTACAGCTCTCTGGTATTGAGGAACTTGGAACAGAATACAATATTCCAGATGTGGTGGCATGCAAGCCATGTAGAGAGGGACGGCAACCTGCCTGCTTCATGTGATGGTTCTGTAGATGCGGCCAAAAAAAAAAAAAAAGCCACACTGAACTTTCTTTTTGCCCTATAACATTGCAAGCTCCTACCTGCCCACTAAGGAAGAAATCCACAGCCCAGTCCAAGGCCCAAGAAGCCAGACCAGGTGCTGGGCAGAGCAATGCTGGCTTTGACAAAACAATTTTGGTGTCTCTCCTATGCAGTATACCTCACACCATAGCGACATTAGTGCATCCTGGGACTCTGGACGTACATAGCCTACAGCGCCCAAAGCTGCTGTTGGAAGCAGGGGTTTGGATTAATTTCCAGACATGAGCTTCTGCATTAGGGGATGGGCTTAGAAGGCCCATCCATGCAATGGGAAGAAACCATTTCAGTCAGTGGTGTGGTACAGTGGGTAGGGCTCTCAACTGGGCATTAGAAGACCTCAGTTCATATATAGTAAGGCCAGAAGAGACCATTCTGATCAGCCAGTCAGTCCTGCAAAACACAGGGCATGGAATTTTCACCCAGTAATCTGTGCCTTGAGCCCACAATTTCTGGTTGAGCATAGAATCAGAGAATCATAGAAGATGAAGGTTGGAAGGGACCTCAGGAGGTCATCTAGTCCAAACCCCTGCTCAAAGTAGAACCAGCTCCACCTGAATCATCCCCTATCATGAGCCTATCTATCTTCATTTCAAGAATTCATATACATTTTATTCCCAGCTCTGCCACCAACCAACTGCGTGACCTTGGGGAAGTCATTTAACCTCTTTGCGCCTGTTTCCCCTCCCACTCTTTGTCTTGTCTATTTAGAGAGTGAGCTCTCCAGGGCAGGAACTGCCTCTTCCTATGACCCTGTCTAGACTAGGAAAACGTGTCAAGGAAGTCTTCTTGAAGTCAAAGGGTTTTAAGGCCATGTGTAATGATAAACACATGCCGACGTGCTCTGCTGAATCAGGGCCTAACAGTAGCCACAGCAAAAAAAGCTAGGGTCTCCTTTTAGCATCTGGCATTTTCTTCAGTGCAGACTGAGCCCTAGAGGAAAACAAGCATGATGGCTGATCAGGGATATTCTTATTTTGCTGCTGGAATCAGCCCAGTCTCTAGGCTTCTTTGTTTTTATTTATGTGCTTCATAAGATTTTCATTTCTGTGCCTTAATTGCAGGTTGTCAGAGTTACATCAAAGGTTAAAATGTCCACGGAAATAGTCCTTTCTGCATAAATCATATTGCCCAAAATGTATTTAGCTGAGAGGAATGTCAGGTTATTTTACACAGCGGGGTAAGTCACATGGAAAGTTCCTGGCTGTTCTTTCTAGTCAATAGTTATAGACACAACTTATGCTGTAAAATTATCTCACAGACCCATAGACTTTAAAGCCATAAGCATGATCATCTAATCTGCTCTCCTGCACATTGCAGGCCACACAACCTCCCCCACCCACTGCTGGAATAGGCCTGTCACCTCTGGCTGAGTTCTTGCAATCCTCAAGTCTTGATTTAAAGACTTCAAGTTTCACAGAATCCACCATTTACTCTAGTTCAGACCAGCCAGTGACCCAGGCCCTAGGCTGCGGAGGCAGGTGAAGACCTCTAGGGTCTCATCCAATCTGACCTGGAGGAAAAGTTCCTTCCCAACCCCCAATAAGATGATCAATTTGACCCCGAGCGTGTGAGTAAGACCCACCAGCCACCTCTGGGAAAAATTCTCTGCAGTAACTCGGAGCCCCTCCCCATCTAGTGTCCCATTGCCAGCTGCTGTAGATATTTCCTAATAGCAGTCATGGACGGGCCATACTCCATCGCAGGCGATCTCATCATACCATTTCCTCCATAAACGTACCGAGCTCAGTCTTAAGACAAGTTAGTAGATGTTTTGTCCCCACTGCTTCCCTTGGAAGGCTGTTCCAGACCTTCACTCCTCTGATGGTTATATTTGTCCTTATAGATCTCAGTATTTTTCCCCCACCTATCTGATTATTAGTCTTTGTCCAGAGAATCTTGTGACTGGACATGCGGCCTTGGTAAGGACCGAAGAAGAAAGCAATGAGGCCGAGTGCTTCATGTTGCCTTTTCACTCCATCCCAGGGTTCTGCATTTTACACTTCCTCTCTGCTGGCTAGCTGCCATTTATTTATTTAAAAAGCTGACATTTCTCTGAAGAAACACAGGGACGAAGTGTTTTCACTTTTGCTGAGCACAACGAACCAGCGAAAACGTCGCGTCCAGGCTCCAGCAGTTCGTTTTGGAACCACTACAAAAAGAATGATTTTTAATGGCAATAGTTCAGGAGAAACAACTGGTGTTGTAAGATGTGTTCTGGGTGGTATCGGCCCCTCAGCAGCTCCAGCAGGAAAAGAAGCTATTCTCTGTGACATAAACTGTGATCAAATCCAACCCCTCATTATCTTTGCTTGTTCCTCCCTCTGACCCCTTCCAAAGACAAAGTTATAAATATACTAAGGCCTAGCAGAATCTTTCTGCGTAATACAGACTGTCCTAGCTGGTTTCTGGCTTCAAGAGATCCAGCTTGCTACAAAGCACATGAAGGTGTTGCTGGGGCCCGACCCGTGCTTTCTAGTTGGTCATTTTTGGAGTGCGGGGGTTCGCCGTCATTCAAGACGGTAGAAAAATTCATTATGAATTTAGCCCTTTTTCCTGTTTGTGAATCAGTCCTGATTTCCTTGAGTGTTTTCATTAGCTGTGACTGCTTGTCAGGTCATTGAGACGAATACATTTTGGCCTGTGAGGTGCTTGTAAGACAGGAGAACAGCTAAGGATAAAGAAATATTTGCTGGAAGGTTGTGTGGGCCTTGTGGTCCGCCAAGAAATCCCTCTGTGGGGGGAGCGGAAGGCTGGGATAACCTAATTAGCCCCCTCTCCCGGCTGGCACAGCAAGTAGCTGGAGCCATGTAAGCTGGTAGAGCTTTGCACATCAATTACCCATCGTTCCAGGTTTCATTTCTTGGTTCTTCAATCAAAGCTGTGTCCTTGTGGAATTTGTCTGCCTGGATTTAGGCCCCTGGCTTTTCACTATTCCAAGGTCATCTGCCGTGTAGCAAGACTAGAGAGCTGAACTACATTTCTTTTTCCTGCAGTTGATGCTTGCTGCTTTTCATTGGGATCGATTTCCTGTGCTAGCCTAGGAAAAAGGAGCAAAGCGATTTCCTCTTTACTCTAGGATTCCAAGTGAGCAAATTCAAGGAGCTAGAGATTGTCTGGGACAGGTAATGGGGGAGGATGCTACTGAGGTGAGAATCTAGCTGGACCTTTTCCAACCACGCTGCTGCCTCAGGAAGTCTGTGCTTGAACACCTGAGCCTGTTAATCATGATTCGGGTGGACGGGAGGGAGGATAATTTCGAGAAAACTTCTGAGAAAAAGTGTTTAGAAAAATCCATAATGAAAATATTAAATTAGTTTCATGGCTTGGACACCATGTGCCAGATGCTCAGCTGGTGTGAATCAGGACTTACTTCTTCTTTGGCTTTGGGAGAGCTTTACCTATTTACAGCAGCTGGGCAGCTCACCTCGTAAGTCGGAGCTCACGTGACCTGCTTCTAACAGGTCAAAGCCAAGCACCAGAATGTGAACACGCTACACGCCCGCTCCTCCCCCGCCTCTGCTTGAAGGATGATATGAAATGGGGTTCACAGAGAGAGCTAGTGAGACAAGACCAAGGCCCACGCTGTTTGTTTTCTACCCATCGCACCAGCCCGATTGTCGCAGCTTCAGTCGTATCTCTGGTGGGATGCCTGGATGAACTGGGTTTTATCCCAGAATAAACTATTCTTACAAGACCCTTAGCGATCTCCACCAATCAGAGCTCCATTGTGGTGGGCGTTCTGCACACCGCCAGTAAGAGACAGCCCCTGCCCCGAGGAGTTCACAGCCTAAGGCGGGGCGAGCGTGAGAGAAAGTATTGTCATCCCTATTGTACACATGGGGAAAGGAGGCAGCAGGATTAAGTGACTTGCCCAAGGTCACACAAGGAGGCCAGTGGCCATGCTGGGAAGTGAGCCCACATCTCCTGAGTTCCAGTCCAGTACCTTAGCCTCAGATGCGTCCCTCCTTCCTGCCATCTTTGTCCATTAGCTCTGTTCTGCGGGGCCACTTCGTGGAAGCTCCAGACAGCATATGAAATATTTCTGTAACCGAAGGGTTGTGATGGTTCTCACCTTGTTACCCCAGCCTCTGGTGAGAGGGAGCGTGGGCCACGCTGGCTGGGTGTTTATTGGCTCCTTACCATCAGCAGCCTGGTAGCTACTCAGGAACTCTCCTCTGGGCTCTGGTCACCCTATCATCACTTAGCAGGTTAGCAATAGGTGCCCCCCCCAGCTCCTCAGTCCCTTTGAATCATTCCCTTGCGAGAGCCAGCCCCTGGCCCTGGCTACTCACAGACATTTTAGCCTACAGAATGCTTTTCCTCCTCCTCCTTTGTTATCCCGACACCGTCTGTTGTCTCTGCACAGCCAGGGCAATCCCCCATCTGTTGTAATGGTTCCTTTTTACCGGCAAGAGATTTAAATTGTTTGCAGTTGTGTCTCATGTTTTTCCACGAAGAGTCTTGGGATGGAGCAAGGCTGGGCAACTGAGCTAGCCAGGGTGGGGAGACACCTGCCTCCTGTTTGACTGGGCCGACACCAAGAGACGTTATCCACCAGTACCCAGCTTTTACTCCAAGTCCTTAAAGCATGCTTTCAGTATAGCTACATTATTCCTCAGTTACCTGTACATACATCTCACATTGATTATGAATCTTCACACATTATTAGCTTTCTGTAGATACCTTATATGTTACTCCTTACGCATAAATACCCTGCAAGACACGTGCTTGGTGTAATGAGTTTGCCAGGTCTGAGGTGAGAGAACAGTCTTTTTGTTCCTGGGATTTACAGTGGAGCTGTCCAGGTGACCGGCTGACAATGACATTACCACCCTTGGAAGGCCCGCACTGCGGCCAGATCTGAGCAGGTGCTAATGACAGGTTCATTCTGGGTGCTGGGAAACAGCTGAATAGATTTCTCATCAAGGAGTCCCCCCTCACCACCACCCTTTTAAAAAATTTTTTTGGCAGCTAGCATCAGTTAGGCTCAGACTGGTGTGACCAGAACCTCAGTGTGTTAGCATCTGTATGATCACAGGTGGTCTCTGCCCCAAAGAACTTCCAATTTAAGTAGAAGATGAGACAACAGATGGATGGAGACATACCCATGGAGGAGCACAAGGGAAGAATGAGATGGTATTGGGCAGCATAATAGACCTAGTCCTGGTCAAGATTTTTATGGGCAACATGACATAGAAGAGTTTTGAGGCGGGCACAGAAGAAGGAAAACGAGGTAGCATTGTGGATATTTACGGGGAGTTCCTCCCAAGCATTAGGGTCAGTCTGGGAGAAAGCACAAAGGTGCCATTTTGAAAAATGTGACAAGTGGCTGATAGAGGCTGGGACCATGGGCCGATCGGAGGTGGGTGTCAACATCTTCTCAATAGCGAATGAGAGCTGACAGGTAGGGTGGAGATAGTGGAAGGGCCTTGGTAAGTGAAGAGACGTAGCTTATGGGAGCTGGGTAGAGAAGGGTGCGCCAGTGGAGGGGTGCAAAGCGAGGGGTGACACGGTCAAAGCAACGGCATAGGAGAAAGGTCTTTGCAGCATGGATGTGAGGCGGGGCAAGACTGTATTTGCCAAGGCCAGACAGAAGGATGGTGCGGTAAGCGAGATGGGAGAGGAGAGCCGGGCTGAGCGTTTTAGCTGGGTGGATGGACAGGAAGAGCTGTGTCTTTGAGAAGTTATGCAGAAAGAATTGGCAAAATGTAACCATAGCCTGGATGTGAGGGCTAGAGCGGTCACTTAGCTCAGTGGTTGTGATAGACGGAGAACAGATGTCCATGGCCGTTCTTGTAGGTCGGTGATTCTCTTCGCATTCAAAACCACCCCCAACGCTTAGCAGAGACCTGTCAACATTTGTAGCACAGGGACAAGAGTTCTACCTTTCACCAATTACATCTAATCGTCTTCAAAAGGATAATCATACAGTGAGCACCCCCCCACCTCTCCATGCCCACTTCCTTTTTATCATGCTTCCTCCTCCTCCATCTCAGCCAGCACTTCCAGCTCTCAGCCTGACTCCCCTTAGAACTGGCACCCGAATAGGACACAGGTTAGGAAAAATCCTCTGCCACCTGGAATCAAAAGAGACTCACCAGTTGAACCCAGAATCTCACCATCTCCCCGACCCCCAAATGTAACCCCTCGCACCAGGTGCTTGAGCAATGAAGAAATCAGGGTGTGGGGTTGGAAAACAGGGGAACACACCAGGCAGCGTGGCCTGTCACAGGGTAACACTGGCCCTTAGGGTTTGTTTACACAGCAGGCAGCAGCCCAGGAAGAGGGGTGGGCTTCAGAGCCTGGGACTGAACATTTACACAGCCATTTTTTGTGCTGCAGCCTGAGGGTGCAGACCCGGGTTCTGAGACTCGCCGCCGCTCACTGTGTAGACACAGCCAATGAAGGAGCAGGGCCAACGCACCTGTGACTCACAGCCCACCCCAAGCGGGCTTAAAAGAGGACACCTGGGCCCTACAGGGATGAGACCCAGTGAGAGAGAGACCTGAGAGCATAGACTGGAAGAGCAAGGAAAGGGGCAGGTGAAGGCTGCCCAGGAGAGAGCGAGCGGAGAACGCTGCAGGCGCTCCCCGAGAAGAGGGAGGAATTGGCTAGGTAGCCCGTGGAGGGGCTAGTTCCCTGACTAGAGCGGCAGCGGCGGGAGGCTGAGTGGTGGGGCTGTGCTTGAGCAGAAGAAAGGAAGTGGCAACTGACTCCTGGTGGACTCACAGGCGAGGCGCTTGGGAAACGGGTGAACAGTTCTATGGAGAGAGCGTTTTTCACCACGAGGGCTCCATAGGCTATTGTACAGGCCCTGAATATATTATGCCCGAGGGTGGGATTTTGAGTGGACGTCGGGAAGGGCTGTGTTCTTTAGGTGGCTGGCTCGAGGGGAAACTGAGGCAGGCGAGCCGACCAGGCCGCAGTGTGCCATAGGAGAGCGCTCCTGAGCCACCCTCTGACACAGGGCCCGTCACAAACATGGCTGTGGTTCTGGAAGGCTCCTCTCCGGAGGGAGGGAGGAAGATAAATATCCTCCTCATCCCCCACCTGAGAGAAGGCTCTACGTTTAACATTCACGGGGAAGATTTCAGCAAGTGGGACTTAAAGGCCAAGGGTGGGATTCTCGTCCCTGGCCAGGTTGGAGTGATCAGTAAAATCACAGGAGGGCGTTTCCATTCCCTCTGCTCCCGCCCCGTACATGAGTCTGCTCCATCACTGAGTCAGGGGAACCCCTTGCAGGGAGCAGGACAATCTCTCACCCACTGGGACTCCAGCGTGCGCTCACCAGAAAGCAGCAGCTGCAGCCTGGGCTTGTCTAGAGCGATCCTGGGCGCCTCCCAACCTAGAAAAGAAGCTGCTGGTTTTATGTGCTGCGGAGCCTGAGGAGGAGCCGAGACGCCACAGCGCCGAGGCGCGCAGCATGAGTGTCGAGACGGACGATGCTGCCAAAGCTACCCTCGAGGCAGGGAACGAGCTGCGCTGCCCACAGGACCGCAGGGCTAGCTGGAAGGCAAAGGTGGTGCGCCCAGCCTGGGGAGAGGAATGGCTGAGCACTTTCAAAGGGCCCACCCAGACAAAGACCCCTTCAGAGAGCTGGAAAACATGGGAGCCAAACTCGGCCCCAAATTCAGTGCCTATCCTCGCAGCCGTGAATGCAGCCCGCCGGGCTGCATGTTCCTGGGGGCTCGGCATGCGGAGGGCAGAGCAATTTTTTTGAAAGTCAGTTTCAAAACTGTTTTCAAAACTCCGATCTGTTTTGAAAATGTCCCTTGCGAACCCGACTGCAAAATGAGGGTGAGAAACATTCATTCAAAGCCGCACATGGAAGCAGTTCTTGGTCTTTGGGCTCTTTTCTACTTTACCGACTCTGCCAAAGCCAATACCATCCTGGGGTCATTATCCGTTTACCCACTTTTCCCGAGACTCTCCTACATAAATTCACCATTGGGAAGTGTCCAGTGTTTATTTCACACCCCACAGGGCAGTGGTGCCAATTACCCAATCGGAATGCACCCATGGCCTTCGTTTTGTTGTAGACGCTGGCGGAGGTGGTGATTTTCTGTTGCAGAGGTCCCACAGCCTCTGCTTGGTGGATGGATCTGATCCAGTGGCCCCCAAACATGGGTGTGTGAACTGCAAGAGTGGGGCACTTCCTTGGGGATGTTTACCGAGCCAGATTGGTTTATGGGATGTGGCTCTGCGAGAGGACATTTTTCTTCCGGCAGAAGGATGACATTAGAGATCCAGTGACCTATTCAAGACTCAGTTTGGTGGGCAAAAAAAGGGTGGGGCTTCTTCCTTCCCCCCACACCCTCCCCAATCACATTAGCTCTACTGAATCAGCTTAACACGATTGACAAAAACCCCATCAAGATGCACTGGAACACATCTGAAGCTGTGGCAGCTGGCTGCGTATCAATCCAGGAGGGAACTATTTTCAAAGCCATCTGCCCACACAGCTGCTGCTTCCCTGCCCACCGCAGCAGAGTGATGTGTGCGTAGCTCACAGAACACCTCCAGGGGAAGCAGTCGCAATTACTGGCCTGCCATGGGGTCAGAGAACAAAGGGCAAGACAAGTGAGAGCTCTCTGCACCATCCCATTCAGGAAGTTGCTCACACACTTGAGAGACATGCACACTTCCCAGTGCTGCTTCTCCCAAGAAAACTTAAGACACTGGTATTTGTCTGGCCCCCTCTCTCCTCTTGTATCGAGGGCCATGTGCACTGACAGTGGCTGTGTAAATAATAATTTCCCTGAATTGCTAAACTATTGATCCATGGGCCAACGTGCAACTTTAAATTCTCCTCCGGACAGGTCCCAACGACCTCTCTCTTCCCGTGATTGCATCTGTGTGTTCCTTCGCCTGCTCCGATTAGGTGAAATACGGGTAGAGAGAAGCCAGTGAGAGAGTGTGTCTCACTGTAGGAGACCAGAGCAGTTTTCCCTTTCATCACTGCTCATTTATTTGGATTAGCGTAAGCTCTCTGCTGAATCCTTTGTTCACTGTTTGTTATTCCACATGCACCAAGCACTGCGCGTTCATCTTTATTAGCTCTAATTGCTTCCCCATTCTAATGGGATCTTGCTATTCACGTAGGATTGAAAGGAAATGTATTCATTAAAATAATTCTCCTCCTAACTGCCACTTAGAACTGATGCAGTTAGCGGTGCTTTCCAGGACTGTCTCTTCCTAGTGTTCACCGGGGACTGTTATTAAGAACTTCACTGCCACGGTCTCCAGCTTCTAAAGAGAAAACATTTATTAAAGATTTCATTTCAAATACAAAGTCTAACATCAGTCTGCGTGATGTTTAACATTGGAGGGGACTGGAAAACAATTATTCTGTCCTCTTTATTACTTACAAACTCTTATTAAAAAGCATGATAGATGGTACCTTTGGAATGAATTCAATTCTGCTGGTAACGCCAATTGTTCCCCATTGCACAATGGCTGGTGCTTTGTCCTGTCTAATTGTGGGCATTCCTAGGCACTATGTTTTTCCACCCTTTCCTCTGAAAGGAAGAAATCCAATGAAAAAGGTAAAGCAAAACAGGGCAATGCAGAGAGAGGTAGAAATTAACCGAATTAGTAATAAGAAAAGGCTTAAACAGAAAATAATTCATCCCACCATCAAGTTCACTGCTGCTGTTCAGACCATTGTCTCCTTATATTTTTTTGCATCCTTTTATTGCTAATTATACATCTTTAGGTACCATTTTAAAATAAGCCCTCTGCCTTCTTTGTTGATTACATACATACATTCTCTCACAGCGCAAAGCACCATAGTGTCACACCACAAAGAAGAGGAAACACAACACAAGAGCCTTTGGCTAGCAATCCTCCTCCACATTTCACAGTCTTCCCACAGACTTGAGAAGTGCGCCGTACCACATCCGTCCAGTCAGCCACATGGTCCAACCGCATTCATCGCGGGTGCCCCCTGGCATCTGTCCCTGCAACACGTGCTTTGAGAATCTTCCTCCACTCATGTGACTCATTTGTCCCACAAACTGAAGTTGTCTTCATCGGATCATCTTGGTGATATTGGGTCTCTCTCCAGTCATGCTATAAAGTTGGACGATTACCTTCTCATTAGTTGTGTGCAAAGTATAGCTAAGGTGCAGCAATTGCCGGGAGTGTTCCAATTCAAAGGTGGAAAGCCTCTGTCCTGTTTCCTTACCGTCCGTGTCTCACATGCATATAGTAAGATGCTGAAGATAGCAGGGCGTCCTCGCAGGCATAGTCTACCAGCCTGTTCCCAACCTCCTGGCTATAGGACTCAAAGGTCCAAGTCGGGGTGGCCGCCCCTAGGGCCGGGGTGGCGCGGGCTAATGGTCGGAGTCAATAGTCACCCTTGTGTTAGGGCTGTGAGGCCTAGTGACCTGGAGTCCACAGCTGCCTTTGGATCAGGGCAGGACAAGAAAACAGTCTGTAGCCCTGGCCCTCAGAGGGGGTAGGGAGAGCCAGCGGCCTATAGAGCCCAAGCCTTCAGGCAGGAGATGCAGCCTGTAGCCCACCAGCCGATAGCCCTGGCCTGCAGGCAGGGCTGGGCCACAAGCAGTCTGTAGCGACGGCAGGGGTTCGCGTACCTCTGCAGGCTGAAGCTCAGGTAAGGGGTCGCTGTCACCCCCCGGGGAGTGGCAGGGGGGTATAGGGATGCGGGCCCGCCCGACTCCACCGCGTCCCAGCCCAGGGCCCTGTTCGTGACGGGGGGTCGTCACCACCCTGGCCAGCGGGGATCCCACCGCAACAGGCGGACCTTTCTCAGGCAGGAGATACCACTCACACCGTTCCCATGGGCCACTTCCTACCGTGTCTCCTGACGCTCTCGTCCGGGTCTCGTCGGGGCCTTTGGGTTCCCTGGCGTCAGTAGCCCCCTGGACGTCTGACTCCAGACAGTCAGCCATGGGCAGCGGGTCTCCGCACGGGTCTCTGGTTCTCCCTGCTGAGGGCTGAAGCCACTCCCTGCTTGGAGCCTCCACCCAGCATCCTTCCTCCTCAGTGGTCAGCCTGGAATGAGCAGGGCTGCTCCCTTTTATATTGGGGCAGCAGTTGGAGCATGCCCAGAACAGCCTGGGGGGGCGGGACTTCCTCCGCCCATAGCGTGGGTTTAACCCTTTCCTGCTCAGCGCAGGGCAAGCCCACCCCGGCACACCTCGCCAACAAAAGCATCTCCTCTCCCAGCTTCACCCCATTAACTCTTAGGATTCGTCTGTGGCAGTGGCTATAGCTCCAGTCTTCTTTCATTCAGACAACGCCCAGCTGCCCCGTTGCCCGAGAAAAAATGAATAGGCCTCCACTTCAATTAAAACCCACATCCTTTGACCCAGCTAAACATGGGGATGCTTGATCTCTATAACCCTTGTCTTCCCCCTTCCTGATGTATGCCACACCCTGATTTACCTGTCTTAGCTTGTAAGCTCTGTGGTGGCAGAGACCTGACCTGTGTGATGCCCCTGGCATGCCTGTGGGTGTTATAAACTGGGAAGGCTCCCAAGTCATTTTCACGGTTCTGGCAATGTTGGTTTCACATCTCAGCTGGCACCGATTCCCTCAGCGACCGGAGGAGCTCAAGGCACTGGATCTGGAAGCTTCGTTTGCTTTTTAAACAATTCCATGCTGCAGAACAGCACCACTAATAATGAGAGGAGAGCCTGTGCCTGCTACCAGCAGGCTGCAGTACTTCTAAAGCGAGCATCTGCTTTGTCTCTGTCACAAGGGAACATTACCAGGGCACAAAATCCCTTTCTATTAATACAGTTGCTTAATTATACTGTAAGGGAGACTGCCAGCCAGGCAGACAAACTGCAGGAGCACTGAGTCATTCTCCTATCAACGGACGTGTTCTGCCAAATAGGAGAGCCATGACATCACTTACTGATGGCATCAACCAAGTGACAAGCACATCGTCCCAGTCTCTCACTCAGCTATGGAAACCCTCCTGCATCTCTTCCCCCTTCTCTAGCTAATCGTTTCTTTCTGATCTTTCTGCTAACCACCAGAAAGAGAGGCTGGCACTACTGCCTTGCATCCCAATTGCCCAGCGCTCCTGATAATCCTATCATCTAGCAACCCTGCTCATACACCTCCTCCCTGCAGGCCTGGTCCCCCATCCCAAAACGCAGCCGCCAAACATTCACTCCCCTCCCCCAACAAGGACCGTGTCCCTCTCTCTCTCTCTCTCTCTCTCTCTTAAATGTGCCTGTCAAGCCCAAGAAACGGGGTGTAAGGCTGAGACCAAAACAGTGAGTCTCCAGCACCCTTGGTGGTGACACGACCCCTCAGATCAGGCAGCTAGACAGATCTTCCCACCACATGGTTCCCAGAGACCTCCGCTGGCTCCAGAGATTGCCGCCTGTTCTGTTCTTTTGATCCGTCGCTGGGCTGTAAAATGTGACCTTGAAAACTGCCACCTCCCTGAATTACAGGGAGACTGCGGTATACACGAAATAGGTTACTGCTGAACTCCTTCCACGGCCCAGCACGCCCCGGCAGGTCTCAGCAGCAAGGTGATCTGCAGGGTTTTGCTCCAGCCCATGGCACAGTCTGGTGTCAGGAAGAGGCTAGGGCACAGAGGAACGAATGCCGGGGAAACGCCCAGACAGCAGTTTAATGGAACCAACACCTCTAATCGGGTCGGATGAGATCATGCAGGTGATCGGTATTTGTAAGGAATTCTAAGAGCCGGCACCATTCCCAAGGCAATAGATTTCATTCCAACTGCAAAATCTTTACCTCAAGATGTGCAGCTGCAAATACCTCCGTGGCATCTTCTGGCATCTGTAATACAGCCTAATGGACGGAGATGGTGTGTGCGCGCCAGAGAGAGCCTCGCTTGACTCTCAGAGCCGAGGGTGACTGCCAGCACGGCACTGACAATTAAGGCAACGCTTTTTTTTTTTTTTTTAAACCTCGTAAACGGAGTAAGTTTGCTCTGGAACTTTGCGACGCAAACAAGCACAGAGACCTCGGCCATGGTTTGCGGTCCTTTTTCAGAGCACAGCCACGCTTCACTGAAGGCATTGGCCTGGGACTAAGGAGATTTGGGTTCTAATTCCCTGCTCTGCCACTAACTCACTGTGTGAACGTGGGCAAATCACTTAATTCGCAGATCAAAGTAAGGCCCTGCACTCAACTTGATGACAGTTCACTGTTTGGATGTAACACAATAACGCTTGAGCACCGCATCCAGTCAGTTTCAAAATTTCAGGGAGTCTTCTAGGTATCACTGGGAAGAATCCTATTCATTTTCAGTGAAAACTGGAAAAATTGAAGGGGAAAACGGGGGCTACATGGAGCCCCTGGCATCTGGCTGACAAACCCAGCTAGGTCTGTAATTGCCTACAGGTCAAAGTATTTGTTGATGGCATCCATTCCAGAAAAGCAGCCCTCATCTCATCCCAGTGGAGTTTAACAGATTGATAGCTTGAATGATTTATCTCCCAGACAGAAAGAAAAGAAATAATAATGGTGGAGGAACAGGCAACGGGGGGCATAGGAGGAAGAGAGGCACAGGAATGCCCACAAAGCCCATGGCATGGGGAATGGGAGACCGGGAATATAGGCATCACACACAGCCCCTGGCATGGGGGGATGAGAGTGACACACAGGAAACTTGCAGGGGGAGGGATGGAGGGATGCAAGGAGTCTCCGCAGTGTGCAATGAGCTTGGATGCCAGAAGCGACAGACTGTGCAACCCTCTCGTTTTATCATGTGTCAGTTTTCTCATCAGAGCACTGGGGAGAACGCCACGTCCCTACTTCACAAAGTGCTCCTGAATATCCGTCAAGCACGCTGAGCCGTCTGGATGGATGCTGATCAAGAAGGGTAAAGTGTGACGATGATGTTGTTGTCCCAGCTGCATTTAGGTCAGAAAGAGGTGCAGCTCTCGTGGCAAATGGCGGGAACTCTTCTTGCAGACGGAGGGGATGGGTTGGAGGATCGTCATAACAATATCGACCCAGGGTCCCAGTTTTGAGCAGAGTCCCATGGTGCTTGAGGTCTGCACACACAAGGTACGATCCTAGCCCTATGCCAAGGAGCTTACAACCTAGGGTCAGACAAAACGCAACAAGTGATGTAACAGACAGCTGGGGAAAGGTGGGGAGGCAAGGGGAGCAGTGATGGGAACACCACTGTGTTGTCTGCACAGTTGCAGGGGGTGGTTTTCTTAAAGATATTAACACACTATACATGAGCAATCTCCAGATTGCTGCTGGCCAGTTGCCTGGCCATGAATGGCTCTAATGGTCTTTAATGTACATTGAAAACTGGCCAACAGGGTTAATTTCTCTCAATTTAAGTGGGAGTGGAGACCTCATTAGAAAAAAAGCCATTTATTTGGGTGCCTAAATATGGATTTAGGGTGAGATTTTCAGAAGAGCGTAGATGATGGAGGAGCGCGAGTCCCATTGACTCTGACATTAGGCACACGCGTTGGAAAATAAACCACCTTGTTCGGAAGGTCTTCCGCAGATAAGTGAATTTCCCGGCATTTGCTTGTTCTGCTTACCCTGTTTTCTGCCTCCCTGACATCCACCCATTCCCACCCTTCATCTCGTTTATGCCTACACCCTTTACCACTCCCTTAACCTCCATTCTGTCTTCCTCAATTTCCCTAAACAAAAAAGTCCAAAAGAAATCAAATTAAAAATATAAGAAGGATGCTTTAGATGGCAGGAGGAAATTCAGCATTCGGCTGAGGTCTGAAGAGAATTAGGACTTCTCTACACAGGGACAATCAATAAAATTAATATGAATAACTAAATGTTAATTCAAAGGTGAATTTGAAGTGGATTAGTGAAACTGCATTAAACCCCTGTGTGAACACCCTCACTCAGGGCAGGGCTACACTACAGAATTACTACAGCATAACTACGTTGCTCAGGGGTATGAAAAATCCACACTCCTAAGTGATGTAGTTATACACGACCTAAGCACCAGTGTAGACAGCCCTATGTCAGCGGGAGAGCTTCTCCTGCCAACATAACTACCACCTCTCCTGGAGATGGAGCTCTCTCCCATTGGTATAGAGTGTCTTCATCAAAGCACTCCAGCAGCACAGCCGCACCGGTGCGGCCGCGCCAACGCAGCATTTTAAGCGTGGACCTGTCATCAGAATTAGAGTGCCCTTAATTCAGTTTAGCTTAATTCACTTCCAAAGGGAATTGAACTGAACCAAATTAGAGCCTCTTTAATAACAGTGTCCATACAGGGGTTTAATGTGGTTTAACTAATCTAGTTCAAATTCACATGTTTAGTTAATTTGTATTATCTTTCCTGGATGTCCCCATATAGACAAGTTCTCGAGCACCAAATAAAGGCTTAAAAAAGACAAATATGCTATAGACAGCAAGAATATACGGGAACAGGCTGTGGGACATACGGCAGACTTTGCAGACTCATTGCTGAGAAACAGGAGCAGCAGTGCCCTTAGGATGACAGGCCCCAGGACCTCTTAATGCATGGAGGCTTGCTTTGTAAAAGTCTGATGAATCATCTTGAAATTACCATGAGACCTGGGAAGCTGTCCAAGTGGCACCGTGGCCTGAGCTTGTTGCGACTCAGTTATCAAGGGACATAGATCTGCTGAGAACGTATTAAAAACATTAATTATGCTGGTGTTTGAGGAGTCAGCTCTTGGCGCTAACCGCAGGATTTCCTGAGGACCGTAGTAAAGAGAAGAGCAGCTTACAAGCATACCGGGGTACGATGCACTGGCCTCCCGGCTTGGGATAGTTCACCATGTCCCAGAACCAAAAGTATTTATTTAAAAGGAAAACACACACCGAGTTACAGTCACTGAGGCCATGTGAATGCAGTGCAGTTGGTGGGCAACTCATGCAGCCTTCCAGCCCTGCCTTCTGGAACGCTGAAAACCTTGTTCTGGGGTGGAAAAGAGGAGCACATGGGTTGTATGAGGGGAGATGGCTCAGCATGTTACTCTGAAGCATAAGGAAAGATAGGGACAGGATTCTGCTCAAGGCACAGGGCTGTGGGGACAGGATGCTGCTGTCAATGATGACAGAGGAACAGGAGGCTGATTTTGCAAGGGGGAGAGAGACATGGACAAGATACGACTCCCAAAGCAGGCGGGGAAGACAATCAGGGAACACAAACCTATTTCTTGTTACTTGCTTTTGGCTTTTATTTAAAAAAACCCCACAACTATTCCATGAAGCAGCTCCGGGGGGCTTAGTGCGGTTCTCTGGGAAGAGGGGCTCTTTCAAATAAGGATGCAGAAGGACGCCAAATGCTCCGCAGTAATTGCACTGAACTCGGGCAAGTTGTTAGATTGTAACAGTTTGCCACCCTCAGTCCAACCCTCTCCTGTAGAACACAGCAAGCGGCCAAACGATTGCATGGACTGTCTCGACATCTGAATAACGGGGCAATAATGAATGACAGGCTGTCCCACTGTTTAAGGAGAGAGACACACAAACACACAACATGATGTATTGTGAAGTACTTGGCAACAGCAAAGGAAGGCAGCACAGCAAAAGACCTACTCATTATCATCTAAACAGCATCCACTGGGAACGCAAAACACTTCAGAACAAAGGCATAATTATTTCAGTTATTTCCATGGAAGGATTTCCTATCAGCACGTCTCTTCTCTCTCGCATCTTCGGACTCATTAGTACTTGTTCCTAGAAACCCCAGCCAGGGTTGTGGCTCCATTATACTGAGCACTGCACAAACACAGAGTCCAGTTTCCACTTGCACTAAAGTCCCTTTATACAAGCAGTGGAACGGAGCCTTGAAGTGGGTGCCGATGATCTCCTAAGAACGTCCCTTACATGGGAGGTCTCCTCAGCTGCTACAAAGCTGGCCTGGAAGCTCATACTCACGACATGCCCTCCATGCCAGGGTACGACCAGAACGTACTGCACTACAGCTGCTCTCTGCCTGCCAGAATCTATAGGTGGCGAGGGGAAGTGCAGTGCAAGTTAGAGCAGCCCTGGGGCAACTCTAAATTTACACTAGAGTCTAGCAGATCCCTGCACAACCCCCAAATACAGGGACTACAAAAGTGACTTACAGCTACTTTTTGCGCTGTCCCTCATTTCCCAACCACAGGGACAGAGAATCAGGACCACACAGTAGGACAATCCTTTCCCCAAGGAGATTACAATCAGATTCCTGGTAGCTTAGCTTTAAGCTAAAATAATGTTTTCTTCTAATCAGTCCTCAAGGGTTTACCAGGCTCTGACCTGATCAAAATCCCACTCAGTCAGTCTCTCGAGCTTTTAAAACCCGTACAGGGGAAAAAATCCCAAACACAATACTGGATAAAGGGCCAGGAGAGGCAACCAAGCAGGGCTATACAGAGCTATTAAAGGCTACATAGAATAGAGGAGAGCTGCAAAATTAGCAGAATACGGTAATGCTACCAAAGGAGTTAAGAAGCATGTTGAAGATTCCTCTTACCTGGACCCACATCAGGTGTTCATGCTTCATTTTCCTCTTGTGGTCGAGCGGCCCTGCAGCTGCTGGCCTGATTTAGCTCTCTATAGCGAAAGGAATCTTTTTCCAAGCTAAGCAAGAGTCCAACAGACCCAGAAAGTCCCCCAGGCTCATGGGCTGAGCCCTTCCGGGACATGAGTGGGGCTTGCTCTCCTCCCTCTGCAAGTGCCAGCCTGGGACACGCAAAAGAAGAGCCGTTGCACTGACTAGGCCTCAGGCCCAAACTGCTCCAAATCCTCCAGGTCAAACAGCCCTTCTCCTGCTCCTGGTAGGTGCCGTCAGCAGAATAACAGCCCTTCCCCTCCTCCCCTTGGGTGCACAGACTCACAAATAGCCCTTTATCCCTGGGTTTCAGCCCATCCCTGAGAGGTGTTTGTCCAGCCAGCTCTGAAAAACCTCCAATGACGGAGATTCCAAAACCTGCCTTAGAAGCCTGTTCCAGAGCGTAACCACCATAGAATTAGTTTTTCCTAATATTTAACCTATATCTCTCTCGCTCCCTTTCTTGGGGTATTTTCCCCAGACCTTCGGCTGTCCCTGTAGGCCACCTCCCAGGCAATCACTTCTACTTCCTCCAGTTCCTTCTTTCTGGGGGCCACTGAAAAGAAACTCTCGAGCAAATCTTGGCCTCCCTTTTACCGAACACCTTACTATAGTCCTGCCATCACACACTCCTCCCTCGCTGTCGCCATGCATCCAGACTGCAGTCAAGTCCTGTCGCTGCCTCCTTCATAATATTTCTAAAGTTCGGCCCTGCCTCTTCTTCCTAACCGCCTGATCAGTAGTGCCCACTGTCACGTTGTGTGGTGCAACCCAGACCAGTGAGAGGTTGTGTCACTGCTTGTCCTGTAACTCTGAGTGCCTTTAAATGCTCTGCTACTGTAACTAACAAGTCCAGCCGCCTGTTGGTTACACCACAACCACACTCCGGTCTCCCCCAGCCTTGGTGACGACCAGCCAAGTGACCCTAACATACACCCCAGTCCCGAATTTCCCCCAAACTGTCTGCCCTGAAGCGTCCTGGAAGATTCAGAGAAGTAATAAGGTCTGTTGCTCCTCTAAAGAGACAAAAGCATAACAGCTTGTTGCCTTAACTGAAGTTAACAATCACTTCAATTCACACACAGCATTGAGCTGGTTTAGATGAAAAGTGAAACAAAACAAGAAAGAGGTTTTAAGTGAGGCCAAGTACAAGACAAAATGGCGACAAGCAAATAAAAGCCAAATGCGCCTTCTGCTGGTGAAGATTTAACTCAACAAGCTACAGCCTTGGTCAAGGTAGATTTCTTACCAATCTTCTGCTTTCCAGCCACGTTCTCGCAGCGAGGACCGTCCACAGAATTACAGGGAGCCGATTTTGTCCTACGTGGAAGATTTTCACTGAAGCAGGCTTTTCATTTATATTCAGTTCCCAGAGATTTCAACCCCCTTAGTTGATGGACCCCCATCTTTCTCCGTTTGCAAGAGCTTGGCCCATTGTGTCTGTCCATTGATGGATGCCAAGATGGCTTCTTCTCCCTCCTTATAGCTTGCCAAATTCACTGTATTGTCCTTTGTTCTGCCCTTCCGGTGGACTTCCCATCATCTTGCTGATTCATATGTAAATGGGGCCTCCATTGGTTTTGGTCACACCTTGATTAATTTTATTGGAGACAGGTAGATAGCTGCCTTCCCTCTTGTCTGGGAGGAAACCAATTTCTCCCTCCATATCTTCTTTCATGCTGTCCTGTATTCTTGGGATGTCCTTTGGAAGTGTGTCCATTCTTTCCCCCGCCTCCCTCCTTGTCTGATTCTAATCATTCCTAAAATCCCACTTGTGCCGCATTGCTTAGGTCATGCCGATGCTGTCGACAGCAGGGATCAGACCCGGGACCTCTGGATCTCAGTGCAGGAGCCTCTACTGCCTGAGTTAAAAGACCCAACTCTCTTAGCCAAGGCTACAGAAGGCTCATGAAACTCCAGCTGGCCTGGCCACCACTAAAGAAGGGAAGAGCACCACCCCCACTGGACATGGCTTACACCTAAAAGGACAAATACAATCACACTTGGAACATCACCACCATACAGATCTATCAAGACAAGTGCCAGTCAGGGCTCTGGCCCAATTGTATCTTTTAATGTCATTTGTTTTATGCCTGGTCTATGTAGCTTCTTATAATGGTGCCTATCACAGTAGTACCCAAGACCACAGGCTGTAAAATCTCTGGAGTAGGGAGCGTGGCTTCCTTTATAGTTTTACAACACCCAGTACAATTTATGTGCACCGGCGATAAAATAATTAATATTTCTGCACTCCAGGCAGTAGCCTTCACCCACCCGAACTAGCTCGTTATTGGTCTTTTGCCTCCATTTTGCTTAACAATGAAGTTTGGGCAAAATTGAGAGGGTAGGGATATTCTCTTGTTAAGAGAGAAATTTATACCTATTCTGCCATAGGCGTCTAGATGTCATTTTCCATAAATATTGATAAGGAACCCATCTGGTCTTAGAGGCGTATGGTTTGAGAAACAGCCACTGCATTACTATGTAGGATGATACAGTCAGAGTCTCTGCTTGATCTAAGAGATCTTTTGTTTTCTCGGGCCTGTTGATGACCTGCTTGAGGTTGTGACTGTAGCAATATCAATGCAGCAACGCCTGGTTATTCTAAGGGAAGCTACTATTGTAGTGCTAGAATGCGGCATTGGCCAGTAGCAATACAGCTGAGTGGCACCGGATTCTTCGTGGCCTGGGAAAACCTTCGATTTGAAACTTTTTTCTGTTCCAAACCAAAACGATAAAATTTCCCTCCAAATGCAAATTAAAAAAAAAAAAAATTGTCGAGGGACGATCGAAACGTTTCAGTTGGGTAAAAATCAAAACATCTTGTTCCAATTTTGACTTTTAAAACATGTACATAATTTAAAATATAAGATAAACGTTGTCAAAAAGTGAAACAAAGCCATTTTGAAATGGAAAAATCGAAACATTCAGTTCCAAGAGAGTCCAAAACACTTTCCCTCTCCCCCAATTTTTCATTCAAAATTAAATTTGGTTGAAATCAATGTTTCTATTAAATGTTTCACTTTTGACAAAACAACATTTTCTGACCGAAAAACGTTCCACTGGAACATTTCTGAGCAGCTCTATTGGCCGATCATTAGGCTAAAGTAGAGGGCTGAGATCATGGTGCCAGAGTGAGATCTTCATAGTTCTCAACTCAATTTCATCATACGTGCTGGAATTTTAACATGGGCTGGAACCAGTCCCGCTGTCCAGAGGAAAGTCCCTTTGATTGGCTGCCTTCCCCACCTCTTGGGGAAGAGCAGCCAATCAAAGCTGTTGCAGGAGGCAGGCAGAGCTCTCCCCCCACTCCTCCTTCAGGAGCAGACACCATTCTCACATGAGGCGGGGAGGGGCAGAAAGAGCCCACCAGCTAAGGGCGGCTCTGCTCCCCCCTCCCACTCTGCAACACCAGACCTGGAAAGAGGGAGATGCACTTTGCTGCAGCCGCCCCACAGACCTGGGAGTGGAGAAAGAAGAACCCCCCCACCCCGCACCAGCTGCAGGAAGAGCAAATGTGCGGTGAGGGGCGAGGGGCAGACATGGGAGTGGGACTAGCAGGGGTGAGGGGTAGCTCTGACCTGCGCTCGGAGGTTTGGCTCTCCCCAGTCTTTCCCACAATTGACAGAGTCGCAGAAGCAGCGGTGCTAGTCCCGAGAACTCTTTCTGGTGCTACAGGTCCCATTCTGTGAAGTTCAGATAAGCAGACTCCTGCACTTGTTTTCATTTTCTTCAGTTACAATGCTCAAGGGCATGCTTGTGCCTCCCTTACTCCTGTTGATAAGCTCCTCACTCTTCAATTAATCCCCCTGATTACAAGTCCACTACTCATGGAGTAAAGTATTACTCAGCAGACGCTCGAGTGGCTGCACTGGGCCCTCACTTATTTGGCTTGCTCTTGCTGGAACCTAAGTTGTCATGGTAACAAGTCTCAGTTCCTCATTAGCAACATTTGGCGTGGATGTCAGATTTAAGAAAAAAGTTCTCCTCTTTAGGGCTGCCTTGCTGGAGAGTTGTTGAGACTTGTCAAGTTGCACTTGTGTGTCTCCTCAGAGCAGTCCTTTCGTTCGCCTGCAATCTGCCACGCAGCTGAAGAAAGTGAAAATAATTCCAGGGAACCTGTCTGCACAAGTTCAGCTCCACCCAGGAAAAGAATGACATGTTAGATGTACAGCATTATGCACCTCATTTATCTGAGCCTCCATTTTTCTGCATTTGCCTTGGACTCCAGTTCTATTCCCCAGAACCAGAGCAACCTACTTCCTTCTACTTCATCATTCTGTTCTAAGACCATATCAGCTTCCATTTTCCCTAATGCACGTTATCTGCAGTAGAAGCATCTTTGAGACTATAAATCCAATGCAGTACTCCTAGCACTACTCAGAACAAGACTATATAACATTAACACCATAACCAATGTGCCTCCCTGACCCCTTCTCTCTCTCTCAAGCAGAATTGGTTAGTACATTATATTGAACCACTGGTTTGTCCGTGAAGAAATTGCTGGCATTTCCAATATCATACAGCATTTGCTGAAGCCCTGCCATGAAAACAGATTTTGTGTGTTCTCTGTTGCAAGAGACAAATAACTTGATAGGCAGGATCAGATACCCATTTCAAGAGGAGAAAGAGTTGCTGTTTTAAAATATACCTAATTAGAGAGTGTTGCATTTGGTTCAGCAGGATCAACAACCCAAGAACGTTCACAAAGGGGAGGAAATGTCACTTCACGCAGGAAACTCTTGATTCAATCCAGTGTCCTGAATTACGTCAGCACGTAAATTGTTACCCTTGAGATGCAGTGTCAGCACATTAATCTCCATATCTGAGTGGTCATCTGTCATTGGGACAACGTTGAAAGAAAGCAAACCTGTACCGCTACTTCCTCATTTACTGACAGCTACCTAATATGGTAGAAGTCCAACTGTAGGATGTCTGACTGTGTTTGTGGGGAGGGGAGTTCATAATATCCATCCACTCTGTATGTTCAATAATGAGCTAACGCCTCAAAGCTAAATTCTATGCTTTTCCATCTTTACCATCACAGATCAGTAGTTTTCTCTGCTTCAGATCCTGTCATGCCCAGACACCGAAAGGGCTGTATTTTCAGACAACATTTTATGAATAAACCAAAGGCTAACATTTGTTTGTCCAAACGACTTGTGAATAATGAAAACATTTGTAAAAACTGGGTCAGAGCACAAGTATTTTGTCAATCAAGAGAGGCCCAAAAGAAGTTGCATAAATTATTTGTAATGAATTATTTGAATGGCTCTTCTAGCGAATGTCCCATCACAACACCCAGTAACTGCACTCCACCACAATGACTCAGGCCCATTTCCTGGCACCTAATTCATACCCACTATCCATTAGAGTGGTTAATGATGTCTTGACTGTCCCATTCTGGGCCGACAGCCTTTTTCTTACAGAACCGTAGTCTAATAAGATTCTGCAGTGAAGGGAAAATCTGTAAACTATTAAATCAATTAGCCTGACAATCGTTTGCCTCCTTGTGGACTTTCTGCAGTGAGGTATTTTCTATCCTAATCTTCCAGGGCTAAGATACAGATGCACAGACTCAGGCACACATGCACACCCACACATAAAAATGCATGCTGAATCCAATCCAAAGATTGTGAGAAAGGAGGTATTTTGTTAGGGGAGAACGTCATTGAGAAAGCAAGACAACAAATTATATATATAATTTTATCCTGTAAATGGGAAGCTCTAACTTCCAACTGTGCTGAATTATTTCATAGTGTATCTCCGGCAGAAATCGAAAAAATCTGCTAGCATTTTTATTCAACCCCCTCAATTACGGCAGCTCACTCTTAGTGGTACCAAAATGACATCTTTAGAACTGGCCAAGAGATGTGCTTCTGAATTCTCCCATGCACACAAGGAAGAACATTCCCTTCCTGTTCAAGTGTGTTGGGAAAGTCTGCACCTCGGGTCAAAGTATGCTAATAGGACACTCGAATCTCCATATGCTATTTTGGCACTAAAATGTCAGCTGCTTTTCAGACACTGTACTTTAATCATTTCAGACAGGCCTCTTTTAACTGGTTTGTTTAGTTTGCTTAGAGAATAATATTTGTTATTTGGCTTTTAGGATGACTAATAAATGAACTGTCTTTGCTCAGAAAGAATAATGCCACTTAAGCAGAACCTAGTTCTGCAGTTCAGAGCTATTTAATAAGAAATACCTGTCAGTGTCAGAATATATTTACCGTGCATTAGCTTTGAAGAACAGCAGAATGAGTTTTGTGCTAAATTTACTTTATGTAAAATGTAACACATGAACTGTGAATATGTGGACAACAAACAGAGTGTATCAATGAATTCATCCTCCTCCGGAAAACGCTGACAGTAGCAAGAGGAACGGCTCTGAACAGACAAAACTGACATCATCAAAGCCAAAACGGGTGACAGCTGCCAAAGATTCTCAGCCCACTGCCTCCTTTCCCATGTTGAAAAACACTCTGTGGTCTACTTATTCTGTTGTTCAATCCAGGAGGGACGTCTCCGCATAATTAAACACTTTTAACCTCTTAGTTTTAACTCACAATAAGAATCCAGCTAAAAGAAAAGGACTATATATGGGAACATAGGATTTGTCTTACCAAAGGTCTCATCTAGTCATTCCCCTGCTGACATAGGATTGTTCTTCGCAGGTGCAGCTGCAGGAGGCAGGCTATAGGACTAATTCTCTAGGTCTTTCCCCATCTTCGTTTACCTTCCTGGAATCATAGAAATTAAACTACACTGCACCTGGTAAACTGTGAAGTACTGGACCTGCAGGAAAGGGGGAGGGGAACTCTCACCTGATTACAGTAGCAATCAGTTCACGCCCTGCTGCATGAGATGTGAATACAGCCACCTTAGCACATGCAGCAGCCTTAACATTTGTATTATTTATGGAACTATCCAGCCCCTTTTGAAATCCAGCTACAGTATTTGGCTCTCCAGCCTCCTGAGGTAGAGAGAGTTCCAAGGCTGACGACATGCTGGGTAAAGAAGTTACTTGCTTAGAAACTGTCCCTGTGGCAACGTAACCATCTGGAAAGAATATGGAAATAAGACTCTGACTGGGGTGGAATGTCTCCTAAATAAATTGGCCACAACTCTTCAAAAGCTTGTACACCTCAGCGAGCACATACATTTCTAGCCACACATTGCTAATGACAAGGCTTTCATGCTTGCATCTAGGCACGAGCATATGCAACAGCCCAGCTTGCATGTGCATACTCCATGCCTGGACGAGACGCATGCAAAAGCGTACGGGCTCATAGGTGTGGATGGCTGAACCATTTCAGCCCTAAGAACCAAAGAGGAAGAAGTGCAATAAATATAGAGTCAGATTGAGTCTGGCTGTATGGCACCCTACAGAGGGCTTAGGGGGAATAAGACACTGCCTCTGTGTTAAGACTCCCAGGACCTCGGGTTCAGGCCCAGAGGGAGGGCAGGAGGTGCATACCTATTGCTTACCCTTAGGAGGGGCTGGAGAAAAGATGAGCTGAGTCAGCAGGAGAAAGGGGAGTGGGCTACAGCCAGTAAAAGACTGTAGCAAATTATTCTACTTCCCACCCACTCAAGGAGTGATGGGGGGAGAAATTGTGACCCTCTGAGTAACAATTCCGTCAGAGGCAGTGCACTAACTCAGCACCACCTATTCATGGGGATGAGCAAAATCTAGCCCTTAGCAAGGAATCGCAGCATGCAGCCCAATAAGACCAATCAACCCCTATGTCAACCTTGTACTAAAGTGGACCTGTCTTTCCTGAGCATGATCCATGTGTCTCACTGACTTCAGACCACGCCATGGACAGCTGAACAGAAACTGCAGCAACTCTGCCGTAATTTATGCCAGGGCCTGGGCAAATCCCCAGATAACCCAAGATCTTAAAGCCACCTTTGCCCATCACGGGCCTTTGGTCTTGAGCCCCGGCCAGAGGATCTGGCCCCACATTTAAATGCTAAAGGAAAGGAGCCAAGAAGTGAGCTTCAGAGAGTTTATGAAATAGTTAATGAGTCTTTCAGCCACAGAGCAGCAACCTGCCTTTCAAATGCAAATGCCATTTGCTCCCTGGGGCCTTGTTCTGAAAGCCTCCTAGGGAACCCTGACCTTTCATCATTTGAGTGAAGAAAATACACCCATGAACGTCAGATTGGATGATCACAGCGATCCTTCCTGGCCTGGGAATCTATGAACCTAGGCATGCTAGCACAGAGAAAAGCTGCTAAGGGCTGGGTTTACTGCAAATCTGTGGTGAGGAAAAGTACCCACAGGCCAGGTTTAGTTGCAGCAAAGGGACACGGTGGTTGAAATGCCATTTGGTATTAATAAAGGGTGGATTATGTAGCATGTGCCGTCAATATAACATTCCTTCCTGCTGCCACGTCCCTTTTACTTGCTAACTCAGGGAAGAGTCTGCAAAAGTAGCTGACGTATGTTACCCTGTTCTGCTGTCAGTGCCTCCTTCCGCAAGCACTGCGTTACTGCAATCAGCTGCCTTGGGGTGCGTTTTCCAGCTGTCCCGTTAGAACGTTTTATCTGGTGCAAAGGTCGGTCGATGGGAATCAGAAAAACACAATGACAAATTGGATTCAATACACAGCAGTAGACGAACGTGCAATGGTACCTACCATCGGCCAGGCTGATCATCCAAGGCTGCAGGCTGATTTGACAATGCAAGGGAAATCGCCCATGCTGGTTGCTAAGACTCCAAAGTGTTTCCTTCTTCCAGCAGCCTTGCCTTCATCTTGCACCTGTCCATCCAGGAGCTGATCTCAGCCAGGCATTGGGGCGGTGGGGAGATAGACAGCTGGGTACTGTATCCATTTCAGCCTAGGTTATTTCACGATCCCCTCCCCCCACTCACCCCAAATGGCTTCATGGCGATGTTTGAAAGGACTCCAAAAGGCAGGCAGCATTGGAGGTATAGACAGTGTCCATCAGCACTTCTGGAGAAGTCCCAAAGAACTGCAGCCAGCTCAGGCACCCCTGCTGCATTCTGGAGGCGAGACAGCAACATGCTATGGTCAGTGTCGTCAAACTGAGTTTCCTTCTCTCCTGCTTTATCCAGGACAGGTCATCAAAATCATGGGGATCTGCAGGGTCTTAGTAGATGATAGCAGTGGCCAGCATGCAACACTAGAGTCTCGAAATCCTCCACTCGCTGGTCCTTTGGTTGGGTAGAGTTTTTGCTGAGCATGCTCTAGGATTGAATTGGGTCCATGAGGTTATTGGGGGGGGGAGGGAGGGACCATGGTCGCAGAGCTGTCCCCTTCCTTGGGTTGTTCAGGTGTAATCTGTGTGTGTGGAGGAGGCAGTGATTTGACAAGGGTAAGAGTGTCAGTCTTATGACACCCATATCCATTCCTAGACAAAAGATCCAGTATAGGGCGTGACCAGCAGAGTGTGAAGGTCTTGCAAGTAGGCAAGAGACCGCGCAATGAAGAAGGCAGTTAGGAGATTTTGGCCGTGGTGTCAGAGGCATATTCAGGGTGGATGTTGAAGTGTCCTGGGTTGATAAGCTTGGGAACATCACCACCACAGCAGCCAGCTCTTCAGGCAGCCCGTAACGGTGTCTGGAGGTCTGTGGATTAGCCGGATTTCTACGTGGACTCATAGCTGGGGTGGATACGCTCAGGTGTGAGCTGCTCCTGTATCTGGGGCTTGATGGGAGTTGGATGGCTACTCCACACCTGATTTTGTGAATCTAGAGTGAGCTGGACAGAATAGCCAAGCTGCAGCCAGACCCAGGCCTACATGGGCCGGGCGTTAACGATGTAAACTAGAGTATGTGGGGGGCGAGGAGGGGGGCGGTGGAAGGAGGGAAGTCACACTTGTCATTTGCAACTTTAACTGGTTTTTTGAGACTACATTTTGTTTGCTTTTGCACTAGCAAAGTACAGAGCTCCATTATGCACAGATGACTGACAGTTTGGCAAGAGTTTATGGCAGAATTTTTTGGCCATTCAAGATTGAATCCGTCTGTGCATATATAAAAAGTCCACCTATTGTCACATGGTGATATTAAAATAGAAAAGTAACTCAGGGTCTGCCTGGCTGGTCTTTCCCATTCTGTGCCTTCATTTGTTTCTCTTTCCTTTACCATATGCAATAGTTGTCTTCCTCCATAGCTTTAGTGACCATTTCCCCTCTAATTTCTCCCCTCCACCTTCCTCCTTTTCTCTCTTCCTTTCCCTATGTTTTTCTCTCCCTCCCTCTTTTCTCCCCCTTTGCATCCCCAAATTCTTCCCCCACACTCATAGCCCCTTCTGCCTCACCCTCATGCATAGGGAAATACAAATAACGAGCAGGACCAGTTACCAATCATAATGTTGTGGGATCTGCCCAAGTGAAGCCAATTTAGCGTTCTATCATCCACTCCCGTTTGACACTGACGCCCCACAAAGTGACTGAAGGCTGATGAGCAATATTATAGAATGAACTTGGATGGATGGGTAATGACCCTGCTTGGGTTGACAATGGGGTTTGATCCTTGGACCCACAGAGCTAAAATCATTACCACTTGAGCTAAGGAATCACTCTTCCAGCTGGTGATGGTGATAAGTTCTTATCCTGTGATTTAGACCAACCACTAGAAGAGGACAAAGACACACTTTGTGTTCTGTAAGCTAGATATGCTCTCGGCCCTGGAGCATAAGATCCCCATTAGTGCCAGCAGAGCGGTTTATAGGTTATATCCCAGTACTCAATACAGATTCTGAGCAGTCTAGGATAGCAAGAGCGCTCAGGCATCAAGCGAAGGCTTCTTGAGCCCTGATGGAACGTTATGCTCTTCATGGTAGCTGGCAGATCGCTCTTGCTGGAGGAGATATTCAGGCTCTTAGTGATGGGTTCAGGCTCTCTTTAAATGTCCCAAACTGCCCCAAACTTTTAGGTGGCTGGTGGAGGTCTGAGATAGGAACTTCTTCCATTTCATCTCGGGACCAGAGTTCACCATAGTCACTTTCTAAGGCACAAGGTCAACGTTCCAAACCACTCCTTGTTTTAACTTGCTGACCAATCAAGAGGTGTCTCCGCAAGGACAAGCATTAATCTGAGTTTCCAGGAAACAGGAAAGAAAACATTTAGTGCCATTCAGTAACACTTCGCAGACAGAGCATGTCTCAACTCTAAGTCTATTTTCCATGGGGAGTCACTGCTTCAGAGGATCTACTCGGCAATGGGGAAGGAATGAAACTTTTGGCACAACGAGAACTGGACCTGCACAATTTTAGTCAAGTTTTTGGTCTTCCGTTGACTGCTTGATGCCGAGTGAAGGTCAAAAAGGGTGGACGCCACTCTTCGTTTTGGTCTATGCCAATGGCAGGCATACCAGCTGTGGAGGTAAAGTCCACCTTAACCAACCTAGGCTCAGGGCATGGGAGGACTGTGCACTCCTCCTACGTATGGTATTCCAGCCTCTACGCCAGAATGAAGGCCGCAGTCCCTCCACACTTATTGCTCAGGACACTGAGGACGCTGGATTCACTTAAAACACAGACCTCCAACCTGGCCCGACCTCAATGGAGCCTTCTACTCTGGCCTACGTCACTTAAGCTCTTCTGAAAATTTTAGCCAGCATCTTCAGTGATGCTATGTAATGTAACATTACAAGCGCTCTCAGGCCTCATGTTTCAGAGCATAAGACGATTCCTACCCGTGGAGGGAAACAGTTTTCCCATATAGAAGTTTTGCAACTGGCCAAGAACATTGGGGTGGGCGGGGGGCCTGGCCCTCCACCAAAGCACTTGGGACTAGGATCGCTGAATCATTAGACTGTTTATATATAGCAATTCCTCTATTCCTGCGTGAAATGCCAGGAGAGTTTCACCGTGAGGAAGAACAGGAAACAAAGGAAATGCGCATTGCCTCAGAAACAACCTATTCCCCTCATGATATCCGGCAGTATCATCCCCATGGCTATGGAAACGGGCCTACTCCCTTTAATTTACTGGTGTGACACATGAGCCTTAATTACCTCAGGAGCAGCCCTGTTCTGCTCTCCCGACAGGCCTGGTAACTGAGCCTTTTGTAGCTTTTGGCACCAGGAAACAAATTTTACTCACAGCCCAAAAATTCCAGTTACTGTAAACACGGAGCAACTGGCCTGTGTTTAATCAGCTAAGGTTTTTACAGCTCTTTGAAGATGTAAAGCACAATATACCCGATAAGTATTTATCGTTATTATTTATGTGACATTTCATTTGCATCTCAGGCCAGCTCCCAGCACACCAAGCGTTCACGTCACAGCCCGGCCCCATAAATGTCACGGCTGCAAACCTCAGCCGCACACCTAAGGTGTGAGCGAGCAGCCCAACAGACTCCACTCCCCGCTCACCCGAAGAGGCTGTGGCTTCAGCTCCCGGCTGACTATGGCTGATATTGAACCCTTAAGAAAGTGGCTAGTTGCCGGGGGGCTGGGCACGGCCAACTGGCTGATTTCTAGGGCAATGCAGAGGCTCGCCAGTGTGGGTGCTGTCCCGGGAATCCAGGAAGGAGGGGTGTGAATAAAGCCCGCCCATCCCTCTGCCTCCCACAACACCCCACGGCCACGCCTCACCCCGCCTACTCCACTGTTGCTGAAAGTAGCATTTGCTGGATGGTGGCTGCCACTGGGGTTTTAAGCACTGTATGGATTAGACCTTTTCAGAGCAGGGCTACGAGGCATGGTGCCTAAAGCTCCAGTGGCTGTTGGGGGCTCGTCTATACTAGGGCACCCAGCATTAAGCCTGGTGAAGCAGTGACCTGCTGTCGGCATGTTCAGCATATGTATGGCAGAGCCCTTTCCCTCCAGTGCTGAGCCTGCCCCTGCTAGGGGGTGGGACCCAGAAACAGCTGGCTTGCAGGCGGCAGGCAAGGATTTCCCACAGGGATGTAGAGCAGGGCAGGACATGCTTCTCTCCGGAATCCCAGAAAAACCCTATTTCCAGAACGACCACAAACTCTACCTCTCGGGCCAGCAGGCCCTACCGCCTTCTCAGCAAACCCCGGAAATTAGCTAGTGCCAGGTGCCTCTCGCATGGGGGACCAGTTAACCAAAGGGTTAAGCAGTTGTGTTCATTTGGGGCTGAAGTCATCATATTCTTGCTGCATTTCCTACCTCAGTTCCCATAAAGGAAAATAAATGGGTCTCCGTAGCGCGCCCAGAGGCGACCCACTCTGTGCACTAATGACATTTGGGGAAGGAGAAATGCTCAGATTTAAACAAAACAAAACAAAAAGGGAAAGTTCAGGCCATTTGCAACGGCCTTCCCCTCCCTCCCTGAAGAGCGATAAAGGTCTTTTGGCAGCGCACGAGTGAGTTTATTTTGGTTTGTGTTGTGTTGCTGCTGTGACCTCCTCAGTTGTTAGAAGGCAAACGTGACAGCGTGATTGTTTTTCCTGGACTACATAGGAGTTTTCAGTCTTGCAAAACTGATTTGGGAGCCGTTTGCACTGATGGCAGCCGAGGACTCTGACCAGAGCCCAGAGAGACTCTTCCTTTATTGTGTCCTGGGCTGTGTAGGCCTGGAATAGGAATGCAGCCACTTGCAGCTGGTTTAAATCATCACTTTCCTCTCATTTCATTGCACAAGGCAGCGCTTGAAGATTTTCCTTCTATTGCACTGAAATGTGAGTCTAATTAGATGATAACGAGGCTCTGACATTTTCTAATTGTAATCCTAGCTGTGCCCAGGATCATTATGAAAATGATTAAAAGTAGTGATAAGGTGGAGAAAGGCTGTTCTTCCAAAGAACCTGCTATTTGGCCCACAGCACAGGAGAGGTTTGTCCCTTGTGTGAATCTACGTTTGGACCCAAGGGTAGGTTGTCCTCCAAGTGCTTGTGCAAAGCCTGGACGCAGACAGCCACTGAAAGCAATGGGGCCCCATGACTAGCGAGGATCCTGCACCACAAACCTCATTGCAGAATCAGGGCATCAGTCCATTATTATTAAAACTGTATTAGTGGCTGCTGTTGCTGGCATGGGGGTCACGTGCCACATACAGCCTATGCGTATTTCTGTAGAAAGAAACTCAGCCCAAGGTCCATAGCCAAATTCTCCCAGCAGTTCAGGAGGACAGATCTCTGATAAATCAGGGATCCTGGGAATTCTCCCACGCTCGTGGCATGTGGTATCAGCCGATCTTCCGCCCTGGGCCGAGGAGATACCACCAAAGGAAGGCGTAGTATATTTATTATAATGCCTCCCACTAAGCTGGATTCTTCCATTTGGACACTGACTTAAAATGAAAGCTGGTTTAAGTGAAAAAAGTTACTCCGGGCCTTAGGTGGAATAACCGATGTGGAGCCTCACCAGACGCGAAGCTAAGAAGATGACTGATTTTACGTATTTCCACACCTGCCTCTGCTAACATATGAGTCCCAGTGCGAATACTAGCACTTCACATCCTATGGATTTTAGACACTTTCTGGAAGGTTTTAGTTCCACAAAAGAAAAGAATTCGCACCTAGGGACAAACAATCCTGCTCTCATCTGCGTCAGTGTATTTAAAGGGAGCTGTGCCCATTTCCGTGAAATCAGTGGGCATTTCTGAAGCCAAGCACCTCTCCTCGTGCTTCGCCTAGGAGCAGAGATGGGATGAGCAAACTGTTGGCCAGGGGTCTGAAGTTTCACAAGAGAATGGCATGCGGGGAAAGGTTTTATTTTAACTAGCTTTGAACCCCCTTGCTGTAACACATTAGAAATAGTTTCTCGAGCACACAAGAAGGGGATGCTGTTTCCTGTGGCATTGCCAGTTAACTAAGCCAGCTTTCCACTCCCAGTATCTCAGGCTAGGCAGAGGCCAAAACATCAATTGGTGTTATTTAGAGCAGCCTTAGGGCTGCTCACAGTTATTCTGGCTCCAGCCAACTACTGGACCAGTAGATGATCTGGCAAAGTACTGCAAGCTGCACCCTTAGCACACGCCGTGCCCGCAGGCAGGGGACAAGCAATGTAAAATTAGCTACCCCAGCTTTGCACAACCTGACGATTCCCTGCATGGGGTGGAATATTTAGGGCCAGTGATGAAGCCTGTTACATCCAAACAGAGTAAAATCACTGATGGATGATCCAAAATGATGGATTAAAGAAATACATGCAGCTAAGTGTCCTAAAAGCTGATGAGCCTAAGGGTAGCGTCTAGTCTGTGATTCTAGTCTTCCTACAGCAATTTCTTAACCAAATTCTCTCTCCAAGAATATAAAGATTTGTAGTTTTACCAAATGCACTGTTTATAGTGGATCTGCATAGACCCCTGAGGCACAGGTGTTCTTGTCATTACAACAGAGCAGGAGCAGACACTGCCACCTGCCGTGTTCACAGTCCAGTTATGTAAACCTAGCAGTGTAAATTGCAAAGGGGACAGATTTCAAGGCATGGGCCTCTGTAGGCTAGCCATGTCCGCGTACAAACTCCCAAAGTATATGCGGTTTAAGATGGCTCTAACGGGTGCATGTCCTGACCACCGATACACCGAGGACTGAAGAGGCCAACAAGCTGTGATACTCCTCCAGAGAAGCATCTTTGAGAACCAGTGAACTATTGGTTCTCTACTAAGTCAGAGCTTTATTTCTCTTCAAGAACAGATCGGAGTTTCCACGAAACTGCTCGGTGCTGAAATTCATGCACCGCAATATTTGCTGCATAATTTCCAGCAAACCGCTTGCTGCCAACATTGTTTCCATAGGCGCGATTTAAAATTTGAGCTGTTGTGAGAGGACATATAGTTTCCATTGTACGTTCTGTTCCTTGTCTAGGCCCGTCACTCAGACTCTTGCACCAACATATGGAGATTTGTAACTGAGAAATAAATCTGACAATCAAAGTTACAGTGCAAATAGTCATGATTATGAATGGGAAAAATCACTTCCTGTTACTATTCTGCACTATTTGCATTAAATTTGCTGTTTCAGCATCATTCCTGCCAACACACATTTGCTACAACAGCCCCAGAAAGCAAATGCAAAAGGTCAGAAAGGGAAAGTGAACAAATTCATTGGAAAAAACTCAAACATATGTTCGAAGCTGGGAAAATACTGCAGAAAATATTCATGATCTCCACCATACACAGCCAGTGCACCCCGTAGCTTGCATACGGGAACCGCATTACAGCTAACAGAGACCAACTCTGCGTTTATACATTTACCAACTGTTAATGTTTGAAAAGTTTCAACTTAGAGAAAAAAAACCCTCCAACATTCCTTTAAGCCATGGATTGGAAAGTCCCAAGGGAATTGTTCAGACTTCTCCTCCCTGCACTTTAACAAACAGCTGAGGTTGTAATTTTTCATTTATTTATTTAATTATTACTGGGAATCTTCATTAACAGAAGAGGAACTAACAGGCATATTAATATAATTCACAGATGATACTAAATTAGGAGATATTGTAAACAGCGGTAAGGGCTGAGAACTAGTACAGAAGGCCCCAGAGAGATGGAAACATGGGCAGAAAATAAATGAGATTCAGTTTGGAAAAATACTGTCACAGCGCCTTTGGGGAAAATAATTTGAAACACGCAGGCTCAATGTGAGACAGGAACCTGGGAGGCAGGAGTGGCTGACAGATGCTTTAGAACAACGAAGAAAAAATTAGACACGAGTTTGCAATGCGTCAATCTGAGACCTACTGAAGTCAACGAAGAGACTGCCGTTGGTTTCAACGGGCACTGGAACAGGGCCTACTGCAGCAGAAATGGCCAATGTCTTTTTGGGCTGCAGACGCTTCACAAAGCAGGGAGGTCATTGATCCTTTCTCCGTGACACACAGGCTATTGGGTTCAGTCCTGGGCACCATTTGCCATAAAGACATTTGGGAGGGAGTTCAGAGAGGAGCAACAAAAGCAATCAGGGTGGAACAAATGCATTACAAGGAAAGATTAAAGCATTAGAGCTGCGTGGCTTGACCGAGCGATGGCTACAGCCGCAGGGGACGCAAGTCTACCAGCGTTTGAAGGATGGGAACGTTAAGGGGGCGAGGAAGCCATTAGGAGGCTGCCCAGGAAGATGACGAGGACAAATGGGATGGCACTAGGAAAGGGGAAAATGAAAACTGAAAATCATACTGTGAAAGTGTCCCAAGGGAACTCCCATCAGCTGGGATATTTAAAGCTAGATGGACATAAAACTCAAGTAAATGTACAATAAGAAACCAGCCTGTACTGTAAGGGAGAACTGGGTTGGACCACACTGCTCTCTTCCTTCTTCTAAGGGCCTATAACTACCCCCTTTTCTGTCTCTGGCTGTTTTCCTTTGTCCTCTCTCGGCCTAATGCATTGGAGGTCCCTTCGCTCTAACCCCCTTCTTAGCACCGAGCAGGCTCTTCTGGAAGCTTGAGTCAGTCACTGGTGAAGGTGCCTTGTCTGTCGCTACCTTTCTGCTTTGATTTCCTTCGTTTCAGCCGTCAGCTTCATCCCCTTCGTTTCTCTCCTAACGCAGATCTGATCAATCGAGCGATCTGCAAGGGGGGGTGTGGGGAAGGAAGCACCTTTTGATGCCAGACACCTATTGGAGATTTCCTGTGTGACAGGATGGGGAATGGCCACAATTTTGCTCAGAAATAAGGTCTAAGCAATAAGACCTCAAAGAAATAAGCTCTCTGAGGGCGAATTGCATGTCTGAGCTCTCCCCTTTCATTAACCACCATCCAGCTGCACTCCTGGGCCCTGGGATTCTCTGCTGTCTCCCTTCTCCCAGGCTCCAGTCCACATCACTGGCTCAGGCTCCTGCTTTCTGCTGGATCCTTGGGTGCCGTTAAAGCAGCTCCTGCTGACAATCTCGGGGGGAATGAAAACCTTCAGAAAAAGGTGCCTCGGTTCATCCCAGCTTCAATCTTCCCTTCAGAGAACACTGGTGAACTGTCAAATCGGAGACACAAGTGTCCTGCTGAGCTCCGCCCAGTCCATTCCCGAGAAGTTCCAAGCAATGGAGTTTCCCTTGGGGGAAAAGGGCTGTTCTAACACCAAGTCCCTGCTTCCCATCAGACACACATCACCCTTAGGGAGTTCTCTCTTTGTTTAGGGTCTGTCTGCCGGCTCTTCGTCCCCGGGACGATGGCAAGCCGAAGCCAACTGGAAATAATCGTGGGCAGGATTTCATTCCACCCCCATACAAGCTATAAAAGAGAAACTGCTCTGAACTAACCGAGGGCCTATTGCAGCAGTTCTTCGTCAGACTCCCCCTAGGCCCCAGCCTGCAGTCAGGTCTCCGTGGAGGGACCCTTGGCTTGCAGGGACACATGGGAGCTAGTGGCGCTCTGTACTTACTGCAGACAAGCCTTGGGCAGCTCCATGCATGAAACACCTCATGCAGCTGGTTAATCAGCTTGATCTGCCCATTTGCAAATCACCATGAACTTCCGTCTGCCGTCAATACACCTGGCTCCCACCAGCGGTGGAGTAGGCCGAGGAGCTGTGCAAATGGCAGGGGCTGTGGATGGGGCAAGCGGTCGGTTGCTGAGGAGCGCCCAGAAGTTGTGGGAACTGGGGCTCCTGTGCGTGCAGGGTAGCTGAGTTGGCTGAAGTTGCTAGGCAATGAGAGGGGAGGGCTGCTGGTGGCCTGTGGGGCACACAGGGTTGTTTGCTGAGGCTGGGTGGAGAGTAGCTGGGGCAGCCTGAGGCTGGTCTTAGAACCCTCACCTTGTGCTGCTGCTACTGCTTCCTTCCCGGCTGGGATCCCCGGTGGATCCCAAAAGGGGAGGCAGAACGGCTGCTCAGCCAGTCTCCTGTGACCTGAAGGTTCAGCTGCAGCCAAGTGATGGCTGGTGTCTGCCAGCTCAGCTGGAACACGCGAGGGCTCCCAAATGCACAAGTGTCATGTGAGCTGTGTGACACTTGGCAACCCTGTACAGTGGGCGCAGGATCTCCACATGTGGCTCCAATTGCGGGATAGAGGTCCAAGAGCTGTAGGAAAGAGACTGGGACTCAATTCACTACACAAAGCAACAGACACACACAACTGCAAAATGACTAGCAGATGCTTTACTGCAACTCAGCTACATGTTGTCTGCTGCGTCATCATCCACAAAGGCCCCAAGCCGGCAAATACCTCACTTCAATGGGACTGCTCATGGAAGTCAAGTTTAGAGAGTGCGCATTTGCAGGATCAGGGCCGCGTGTTGTAATTCTGTTTTTAAGAACTTACTATGAATGGAGAAAGTAAAGTGACCTAAACAATGTGCTGGGTATTGCTGCTGCATTGTAAGTATTTCAAACACCACGTGTAATCCCATATGATCAGTGATACTCAGACCTCAGTGGCTCAGGAGCCAAATTAGTGACTAGCATTACCCAAAGAGTCACAGCAGTGTGAATTCATTGTTTCATTTACTATAGGGCTATATGTCCATGTTTGAGCAGTATGACAGGGAAAATATTAAGTATTTTATATAGTCTCACAGCAGAGAAGCTAATAACTTATTTGGTTAATAACATAGTAAATAACATAATAATTAAATCACCCAGTGTTTTAATATCACGTGCTGCGAAGAGCCGCAGGAGACGCATTAAGGAGCCACTTGCAGCTCGTGAGTCACAGTCTGAGCATCGCTGCTTTAGATGATATACTCGTGGCTACCTATTTCCTTCATTTTTCATTAAGGTTATTTACACCACATGAACTAAAAACCAAAAGCAACATCAGAAGGAAGAAGGGAAGGTACCAACAGGACTGACTGACTTTATATTTATCTTTTAGGCTCTCCATTAAGCATGCTTTATGTCTATGAACTTTTGAGATATGTAGTGATAGCACAAATGTTTTAAATTGTATCCACCACTCATTTTTACCCCTACCTTCTTTAACTTATACCTATGCTTGGAAGGATTAAATTTCTACTGGTTAATGTCAGCAAATGTTGATTTCACTGTACACACACACAAACGAAAAAATATTTCCATCGACAATAGAAATTTACAGATAGGCGAAGTATGAAAACTCCTGCTTCAGAACTTATCAGAGTTTGATTTCAGGATATTTACTTTGTATATTTTGACATATGATGTTGACAATGTGTGTTAACGACAACAAAGCTTTAATATTTTGAGTCTCAATGTTTACCGTCATAAAATAATTATCCCCCATAATTTCCCACAACTGTAAAAATTTAAATAGATAAAAGATGCTTAAAAAACCCAAACATCTGTTAAAAATATATATTTAAAAAATGAAGTTCTGCCAAGCCTACTTGCATCTGATCACTGCAGCTGATCAGGAAATGGAATTTACAGCCCATAAGAAATTCCAACATTTTCATCCTGAATTGGGGCCAAAAAGTCAAACACTTGAAATATTTTATGGAACAAGATATTCTAAAATACTTTGTTTTGAAAACAATCAAAAGGGCCTTTTCAAAACATAGCATTTTTGACCAGGTTGAAATATTATAATAAAAAATATAAATAATACAATCAACTAAACAAGAAAGTCAGAATGAAACACTCCGTTTCAATTTCAAATAGTTCAAAAAACATTTCGTGGACAATTGCCGAAATTGACACATTCCTGCAAAACATTTCCATTTCAATTCAAATAGCATTTGCCATGGAAAACTGTTCCATTAAATTTTGCAACCAGCTTTACTTACCACCAGCAGTTGCCTCTTGATGGCATTCATTTCAGATCAGTGGAGGACTATTTATTCCAGGGCTATATGATTTTAAGCACAGAAGCTTCTGAAGCAGCTCATATGTGGCTCTTGTGAAAGATGACTTTGGAAATTAAACTTGTGGACAAGCTGATGGATCTGAAAGAAGCTCTCTCTGAAATATATTGGACAGGGACTAGATTTCCAGACGTTTTGTCTCATAGCACAACTCCTACAAATATGGAAGATTATACTATTTGCAAAAGAAAGATTTCCAAAACATGATGTTTAGAAGACTCAGTCATTAATGAGCTCTTGGAGGAGGTGGGCAAGAGGGAAAAAGAAAGACCATTCCCCACTGGTTAGAATACTGGTCTGGTTTGTGATGTTTCATCCTTTATTACTCTGACTCAGGCAAAGCAAGGATTTGAACCTGGTCTCCCCTCTGGGGGTTCCTCAGTCAAAAAGCTCAGCTTTCAATCCAAAAAAATGGACATTTTCACACAAGTCCATTTTCGCAAATATGTTCAAAAGGTTTTGTGTTCATGCCAGTGAAAAACAAAGCCAAATTTCAAATGTCTACAGCTTTTACCAAAACAGAATTGTCACCCGCTGGACACTGCAACTCTGGAGTTTGCACGTCATCCCTTGAAGTAGGTCCCGTCAGGGAGAAATATCCGTCATGACAGCAGGAGCAAAGAAGAAGAAAGCAGAACTAGAAAAAAAAAGGAGTTATTCTAAAGAGAGGACTTCAAAGGAGCAGGGTTAATGTTACAGTACTTAGAGATCAGCTTCTAAAACTGGGAAACACGAATTGCAATTGCTGTCACAGGGATAAATGATATGTACCAAGCCAATGAATTATTTCCTCAATAGTTGCAGGGCAAATTACTGAATTTTGTCATTTTATTTGACCAAGCTGTTTTGTCAGGAAACTATTTATTAGCCTATTTTACCCACACTGCAATCCACCTAAGCAGGACATCTGCTGGGAACACCCGCCATGTGGTATGGGCGGAGTCAAGACTTCCACCATGAAGATAAGTAGGAGGCTTGCTTCCTTGCAGTGGATCTTTCATAACAGGGCCTGAAATAATCTGTTGAGGTCACAGCTCGAAGATGCCATACTAACTCCACACCTCCCCTTCTGCAGAAAGGGATTTGATAACCATTTCTCACATATTCCGTTACCACCACCCCACCCCGTAATTCTCTTCCTAAAACACTGGAAGGATGGATTAGCCAGCTAAACTTTCAGTTATTTTAAAGGGGTACCTCCATGCCCAACCAATTTCTGGAAGCTGCTTCTAACTGACCTCACACCTGGGTGAAATGTCATCACTAAGCCATCTCTCCTTTAAACAGTAGATAAAAAAAGATGGTTTGTTTTTGTTTCGTTTTTTATTTTGATTTTACAAATTAAAAAAATAAATCTGTTCAAAATTAAATTTTAAATCATGGTAAGTTATGTTAAAGCCCAAATTTATTCAGATAAAAAAACTGCAGAGTCCTCAAATTTTAATGAGTTAAAGAGCTTTTTTTTTTTTTTTTTACTATAGAATCAAGAGGAAAAAGATCGAACTTTCGAGGTCAAATGAAGCTTTATAATAACTAGGTTACAACGCTTCATACTGCTTTAAGTATCTACAATATTCAGTCTTTACACTGGAGCAAACGCTATTATTTGTCTCTCTCGAAATGTAAATACTTGCAGTTTCTGTTGTGCAGGACAGTTTTTGCCTTAATTGCTTTTGCTTTGTTTAGTTAACAAATGTAGGGAATAGGTTCTCCATTTGGATTAGTTCAAGCTGAGAAACCAATGGAGAGTTGAAAAAACCAGAAAGCTTGTTTTCATCCAAGTTATGAATTAAAACCAGGTGGGAGAGGATGAGATCTATTAATTCTAATTCTAAAAATTAGAAACTCCATTGAAATCAAGGGGAATTGGGTCATAACATACTTAGGTGCTTTTAAGACTCCAACTAGGTACCTATCTGCATGTTTAAGTACTTTAATACCTTGAAAATCTGGTCCATGATGACCAGAGATAATCAATTCACTAACTACAGCTAAATATTTCCTTTGTTTAATAACATCAGTTTTAAATGCAAAACATGTTTAGATACTTGCTTTTTTCCTTATGCATCCAGTTCATTTAAGAGAGTTTTATTTAACAAAAAAAACCATGTCAAATGCTGGTTTTGTACGTTAATTGAATTCCAATTTCCATCCAAATGCACAAATTGACAAATCATAATGTAATAAGAAATGATCTTTCAGCATTTTCTAACCATGAACATTTTTTTTTAAATTAAGCATCTGAAAAAAAATGTTAAATTATATAATTGCTTAAATAAATGTGTATAAGTAATAGATCCTCCTGGTTAGCAACAAAAAGTTACAAATGTAGCATGAAGGTGATATTTGGTTGCCAATCAACATGTTTTAATGGTTATATTAACCAATTAGAATGATCATCTCTTTAGGAAAAGAGCTAGAGTACAACGCTGTCATGGATTCCTCCGTTTCCAAAGGAAAGTGAGGGTCATTACAACAGCTTAGGAAGGACTTTGAGATTTAGGGTTGAAGAGTACTTACTATGCGAGCACTAAAGAATCTCATCATTTTGCTCTCCAAGGACAAGGAAGTCTTCCGCTCTCTATCGTATTTTGTATTAGTTGTTTCCAGCAGCTCGTGCCACCTTAGGTCTCTTGAGATGTCAAAAGCTAGGGGGAGGCCTGCAACCACATTAGAGAGGTGTGTACTTTTATTAAACCCTGTTGTATGCAGGGGTGTTGTGGGCATGTTAGTGCCAGGCTATTAGACACACAAAGTGGGTGAAGTAATATCTTTTATTGGACTGACCTCTGTTGTCTCTCTCACCAGCAGAAGTTGGTCCAATACAAAGATAGTACCTCACCCACTTTGTCTCTTTAATAATCCATTATTCCTCCCCCCACCCCCCCCCCCAACACCATAACAAGGCAAGAGGGATAGAATAAGAATTTCTAGTACTGAACCTGCTCCACAAAGACCATGGGCTTCCCCTAATTTAAAACTCCCTGCAAAGCCTCTTGAAGGCTCCACTGATTTCAGTTGGCACCGACTGGATCAGGCACTTTAAATTCCACCTTGTTTATTTCATTCTCTTATGAGTGACCTGCTCTTTCATGCCAAGGCAAAGGGTCGAGTATCAAGAGGGAAGGGCCTAAAGACACTGGAACTCAAGCTGGAGATTGCGATGGCCTTATGCAAGGAAAAACAAAAGTCCATCAAAACATGTAACTGATAACCCATGGCCCATTGTCATCCTGATGGATCTGCTTTTATATGCACCCAGCAGCGTGTTTGTTCAGATGTGTGACAGCATTTCAGGCCAATAAGCTTGTAGCACCTTAATTGTTCTGACTACACATACAGTACTCCCTTCCCATCTGACCCCACCACCACCACCACAAAAAGAAGAGGGTAAAAATTGGGCTGACTTCTCAAGATTACCCATTATCTTCACTAGACTAGAGGGAAACATTTTAGGGGGTAGATTTTGCAGAGGGGGTTCAGATTAGAGCTGGTCCAAAAAAATGTTGACTTGTTTAAAAAATTAAATGAGGAACAGTTGGAGCTGCTCCAGTTCAGATTCCCAAACAAGGAGCTCAGCACCTGTTTGATATTTTTCCAACACGTTGCACTTTAAAATATCCCAAACCAAACTGTTATCTAAACCTAGAATTTCCTGACACCTGGGATCAGTTTGGTGCAGTTTTCTGTCAAGCTGAGGAATCCAATTACTAAACTGGTAACAGGATAAAGAGCACAAAGGGACAAACCTACCATATGCAATTCACTTACTGTCCACTAAGTGGATTTAGTCTAATTAATTAATGGAACAGGGCATACAAAGCATGAAGTTTTCAAACTAGACAACAGCGCCACCTAGAGAACAGTGGTGTGGCCTGCACCTTAACACTTCTGGAGGCTCCTTTGACTGAAGCGACGTTGTATCACCTAGGAGCTGCCTGAACCTTTCAGAGGAACCTACATGAGCTCAGCAAAAAAGGTTAAAGGAAAAAATGTGCATGTGTTAAGCTAGTTTCTCCATGCTGCAATCCCCCCCTCCCTCCTCAGACCTGTCAGTTACACAAACAAAATAACTCAAAAGGCACTAAGTAAATAATTTACAGAAATGCATTTTCTGTAGGTCTTGAATTTCAATTTCCCTTTGACATAGCATTTGAGCTGTATTTACTGATTTTAAGTGACAGGTGGCTTGAAAATTAGGGATTGGATTACAAAGGCATTTATAAAGAGGTTAAAGGTAAAAACAAATGTCTATTTATAAATTTAGACTGGAGGAGACCAGCAATTTAGCATAAATTCCTAAAAATCCAACCGGAGCCTTATGAGGTATTGCAGGAATCAGCAACACCAGGCAACCATCCCAGCCCCATGCATGTGGGAGCGGGTAACTAGTTCCAAATCCTGGGCTAATCAGTTTTCCATTTTAAGGTCCAAATGTGAGTTAAGACTATAAAACACACCAACTATTGGATACAAATTTTTAAAAAGGAAACCAGGCTCTGTTTACAGTTATTTGCAAAACCATGTTGAGTTATAAGCATATGACCACAAATTAGACAGAAGTTGCCACTGATGTGGTTTTTCCTAAGAATTTATAGCAGTGGTAACATAATGTTGTAAAAAAAACTAAAAACGCTCGTGATCTATATAGAGCGGTGGTTTGTGATTGAACTAAAGCCTTTGGCATGCTAGTCCAATTCCCACCAATCATTTTTTCCTTTGGACATTTGTAAAATAAACGAATAGCACATCTCTGGAATAAAAAATTCTCAAGATCAAATGCTTATGTATTTGATGCACAGGGATTTTTAGAGGACCTGATGGGGGCTGAAAGGACTTTTAAAATATAGTTTCAAAATTGTTGCATATTTCATTCAGAAATATGTGAAAACAGGATTACCAATATGGCAAGTTACAAACATCACAAGATCTTTCCTCTTACAGACCACTACAATAAGGTGTCTGCGCCCAAGTCTCCAACGTATGCTATTTTCATAGTGCTTGCGTGACATCTGGTGGTCACACCGTAGACTGCAAAAAAAATTAATAGAAAGTCATACAAAAGAATTTGGTTGAGGGAGGCCCCTACAAATAAACTCGTTGCAAGTTTGGAGCCATACAGGTAATGGGTTTATATAGGCCAATGTTTTCAAGTGACTAGTGACTTTGGGTGCCCAACATGAGGGGGTTTTTTTTGTTTTGTTTTTTTTGTTTTTAAGGGGCCCAATTTTTAGAAGTTACTGTGCACCCATGTCTTGAAATCAGATTCCCTTCAAAGGGGATCTCAGACTTAGCCACTAAGCACGGAAGCATTAAAAAATTACTAGTTGAAAATCTTGGTCATAACGTTTAGATAAGCCATCACTATAGATATTTTTAAAAGAATATTTAAAAGGTGGAAGTTAGCTGGTGAAGATGTGTGTTTTCAAAAGGCAGGAGGAACAAAGTCTCTGAAAACATCTAAAAAACCACCACAAAATTCAGGCATAATCTTTTTATTAGGCTGAAGATTTTAGTGTTTTTAATCTGCATAAAACAAACTCATTAAAGTTCAACAAAAAAAAAAAAAAACAGTTTAATGAAGTATGGACCACTGGTAGGAAAACCTCCCCAAGTATCTCGTTCCAAAACGCAACATGAAAACGTGCCTCCAGGAGTACTCTCTGACCTGTGAAAATGGAGGTGTTGAGATTGGCGCACCAATTGGCTGAGAAACAAAGCAGAATAACAATATTACATTCATTTTTCATTAAACAAAGTCTCCAACTGTACATGTCCCAAGAAGAACACAAGAAGTTGGTAAGTATTTTAAAGGGAGCAAAGTCTCTGCAAGTGGGACACTTTTAAAACAAGATTTTAAAGTCTTTGGAGTACTTGGAAACTGAAGTGGGAAGCAGAACTACTTAGTTCTGGGGCAGTCGCCAGCCCACATGATGGAGAGGGGGAGAGAGCTAGTGGAGCCATCCATCCACAACGGGCTGGCTCTGCAGGGGAGGTCAGATGCCCTCACACCACCATGCTAGGCAGAGACAAGGTTTCTAACTGAACACGTACAGGGAGCTTCCCCTCTTCAGATGTAACCAGTGCTGCTGACAAGTTTATTTTAATAGCAAACATTAAGTAAACAGCGAATATTTCGCTAAAGAACAGAATTCCTCTATGATGCAGATGTGCAGGACTGAATGGCAGCATCTTCAGGCAGCACACATTTCCTCTCTGTAAAGGGCACAGGCACTGAAGCAGTGGCTCCAGGAAAACTCTCAAGCAATGGGACAGTGAGACTGCGGGGAAGCCCTGCTCAATCAAGTGCACTGCTGAATTCCACCACACACAGCTCTTTGTTACAACATTCTACTTCCCAAAATGCTTTTCATAGTCAGGGAGGATGGGCTTTGTATGCACCTATAAACAGAAACAAAACTGGACTCACCTTGTATTCTAAATCCTGTTCTTAAAGGTCCTTTATGTGGCTAAACAATTTATACATCTCTAGAGATCAATCCTCCCAGCCTGCCAATTTATTTCTTTGCAACTTTTGTTTAAAGGCTCGGTAATGACGTCAAAAACTCTCCCCCACTTTAAGAGCTCTGGTAACCTAACAGTGCTGTGGAAACAAACTTGAGAGTGTGGAGTCTCTTTGGAAACAATTGGGACCTTAAAGTGTGAACTAATGCCATGTTTGAGGAGATAGAATAAGCAATAGTCAGTTGAATCGAATCTGAAAAAAAAAAAAAAAAAAAAAAAAAATAACAGGAATGAGCACTGACCAGAATTTCAGGGAGAAAAAGATTCCTTGCCAGGGACTTGCTTGTGTTCAGAGGTAACAAATTAGTTCATTTGTCAAGATATTTTACTGAGTTTCCAACAGTTAATATTTTGACAATACAGGTTGCATGTTACATATCCAGAAGACTAAATTCTATCCCCAAATCCTTCTAGTCTGTTGCTTGCAAAAGCCATTAAGTTCAGGCACATGCAAGCCAGACTCATCTCTTTTGCTCCTGATGCCTATTACATATAAGTAGTAATTATTGTTTCTGGCAAGGCTCTAGTGTCTCTTATGATTTTGATTTTAATGATCTGATTTCTTAGTACTCTCGAATGAAAGAATATATTTAACAAGCAGCCACACTTCCTCCATGAGAGGGTTTTTAAATTATGAATGTAATAAAGACAAGGATGTTGCCAGTCTTATGATTAATAGCTGAGAGAGACATTTCTTACTGTGCCGTCATTTTTCCCATTTGCCACAAATTCAATCCCTGTACATTTTTATAATATTCAGCAAGAAATGCACAGTTTAACTCTAGAGCGACATAACCAAGTTAATAAGCAGCGCTATTTTTGTTCAATGTAAAAGCAACTCAAGTTCTACCGGTTCTATTGACAGATCTACATTGTTTAAGTATCTATAAGACAGATGTCTACCGCAGGTAGCTTTCTTCTATTTAATGCATGTAAGATGACTCATTTTGTAAATCGGCCACAGCTCAAATCTACAGAAAGTTGCAACACTGCACCACTATAGAACATCAAAAAAAAAAAAAAAAAAAACCCTGTTATTTGTCTGCAGTTCAGAGTTATTGAACTAATCAAATTGAGATACTTCCCTGCTGAGATCCCAAACTGAGCTCCTATCAACAGTCCCTTAAAAATCATTTTTTTAACTGCGTTTTTAAAATGATAACAGTGAAAAAATACTGCTCAAAGACCATAGAGTTAAGGTCAGTCCCCAGCCTTATTATTTTCATACAATGCAAAAACACCCTCAAATATAGTTATTTGGGGAATTTATGAATTTAAGTCACTTACCAAGGTTTTTTGTTTCTGTTTCTTTTAAAGTTTCCATCTTAATTGGAACAAAAACTACAGTTGTTGCAACAACAAATAGTCAAAACTCCAAGGCAATAAAGGTGGGATAGATATTATACTAGAGATACAATACAAACGAGCAAAGTAAGGAAGTCTTTCCAGGTGTGCCTAATCATTACAAGGGCAATGCTCAAAATACCCACGCTCTCACTTGCAACCTGCAAAAAAAGGGCCTGGTGAGACTGGAGTGGCAGCATATATATCACAGTCAGTATTAAGGGTCAGAGTTCATTCAACTAGGTACTTGCAGACAGTAAGACCATACCCAGGTTTAGTCACATTGTTAAGTACCTTGTGTAATCGATTTCCTTTACATGTATTTATATCAGCTACGCAGCCTGTCATTTTAAACTAGAGATTCAAGTAAACAAAAAATAGGGAATAAAACTGATTGACAACTGTGGTTTAGATTTGTTACAATTCAGGTAGTTTGATTTATAACAACAATCCCAAAATGGATGAAGCCCCCCATTTCATGTTTGTAGCATAATTTGACTGGACAAATCTCTTCCGAACAAGATGTTATATTTATCAGACAAACCAGTTTAGAGCAATTTATGAAACTCTAAAATACCAAATTAATGGAACTGCTGACAGCCTTAAACGACAGCCACATAAATGTGCCTCTTATAATAAAGGCCCTCTGCACAGATCTGAAGCATTATATGAAATAGCAAACTGACTGCAGGTTATGAACTCCATCTCCTTTAAGGCATCAGAAGCATTCTTGAACAAGACTTAAACTGTCTAAGTTTCACAATGTAAACACTCCAGTGTCATGTTCTGAATACGCATGATGAATTGCAGCCCTACACTAACAATTATGCAACTAAAGTGTGCATTTAATATCTTGGTTCAACTTTCCCTTGCATTCCTTTTTCAGACTCCCCCTCATTGGAATGTAAAGCGGCATATTTGAGTGTCTGCTTGCTACAGTGCCCCATAATCAACTGAAATTAGTATACTTCTCAACAAGCCGCTGACTGACAAGCTGGCAAATAGATGTGTTTAGAGAAACATGCATCCAATTCTCCACTTCACTCCTAACATCACAAGGCTGCAGATTAAAGATGCAAGTCCTTTTTTTTTTTTTTTTTTTATTAAAAAAAAAAAAAAATCAAGCAACGTGCACATACACAATCATTTCAATGCATCTGTTTTCCAGCTCAATATGGGGTTTATAAAAGAGCTGTGCTGATGTCACCAGCAAGCTGGCCTAGGCACTTCCCCATCTCCTATTTAGTATAATTGAATTTGGGTTCATAGCAAGTAGGCATCAAGCCACGGGACAGCAAGGGAAAGGATCGACTATAGCCCAACACCTAAATCAGGAATGGGAAACCCTGAATTCAGATATCGAGGCATAGTCTAGATCAGGGATTCTCAACCTGGTGGTTGTAACCACCCTGCTCTTCCCATACTGCTCAATGGGAGTGCGTTCCGAGGTCATTCTGGTTTGGAAGTGGTTGAAAATAAGGTTTGGATACGCTGCTCATAAGAAAAGATTCCAACACATAGGTTTCTCAGTCCAAGTGACCAAACGTTCCAGTGAATTAGGAAATCAAATACTTACAGACAAGGAATCATCTATGGACAGTGCTCGATCATTTCTGATCCGAGAACTGACTTGCTTGGGGATCTCACATTCTGACAATTGTCCCACTTGACATACTACGAACATAATTCATTTTTTTAAAAGTTGCCTCACCTCTTGCCAACACCCTGAATTACCAAATTTTTGCCATCTAAAATCAAAAATGACTTGTCACCATTGATACAATTTATTCTTTGCATTTCACTCACCATGGACAGTGAAGCTAGAAGACGTTTCATTTTTGTTTAAAACCCAACATTTCTAGTTTTTGGTCCCAGACACTACAACAGGTGTCCTGTTGTATTCACAATATTGCAGGGGAATGCTTAAATCAATCCACAGACTTTTCTAAAAAAAAGATGCACTGAGTTTAAATGTCGAGCTTCAACTACTTAGGTCTTGACCCAAGTACATTTTTCTTGTGGCTCACCAAATCTCCAATTCAGCAGAGTATTTGAGCAAGTGCATGTGCTAGAACCTTGCTGAACTGAGACCCAAGGCTTGATGCTACAAGTCCTTGTGTGGTGTTCGGTTGGAAGCACAAGGCTGTTGCACTGCATCACAAGCAAGGGCTATGCATGAGCACAAAATAAAGATTAAAGGGCTAAAATAATCCTCTGCACAGAGCAGCCCCTCTGGGCCTACTCCCTTATTTGAAAAAATTAGAGTGTAAAAAAAGGGGGAGCAGCAGAGCATGGCCAGAAAGTGGATGAGATGCCATGCCAAAGACATTTCGTTACATGCTCTCTTGTATTCAGTTGCAAACCTGCTACTAGGAGTTGGTGGAGTAATGTCACTAATGCAGCGTCAGATTCCCCTGCATTCTGTCTTGCGCATAGCTGTGCAACATTCCTACACCACACTGGGCAGGATCAAGTCTCTAGTATATCTTAGATTATACACTCTTTGGGGCAGGGACTGTCTTTTTGTTTTGTATGTACAGCACCTAGCAGAATAGAACCATGGCCCATGACTGGCGCTCCTAGGTGCTACCACACTACATTTAATAAATAAAATGAGATGACGAGAGCCAAGTAACATGGAGAGGAGGGGAAAGATTTGTTTTGACTAAATTAAAGTTTTAGAATTGGGGAGGAGGGAGGGAGAGAAGTGGGATGGACATAAAAGCTAGAAGAAAATCCTGTTTCAGAAGACAGCCCCAGAAGGAAGATGGCTAAAGTGAAAGATGAACTGAAATGTATCACTTCACCTTAGGTAAATTTTATAAATAGACACTTTAAAACAAGCTAAGACTTGAACAGTTGCTAGTTACCAAATCCTAGGTTAAAATGAAGTTTTGCAGCTTCAGGGTCAGCTTCACAGTTCTCCCTCGAACATTCCAAGACAAATGCACAACCATCAAGGCTCCCAAAGCACATATGAACATACTATCCAATCTGAATATCTCCATAGGTTTTATTATACAGTCAAGTGCTGAAGTCTCATTTGTGCAAAGGCTGCTTTTCAACCACAGGGAACAGGGTGATAACGACAGCTAGATAAATGTTAACAGAGAACAATATTTTTATTAGTGACTTCAACTCTATTAAAGGGGGTCTCCACAAATAAAGTCTATAGGCAGATTTATCCAGTCCGCCTCACAAAAAAAAAAAAAAAAAAAAAAGTGGGAAATCAGTACTACACAGCCACAATAAGAAAAATGGAATAATTTGAGATTTCAAAAAAGGTTCTAGCTGCTCTTTTTATGGCATTGAATTTTTTGATACATTCAAAGCATTATTGCATCAGAAAACGGATCATGCATCTTTATGTTTTCAGACAAATTTTTAACCTGTATTCTGTCATTTCTAGCTACATTTCAAAGGTGCACCAAATCTACAGTTTTATACCTTTTTTTAGTCGCATGCTTTGCCTATATGCATGCTTACATAATAAATATTAAATACAGGAAAGAACATAAAAGAGGAAACCAAAATGACATTAGGAATATTTTGTGGCAGTTCTGTTAAGTTCTGCCAGTGAAAGAGCAGAAAAAGTTGAGGTAACAGTGGCCACACCACTCAGCTGAGAGTCATTTGAAATTAACGGAAGTTTTCAGAAATTCAAGTACACAAATACCAGCTGGAAATCTTCAGAAATGCCAGAGAAATAGCTCGATTTTTTTATTTATTTATTTATGGTTAGTCTATTAGCTGGCGTTCACAAAGCTCCTTGTAAATCCTTTTTCTTACTCGTGGCATATCTTCCTGGGAGAACTGAAAAGGCTGGTCTAAGGCGAGGCACTTGCAGTACTGAAGAAAATGAAAAAGCTTAATTGAAACAGGGAAATTTACAAGATAAATCCAAAGAAAAAAGCCACATAACATTCTAAAATTACACTCTTACCTGGAGCACAAAAACCCCACAGTCACTGTCGTTTTTCTGTTGTGGAATGCACTGAGGGAGGAAAAAGCAGCAAGAAGTTAATTGACTTATATCTGTAGCCCTCCTTCAGTATTCACTCAAAAAGTTCTACTTAAAATCCAAAATGAGATTTTGCAAGGAGATTAGGTGAGCTCTTTTTATTGAAAACTGGTCATTCTGCTGCAATTATTTATTTTAGGCCCAGTCATGCGAGGTGAAGCAAACTCAGCACCTTGTTAGGATCATGCCTAGTATTAATACTTTATGACAGACAATAAATTACAGCTCTCCCTCCTATACCCGGGTTCTAATGACCAATTCAGGATAGCTTCTTCTCAACTACTTTCAATAAATATTTTAACATTACTACCTACTTTACAACACAGGATAGACTTGAAGACATCAGCACACTCACACAAGCCTAGATAAATGTTTCCCTAGGCGTCTGTACTATAAGAAGGTGGATTCCCATCCCCCCCCACGGATCTTGAAAGAAGCCTGGGCAATTTGTGGGTGGGCCAGGATAATGCAAGTCTTCTGTTAGTGGGCCTGCACACTGAATAGTTGCTGGCCCAGAATGATGCCGGTAGAAGAAGTGTGATTTCCCCCCAAATGACAGCCTTTAATTTCCTGGCTTTGCAAGTTTTTTTTTTTTTTTTTAAATATACTTGCAACTCTCTAGCTCTCAGACAGTATTTCCTTTAAATCCACAGCATTGCAAGAGGAAAATTATCCTTTCCTAGATCCAAAATCATCCATCTCACATAGGACTACACCGAAATAAGGGGGAGACATTAGCATCAGGGAGCCTCTCAGCATTGCACTGGAACCTAAAAATACCTCGTATGAGTGGGGAGCTGTTGGGAGATTGTCTAGTGTTCGATGACCTGTTTTATATCCTCAGAGCCATTATGGGACAGACATGCAAGCCACAAATTCCCTCGTTCGCACTTCACATAAGTTGTTCCCTTTTATCACTGCCAGACGTAGTATATTTGTCAGTGAATGTAGTGCTGGTGAAAGGTGCCAAAGTGACAGCAGTGGAGACCAAAGCACTCTGTCTATCCACAGCATATATATACAAAGACCTCTGACTATCCTCTGACAAAGTAGGGGTATGTCTATACTGACGGCAGCAAAGTCGCAACCGTCAGATCAATCTTTCTGGATCAAATGAGTGGTCAGTGTACACCCGCTCAGTCGATCAGAAAGTCGACGCTGGGAAACCACCCCTGCAAGTGCTTCAATGCTGTGTCGACGGGAACACTGTTCCCATCGGCGCAGTGCAGTGAAGACAGTGCACAGAAGGGAAGCACAGCAGTCGACGTTGTAAGGTAAGTGTAGACCAGGGCTAGTACTTGTTTTCCACCTCATGCTGTCCCCTGCTAATGTGCTTCAGCCTTTGTCTGGAGCAGTCACCTCTAAAGAGAGAAAGAAGCTGGCCTCTACTGCAAATTCAGTCCTTTACCCCTCTGTCAATATGAATTCTGGATTGTGGTGGCTTCCCAACATGAATAACTTCTCCACCAGGGTCTGGGCCAAGACCACCAACTCAATTAATAGGTGACAGAGGCCTGGCAGGATCTGAACCAGCAACAAAGAGCCCATTAGTAAGCCCAATTTGTCACGCTTCTATCGTTTAAAAATAAATATTTACTGCTTCCCCAATTACGTGAATTTAAAAATGACGGTAGCAAACCCAAAAGACTATGCTTGTAGAAGATTCACACTGCAGTGTAGAGGGGCTAGCATTTACCTTTGTAACAGCAGTCTGCCATCCCTGAAGAAACTCAGGATGATTCTTTTCTCTTGCTTCGGTCAGTAAATACTTTCGTATGTTCTTAAAAAGAAAATCATGGCCTTACCATTATACACAAATTAAAGCCAAGGAGAAAGGCATACAGGTAAATTTAACAAGGGAAAGTTTGGCCCTAGGGCTTAACTCAGCTATAGGGGTTAAGGAGAGATCTAATGGGCTTCAATGGGCATAGCACCCTCTTACATCACGGCTGGATTTGGCCCCCCAGTCTGCGCAGGGATGCAGTGAAAGCCCCACCACACTTGGGGCATTTAAAAGTAGATTGGGCGAAGCACTAGAAAACCAACTCTAGAGAAGAATCGTGCACTGGCAGGGAGATGCACCAGATGGCCTAACCCTGTCCAGTTCTAATGTATTTGACTGGATAAGTTTGCAGGTCCCCTACTCAAAATTTGATGGCATTTCTCTCTTTGAATGTCAGGTGATAACTTTTGACCTTTGCATCCAATCAACTCCAAAGTTTCAGGGCATGTTCTCAGCACCAATACATAAGCAGCACATTGATTTTGGGGAAAATTTGAAATGGAAGACACAGGGAGCCCCCAACATCTGGTTAGCAGAACCACAGCTTCAACCACCTCTAACTCAAAGAGCTGGCTGTTGGCAGAAATTAATATAGTCCAGCATAACAGCCACCCTCATTTTAGCATGTCCCAATTAAGCTTAAAATGTTGACACCCTTAAAGAAAATGGAGAATAAAAATGGGGGGAAATAAGGGGTCATATGGAATCCCTGGCAGAGGAGAATGGGGAACACTGGCATGGTGGAGGTTGCAGAAAGAAATAGAGGGGGATTGGGAGGGTGGCACATAGGGAGTTTGTGAATGATGGGAAGGGAGGCATGCAAGGAGCCCCGGTACCTACAATGAGACATGGCCTACAGAAGCAACAAAGTGTGCAACTCCCATGTTTTATAAACATGAGGATACGTTTACACTACAGCTGCAGTTGTGCTGCTGTAGTGTAGACGCTTCCTAGATTGATGGAAAGGGGTTTTTCCATTAAATGTAGTTAATCCACCTCTCTGAGAGGTGGTAGCAATATCAATGGGACCTAGCTGTGCCTACAGTAGAGGTTAGGTTGACCTAACTACATTGCACAAGGAGCTAAATTTTCCATAGCCCTGAGTGATGTAGCTAGGTCAATCTAATTTTTAGGGGGTAGACAAGGCCTCAGCTTTATCTTTGGCAGTTGCAGATGGGAAACGCCCGTTAATTCTGAGGTCCTGTCTATGAGCATTCCGTATAGTGATTGCTATTCTGCCTGAAGAGAGAAGATGACAACTACACACACTTAAAAGCTGCAGCCTGATGGACTGGCAAATTAGGTCAGCTTTGCAAAACTGCCTCTAAAATGGGTCAGTCCAGAGTCCAGACCAAACTACTTGCCTACATTTTATCATCATGACGGATAATATTTCAATTGACCAGACATTTTTGGTTAAGAAAAAATGCTGATACCTGCACTCCTCAAAAAAACAAAAAAAAAACAAAACAAAAAAACAACCCACTAGCAAAACAATCTTTGGTTCACAAGATATGGAAACTGCTATCTTATTCCTCTTTGAACAATGGGTTTCTCTTACTGTCCTAGGCTTTAAGCATTTGTTTTCGTGGGAGCGCTAAAGAGGAAGAGAACACACAACAGAAACGTTTGCTAAACACAGATTGGTCACATGCATATGGCAATGGAAGATCTGCACTTTATTCCCAGGTCTGGTACAGAGTCACTGTGTGGCCTCGAACAAGGTCTGTGCCTCAGCTTCCACATCTGTCAAAGAAGTTAAAAATTCTCTTCCACCTTTGTAAAGCACTTTGAGATGAAGACGACAATAAGTGCCGAGTATTTATTATATTTCTTATTACATGCACGAAGATTACAATAAAACACGATGCCCCCAAAACCTCGATTTATTTTTGAGGCTGAAGATGTAATTCTTAAAGCAAGGATTCAAGCACTTTAAATGTAACTAGAATAATTCTTCTTACCTCTACACAAAATTTAAAATGAATGCCTTGCGAATCGTAAAATGAAATAATTCGGTTAGGGATGTTCACAGTAATGAGGGACCAATGGACTTCCAGGTGAATAGGAATTAACAAGAGGGTTTTTTTGAACAAGTCCACCTAACAAACAAAACAATATGTATTACCAAACAGGGTCATAGACCATGTGCAAGTTAAATAAGTTCCCACAACACTATTTACTTTCACAGAACATCTTTGCCCTCTCCTAACCCTGAAAGTTCTCTTTTCTAACCCCCCCCCCCCCAACCCTCCAAGAGCTCTTCACATGGGCATTTCAATCACACATTTGTGCCTGGTACTAGTTGCTTCACACTGTTGCAGTACAAAAAGTGACTAAACACTGTGGCCTCCACATTTCATTTTCATCTGCAATTACAACAAAGCATGCTCAATTTACATGTTCGAATAGATGGTGGATTGTAACACAACCTGCAACGAAATTTCTGCAGTGAGAACTTAGCTGATTAGCACTGACTCTGCACTGCTGATAGTGGTAAAAATGGGTCAGAAGATGAAGCAGTCAGAACTCAAAGAAACCACAGAAAAACAGCCGGCATAGGCATTTTTCTAACCCTTATTCACTGTAACATGGCACTTTGTTCTTGCCCAGTTAATGCAGCTCTGACAGTAAAGAGGCAGAGATGTTTTCCACAGAAAAGATAGTCTTTCTAAGTCTGTGCAGCACCTAGCACATTCTGTATGCTTCTATAAAGTCCAATAAGCAATCTAAAACAGAACGTGACTTTTCATTCCAAAGTCAATGAAAGATGAGGCTACCATACAATCTGTACAGTGCCTAGCACGCTGGGGTCCTGGGCCATGACTACAGCTCCTCAGTGCTGCAGTAATACAAAAATACAAACAATAGATCTAATCCACAACTGAAGAATCAGAAGGCATATGGAACGACAACAACGAAGTTTTGGGTAAGGGATGACAGCATCTTATTTTTTGAGGACAAACAGTTCTGTCAGGAAGATTTTGACGTGGTTAGGTTATTTAATTCCTAGTGCTGAAAACTGCAATGGAAAGCAAAAATGGTTTTCCAGATCCCAATGCACTAGATTTTGGTTTATATGAAGAACTATTACACACAAAGGAACATTAGGAAGGCAGATTTAACAACTCATCCTGCATCATTAATATGGCATCGGCAATTATTGGATTATGGTACTTAACCCAGCAGAAGAGGTACTGCGGTCACAGACATGCAAACAAGGGAGAAGGACTAATAGCACCTTAAAAATCATGGGGAATGGACAGGATCTAAACAACATGGCAAACTTTAGAACACTCCCATTTTCGTAAGAATAGATCAGGATTTATTCTTTTGGAAGCAAGGCACTGGAACTGCTTTGGTCTTCAACTGCATTGTCCCCCTCAATCTTCTATTTTTGCCCCGCAAAAGCAAATATGATATTACCAGAATCTTGTAGCGTACACCAGAAATGCAGAAGAAACAGGATAATAGATTAAATAGACTGGTCTAATCATGTAGGGCAATTCCTATGTCTTTTTAAAAGCACTAAGCAATTTGTATAAAGCATAGTGTCTGTGCTATAAAACTATTTACTGGGAGAGGGGCAGATTACATCTGTAGTAAGGAAATGAAGTGTCCATATGAGCATAAGTGAGTAACACACATGGTGCAAACAAGAGGTCAGACACATATTTGGACATGTTCAGCACCCAGCACCTCACACTGATAATGTATTTTAATTTGGAAATGCTACTACAGTGTCTCATGTCCTTCTGTAAACCAGCCTGCACATCCCATGATGCACCAGTCTCCCCTCTTGTAATCTAGAGAGGAAGACCAACCCACAAAGAGGAGCTGGGACATTAAGCAACCAAACTACAACCCCCCATGAGGCATTGCAGCAATGTATTCAGATTGAAATATTTGGAATTTTGGGCGACAATTTGAAATTTTTTGCAGAAAGCAGTCACTTTTCCTGAAAAATGTTTAGTCAAAAACCCAATTTTCAATGCTAAATGCCTGTCTGGCCGTCTGCCTTTATATCTGTACTTGAAGTGTAAGATCTATTAGTATCATCATTGGAAGAGATGGTGCATTTATATAACAATATTTTGGGACAGCACATTGCTTTTATAAAAAAGGGAAATGAAGTTTCCCTGCCGTGGAATGCTGCAGAAGGAAGCAAAGATCTACTTTGGAAGGGACACAGAACAGTTTAGGCCCTGATTTTAGGGATTTTTCTAACAAATATTTTTACAATATTACTTACACAAAATACAGTCTTGTCCCCCTTTGAACACTCCCCTACAACAATGTGAACATAATGAATAGCGCTCTAGTACACGGGAAGCAGAAAGTGACCAGTCCGTTTCACTTACCAAGCTTTTGCAAAATGCATGAAGCACACTGCTCACGGTGGTGAAAAAGTAAATTAGAATTTAAGAAGTCCAGTTTTAATAAGCACTAGTAAAAGATTTGGATTTTGATCATCTAAACAGTATCCCTTTAAAGGCTACTGGTATAAGCTGTTTAAAAAATAGAAGTCACATTTACCAGATAGGAGGTAAATAGAAACTTGATAACCTTTCAATTCATTTATCAAAGTACACTATAATTCCTATTTGAAGGTGGGTGAGCCTAACATTTTTGCTTAATGCCTGTGTTAAAATATAGCTTTAATGTACACAGCATCTCTAAAAATGAGTTCTGTGGTTTCTTGTTTGTCATCTCTAAATTTCCATATCAAATGTGCAAGTGTTTACAAATAGATTTTTTTCCTTTCAGAGGACAGCCCTGCACAAACCAACTTGATTTCTAGAACCCAGGCTGAATTCTTTCCTTCTCATACATCACCACCAGCAAGAAGGGGTTATGCAGACCAAACTGAGCTGTTAGCTCCAAACGATAACCTGACTGAAGAAAACAATTCTGTTGATGATGCTGCAGGAGGAATAGAATGCAGCTCTTTCCCGCAGGCTTGTTGGCCCAGCAGTGCTCAGTGGTAATAAGCAGTAAAAAACTTACTTTGGTCACTTGGTACTTAAGTAATTTCAAGTTTGTGTTTCTCCCCTGCTCACAAGAAAATGTTTAAGTATTTGCATCCAGTAGTCTATTCTATATAAATGGTAAGCAATAGGCAGAATTAAATGGTACCTTTTTAGTCCATCGTTTTACTCCATTATATCCTTTGGTTACCAGCTGTCTATGAAAAAAGCTGTTAAAAAAATGAACCTAGAAAGACAAATGAAAACTAGAAATGAGTGTTAAAAGTGTGCATAAATTCTTTCAGTAATGCCTAACAACTTCAACAAAATTAAACATCTAATTAGCTAATAAATAAGAACTGAATGAAAAAGTGTAAAAGCAAAACAGCAAAAGGAACAAGCAACTCTATAGATGTTTTAGCCTTTTAGCCTTAAATACTGTTCTAGGGAATTAGTGAGTTTATCTTCATTCTAAAGATCATATGATGTGAAGCACTGTTTACTTTTTGAACTTTGACATCCCTATGTCTCGGATTTGTAGCTGCAATATTTTGTTTAGGGAGGAGAGGCTAAAAGACGAGTTACAGATATTATTCTCCCACATTCCAGGGATTAAAATCACTGGAGGATGGGGGAAATCATACTTTCCCATCCTCCCTACATAACTTGCTGGAAACTCCTTCCATTCTCTGCTCTGTAACTCAAAACCAAATAATTTGATTGTCAAAAGTTATAAAGTTGAAGACGCAAAAAACACAGACATCAGTATTCAACCCTCTAGCCCGTTCCAGTCCTCACAAACATGCTTCTGGATTACAGAATACTTTTTTATCTGCTGTGCCACATCTTTTGCAAGTAACTACAACCTACTGTTGTGGCAAAAAAGGCTATAGATTTTTACAGTTAAAATAATTCTTTAGCATTTGGTTAACACTTGTGTTAATCTGTTACTTTAACTGTAGAGGCTAATACAAAAAGCAAAGCTATAAGTCACATTTTATGCAATTTCACAACATCTGTATTTAATAATCTTGCTAGTATTGAGGTGGTAAAAGGCTCAAATTATTGCTTGAAAAAAGCTGGATAGTTCAGCATTTGAAAATGCTGGATAAAACCCATTAGTTATGCCAACAGAGACTTCTAACTGCATTCTACAAAGTACTAGCACAAGATCTCCCATGAGCATTTAAATTATGCACTATAAAAAAATGGGCACAGACAAACTGAGATACAATCTCCAATACCACAGCTCTGGTTCATGCTCTGAAAGCAGAGAGAATACTAATGAGGAATCACTACCACCACCAATAAAAGAAGCAATGTTCTACATTCTGAGCGAGAACATTAAAGGGTTGCTATACTCCATGTAGCCAGCCAATCTAAAAATGGCATTGGGTGGTTTCTTTGTGGTCTCAATGATTCCATATTCAATTTGTTCAGCTTACAAGTAAATAGATGGTTCTTCTAACTGTCAGTGCTACAAACAAATTCAATCCAGAATCTGAAAGTCAAGATGGGTTTCTTCTGCCCTGAGCATCAACACCAACAATAAGACACTGCAGCTGGAATGCAGTTAAGAATTCTGATGATGATACATAAGCCAGACGACAATCCAGCTCACTTCCTTAACTGTGTTAGCTCTCCAAGCCTAAGAGGAGTAACAATTTGTAGCAGTAAAGTGAACAAGACACTCACTAAAGGCAGCAGATCTAGTGAGTACACAGGGGCTATTTTTACACTGTCACTTTGAATCACCATAAGGGCACTTTAATCTGCATTAGACCTCCCTCCCATTTGTCACATGTATCTATGGTTTTACTTCATCTTTCCCTTCTTGCCCTATAATGGAAACTTTTTCACAAAACAAAAATGCTCACCTTGTCAGGGACTGCATCCATTATGAGTTCACCATACATGTTAATAATCTGCAAGAATTTGTAAAAATTACCATTTGTATAGAACATTTTCCCCCATAACATTGTATTACTGAAAGTAAATCCAAGATTGAGAGTGCATCTAAAAAGCACACAGCACTTTTTTAGCAAGAAGTTGACTAATTAGAGTAACATTCTGTTATACTCTGATGAAGGTCAAAAGCTCTGGAACCTATGAGCAGGCTGCCAGAACAGACAGTATATAAACGGATGCTTAAAGATTGAATTAAAACAACGTTTCACATTGAGGCAATTTAAGTCTACTGAGGCACATCTGTAACACTGCTACTTTCTTCAGTTTTTTGGCTATGGGCCTTGCATTGTTGTTATTTTCTCCTCTTCTAGCTAAGTTGGAGGAAAAACTATCTTTTCGCACCTGCAACCACTATCTTCTCAGAGAGGAAATACAGTGTAATTGCATGAGGACAGATCTGGGAGCCAGAAACTCAAGTTCTACATTCCTGGGTCTGCCAATGAAAAGTCGCTCTCTGCCTTAGTTTCCCCATGAAAATAACAATGATCTATCTCACACAGGTGGCTGACAGGATTAACTAATATTTTTAAACAATTTGAAGAGGCCAACATCAGCACCAAGCATCCCTCACCTGATCATTAAGCCAGTTTTGCCCATCCAGTGTAGCCAAATCATCCATATCTAGCATGTGCTTATTATAGAAGACTCGGAAATTGCAAGTGGAAGATTTTGGATGCCTTGCTCGATACTTCATGATTTCCCTGCTGACAAAAGGTTTTCTGAAACAGAATTGAAAAGGTAGAGACATGGATAAAGATATTCCAGTTCATACCAAATGCAGCTGTGTTCCAGCAGGTGTCAGTTTCAATCTGGAATGCAAATTAGTGATTGGAATAACTTTTTTCTTTACAAACACTAGAATATATTACAGCTACAAACCTGTGGGAGAAATCTTCATTAAAGACTTCCTTTAATCTTCCCATGACATCTTTTTCACAGAGTGGAACTAAACTGCCATATTTCTTCATCACTTCATCTAGGAATCCTTTGAATATATCAGATAAATGAAAAGGCAAACATGTAAAAAGTGAGTTCTCTAGCCCAACACAACTAGACATTATAAATATTTAATAGCAGTGTCCCACCCACTTGGTGGCAAGTTGCTGCATCCAGTTAATATACCAGAGTTAAAAAGCCCAGGGAGGCACCATTAAAAAGAGGGGTGAAGTGACCCTCAGAACTGAAAGATCACTTAAAAGTCATCATCTATATAAAAATGTTCAACATTTTAGGTACAATTCTCATTTACACAGAATTTATACCCAGGTAATCCCACTGGAGTTACTCCCAATTTATACTAGTGTAAGCAAGGAAAAAAAAAAAAATCAGGACCTTTGCCTATTTCAATTAACATTTTAAATATTTTTTATTCAAAACACTGTAAATTCAGAGTGCCATCAGTTCCTGCAAGAATTAAAGCAGTCATTAAAACTAAGGCTATTTCTACACTAGCACTTTTGTCAGTATAACATATTGCTTAGGGATGTGAAAAAAAACGTCTCCCTCCCCCCCATGATGTAAGTTACATTGACACAAGTGCCAGTGTGGATAGTGCTCCAACGGCGGGAGAGTGTCTCCTGCCAACATAGCTACCGCTGCTCATTGCGGGTGGTATGTCATGTCAAAGGGCAAGATCTCTCCCTGTCGGCATATAGCAGTTACACCAGAGATCTCACAGCGGTGCAGCTGCAGCGGTACAGCTGTGCTGCTGTAAGCTCTCTAGTGTAAACATGGCCTAAGTTTCTAACCCTTAGCTTACAAAAATAGCACTGCATTGACTCTGTGTGTGGGAGGCTGTCTGCAGACAGCTTCTGTGCCTCCGCTGCTCATTGTTTTCTCTAACTGCAGTAGAGTAAAAGCAGATCAGAATCTGGTCAATTTTTACTAACTATTCAGCAGTGAAACTGCCAAGAATCAAGTCAATTTCACACTGATGTTGCTTGGGAAACCTCTAAGCAGCAGTGCCAACAGCAAGTGGAGATATTCACTGGAAAGGACCAAAAGATTGAGGCTAGAGGGAAAGTCTAGCAAACTGATGTTTTCTGGCTACTGAGAGAAATAGAAGTAAAATGGTGGAGACATCATCCCATTCCAGCATCAAGAACCAGTGAATGTAGGAGCAGGGGAAAAAAAAAAAAGACTGGAGTAACAGACCACCAACCAGTGCTGCTGGTTCAGGAGGGAGACACCAAATTCTCCAGCTAACAGAGGGCTTTCTAGAATGGAAGGAAAAGCTTCCTAACATATTGGAATCATGCTAACCAGAAGCTTATAAGAAAGATGGAACTCCAGAAAAGGGCCCAGAGACACCACCCCTGGAGGAATTCCAGCATCCTTCCCTTTCTTAGGAGATAGCCATCTGCTCCCTCCCCTCGCTTTTCACCTGGACTCTGTCCCAGTACAATAGGTCCCTCTCTATTTTGCATTGGCCTTTTGACTAGTCCTCCAATCATTGAGGTCTGATCAAGTTTCCAAGTAGCATGGCAGGAAAAGGAGAGACTGATGGGATAAGTTTTAGGAAAACTATGGTATTTTGAGAGCTTCTGGGGACAAATAGAAGGAGAGAGAGAAAAATATAGGAGAAAAGACTGAGAACACAATGAAAGGAAAGATATATAAGGACACAGAGGGAGGGAGAAAGGAAGAGAGGAAAACAGACCGAAAATAATGTAGGAAGATGCACCATAATCTATTACAGGGAAAAAGTGGAGTGAAACCAAAAAAGGAAAGAAAGAAGAAATGTGAGCTACGCTAAAAAAAGTATTAAAGTTCATTATGGACAGTTCTTAATTGTAACTTTGTCAAACACTAACAGCACAGCTTGTATTCCTTTAAGTTGTAAAGGGCTGTGGTAACAAAGGCGTTTTTCACCCTGGCTAGCAGGTGAGACTGTGTTCTTACACCCTATGCTATATGTACACATCTATGCTACAAGGGAGGAAGGATGTTCTTGCACTTCAGAGACAGGACTGAGGAGTCCTAAGTTCTGTTCCTGGCTCTGGGGGATTTCTGATTTCACTTATAATGGTGTAAAGCCAGGGTAACTCAAGGAGGAAAACAATCCCAAATTCAAATCTTGCATGAGATCGGAATCAGGTCTTTTTTGTGAGTCTGGCCAAGTTACCACCTCTCTGGGCTAGCTTCATCTGTAAACAGAGATACTACCACACTGGGGGTGGGGGTGAAGGCAAGACAATGAAATTCTTTAATGCTTGAAAAGAACTTTGAGGACCTGACAGACAGACAGCACTACTTACACACCAAACATTATTTGATACAATACTTTGGCACAAAAGGGCAATTTCTGATCAATCTAAAATCCTGAAGAGAGATTAAAAGAACAAATAAAACGACAAAAATCAAAGAGGTTGAGAATTAAGACACTAACCCCATCCCTATCTTCCCTCAGTCTGACCTAGCATCACACTGATCTTAAGTTTTCATGCAATACCCCAGGCTCAAAGAAAATAAATTTACTCTTATTACACCTTCCATCTGAGGCTCTAAGGTTTCTACAAATATTGTTAGTCTAGCTAGGAATGATTGGCTGACTGGGTCTTTTTCATTGTCACACATATATCAACTCCAACAGTACACAGCTAAGACCTCTATTGGAAAGCAAAAGCCCCTTCGCCCATTAAATGGATCATGGAAGAAAGTGATGGAGGAGGAGACAACATAAGAGACCTAAGAGGCAGTCTGATGGACTCTATCAAAATACTATCTCTGCAACCATTTGTGGTCCTTGAAGGTGCTTTTAACTCACTGAATATACAAACTCAGTTGGGATCCATTCTGTATTCCAAATTTGTGTTTTGCCATTGACTTCAAGAGGAGCAGGATTTGGCCCCCCACTTATTAACAACAACGTATGTTCAAAGTGGATACTGGGTCATAAAACTGCTTTTGAAAGCACAGCTGGGTTTCTTGGGAAGGGAAAGAGTCCAAAAAGCCCAGGAACTCTTAAGAGAAGACAGACAAAAGTAGAAAGTGAAAGTCTATTTTCCTCTATGAGATTTCATATAATGCCAAACCAAAAAGTGCTTAAAACTTTAAGAAAATTAAAGATGAATGACCCACAGAATTAGTACAAAACCCTGCCAAGGTGTAAATTAAGAGTGCACTTTTTTGTTGGAAGAAGGCACTCACTTCTATCTTTGTGCCTCACAACATACCTGAATAATACACCAATAGCCTCCTAATTCACATCCAACTGTTGCTTACTGCTGTAATGAATTAAAGCTTCAAAATATCCCTGAGACACACAATTACACCTATTTTTTCCTAAAGCAGAAACTGAGGCCCAGTTTTTAAGTGACATGCCCACGGCCATTTAAGCAGTGTCAAAGTGAGCGAGCACAAACCAGATAACATGATTTTGCCTGTGCTTTAGCCACAAAGCCTCCTCCCCCTTCTATAATACCAAGGGTGGAATTTAGTTGAGCCCTATTTAGATACGTTGGCCATGTCTACACTACAGAGACCATAGTGGCATAGCTATAGTGATGCAGCTTTGCCAATATAACCCCAGAGTGTAGATACAGCCTACAGCAATGAAAAGGGTTTTTCCGTGGCTATAGATCATCACTTCTACAAGCAGCAGTAGCTAGGTCAACAGAAGCATTCTTCTATCAACCTAGCTGTGTCTACAACAGAGACAAGGTCAGTATAGCTACGACACTCTGGGGTATGGATTTTTCACATTCCTGAGCACTGTAGCTATGTCGACCTAAATTTTAAGCGTAGACCAGGCCTTAATTTTGTTTCCGAGAGAACTGAAATGCTATTAGCCAGCTGACACCCATGTTCATGGTTCTGAATTTTTCTGCAACATCTAATGACATCACCAGTTCTTTGATGCAACTGCATCCCCTTAGATGTCTGAGACTAGGGCCTGATCTACATATAAAATTTAGATTGATCTAGCTACATCACTCAGGGGTGAGAAAAAATTCACTCCCCTAAGCACCATAGTTAAGCAGACCTAATATCCAGTGTATATGCAGCTAGGTCAACAGAAGAATTCTTCTATTGTTCTATCTACCACCGCTTGGGGAGGAAGATTTACCAGAGAGACAGGAAAAACCCCTTCTGCTGACGTAGGAAGCATCTACACTACGGCTCTGTGGCCGTGCTGCCATAGCACTGATAGTGTAGACCTAGGCTATGTCTACACTAGAAACTTCCTTAAGCTATTTAGCAATGTAATTTAAGGGTGTGATTTTTTAGGACATTTCTCTACTGGTAAAAGCCCTAGTCTTGAGACAGTTATATC